>NC_073254.2:94930000-95555833 GCF_029289425.2 Pan paniscus | reverse complement strand
GGACTGAACGTCAAGCTTAGATTGGGGAACTTTAGTGGTTCTCAGTTCACACATAAACCATAGCCCCCCCCTCCCCCACCGTATGCTCAGGTACCATCTTGGGGAGATGAAATATGTATGGACGTGCATATGTACTGCACACATAGATGTGGTGAAAGGCTGAGAAATCTCTATTTCTTTCCTAGACACGTCAGAACATGGGCCTGTATTCTTATGTGATAACAATGGATTATTTCAATTATCGAATAGGTCTAAATTTTAAGCAAGATTGAGGAAAGTTAATTCCTCCCCTCTAACCATCTGATGTAGGTTTGTGAAGATCAGAGCAATTTCAGTCAAATAAAGGAGTTCATTTTTCTTTGAATATCTGAGTTTCAGTATGCTGGTAAATTTGTGACCCTACTACATGTTTATAAAAGCAGTCTAGTGTACTGATTAAGAAAATGTGCCATGGAGTCGGTCTGCTTGGTCCCAAATGCCAGTTCTGCCACTTACAAGCTATATGATCTTGGACTAGTTAACTAACTTTCCTAACTTCTTATTTTTCTATGTGTAAAATGAGAAGAACAATGCCCAACTCTATGTATCATAAGAATTAAATGAGATGTATGTACCAGATACCTATATATCCTCAATGAATATTAGCTGTTGCCATTATTATTCTCTACAATTACAGTTATATATCTTTTTATTTTTGGCTACTTGTAAGTACATATATTTGCATCAATCTTACATCTACTTATAGGATTCAAGCTCCTTTAGGGAATCAGATTTCCTTTATTTTTAACTCACGTATGTTAAATTCGCCAGGTAGTAATGATAATCAATAAATATCCCTTCAACTGTTGACCACAGAAAGCTCAAGTTGTTAATAATAGAATACAAATCATTTTTATTCTTTCTCTAACTTTCAATATAAAATTGATCAGCAAATACTGTATTTTTTGCTTCCAAAATACACTTAGAATCCACTTACTGCTCTTCATTTCCATTGCTACCACTCTATTTTAAGCCATGATAATCTTTCACCTGGATTCCTGCAATACTCTCCTCATTCATATCCTTATTTCCATTCTTGGTCCTCTCCAATGTATATTTGCACAGCGGGTGGTGTAAAGATAAAGCAGATCACATCATTCCCTTGCTTAAAATATGTCAAGGGCTATCCTTTATTTTATAATAAAATTCCACTTTTAAAAAGCCATAACCAATAAGGTCCTAAATTAGGAACTAGAAATTCAAATGCATATAGAGGCCAAATAGGCAAAATGAATGAATTGAAAAGATGGTTGGTGCAGTGGTGAACATGAGGTCACAGGTCTTGTCTCAAGTGGGTGGATCCAGCTGATTGTTGTCCCATTAAGAATACAGGCCTATTGCTGACAGACATTTTAAATTTTTTCAAAATCCAGATGTTTTTATATGATATCTTTTACTTTTCAACTTTTGGCAACTAAATTAAGAAAACACATACATAGCTTTAACCAAGATCCAGGCCTGAGACCTCTCTTCTGCATGGCAGGATGCTTATGTAGCTTTCCAAATTTCTCTCTCCCATACTCTGCAATTGTCTTTATGTTTCTTGAAGGTTCTGTGTTCTGTTCCACATCTAGGATTTCCGATGTGCTATTCCTTCTGTCAGGATTACTCTTCCTCTTCCCTTCTATAGTTTGCATGGTCTTCTTCTCCTACAGGTCTCAGTTTAGATGGCATCTCTGTAAACAGGCCTTTTCTTCTTATGGGAATCCCTAACTTAGCTCAGGTATCCTGTAACGCAGAAGCTGAAACAAGATTATGCACTAAGCTTTATTTGGGAAGTATAATTCCAGAATGGTAAAACTAAGAGAAAAGAGAAATGAAAAGGAGGGAAGGATGGGAAGCAATGCAAGGTGAAGCATGACAATGCTGCCCATGGCTTCACAAGCCATGAAGAAGCACAGCTGGTCACCAGGTATTGACTGTATAAATAAACATTTTCTTCTGTTAGGTATTCTGTGAGGACTGCCAATCTAGAGCTTCTTATTTTAACATCTTTGATTGGGGACTCAAAAAGATTGTTGTATATTCGCTCATCAAACCTACTGAAACCTGGTTTGTAGTAATGAATTCTCAGCATAGGCTATTTTTTTTCTCATCCAAAGCCAGGCCAAGATGGATGTTTTCTTATTTTCCTGTGCCTATAATTTAGTATTTTTGTTTTTTGTTTTTATTTAAAGTGTCCTAACTTTATCCAGGGGTTTTAGTTCCAGATCTTAATCTCCATGGGCCTGAGGCTTCGTATCCTATCCTATCCCTATCTGGCTATTAAAATCTATTGGTTTCTGAGACTAATACAGCCCCCATACCTGAGAAACCTCATATTCATGGCTCTGATTTTCAGTCCCCTCTTTGGTTTTGGTCATTAGGGGTTTCCCGTAATGTCTTTCATGTCAGCTAGGTTTCTAAAAGAATATTTGTATTATTTTAGCTGGAATTTCTAGGTGTTTTTTGGTGAGGAGATTTTCAGGATTATTAGACCATGGTCCAACATTTTTGGAAACAGAAGTCACACATTGAAATCATGCACTTGTTGGTTTGAGTTTTATTTCTCTCTTCCAAGAAACAGTGTGTTCCATAAGAACAGGAACCTTGCCTGTTGAAGTCTTGTGTCTCACAAAGCACCTGGCACATAATTGGCACTTATAACACATTGACAGAATGAATCTCAATAATGTCAGTGTGGAATTACAGACGTGACCATTCTGAGTTCCAGAGAGTAGTGACTCTGTTTTACTCAGCTTTTTCTTCTCAGACAATTTAATACAGTTGCAAGAATAGAGTGGATCTTTCCATAGATATTTGGTGGTTAATTTATTTTTATTTATATTAAAAAGGAATGATAAAAATCACTAGCACCTTTAAATTTAGTTTTTAAAGGAATGTTAAGATGGATATTTACAGTGTTATTTTCCTTTTTTCCTCTTCAACTTTTATTTTAAGTTCAGGGGTACATGTGCATGATGTGCAGGTTTGTTACACAGGTAAACGTGTGCCATGGCGATTTGTTGCACAGATCATTCCATCACCTAGGTATTAAGCCCAGCATCCATTAGCTATTCTTACTAGTACTCATCCTCCCCTGACACCCTCACCCTTTGACGGACCCCAGTGTGTGTTGTTCACTCCCGCCATGTGTCCATATGTTCTCATCATTCAGCTCCCACTTATAAGTGAGAACGTGGTGTTTGGTTTCCTGTTCCTGCATTAGTTTACTGAAGATAATGGCTTCCAACTCCATCCATGTCCCAGAATGGATTTTTATGGCTGCATAGTATTCCGTGGTGTATATGTACCATGTTTTCTTCATTCAGTCTATCACTGACGGGCAGTTAGGTTGATTCTATGTCTTTGCTATTGTGGATAGGGCTGCAATGAACATATGTGTATATGTATCTTTATAATAGTGTGGTTTATATTCCTTTGGATATATACCCAGTAATGGGATTGTTGGTCAAATGGTATTTCTGGTTCTGCGTCTTTGAGGAATTGCCACACTGTCTTTCACAGTGGTTGAACTAATTTACATTCAACAGTGTGAAAGCATTCCTATTTCTCCAAAGCCTCACCAGCAGCTATTGTTTCTTGACTTTTTAATAAATGCCATTCTGACTGGTATGAGATGGTATCAAATTGTGGTTTTGATTTGCATTTCTCTAATGATCAGTAATGTTGAGCTTTTTTTCATATGTTTTTTGGCCACACGTATGTTTTCTTTTGAGAAGTGTCTGTTCATGTCTTTTGCCCACTTTTTAATTTTTTTTTCTTGTAAATTTGTTTAAGTTCCTTGTAGACTCTGGATTTTAGGCCTTTGTCAGATGGATAGATTGCAATAAATTTCTCCCATTTTGTAGGTTGTCTCTTCACTCTGATAATAGTTTATGATAGTTTCTTTTCCTATGTAGAAACTGTTTAGTTTAATTAGATTCCATTTGTCTATTATTGCTTTTGTTGCAATTTCTTTTAGAGATTTCATCATAAAATGTTTGCCCATGCCTGTATCCTGAATGGTATTGACTAGATTTTCTTCTAAGGTTTTTATAGTTTTGGGTTTTACATTTAAGTCTTAAATCCATCTTGAGTGAATTTTTGTTTATGGTGTAAGGAAGGGGTCCAGTTTCAATTTTCTGCATATGTCTAGACAGTTCTCCCAGCACCATTTATTAAATAGGGAATCCTTTCCCCATTGCTTATTTTTGTCAGGTTTGTTGAAGATCAGATGGCTGTAGGTGTGCAGTCTTATTTCTGAGTTCTCTATTCTGTTCCATTTGTCTATGTGTCTGTTCTTGTACCAGTACCATGCTCTTTTGGTTACTGTGGACTTGTAGTATAGTTTGAAGTTGGGTAGCATGATGCCTCCAGCTTTGTTCTTTTTGCTTAGGATTGTCGTGGATATTTGGGTTCTTTTTTGGTTCCAAATACATCTTAAAATAGTTTTTTCTAATTCTGTGAAGAATGTCAATGGTAGTTTAATGAGAATAGCATTGAATCTATAAATTACTCTGGGCAATATGGCCATTTTCATGATATTGATTCTTCCTATCCATGAGCATGGTGTGCTTTTCCATTTGTTTGTGTCTTCTCTGATTTCTTTGAGCAGTGTTTTGTAGTTCTCCTTGAAGAGGGCCTTCACTTCCCTTGTTAGCTATATTTCTAGGTATTTTATTCTTTTTGTAGCAATTGTGAATGGGAGTGCATTCATGATTTGGCTCTCTGCTTGCCTATTGTTATATAGGAATGCTAGTAATTTTTGCACATTAATTTTTAAATGAATTTTTAATTTTTATTTTTTTGAGACAGAGTCTCACTCTGTCGCCTAGGATGGAGTGCAGTGGCACGATCTCAGCTCACTGCAACCTCCACCTCCTGGGTTCAAGCAATTCTCCTGCCTCAGCCCCCCAAATAGCTGGGACTACAGGTGCACACCATCACACCAGCTAATTTTTGTGTGTTTTTTTTAGAGACAGGGTTTTACCATGTTGGCCAGGCTGGTCTGGAACTCCTGACCTCAGGTGATCCACCTGCCTTGAACTCCCAAAGTGGTGGGATTACAGGTGTGAGCCATCATGCCCAGCCAATTTTTGCACATTAATTTTGTGTCCTGAGTCGTTGCTGAAGTTGCTTATCATCTTAAGAAGCTTTTGGGCTGAGATGATGGGGTTTTCTAGATATAGGATCATGTCATCTGCAAACAGAAATAATTTGACTTCCTCTCCTCCTATTTGAATACCCTGCCATCTTTACTGTTTCGCAGCCTTCACTGGTGATACTGAGACAGGAGAATAGGGTCTGGAGGCAGGGAACCTAAGTCCAATTCATGTTGACTTCCTAGAAATGAATCAAAAGGAAAACCCTACCTCTCCACCCCAGGTAACAAAAGGATCAGGGGCTATTCCCTTTGCACTGCATTGCAGATGAAAAATGGAAAGTACTTCTGCTAGGTCCCCTCCTGCAACCGATCAGACTGGTCGCGGGCCTGGTCTTCATTTGCATAGGGGTATAACTTTGTAATTCACTTCAGCCTCTAATTGTTCTCCTCCTGCAACTAATCAGACTGGTCATGGGTGACTACTTCATTTACATAGGGTGTGACTAGGAAACAATGGGAAACCTCTAGAGGGTATTTAAACCCCAGAAAATTCTGTAACCAGCACCCTTGAGCCTTTTACTTGATCCTACTCCCACTCTGTGGAGTGTACTTTCATTTTAATAAATCTGTGCTTTCGTTGCTTCTTTTATTACTTTGTTTGTGCATTTTGTCCAATTCTTTGTTCAAAATACCAAGAACCTGGATGACCCCTCACTGGTAACAATGCCTTAGTGTTATTTTTCAAAATTTTCACTGATCCCTAAGCTATAAATAATTTTTCCTCTGTGTATTTCTTATAGCTCTTCTTGCTTTGCCCATTTTCTTATGTATTTGCCTCCTCTTCATTGCCAGACTCTAAGCTCCTGAGCGCCGTTCTTGTCTGATTATTATTATTTTTTTCATCTTCCAATGCAGGGTTTCTTCACCTTAGCACTATTGATATTTTGGACTGGATAATTATTTGTTTGGAGCAGCTATCCTGTACATTTTAGGATATTTAGCAGTATCCCTGGCCTCTACCATTGGATGGCAGTCCAACCCTCAGTTATGACAATCAAAGTCATCTCCAGATATTGCCAAATGTCCCTTGGCAGACAAAATGTCTCTCACTTGAAAACTATTGCTTTAGAGGGCCTTGCACAGAGTAAATGCACCACATTCATTTATTACATAAATCCTATAGCAGATTTTGATTGAATTCCACACAGGCAAACATGGAATTCATGTTTTTTCAGGGGAACTGGTTTCATGTTGGACCAGCCATCTTGTTTGCAGGTCTGAACCGGCACTAAGATGAGCTATGCTCCTGTCACCACTCATTGTCAACTCCCCTTTCTCATTCTCATCTACTTATTTATAGTTTGAAAACATCTAGAGTTTATGGTCTTGGTGTGTAGCTTAAGTCTATTACTTCCATAATACATGTATTCATTTTCTGACAAATGGTGTTGGTCAATTTACATTCAAATGCACCTGCTTTACAGATGACGGAATTTCCAAGCACACACACACACAGAAGTTCAGAATACTTACTATTTGTTTATGTAAATGTGCAAAATTTGGCTTTGGAACTAACTTTTTTTTCTTTCAGCAAGGTTACAACTAATTAAATCAGCAGCTTTTGAAAAAAAAGATTCCTGCCTCTTTACTTTACATATCTGACAATGTTTTCAACAGTTTAGAATTATGTATAAAAACCTAAGCAATAAAATAGGCCAGGCGTGGTGGCTCATGCCTGTAATCCCAGCACTTTGGGAGGCCGAGGCGGGCAGATCACCTGAGGCCAGGAGTTCAAGACCAGCCTGGCTAACAGGTGGTCTGTTAGCCTGTTAACTGGTGAAACCCTGACTCTACTAAATATACAAAAATGAGCCTGGCATGGTGGTGCACGCCTGTGGTCCCAGATCACCTGAGGCCAGGAGTTCAAGACCAGCCTGGCCAACATGGTGAAACCCCATCTCTACTAAAAATACAAAAATGAACTGGGTGTGGTGGCGCACACGTGTGGTCCCAGCTACTCAGGAGGCTGAGGCAGGAGAATAGCTTGAACCTGGGAGGCAGAGGTTGCAATGAGATGAGATCTTGCCACTGCATTCCAGTCTGGGTGACAGAGTGAGACTCCATCACATATACAATAAATAAATAAATACAATAAAATATGTTTTGTAAAAAAGATGTTTTATGTTAGAAATGAAGCTTATAACAAGGAAACCTTTTTAGGTAATAAAAATATTTGTAGGCAATGAAAATAATTTTAGATAGTGGAAATTGACGGGGGTGAACCCAACAACACCATTGCCTTTCCTTGCTCTGATGGAACATTCTCGCTTTTAGAGCTGTGGCTCCCCATCATCACAGTGGTGGTGCTGGTGGAGGGTGCAGAGTGGTGGTGGGGTGTGTAGATTAAACACCATTATTCCCACTTGACAATTGAGGAAATAGGCTCAGAGGGATTAAATCATTTTTAAAAATTGTCTTGCTAGTTGGGGTCAGAACAAAGTCTCCTTTTTCCCAGGGCTGTTTCTACCATAAGACATGTTCATATAGTGATGTCATGTTCTAGCTATTGCTAAGGAAGTGCAAAAAGTGTTTCTCTGTCCTCTATCGCTTAAGGTCAACAACAGCAAAATGACTGAAACTTTTCCTCAGGTAAGCCCTAAAGGAGAAAATATCTCCTCCTTGCATCATGCAGAAATTTCCAGGCAGACCCAAATACAATCGATGGCTCAAAGGGAAAATGTCACAGGAGAAAGCTACAGAGGCAAATGCAATGATATAATGTTATGGCAAGTTAAGACATTCTTAAGGATAAAAGAGCAGAAAAACCCACATACAGTATGGAAAGCAAAGCAACCGTAATTCATTTTGAAGAATCACGAGATGACCTTTTTTCTTTTTTTCCGTGAGTGAATATTAAGAGGAATTTAGTTAAGGAAATTGAATGCCAGATCCACACCAGACAAAATTCAACTATGTCATTTGCTTAATAATTACATTATCCTGAGGCAGACTCATTGAAATCCTGAGTAGTAACAGGAAAGGCAAGTCATACCAAGCACGAATCTTCAAGCCTGCACCTTAGCAACATGTTGGAAAACCACCCCAATAGGAAATAATTTTAAATTATCTTATTTTCCTATTATTAAAAAAATATGAAAACTATAGAGAACATACAGAAAGATAACCATCGTAATTATTATGTGTAAATATTTCAGATCCACACATTTATACACATATATGTATGTGTATATATATTTCTATAGAAATACATATGCATAATGTGGGGAGGGAATTTCTATATATGTATTTCTATTTTCATATCTATCTATATCTATATCATCTACATCTATCTTTAAATAGGATAATGCAACAATACATTTAATGCTGTTTTATTACCTGCTGTTTTCATTTAACTTTCAGTGAGTTTTTTCCAATTCATTAACTAAATTTAATATTTTTCTGCAATATTATTAATATTTTATTAGAGACGAGGTATTGCTCTGCCACCCAGGCTGGAGTACAGTGGCACAATCATAGCTCACTGCAGCCTTGAACTCCTAGCTAAGCCATCTCCCGCTTCAGCTGAGACTACAGGTGGGAGTCACTGCACCGACTATAAAGCTATTTTTAAGGGCTAAAGATTCAACAAGGAACTTGTAATTATCTTATAAAGGTCAGTTTTGGTTTTTTTAAAAATTACTGCTTTGTAGTTTTCATTGACTTTTTAATTGTCTCACTCTACCTAATGACTCTAATTTCCACATTTATTTTATATTATACTTATTTAACATAAAGCTTTTAAAAGAACGTTCTCCATGATTTCACCATATAGTTGACTTAGCTCATAGTTCTCAAGGTAGGTGACTGAAAGGAAAACTTTGAGGCACAAAGTTTTCAGATATTTTGTCATTTCAAAAACACTTTCTTGTCCCTTCCACCTCTCCCAGAAGGTGATTTATTACTTCATTTTCAGATGAAAGAAGTGCAGAACGCAAATATTAAGGATACAAAGGCCGACTCAGCTGTAAGATGGATACCAAATTCAAGTGTTTCTGAACACTTCTCGCCCTGAATTTTTCATCCTGAATGTTCGACCTTTGTGATGACATTTCCTGTTATTTACGAACTGTTGGCCTACAGCTTTTGCTGTCTGGATGCCTTACTTTCTTGATATTTTTTACCTTTAATTATCAGATAAGGCAAGAAAAATATGCTGCTAGTTTTGTTAAAAGTTTTGTTAAAAAAGCAAGGATGAAGCCTCTTTTCCAGTGGTTTTTAAACTAATTGCTTCAGGCTGGCATTTCTAGTTTCTTTACCTTTTTTTTTTTTCTTAAAATTGTTTTTCTTTTTTAAAAAAACAATCACCTTCTTTGAGAATAAACTTTTTTATATTCAATTTTTAAAATCTCAGTTGCTAATAGTGTATATTAATAGTATAAATTCAATTATCTCCTTTTTTTTTTTTTTGAGATACAGTCTTGCTTTGTTGCCCAGACTGGAGTGCAGTGGAGCAACTCGGTTCACTGCAACCCCCGCCTCCCAGGTTCGAGCAATTCTCTTGCCTCAGCCTCCTGAGTAGCTGGGATTACAGGCGCATGCCACCACGCCCAGCTAATTTTTGTATTTTCAGTAGAGACAGGGTTTCACCATGTTGGCCAGGCTGGTCTCAAACTCCTGACCTCAGGGGATCCTCCCCCCTCGGCCTCCCAAAGTGCTGGGATTGTAGGTATGAACCACTGCCCCTGGCCCTCCATTATCTTCTTAATTATCTAATGACACCAATGGAATTCCATGTGACTTCTATGTAACGACTCAGATAGTCATAATATTAATTATATAAATAATAACTAACATTTAGTGAGTGTCTATTTATATGCCAGACAGTAAGCATTAAAGACATTTAATTACAGAAAACTTAAAACCTATATGAAAATAGAAAGAGTGTGCAGTATAATGATTACCTGTTTCCCAGCTTTAACAGCAGTCAAGTGATGGTCAATTCTGTTTCATTATACCCTCACCCACTTATCTTCCTCTCCCCACACTGGATTTCTTTTTTTTTTTTTTTTTGAGACTGAGTCTTCCTCTATTGCCCAGGCGGGAGTGATCTCGCCTCCCATGGATTCAAGCAATTCTCTCGCCTCAGCCACTGAGTAGCTGGGACTACAGGCGTGCACCACCACACCCAGCTAATTTTTGTATTTTTAGTAGAGATGGGGTTTCACCATGTTGGCCATGTTGGCCAGGCTGAGGAGGGTGATCTGCCCACCTCGGCTTCCCAAAGTGCTGGGATTACAGGCGTGAGCCACCTGTAATCCCTCTCAGCCAACACTGGATTGTTTTGAAGCAAATTCCAGACATCATATTATCTGTAAATATTTCAGAAGGCAAGGACTCGTAGGCATGATATATTTTCAATTACATTTAATTGAAAAAATTTCACTGAATTATAACATACACAAATCATAAGTATACAGCCTGATTAATTTTCAAAATTGAACACACTAGTGTCACTAGCGAGAAACTGAACATTACTGATGCCATAGACACTTTCCTCATGTCCACTTCGAATCGTATTCCCATCTCCTAAGGGCAACTACTGTCCTGACTTCCAACACCATAGATTAGCTTTGTCTCTTTTTGAACTTGATATTTATGGAATCATACAGTGTACTTTTTGAGTCTGGTTTCTTGCACTTAACATTTTGTTTGAGAGATTTATTTACACTGCTGTGTAGTTGTAGATTGTTCATTCTCAATGCTACTGTATGACTATACCACAATTTATTTATCTGTTCAATTGTAGAAAGCATTTAGAGTGTTGCTAGAGTTTGGATATTGTGAATAGTCATTTTTTCCATTTTAGCAGTTTTAAATGAAAGTTTTATATAAAATTACTTTATACCTGCATCTTCTCTATTGTTTCTTCCTTATATATCCCCCTTTCCCTGCTACTTGACAAGATTTGGCTTTCCTTTCAGGGGTCTTTTTTGTGGTCTTCATCTAGTGTTAGCCCAGTGACAACCACCTTGCTGGAGTAAATGCCCACATGGACAGTGGTGCTGTTAGCCTTTTCCTGCTGCACCCACTCAATGTAAATGACATATTTTTTTCCTGTGAACCTGGACTACGTTGCCAGTTTGCTGAACTTTATAGTGTTCTTGCACAATCTGAACTTCATCATCCTTTCACGTAGGCATGGATCTAACATTGTACTTCAGATCCAGCTCTTTGGAAAGAGATGAAGACATAATCTTCCTGCAAATGTGGGAAGATGCATTGAAATGCTTCTTACAGTTCTGTTTCAGTCAGAAGTCCCAAAGGGATTGGACTCCATTTTGGCTGCTTTCGCTTTGGCGATGGCTGCAAAAGGGAAGAACTGAATAGTCTTAAATTCTTTTATTAATCTTATAGAAGAGGGAAAGGTGGCTTAAGAGAGATTAAGTGATTTGCTAAGCTCACTCAGGTAATAAATAAGGGAGTCTGGACTTAAACTAGCTTTACCCTACTCCGGAATCAAATATCTTAATGTCTGTATTTTTAAGAAAGCCCATTTTTCAGAGTTAAATATATATATATATAGTGTGTGTGTGTATATATATATACATTGTGTATATATATATACAGTGTGTATATATATACTGTGTGTGTATATATATACAGTGTGTGTGTATGTGTATGTGTGTGTATATATATACACACACACACATATAGTGTGTGTGTATATATATATATATATATACACACACACATATAGTGTGTATATACAAACCTATATACCTTGAGGAGAAAATGCATTATTCTTTGTGGTTCTATGCTCAATCACTGGCTTTCTGATTCTGTATCTGTTTCTTAAAGAGTAAATGTCCCAACCCCTTTTAAGAAATTGTTAAAAGTCATCCGTTACAACTAAGAATTGAGTATTGAGCAGGAGTAGGTCATGACTCTGGCACAGGAAAGGAAGCAGGAAATAGTCTCAGGAGAAGGTTATCTGATCCTATTGAAAAGTAGGATGCTTGTGATCTGTAAGTGTCTGTAGAATATGGTCCTGAAATAACTTTCAGGATTAGACATGTTCTGGTAGGCTTGTCCTCCAGAGGTTGGCTTATGGGGTGTCAAAAAAACAACAACTTTTAGGCTTTAGTTCTAATAACCCACTTTCAAGCACACAAGCAGAGAAATGAGAATTTTAATGTCTAATACATGCATATAAGTGCTTAATTTACGGCAAAAGCAAAAATATTATTAGTTTATTTAAAACCTAGTCTTTCTCTTTCCTGAAGCAGTTGGAAAAATAAATAGTTTAATATTTTATGAATATTTGTAGGTGTGACAGTGCTTATTAATTGTCAGGACAAGTATCTATTTTATAATGAATATATGTATATATTATTATAACAGTGTTAGTGCTCTTTCTTTTAAGGTTTTATAAAATCTAAATAGAAGAATAGCTAGATTAATTGAAAATGCAAGTATTTTCAAATTGTGAAAGCTGATTATGTCAAGTGTAATATAATATTATGTTGATGCCAAAGAACTTACTAATGTATGATTTCCCCTACATTGTTTTTTATTTTTTCTTGTTGTTGATTACAACTTTGAGAACACATAGCTCCAAAACATTTTTAAATTGCTTATCAAATCAAATCATAGACCAGAAATATATTTTTAGAATGTAATTTTAGAATTTCATTAAGCATTAAACTCATTCATCATAAAACATCATGCATTGCTTGTTTTAGAAACAATACTGAACAGCTCATATCCTTTGCTTAAAAATAGACTTTTTCTTAAAGCAATAATCTTCTTTTCAGTCCAATTTTTTTCTTTTCTGGTATTCAACGGGACTTCAGTTCCAACAAGTTTTTATTTTACTATGCTAATCATGAAATGATCCCATCTTTTTTTCCTATCTGCCTCCAAAGCTGTTGGATTTTAAATGTATTTTTTGGTCAAAAGTATATATATTCAGGGATAGTGAAGTTCATATGCCGTAACTCTCAGTGATTGATAAGAACAGGCTACTGTGACTATTGTATATAAGAGGCAGTTAAGTAGTTAAGAACGCAAATTTTTGGAACCAGATTTACTAGTTCAAATTCTGGTCCTGCTATTTACCAACTAACATGTAACCTTGGCCAACTTATTAACATCTCTGTGCTTCAATTTCTTGCCTGTAAAATGTGAGATAATAATAATACCCACCTCATAAAGTTATTGTGAGAATCAATTTGGTTAATATATGTTAAGCCCTTAGAACTCTGTGTCTGGCTAATGGTAAGTGTTGCATAGATATTTTTATTATTATCCTGAGATCTATTACTTTCCTTTGAAATTTTAACAAATTCACTTTTGGGGACCAAGGCGGGCAGATCACTTGAGGTCAGGAGTTCGAGACCAGCCTGGCCAACATGGTGAAACCCTGCCTCTGCTAAAAATACCAAAAAAACAATAAAATTGGCTGGGCATGGTGGCACATGCCTGTAGTCCCAGCTACTCAGGAGGCTGAGGCAAGGGAATTGCTTGAACCTGGGAGGCGGAGGTTGCAGTGAACTGAGATCATGCCATTGCACTCCAACCTGGGCGACAGAGTGAGTGAAACTGTCTCAAACAACAACAACAACAACAAAAATTTAACAAATTCAAAACAATTAATTCATAATCAAATAATTTCTTTTTACGAGTTTTTATATGTATCTAATGATGACCAACTCTGTCCAGAGAGCCTGGAAGCATTTTCTGTATGCTCTATAGTTTTCTTTATCTTTTCTTTAATCTTTTATATGTTCATTTGCTCATTCAGTCTTTCTTATTTATTGAACACTTACTTTGGTGCTTAGGTAGCCAGAAAAAAACAAACTGAAAAATTCTCTGGTACCAGTGAGCTTATATTCATCATCTCAGAGTCAGGCAATAAATGTTAACAGAGAATGTTTGATTGAAAACTTGCCTCATGCCACCCACCCACTGCCCCCAAACATTATTAAAGTAAACATTGTTTTGAAGCAAGTGTCTATTTTTCTCTTCACTGGTATATTAAAGAACTTAATTAACTTATTAAATAACTTAATAAATTATTTTTGCTTTTAAAAATCACTATGCTTATTTAAGTGAACAAGGTGGGAAAATTTGGTTTGAGAAATGGGTGTAGAGATAATGGGTCAATGCTCTTATTTAATTTATTTGCCTTCCCCCCACCCCCCAATAGCATTAATCTATCTTCTTATTAAAAAGTTTTCTTTGGGAGGCCAAAGTGGGTGGATCACAAGGTCAGGAGATCGAGACCATCCTGGCTAACACCGTGAAACTAAAAATACAAAAAAAAATTAGCCAGGCGAGGTGGCAAGCGCCTGTAGTCCCAGCTACTCAGGAGGCTGAGGCAGGAGAATGGCGTGAACCCGGGAGGCGGAGCCTGCGGTGAGCCGAGATCACGCCTCTGCACTCCACCCTGGGAGACAGAGCGAGACTCTGTCTCAAAAAAAAAAAAAGTTTCATCATGACTCATCCTTGAAGTTGGGATATTCGGTTTTACTTGTAAATTTATCAGAGGTTCTCAGAATGCTCACACTTCTGAGAGGGCTGTGGGAAAGGATGCAGCTGAACAGTAATATATTAACAATATGTGTTGAAACAGCAGTTCCTTGTTGACTGTATACAAAACACAAATTTCTAATAGTTCTTAGCAGCACCACTTCCTCTGCAGATTATGTCGGAAATGCTTTAGTCTGAATAATCATTCCCAGGGGGAAAAGCCTTCAAAATAAATTTACTTTATTGCCTGTGTGTGTGTGAGTGTGTGTGAGAGAGAGAGAGAGAGAGTCTGATTATTGTAGAATACTGAGTCAGTCATGCACATATGCCTAGTATGATTAAAGAACATAATTTGATGATAGCAACAATATCTAATTATATGAATTATTCTGTATGCTGTGGCTTGTCACCACATTATTTAAAAATAAACTAATAGCAACAATAGACAGCTAATCCAAAGGTTAAGGAAAAACAATGGGAAGGGAATAGGTTTTCATAAAACAAAACAAAACTGAAAACTTTAATTATCTGGATAGTTGTGGAAGAAATAAATCTATCACCCTTTTTTGGCCGTAAGGGCAAAGTGGGTTTTTCCCCTCAGTTATCTCGACATTTGGCTACCACTCTTCTTAGCTTCATTTTGGTCTGGAGATATCTGTAAAGTGAACTCTTAGTAGGGGTGAAATAATATATCCCCAGGGTTATTTTTAGTGGATTTTAACCTGGGGCTGTTGCATTTGGTGTGTGTGAGGGGAAGCATATATATTTTTCAAACAGTAGTTTACCCACATCTCACCCCGACCCACCACTTTTTTTTGGAGACATGGTCATGTTACCCAGGCTGGAGTGCAGTGGCACAATCATGGCTCATGGCACCCATGACCTCCTGTCCCCAAGCCATCATCTCACTTCAGCTCCCCAAGAAGCTGGGACTACAGGCATGTGCTGCCATGGTCAGCTAATTTTTTGTAGAGACAGGGTTTTGCTGTGTTGCCCAGGCAGGCCTTGAACTCCTGTCGTCAAGTGATCCTTCCACTTCAGCTTCCCAAAGTGCTGGTGTTAGCCGCTGTGCCCAGCCCGTTTGTAATTTTTTAAAAGTTCTGATGATTCTGAATTATCTCATACTTCACTTATATACTTTCTACCTCTATTAGAACCCACTTTTGGGGACTGTGAATAGATTAAGTTTCTAAAAGATCCATTAGCTTGAGAAGAGTCAGTTAATTTCACATGAGAGCTCTTTCATCTTAATAGAAGTCTCTTTTTTTTTTTTTTAATCATGGTTGGCTCAGACTCAGAAAGACTGAGTCTGAGCAAATGCAATTTTACATGTGTATGGTAGTAAATACATTAAAGGGGCAGGGTGCATGCTGTCAGTGTGGTATTTGGAATGAGAAGAACTGAGATGTTTTTGAATGGCTTGAGCAGGTGAGGGTCATTTCTTTAAAAAGAAGGACATACACACACTCCTGATTGAAGTGGCAGACTTTCTCAGAGACATAGGGTTACCCAGCACATAAGCTACTTACTACAAGTATGCAACTCTTAAAATATTACATCCACACCTTTACATATGCCCTTGGTTCATCTTCAGTTTGCATGTCAAAAAGAGGGTATCTTTAATCTGATAAATTGATCTCAGGAAGAGGGTCAACCTTTATAATGGTATTGGTGAGATTTTTGTCAGGGCCATATTCTAGTTTGTTAATCAATAATGTTTCTCTCTCTCTCTCTCTCTCTCTCTCTCTGTGTGTGTGTGTGTATGTGTGTGGTGTGTGTGTCTCCCTTCCTACTTTACCTGTGGCCAAAAGGACCTCCTTCAGTTTCCCTTAGTGTTAATTTCACATATGTAATTAGTAAAACGGTCCCCAAAACTAGTTAATTAAACAATTTCTAAAAAGTTTCAATCTCAGCAGATTCATACCGTTTTATTATGTAGGATGAAGCACATAAAGTATCTTGAGACATTCTTCATGTTGTAGAGACTTGAGGGTTAATGATGAGGCAAGCCTGTCAACAACCAGAGGTATCTCATGTCCTGGATTTCCTGGAGTGTTTACCGTGTGTTACTTTGAATGAATGACCTGAGTGAGGATGCTAAGATTTTCCTTCTTAATGTTACTCCTTTCAAAATCATAATGTTATAGACATTCCTTTATGGTAATATTATTTTAATAACATTCAGGTACATAGCTGGACAAAAGTTTGATATGACTAGGTAAGTGATCTAGCTATAAATGAAACACACCAGTGTCAAAAGCTGTTTGGAAGTGATCTTGTACTCATTTTCACAACCAACAGTTGTGATACACTTTTTAAAAACCTCCATTTATGCAGAAGTGATACACTTTGAAAAGCATTTTTTATTTCAGAACATTTATCTGAGAGAGCCTAATTGAGAAGAATATTGCATTAGTAAATTGCTCTGCCTAATACAACTGCTGCTCTGTTTCTCTTCACATTTTAAAACCTAAGTCCCAAATCTCAGTCTGTAGTTAAGAGCTTCAAACAATAATTACCTCTGTGAAATGAGCAGAAGTCCTTAAAAGGGCCTGCCGGTTTTCCCGCAATCTTTTACAGGGTGAGCAGCGCTGTATCCACTGATAACCCAGCTGCTTAGGAACTGAGTAAAGCCGGCTCCAAACTTCTCAGCTGTTGACAGGCTTGACTTGCTGAGAACACTGGTTAAATATAGCACCCGCGAGCTCAGCTCCTCAACATAGTCATTGCTCTGACAGTGTTGTGAAGGGAGCAGAAGAGGAGAAACCTAATCTCCGAACCCAACAACACCTAGCAACAGTTGAAAAAACTTTTAAACAAAAGTCTGGGTGGGAGATATACAACAACTTCCAATTTCTGCTGATCGGGATTTCAGGGAGAAGAAGCTGCTTTCCCCCCTCTCTACTCTGTTTCCTGCATGACTTCAGCTATTGGCTGGTCCTGGGAAAGAAAGTGGGAAAAGCTTTTTCCTCTGTATTCTTTTGGGCTGGATAGTTTTTGAGAACTCGAATCTGTCTTGGGCTGTGAAACAAGCCACTGGGTTCTTCAAAGGATAAACTACCTACATAGAGGACATACCTTTGGTTAAAGGAGCTGCCGTCAGGTAAGACCAAAATAAATAACTACTTACTCTCTTAAGAAATATCTGTTTCCACAAGAAGAGAGTTCTCTCCCATTCTGTTTTGTCTGTTTCCTTTGATTCTTCCTGTTCTATGATGTGATAACACATTTAGAAATTATGATAACCATTGTGAATTATTTTTAAAAAGTCAGAAACATCATCTCTTCCTCAAAATTATACCAATTCCTTTTTAAACACATAATTTTATGGTGTTTTAGTAGACATCAAAGTATTTCTCCCAAGTTAACACTCTTCGGCAGGTAACAGAACTATGACAAAGGACAATTTCACATCTCCTTTCACAATTGGGATGGCTAAGCAATGAAAAGGATATCTCCCCTAGAAGTAAAATAACTTTCATTTACTGAAACTAGCTAAGCAGCTTGTGTTTGGTAAATGAGAGGAAAGTCCCGCATGGTGTTTGTATTGCTGTACTTTTTAAACCTGCCGTTGCATGTGTCTCCTTTTGCCTAATTCTCTGATTACACTGGTACACCTTGTGCTGGTTCTGACCTCGTTACACTAGAGTCACCCCAAATGCTTCTGACTGGGCATAAAATATGCCTGGTATTAAATCACTACTCTTGAAGTTGTTGAATATAACTACTCAAGATAATGATATTTGTGTACTTTTAAAAAATAAATCAATACTTGTATTTAGATATAACAGATTCTATTTTTAAAAACTTAATTAGAAAACATTTTCTGTTAAGTTGCATGTGTGTGTGTATGAATGTGTTTACTATAGTGTAAAGGAAACCCTCCTTTCATCTGATGGCATCTTGTCTCCCCTTCCATGAGTTGCCATGCAATTTTATCAGAATTGCTTATAGTAACCAATTTCATGTTGAATATGACAACTTATGGTTGTACATTGTTGATATAGTTAGTATTGACATCTGGTGGTTTGTAATTGGGGTAGATTTGCATAAAAATACTTTACCTCTAAATGAATATGATGATTTGAATAATTTTTTAGTCTAAGGATAATATCAAAGAAGATATAGAAGCACATTTTAATTGGAATTTTTAAAGTCTATTCTGTCAATGTAAAGAAAGAATTTACCCAAAACCAGTTTTGAACATATTATTTGTTGACAAATAAGAATGTATCAACCTTTTCAGAAAATGATCTTCTTTTAAGAAAAGCTAATTAAAGCTTATATAGCATATGCTCAGGAAAATGAAATAGGGCACTCATTTCAGTATGTGTTATGTTTTATAATTCTGATTACTTGTTTATACAGTACATAAGTGAATCACATATACAAATATGTATAAATAATAGTGCAAAATGCACTCTGGTAAGTTTACTATTAGAGACCGAAACTCCTGGTGCTTTAGTAGAGATGAAATATCTTTGTCTTGAAGGAGTTTGAAAAGTCAGAACTAAATGCTTTACATTTTTCTTGTTTTTATCCTAAGAAGGGTCACATTGTTGACTTAAAAATGTATGTGTAAGGCCAAAATCTACCATTGATTCTAGGCATGTAATTTCTTTTGGAGTCAGTGGGACAGTGTGGCGATAACTAAGTGCAGCATTTGGCCCTGTGTGAAAGTCATGTTTGCTGATGAAGTGAATTTTTCAGTATCATTAATTGTCTTCATTGTTGTACATTTATTCTCGAGAATCAACAGCAACTCAGCTCAGGCTAAACCACACGGTTTCCTCCACTATATGAACAATCAGGCTCTCCACGACAATGCAGATCTGTTCTCCTATTCACTCAAGTTCATAGTTCTGTGACATTTTGGAACTGTCCCTTTCCCCTTTACCATAAAAGTTGTTAGATTCCATTGCCGTGTCTTCCACCACACTAATGCCTGTTCTCTTCACCCTAGTTTGGATTATAACAATGCTGCTCCCTCCTACCCCTTGTTGCCATCCAAATCATCTTGCCCATGACCACGAGATTGTTTTACTAAAGCATTGCTATGTTTGTCTATCTACTCTTCAGTTATCTTCTGGGACTTCTAGTTGCTGCCAAACACCTAGGCTGGGTATTTTGAAAACCTTCCATCATCTGGCACCTACTTAACTTTTCCAGTCTCACTACCATGACTCAACAACAAGGTCCCTCTGCTTCAGGTATTTCAGATTATGGGCCATTCTCCAAACACATACTCAGTGAACATTTCAATACCCTAGCTTTGCCCCAGCTTTTATTCTCCCTGCCTGGAAGACATTTACTCTCTCGTCCTGTAGAAACTTTGCCTACTCTTTAAGACCCAGATCAGGGTCTTCCACTTTCACAATGATATTCTGGATCATACATGTTAGAAGTGATTCTTTCTAAGTTTAGACAGCTTTGTGCTCTATTAGAATTAGGGTACTTTTAAATAGGGTTTGCCTCTTTATATTCAGAACAATTTTATGACGTCTATTAGGTGCAATGCCGTATCCTAAGCATCACTTGGCTTTGGAGCTTCTCAGCTGCAGGCACATTGTGGATGTTCCATTCACATTTGTGGCTCTAGATATCTGATGATAAGTACATGAGAAAGTATGGATAAGTATAGAATCAAGAAAAGCAACTGTAAGTTAATAGTTTTTTACTTCAGAAATTTCTCAAGGAAAGTCTTCATGGTTTTACCATGCACAGAAAAATTACAAACACTTTTAACTACACTCATGTACCCAATTGTGGAAATGATGTTGTATCTCTCAGGAATAAAATAGAAAGGGGAAATATGACAGGACTGTGTATGTATATATGCATGCACACATGCACACACACACACACACACACACAAATCCTGTGTATCTACCTAGACCTCTAAATACTGTAACTTATATACTTTTGTTATCTTTTGGTGCCAGGTTCTACTTATAGTTACTTTTGGTACAATTCATTTAAATCATGGCTCTTATTTGTGGATCGTGAATTAGAATCTGGCTTTGAACAAGAAAACATTTAAATACGTTATGATCCTTTTTCTGTTGTTTTTCTCTTGATATTTTGATAAAGACATTTTTCAGTATTTAATTGCTCATGAAAACTGTAGCCTTATTGGGTGAGATAAAGCAGGAATCATACTTTCAAAGCAATTTGTTCTGTATTCAACAAAAGAAAAACATTCTCTTAGTATTTATATTTTAAGATGGTCAAAGTGATGAAACTTACTCTTTTAAGTGGATATTCAGTAAGAAACCCTATGGAATTTTCCAATGAAATTTGTGAAATATTTAATATGTTCATTAAGCACCGGTTTCCTTGTGGTTATAATTTTTACTTATTGTTTAGAAGTGAAACTTTGGGGTTTACACAGTCTAAATAATGCTAACTGTGTTTTCGTTTTTTGGCAGGTGAGCATTTTTTCATAAAACATATGCCTTAAGATTTAAGATTTTACAGAGTTTGTTTAATCGACATTTTCATTCATTTGTCTAATCTTCCTTCTTTAAACTCATGGGTTTTAGAAAGGTAGCACTAGGAGAAATGAGGGGGCAAGCTTGTGTTGAGATTTATTTCAACAGAAAGGTTTAAGAGAAAAAAGATTGGTAACAATTTATTAGAAAAATGACATCTAAAAGCCTGCAGTATAAATTCATTTTTACATTATTTTTAATATATATAGCAATAAATAGAAAAAAGATAAGCTAATAAAAATACATTTTGTTTCTTTAAATCTGAGTTGAAGATATAACCAGAAGATGTTCATGGAAGAGGAGTCAGAAAAGGTTAGTAGCATGACTAAGTCAGTCAGATAGCCTGGATTCAGATTTCAGCTCAAGGTGACCTTAGGCAAATTAATCTCTGTGTCTCAGTTTCTTCATCTGTAAAATGAGGGTAATAATGCTATTTCCTTATGAAGTTTTTTTGAACATTAAATGACTTATAAAATCTATAGTTTATAATTTATTCTTCAGTAAATTTAAGCTAGTATGGCTTTATTACACCTTAAATATAGTTATTTGTTTACTTTAATCTTAGTTGTATACAAAGTTCTTGGATGCGGATAGTTTGTGATCTCAACTTCATAGATTATAGGAAAGGCAGGAGAATGTATTATTTAAGTTTGGAATCCTGCTTGGGACATACTTTGCTGCTGGGTACTCTAAGCAGACACAATTTGAACAGCAGCCAATAATTTAGTATGGAATTTATGTTTCAAACTCTCCCTTATCACTCAGCAGTCTGCTGTCTTATAGAACCATTACTAAAAAGGCTAAGAAATCACCCACAGCACAGACTGTTCTATGGTTTCTATATTTGCACTTGGAGATAAAGTGTGTTTATACACAGTGCTTGGGTGTCTGTTTTACAGCCGACTATACTGGGTAATGTACAGCAATGAAGACTTCCTCCTCCATGCAAAAACACATTATTAAATTTATCATTCTTTATTTCTTTCCTTAGATGATTTGTTTTGTTTTACTAACCTAGTAACAGATAAAAATGAAAAGACCAAAAAAGGTCATCTTAAGCTAACTTTAACTTTACTAAATGGAAATGAATTCTTGCGATTCATTGACCTTAATCCTATTCATTCTTCTTAAATATGAAAAGAAAAGTACATTCCAAGACAAACAAAAAGTGTTATCTCATAAGATGTGTGTGTATGTGTATTCTGCTTAATATTCTGTATACTTAACAAAAATATATAAAGCACCCTTATAAGCAGGGAAGTTTCTTAGCAGCTTTAGTGGCAACAAACCTTATGCAGGACATAAATGGTTTAAATCTGTCAATTTTACTTTATTTTTCCCAATTGAAAGGATAAGTCTCTAAAAGTTGAGGCAAAACAAATTTTAAAATTGTCATTCTCTAATGAAAACTTTGTGTGGAAAGAAAGAAACAAAGGAAGGTAGGAAGGAAAAATAAAATAAAGAAAGAAAAGAAGGAAATAACTTTTCCTGGCTTTGTGGAATGAATACATTATAGTGGTACCAGGGCAAAAATATAGAAACCTCAGGAAAGTATATTGGATTATGTTTTTTTTTTTTCTTAAATGGTCAGTCTATGTTTTAGCTAATGAGAGAAGGGAAAAGGCTACAGGCAGAATATAGCTTTCTCTGGTAGTAGCTGAGGCAGTTTAATTTCAAAGACCAGGCAGCCCGTTGTGGAAGAATTTAGAATAAGGAAAGTCATACATGAATTGAGCAGCTTTAGCTGGCTGTTAACCAGCTGATTGCAGAACTTGAGAAACTCCCAGCACAGAAGTGAAGTAATACAACATAAACCAGCATCCCCCTGCTGCTCTGTCTCTGAGGGCTTTGTTTAAGCCACAGCAACACTGAGACATCAAAAGAAAGTTTGGGTTTTTTTCCCATTTTTGGGAAGTGGTGTCAACGTGCATAATATTGGGTGATTTATGTGTTTCTGAGGCCTGTGAAATACAAACTAAAAAGAATTTTTAAAGCTAATGCAGAAATTATCTCGAGTGATCTGATTTTAATTGAGCCCTTAAGGTTTAAGGTTTTTTCTGTTTTTATTTGCTTGCCTAAATGCTGTTGCCTACCTCCTTTACCAAAACATTGAGGAAACGATGATTGTTGCTTCACTGACCAAGGACCCTATAGTCTGCCCTTGAAAATAGTCTTGTTTGATCTTGTAAAAACTGTAATTGCAATCTTCCCAAGTTAATTTAAAGAAATGAATTATCTGCTTCTTATCTTTGTAAGGAAAAGGTGTAAGAAAGGTATGAAACGGACACATCAGAGTTGGCCAAATGCATTCTTTAAAAAATAATTTGCTGAAGATTTCAGGCCAAAAGAAGATCTGACTGAAAACAATAGACTGCTGGCACCACCAAGACAATGGAGTTACTGCCAACTTGCCCTTGTTTATCTAAAAGATCTATGCAAAAATTAGGTTTTCACACACGCACGTGCACACACACACACACAAGTCATAGATGACACAATAATGGGAATAAATGAACATTCTTTTTCTTTCATATACTTATATCTTAAGTAACTCATTTTAGGCCTTGCCTCTTTGACCATGGTACCAAGCACAACAGGAAAGGAAGAGGCATTGCTGAGTTAATAATGCTATTTCAGTGTGGCAGCCTAAGTGCACATGAGGAAATGATGCCCTGCGCCTGTATTTGGAGCCCTGTAGTTACTGTGACGACAACACACACTAATGGAAAACAAAGAGGGTCTGCTCATCAGGGCAAGCCAGGAAGAGTTTTGCCAGCTCAGATTTTTCCTAATTATTCTATAAGTCTTGAAATGTGACACTGGAGGTATTCAAGGCTCTTTGTGTTTCATTAACTGTTTAGTAAGGGACACATGCTTGAAGAGCAGCCTGGTATTTGGATCAGGGAGTGGCCTTACATATAAGCTTAACTTTCACTCGCTGTGTTGATAGATATCATCTTCTGGTTTGAATACACCAAACCAACTTGTTTGGCCATAGCCTGTTGTTCGTTCTGGTCTTTAAGGAAGTCAGCTGCATTGGTGGAGTTCACTTCTCAGGGCCCCTCAACTTTTGATAAGACATCCCCAACTTCTACATTCTGCTCATTCCATAAGTAATAATAGTAATGGCTACATGTAATATATATTATCTATATAATATACAACATATGCAGTACATTTACTATATAAAATGATAGGAATAACTAGCATATACTTGAGAATATTACTATGTGCCAGGAATTGTGCCAAGCATTTCACATGGATGATTTTATTTGCTTCTCGTAACAACCCTATGAGGTACTATTTTTATCACTATTTTACAGATTAGGAAAATGAGGTTATAAATGTTAAATAACTTACCTAGTAGTAGATTTAAAATCCAAATCCAGGCAATTTGACCTTATCTATTCGATAGTTTCAACCACTTTTTAAAATTCAGGCAGTTGTTTATGGAACACCTCCACCTAGATGACTATGAGATGTTTTACTGAAACGTGTAGAATGTGACACTGCAAGGTAACAGCTGCCCCTATAGTATTAAAAGATTCACAAAGTGCAAAGAATAAAGAGATTTAGGGTCAGAAGGCTAACAGAGGCTCTTTTCCAGGATCCCAAAGTGGAATCAGAAGCTTCAATGGCCAGTAGAGTTGGGCCACCCTGGATGAGCTAGGCCTGGGGCACTGAGATGCAAAAGCGATCCTTCCAGTTGTTGATGGGGCAGTGTGGTTCTTGGTTTCTACACTGCTGGGTTGATTCCCAAGAAGAGGATGCCATGGAGCATTTGATTTTGTACCACCTCCTTTGACACTGTTGGGGCTTTTGTCTGCTGTTGCTCCTATTGACAACTCAGAGCCCCACCTTCTATTGTAAACTTTGAATGTGCTGCCAGTCTCTGCCTTGGTCATAAACATTTAGTTTGTGAAGTGGGTTCAAGAGGGAGTTCTATGAAATACTTATCCCTGTTGTTGGTAGCAATACTTCTTCAAGAAACCTCTGGTGGAGTGTGTGTGTGTGTGTGTGTGTGTGTGTGTGTGTGTTTTGGTCAGAAGGCAGTGAGGAAGGCGATAGAAGGTGCTCCACATAAAGGCTTGTTATTGGTTCCAAATGACTTTGTTTTGGTAGTGAGTTGCTATTCTGGCAGCATGATGTTCCTTCAAAAAAATAAAACAGAGAGCTTTCTGTAGTTTAAGAAAAATTACCTGACGCTTTTCAGCCATTTTGCTACTATGGATCAGAGGCATATTTTATTGGATATTTTATTTAATTCTTTTATCTTTATTTGCCTGCATGATGTCCAAATGTCTGACTATTTGGAAATAATTGAAACTTTTGAGTTTCTATTTGCGTTTCTGGCATTTAACTTTCAGATTGTTTGAAGTAAAAGGAGAGCAATTCTAATAAAACTTTGATGGAGCAGATAATGCTTTGCTTTCTCTTATGCCAGTGGCCAGAAAGACTCTACTTTTCCAGGGTATCACATATCCCAGGTAGTGGGATTGAATATCCCAGGAAGGTGAATGTTTTATATGGGATGGAACATAGCAGAATAAATCTCTACCTTCTGAGAAATTCTATTCTAATAAATTGAAACAGTAACTTGTCACAACTATACTAGCACACCCCAACTCCCCCTCCCCAAACACATTACATTCATTATTGGTTAATAGCACAGGACTTGTACTGCTACTCACCTGACAGGCTAAACATCTTCCTGAAGCAAATATACTGTTTGCTGTGTGATACAGACCTGTTCAATCCAAGTCAATGAAAAAGAAGTAAAGGCAGAGATGTATTACATTTCACGAAGGCTGTCTGTTTTCTTGACATAACATCTCTTGATTTCTTTGCAATAAACTCAGTTTTCCTTTTTTCTTCTCCTGTCTTTATGTAAAAAGGTGTAATAGTGTCAAAGGAGGAAAAGAACTGTAATTTTTTTTTCACCCACCCAGAAAAAGAGTATTAGTGTTCTATTCTTTGGAGACAAACAGTTTGACTGGTTGGCCTCTAGAAGTATTTTTTTCCTCATTCAATTATTCTAAATTTCTTTTGGTACACAACAGTGATAATTTCCACATTAGTCTTTAGCTAATTTTTAAGATATTGACAGCTTATCATATTCATTCAAGAATTATCTAAGACTTCTGTAAGATTTCCTAGTTCTCTTTGCACATCTGCCCCTAGTCTGATTGTGAGCAGGCACAGGGCCTTGAGTACCACAATGTCAATGATTACATGGCTTTGGTCCTGGGGACAGCTATACCTTACAGGAAACCAAAAGGAGTGGAAACCTCTAGACTCTGACCTCACTTGAAACCATCAGATTATCTAGTACTGTGGCTCTCAACACTCTCTGTGCATCAAAGTCACCTGGGGTGCGTTAAAAATGCAGATGCCTGGGCTATGCCCCCAGAGGTTCTGATTTAAATTGGCCTGAGAGGGTGCCCAAGTATTGGTCTATTTTCTAAGCTTTTGTGTGATTTTAATTTGCATCCAATATTGAGAACCTGTTATCGCAATCATTTTAAAGACAGTACTTTAAAAGACAGTACTTTAAAAGTACTTTAAAAGATAGTACTTTGAAATGATGAGTGCCACCTCATCATTTTAAAGAAGATAGTACTAGAATGAGAAGTCACTCAGCTCAAGTTACAAAACCTTCCGCAGGTAGAATTGAGTATGGAACTGTGATTATTCAACCCTTGGTAGTGGGTACTTTCTACACCTTGCAGTGGCTGTGTTCCTGTCTCAAGAGAACTGACACTCAGGATCGTTGCCTGGCTTACTTTTAAGATCTTGACTTAAGGATTTTTGATTACTTTCTGGGTCCCTTTCTGTGACCGCACCTCAGTTCTGTACAAGAGTCACATAGGTGGAAAAAGAAGTAAAGCAAGGACCAGAACTTAAGTCCCCTGAGCCCCAGTCTATTACTTTTTTCTATCACACAATCATAATAAACAATAAAGTAGCTAATATTTAATGAATGCTTTCTGTATGTTAGGCACTAACAGTTTCATAAGGCAGATACACATATACTATATATTTTACAGATAAGGAGGCTGAGGGAATTGTTCATCTCCCCCCAGCCCCCAGCAAGCAGGTGGCAAGTCTGGGATGTGTCCAGGCAATTGGACTCCCCAGCCTGTGCTTGTAAGCTCTTAATCACTTTGCTATTCTGGAGCCCACTCTGAAAATATAAGGTGTTGAATGGCAGCTGCTCCCTCATTTCAGCATCAGGGGTCTTGTTGCAGCTGGTTATGGTGACCTTAGTTCCTGCTAACTGGGCTTTCTGTTTGACTAGAGATTGTGTCCTTGCCTTCCCCTCTATTTTCCCAATGACTGGCCCAATTGGAGGCAACCTATTCTCCTCAAGATTTTGTTATGATGCTCTATTTCCCCTCGTGACTTTGTTTCTTATTTCCTGTCTTTCCTTTCTCTTGGGGACCAATATAATATTTTATGCCTTACTTTTGGGCACATGTACTTTACCCCAGACTTTCTGAACACAAATTCTACTGTCCTGTTTGGATCCTTGACCTTTCCCCTAGTCTTGTGAGTTTGGCTGGGTTCCCCATTTTTCCTGGGATTCCTCTGTCTGGACTTTTATACCTCCCCCTATCTTCTCTCACAATACCAGCAACAACAGGAAAGGATTAATCACTTTGCTTTCCTATACAGCAGGTGCATTGGAAACAAGCTGATCTGGCCTGTGAAACTGACAGGTCAGTGTGTTAATGTACTCCGAAGAACTTTTAAAATCTACATTTTTAGGTAGCATGTACGGAATTAATTTTCTGATTGATTCTGTAAGTTTGAAATTCTATGGAACAGGCTTCTTCACACCTAGAGAAAAATGTATGTGTGTTGTCCGGTAAAATGAATCTTACTAAGATGAAAATCACCAATAGCAAATACTGTAGCACAGATTTTTTTTTTGCAATAGAAAGCAAACAAAAAGTGAAAGATTCTTATAATTATTCTGTGACACATATTTACATGTAAATTCAAAAATTCAACCTGATAAATAAATTCCGTTATGACTTGGCACTGTTTTTAGAATCACCTTGAACCAAACAAGTACTCAATAACTGTTTGTTAAATTGAATTCATTAAATGTCATGAAATAGAGAAAGTAAATATTAATGACCAGTTTCCATTGATTAAAGTGAACATAATGTTTCCTTGATAAACATGGCAGTAACAGTTAGTGACCATTGATGATTATTTCTCTGCTTCTCAGTTTTCTCTAAACCTTTATGGTCATGTATTGCTTTTCTAACAATATTAATTAAAAATAAACAAATGTTTTAAATGTTCACTGGAGTATCACAGAATAACCAATTCATAACTAAGTGGGAGCTGGACTTAGTAGCTCTAATTAGCATGATGCATACATATTTCCATTAACAGACTAGAATTCTTACTTTAAAATACAGTGGCATAGACATAACTATTGACAAAAGTCTAATTGCAGCTACTAACCCAAAACCACAACCAGGCTGTAGTTCATTAGCTGGAAACGCTCCCATCCTTGGAAATCTATTTTGGAGTTAGGATTGCTCCACTCCTCTACAAGTGGTAAAGCAACAGCTGCCATTTAATTAATGTTTCTGCTGACAGTTCCAGCTGATGAATACCATTGAATTTCCCTATTACCATCAATACTATCTACATTACTCCAAAAGGATATATTGAGTATAATTTTTTGATTTTGCTTTATTTCACCTTATTTCTTTCTCGCATCACTTCTTCCAAATTCCAATGATGCCATTATTTACATCACCATTCACATCTTCCAGGGAATAAAGTCCCAGTGGAACGCATGTGTTCCTGGTGATGTATTGTGATGGAATCTCACCAAAATGAGCACGTGAAATGCTGAGCTCAGAGAAGAGGACAAGGGGGAAAACCAGATGAAAGTGGCCTGTGGTTTTTCAGAAAGTGAAGAATTTTGTCCTTTTGAGAGAAAGATTAGGGAAAAAAACAGAGGTCTTGTTTTTCTACATAGTATTAGTGAAAGATTAAAATCATCTAATGTAAACTATATTTGGGTTATATTATTATTTCAATTTCTCTTTCCAGACACTTTTTCATAGGAGTTGAATTTCAACAGAGCTCTCACTATTATTGTGTGAGAATTTAGAAGAATTTGGTCTGTGTGAAAGCACATGATTATAGAGTGAGGTCCACTCAGTCTGCTCATCTTAAAGAATGTGTCCTGGGGCTCAATCAGGCAAGGCCCATGTTTTGTAGCTAAAAGAGGGGTTGGATTGATGCTGAACTGAGAGAACATAGGATCTAAATGGTGTGGCATCAGATGTTAGAGTGGTTCAAGCTAGCAGCTGGGATCTGAAGGTCTAACATGTGGTTATGGGGTATTCTGGCAGGCGGATAGAGGATGCCTGCATTCTGACACAGGCAGGGAGTCAGTCCACATTTAGGCAAGCTTGTCAGCAGGAGCAGGAAGGAGAGCAGGGAGGTGGGAATCAGGAACAGGATAGCTGTGGAGGAGGAGCAGTCCTAGAGACTGTGAGTGAGATGCCAACATTGTCATACAATGTCAAAACAACTAAGATGATGCTAAATCCTAGTGGTGGGCTAGAGTTCTTTGTGTCTCTCCCGCTTCACATTTAGTAAGAATAATTTACTCATTCACCAAATATTTTTTGAGACTCGTGTTTCAGGCACTGAGCTAGGGATTGGGATACAATGGTGAGTGTTATATTATCTCTGCTCTCTAACAGGAGTTACGGGTAAAACAATGGCAATTTCAACACCAAGTGACTAGTGGGTAAATGGTTTAGTGAGACCACAGAAGTGGGACCACTCACCTGATTTTGGATGGTCAGTGATTGGTCCAGAGACAGTATAAAGTGACTCTCGCTGTGGGAAAGGGAACTGTAGAGGCCGAAAATAAGATAGGGCCTGACAAACAAGGTCTAAGGGAAAGCATCAGACATGAGTGTTATTGAAAAGCTCAAACATCTGATTTGTTACAACAAGTCTACATAGCTGTACAAATAGTGGGGAATTAGTGAGCTGCAGTCTTTCACTTACATGACAATTTTAATGTTTTAAAAAATTATGTAATGAAGAGGCTCTGCTATATACATATATGTTCATCACAGTTAAATCTTTAGTGGCCATAATGAGGCAGCCAAAGAAGCCTCTTGCAGGCTAGAAAATTCCTGACCCTCAAACCACATTGCTGAGTATTTTTTCTAAACAGTGACTACTCTCAATATGTTTAAAAACAGATGATGAATGCTTCCTATAAAAGTATTTGCTGTAGGACTTTTACAGGTTTGTGCACTTTGAAAAACTACTTACATATATTCAACACTCCACTTCAAGTGCCTAACTGCTGCTGAGGCAATAAACCTAGGTCATAGCCAGAAAATTTTTGGAGCACATGTTGGAGAATTTCCTTACCACATATTAAAATGAATTTTGAGCCAGGAGCAGTGGAGGCTGAAGGGAGAGTATCGATTGAGCCCAGGAGTTCATGTCTAGCCTGGGCAATAGAGTGCGACTCTGTCTCTTAAAAAAAAAAAAAAGAGTTTTGAACCCATATTAATTAAAACACTTAGGCGGTGGTATCAGACTCAGTTCATATCAGATGAGGAGATCAAGGGAAAATAGTGGAAGGTTCAGAGAAGTATATACCTATAAAAATGGCGTACATTTTTAATACTATAAAAATGGCGTACATTTTTAATACTATAAAAATGGCGTACATTTTTAATACTATAAAAATGGCGTACATTTTTAATACTATAAAAATGGCGTACATTTTTAATACTATAAAAATGTAGTATTATAAAAAAGATTTCAAATCTATACTGAAAATATGAATTATTCAATCAATAGGGTTGAAATAACTGGAAAAATATGACATTAAATTTCTGTTACAACTTACACTAAAATATGCACTAGATGGACCAGAAATTTAAGTCTAAAAAATGAAGGTGAAATACTAACAAAAAAAATTAAAAACATATATAGGTGGGGAAGACAAAAAGCCAGTAAAACGTAAGACTAAAATGTCTGATTCCATAAAAACTGAATGAAAACTTTTACACTGAAGAAAAACCCCTTATAACCATCATGAACAAAGTTAAAATACAAACAGCAATTTGTGACCAAAATAACCAGGAACAAATGTCCTTAATATAAGACTTTTTTTTTTTTTTTTTTTTTTTTGAGATACAGCTTTACTCTGTGGCCCAGGCTGGAGTGTAGTGGTACGATCTTGGCTCACTGCAACCTCTGCCTCCTGGATTCAAGCGATTCTCATGCCTCAGCCTCATGAGGAGCTGGGATTACAGGCATGTGCCACCACGCCAGGCTAATTTTTGTATTATTAGTAGAGATTGGGTTTCACCATGTTGACCTGACTGGTCTTGAACTCCTGACCTCAGGTGATCCACTGGCTTTGGCCTCCCAAAGTGCTGGGATTACAGGCATGAGCCACCACGCCTGACCAAGACTCTTTTAAATGAAAATAGAAAAAGAGACACAATAGAAAAATTGACAAATGACATAAATAATTTGGAATAAATATGTGAAAAACTATTTAACCTTACTGATAATTAAAAATTTAATTAAAAGAAGATGTATTATTTCAACAAATACATTGACAAAGAAAAAAATTCAATACCCAGTATGGTGAGGGTATGAGGAAGTTGACACTATATGTTGCTGGTGGGAAAACCAACTGCAAAAGTTTCCAGAAAAACAACAATATGTGGCAAAAATCCTTATAATCAGAAGAAAAATAAGGATATTTCCATTTTGAGAAATAAAAAAATCTAAACACATGCAGTGCTTTTGAGAGTACGTTGTTTTTTCTTCCTCCTATTGTTCTCAAATCTATTGACTTGTAAAAATTTGGCAGACCTAGAGACTCTTATATGAAAAAACAGCCAATATACTTCTTTCTCAGTTGCTTGATAGGATTTCCTAGGAGGGACCTTGTTAGGATAGGGTTGTTAAAACAAGGCTGCATAGTCCTTAAGTGTCAAGTACATCTTGATAGCAACTTATTTCCTTAGTTATGTATTATTAAAACATAAACTGATAGCCAAAATTGACACATTTATGACTAGATCATGAGAGTGAGGGACCAAGGAGCAAGTGGAAGAAATGGGGCATTGCACCAAACAGCTCTTTGCCATGGATCATTACCTAGAATAAAATTGCTCAGGCTCATTAAACTGTTTTGGGCAGGAAATACTCTGAAAAAAATTGGTTTACTGTAGTATTTGTAGATACTGGTAGATGCTAAAAGATAATTGACTCTAACCTCTTTTTAGGAAAGATGACAAAGCTGAGACCCAGAAAGTTTAAACTTTCTCAAGGTTATACAGCTTATTAATTCAGACATACGAATTTATAGACAAGCCACAGTGCTGTGGCTCATATCTTCCTAGAATCCAGAACACCACCTGTCTTGCGTTATTTCCCAAGATACCTGTTGTATAAGAGCTCATGATTTCTCTGTATCATCATGCCTCTATCACCACCAGATGTTGGGCTTTTCGGCAGCTCACTACCCATCAATCCCGCCTGTTAACTCCAGGGGATGGAGAGAGGCTGATGCTAACCTAAGCTCCAGTTACAGAGTGGTGTATGGGGTGAATGTGTCCTATGAGGTGTCCAGTGAAGGTGGTAAATAATTCTCAGCTGCTTCTCACTGCACTGACAGCAGGGTCATTTTGTGAATGGGTAGGGAAGAGCAATGTGAGTGAAATCTCACTCAAGATCTTGTGTGCTAACATTTTTCTGCTTTCTCCTGGGGAAGCCCTTTTTTGGAAGAAGCCACTCCTGAAACATTACCCCGAGTAAAGCTAAGCATGAAGCATTTTAAGCCAAGCTGATCATCTAGATTATCTTTTGCTCTTTGATCCTGCAAAGAATGTGCTGAGATGAGTAGTAGTGCTGTATCACATAAGTTGTCCTTTTGTTTTCATACATTGGGCGCAAGTGAATGAAATCTCTTTACTTCTCTCATACCCACAGGTAAAGAGAAGTGAGTCCAAGCATCATATTTAATTCTGTTAATTACAATGTAAGTGTAAAATAATAGCACAAACTGTGCTCTAGTTCCAACTTCCGTTTGATGATTGTCAGACCTAGAAATCTAACAACAGTACATTATTCAATGAATTCTTCACATTGTCCATTTGTAGCCCCCTTTTCTTTAAACAGTCTAGCCAATTATATTCTCATATCTTTGTTTCCTATTATGTCTTGTAGCCTCCTTGACATAATCACACTGTGACTTGTGGGAATTGTTTCCCTCTCTTCGCCTTTTCCTCTGGGTTCAGGCCTGGATGTGTACAAATTTTGTCCCCCTGCATCACACAAGGACCCTTTCCATTAGGCCTTGTACTCAGCTTCCCATGCTTTCCTGAGCTTATTCTTTATTATATCTTATTTCCCTTTTATTCAGAATTTTTTTCTTTCTCTCTATTTTTTTAGGTATTTAAAATATTTTAAATTATTAATATTATTTTTGATGGACAAATTATAATTATATACATTTATGGGGTATAATGTGATGTTTTGATATATGTATACAATGTGGCATGATTAAATCAGGCTAATTAATATTCATCACCTATCATTTTTTATAGTGAGACATTTGAAATTTACTCTCTTATTTTGAAATATATAATGCCTTATTATTGATTGTAGTCATTCTGCTGTGGCATAGATCTCAAAACTTATTCTTCCTGTCTACCTGAAATTCTGTACTCTTTAATCAACAACTCCCATTCCCTCCCTCTCCCCGACTCCAAGCGTCTGGTAACCATCATTTTACTCTCTATTTCTATGACTTAAACTTTATTAGATTCCACATATAAATGAGATCATGCAAGAATGCTTTTTCTGTTATTTCTTCTGCTTCAGTCAGTCTTAGAGCATCTTTCAACATTAATATACATGAAAGCTACACAAAATCAAGGCACTTTTATTAATGTTGTAGAAAAAGTTAGTATTCACAGGGATAATTTTTTTAACCAATAATTAACCTTCGAACTCAATATGTATTATCAATTTCCAGTTAAAACTAATAACCGCAATCATTCTCCAGGAAATATCCACCTTGGAGGAAGGACCTAACATTTCTTCCATATTGTTGTATAACAGAACAGAGTTCCAAGAACAAATTAACATTCAGTGAGATCAAACCAGACACTAGGGAGCAGAAAGATGGTCTGTCATGACTCTAGGTTTTAACATTTGTTTTTCTATTTTGGAATTTGGTGCTGTAAGGAGGAATAGTGTCTACTATGCTCAGAAACAGGGAGAACATGGTGTAAGTACAAGGGTTGTAAAGGGTGCTCAATATACTAAGAAAAGGCCAGAATCTTCGTTATATAAAGTCCTCAGCTAAATTCCAGATATTTTTCATAAGTGCATTGGAGCAACAGCTTAACTTTAAAAGGAGAGTTATAAATAGGCACATAAAATATGCATATAGAATAGGTTGAGCACCATTTTATGAAATATTCCTGAAAAGATTCTGCATAATATTGATGTTTAATTACTTTCTTTAACTCAACTTAATTTCTTTATTAATAGTGGTTGACTTGTTTGTTCAGTTTTGTTCATACCAACTGAAGTTTACAACTGATTCAACTGAGGGTATAATCTCTTATGTTTTCTAAGATCTGGACCTGACTACAGAAGCAATTTCCCAGTGTCACCTAAATCCCAGTTAAACTGAATGACAAATTAGGAATCATGATACCAATAAGACCCAGTCTCTAAGCTGTCACCTGAATATGATGATCATCAATGTCACTTTTTTTTTTTTTTTTTGAGATGGAGTCTCGCTCTGTTGCCCAGGCTCGAGTGCAGTGGTGTGATCTTGGCTCACTGTAACCTTCGCCTCCCAGGTTTAAGTCATTCTCCTGCCTCCACCTCCTGAGTAGCTGGGATTATAGGCATCTGCCACCACACCCAGCTAATTTTTGTATTTTTAGTAGAGATGGGATTTTGCCATGTTGGCCAGGCTGGTCTCGAACTCGTAACCTCAAGTGAACCGCCTGCCTCGGCCTTCCAAAGTGCTGGGATTATAGGTGTGAGCTACAGCGCCTGGCCAATGTTACTTTTAATGTAACTATTAAAGCTATTGGCTCTAGAAAGAAAGTAAATGACAGATAATAATAGTTACTTTTATTGAGTGCTTCCTACCATATTAGAAACTGTGCTAAATGCTTTATGTGCACGAGACGACTATTATCATTTTCATTTTATGGATATAATCATACTGTTTTTTGAATTCTTCCCTAAGACATGATCTAACCTCTTGTCAACTAAAATTTGGGCTTGTCTAAAACCTCAGCTATGTAGGTTTTTACAGAATGAGGTGAGGCTCATAAAATAATTTTTTTCTTAATAGATTTTCTAATACTTGATAGTTTTGATTTGTATACAAAATTCACTATGAAATTTAAAAATCTACCCACAAAGATATTATCAGAGTAAGAAATGTGAGCCATGTTTAGTCTTTTTAACTTTCTAAACCTCAGAAAGATTTTTTATTGTTTTAATAACAACATCATCATAATATAATAAGATGCTGTGCTGTCCTTTGTAGGGAATGGTGGAACAAGGGATGATGGCTACCCATCATAAATACAACCAGTACTGTGAGCTGATTTCAGGAGAGGAATTGAACATCCATTATTTCCTGCCAGATTGCTCTCAGGATTATTGGGAAATAAATATTTCCTTGTAGAAGGCTAACAGCTCTTAGAGCACATCTTCAATCTTCACCTATGTCTCTGGAACTACTTCGCTGACCAGCCCAGACTATGTGTGATTTATAATTCAAATAAACATTGATTTATATTTAAGATATGCTTTACTGAAAAATTTTAATTATACTCACTTTAAGTTAGAGATCAATTAAACCTGTATTAGTCCATTCTCGTATTGCTATAAAGACATGCCTGAAACTGAGTAATTTAAAAAGAAAAGAGATTTAATTGGCTCATGGTTCTGCAGGCTGTGGAGGAAGCATGATGCTGGCATATGCTTGGCTCTTGGGGAGGCCTCAGGAAATTTATAATCATGGCGGAAGGTGAAGGGGGAGTAGGCATGTCACATGGCCAGAGCAGGAGCAGGAGAGAAGGGGGTGGGGGGTGCCACACACTTTTAAACGACCAGATCTCATGAGAATTCCATCACTATTGCAAGGACAGTACCAAGGTGATGGTACTATACTGTGAATGAGAAACCACCCCCATGATCCAATCACCTCCCACCAGGCTCCACCTCCAACACTGGGGATTACAATTTAATTTGAGATTCGAGTGGGGACACAGCTCCAGACCATATCAAAACTTTTGTCTGATATCTTCTTTAAATACCTAATGAGTATAATAGTTTCATGGAAAAAGGAAGCTCTGGGGAAACTAATGTACAGCTCACTCACTGCTGTCATGTCAACTGCAGACCTCCCAAGCAAGCACTGCTGGAAGAAAAAAAGAACTAGCATCTCAGTTCTTTTGGTCCCTCTGTTTGCATACACTGACTGTTCTTCAAGGGAAGAAGCAAGACCCATTGTCGGGTCTGACATATGGCTACTTACTAGTTACTTCCTCCTTCACTTCCAGTCCTCTGGTAGTAGGAGGTGGTAATAAAGACAGCATGGATGTTTAACTGAATCACAGGTATATGATTGTAGCATTATTGTTACAGTGAAAAGTTAGAAACAAATATATGTTTAATAATAGGGCACTATTAACCAAGGAAAGGTGAGATTTGAATAGCTCTTAATACATCCACTTAATGACAATCTGCAGACATAAAATGTGAGAGTAAATGATATTAATAAAATAATATATTTAGTAAAAATAAATGCATTACAGAAAGTATCTTTAAGATTCTATTGCAAAAATAAGAAGACTATATTTCTAACATTAACGGTAACCATTTCCATTTGGAGATATAAATGTGTGATTTTAAATTTCTACAGTAAGCATGAACTACATTTAATAAGGAAAAGAGCTGAAGCTATTTCGAAATAATTTAATGGATCAGTTCACATGGCCAAATAGATAAGAAATACTCTATTTAAACTCAAAATTTAGTAAGATATTCTCTAGAGGTCATAGTGCCAAAATTGTATGTGTGTATGTTTATACCCTTACCTTCGTCCTAAAAAATTTTTAAACCATGATCATGAAGGTGGTTTTCCCAGGGCGAGGCTCATCCATTGCACTCCGAATGTGCTGACCCCTGTGGTTTCCCCAAATGTGGGAAACTGAGTTGCATAATTTGTGGTAGTGGGGGTCTGCGTTCGTGCTTTCCCCTTAAAAAAGTTTTCATATAGATTTGGTAGAGATTGTTATACGTTGTCCCAAATAAAACTCTGTCTTTATGTTTTTAAATAAAACATTTCTTAGTTAGCGCATGCATGGACATTTTGCTTTCCCATGAGTGAATTTGTTTCATTGTGTTTTTAAAAAATGGAACAGTCACATATTTACAGAAAAGCTGGAAGCACAGACAAAGGCTTTTTTTTTCTTGAAACACTGGAGAGTAATTTCTGATCTGATGTCTCATGTTTCTTTAGTTGGATCACCTACAAACAAGGATATTCATCTGTATAACTACAACACTAGCATCGAGGTTAGGAAGTTAACATTGATACATCAGTATCATCTAATACTCAGAACCCATTCAAGTTTCTCAGTTGTCCCAGAAATGTCTTATATAGTGAAGTAATTTATTTCAGAATCACACATTACACTTAGTTGTGTCTCTTTAGTTTATCTCACTCTGTAACATTTCCTTAGCCCTTCCTCTTTGACCCTTTAAAGTCCTATAATATTATTGTGTCATAAATAAGCACTTTGAGGTATCAAAGTAAATGATCCTTCCTCAAGATTGTCCATAAAGTCAAAAAGCAACATATGATCTTCTCAACTTTAGTCAGTTTGAAAGTAGCCAGACCTGGTTTCATATGCACACTCTGCAACTGAAAAAGTCTTTGCTCTACCATACCCACAGTCTTCCCTCTAGAGTATAGACCTTAATTAGAAAGGTAGAAAAATATTGAAATAGGTGATGAGAAGAGAAAAGTAAAAATATGGCTAAGAGAATTTGAGATTTTGAAATGTGCTGTTTCTTTCAATCTTTATGAGGCTTAAGATGGGGTTTTTGGAAGACGTAATATTTAGGACATACTTTATATTATGTCTCTGTGACTAATATATGTGTTGTGGAGATAATTTGATGCTTTTAGTTCTTTAAATATTTCTTCTTAAATAAATCCATTCAGTCCATTAACCATAGTTAACGTTTTCCCACTGGTTTGTACATGTCATAGTTAAAGACCAATGTAGACTAGCGGGGAAATAGAAAAAGAAAAATTAGTACATTCATGAATTATTCTCTGTTCTACTTTAGACAAGTTAATTTTCCTTAAATTATCAGGTTCCATCTTAATCATAGGCCATTTGTGGTTATCAAGAAATAAATGTTTGTATGTTTGGCCTTCACAGTCTTACATTTACCACTAAAAGCCAAATTCAATTAGTCCTTTAACATCTTATCACAAAACATTCAATGTGGGAATCAAAATTTTTAAAAAATGGATAATTCTTAGATTTATAAAATTGTTCTCCCAATGAATATTAATTAAGACTTGAGGAAGACTGTTCTATTAAATTAACATTCAAATGTTATAATTATATTAAAAGGGCAACTCTTATTTCCAGAATAATCATTTTAGAAATTAAAGAGCACTTATATCATAGCACCCTGGGTGGGTAAATGAAACTTCATCCAAAACATGGCCCCCAAAAATAAAGACCCACCTAAGATTACCTTTCATTTTTTAAGACCAGAGAGTAAAGGATTATACTCCTGTGGTATGACATGCAGTATCTTTGGATTTTCCAGTAATATGAATGAAAAGAAGAAATAGCTTAGATTTTATAAAGACTGTTGTTTCACTGATTTCACCAGTTTAAAGCAAATTGCTTGCAGTACTTTGTAATTATAATTTGTACATTAAAAATTTAAATTACCTTAGTAATAGAGTCTCCTTATAAAAAATTATAACTTTACAGATCAAGCTGAAGTACCCTTTGATTATTCCCCTCTCCAATGCCCCTATCTTAGTCTTCTCTCTAGAAATAGTCACTGTTAGCAATATAATGTATATGCTTCCAGACTTCTCCATAGCATTGCTCACAGAAGAGATATCTATGTATGTATTTTAGCATAAATGATATATACATTATTTCACCTAACAACATGACTTAGACATTTTTTCAGTACACATAGGTTCACTTCATTTTAGAAAATTGCAGCATGGTCTTCCATAGAAAGGATGCACAATTATTTCTTTAGCCATTCCTGATTTTGTGAATATTTAGGTTGTTCTGAATTTTTCACTGTTACAAATAATATTATGATGAAGATCGTTGTACTTGCTTCCTCAATATCTACTCCAACAGTTAGTTGACTCTGAGGTAGATACTAACAGTAGAATTTTGAGGTGACAGGATATGCAAAATTATCCGTGAATGCGCAATACTTGTATTTAAATTCCCTTCAGCAGTGTATAAATATACTTATTGAATTTAAATTTGAATTTCTTCCATCACAGTGAGGTTGAGTGCTAGTTTATATAAATCTTGATTATTTTTATTAGTTCTTCTGTGAGTTACCAGTTTATACTATTGGTCTATTTTTCAAATAGATGATTCTTTTCTTTCTTTAAATGATTTATTGATTCTAATCCTTTATTATTATTTAGGTTGAAATACCTTCTCCTAGTACTTGTTGAAATACCTTCTCCTAGTACTTGTCTTTTCACTTTTATACTCCTGTGGTTGATGTAGTAAAACTCATTATATTTTCTTTTCTTTTTTTTTTTTTTTTGAGACAAGGTCTTGCTCTGTCACCCAGGTTGGAGTGCAGTGGTGTGATCTCCGTTCACTGCAACCTCCACCTCCCGGGTTCAAGAGATCCTTCCACCTTAGCTTCCTGAGTAGCTGGGACTACAGGTGTTTACCACTATTCCTGGCTAATTTTGTTATTTTTAGCAGAGATGGGTTTTGCCATGTGGCCTAGGCTGGTCTTGAACTCCTGGGCTCAAGCAATCTGCCTGCCTCTGCCTTCCAAAGTGCTGAGATTACAGACGTGAGCCACCTGGCCTGGACTCATTATATTTTCTTTTATGGCTTTTGCTTTTTGTGTCTTATTTCAGAAGGTCTTCCTGACTCTAAGGCACCACATATTTGCCTACATTTTCTACTAATAATTTCTTATCATTAAAAAATTTTAAGTCTTAACTACAATTTTGTGAACAGTGTAAGATAAAATCAAACTTTTATTTTTAAAAAAGGGTTAGCTAGTTAGTCTCATTGATTTGAAATGCCATACCATTATTTTCCCATTGATTTGAAGTTCCACTTTTATCATATTTCATCAACATATGTGTTCTATAGATACAGGCATACATATATACATACATATTTATCATTTAAATAAACATATTGGTTGGTTCTATGATTATTCCTCATTTTACAGACAAGGAAGCTGAGGCACGGAAATATCAAATAACTTGCCCAGCAACACATAATCAAGAAATAGTGGAACAAAAAATAAAACCTGTGGATCTAGATTTAGAGCCTATGGCCTTAATGACTATACTTTCTATAAATTTTCTGTTTGTGAGTCTGTTTTTTGAACTCTATTCTGTTTCTTCAAACTACTTGTGTATTGTTGCATTAATTCATTAATTTCCTTCCCAATTACATTTTAAAAACAATCAATGGCAATATATAGAAAAGTCGTTGTTTTTTTATGTTGTTTTTGTTTCTTGCTATCTTGCTGAACTCTCTTCTTAGTTATAGAAGTTTTTCCTTTGATTATCTTGAGCTTTCTATCATTTTCTCTGTAAATAATAACAGTTTTCCCCTTGTTTTTCAACATTTATACAACTTAGTATGGTTTTACTTAATTCCATTGGCTAGGATGTTCAGTCTAATGTTGAATAGTAACAGTAGCAGTGGGCATTCTTGTTCTGTTTTTGACCTTACAGACAATATGTCTAATAAATATCATGTTTGCTGTATTTTGGGGTAGATACTCTTTATTATATTAAGGAAGTTTCTTTTTATTCTTAGTTTTTTCCCACATAAACAGATGCACACACAAGTGTATCACATATACACACATAATCACAATTGTCTTTGGGCACCTGTTGAAACTGTTTCTCTCCTAAATCATATGACTAAGTTAGCCAGTTATATTGGATTATATTGGTTGTTCATTATTAAAAAGCTATATTTTGTATTCCTGGGATAAACCTTACTTGATCATAGTGCATTATTCTTTTAATTAATTGCTGGATTTAAATTTCTAGTATTTTATTTAGCGATTTGCATCTATGTGAGATTTGCTATGGTTTTCTTTCCTTATGCAGTCCAGCTTGAAATTTTTAAAAAGCTAATGCACATTCTTAAAAGCTAATGCTTTTAAGAATTCAAGATAATGCACATTCTTTTTTATTTTTTAAAGGGTTGGTCAGAGTTGCCTATGAAATTCTGTGGACCTGATTAAATTAGGGGAGAGGGGAGTATATTTGAATACCATTTCAAGCTTTTTCTGTCTTTGTTGGATTGATTTTATTTTCTTCTACTTTTTTGTGATAGCGTAAAAATTATAAATTGTATTTGTGTTTTTCTACTAAATGTTATTCAATTAGCACTTGAATGAAATATATTTTCTAGTAATATTCAGAATTGGTCAGTGTCTCTCTACATTTATTAAACAAAACCAAAAATTTTTGTATGCTTTAATTTTACTTAAGTATTCCTTCCCATTTCAATTCCCTTCCATATTGACCTAATTTGGAAGTTTATTCTACATTGTTACTTTAAAAATTCCTATCATTGTTGTTTTAAAAAATCAACACTTATCTAGAATTAATAATAGAATTTAATGGATTTTTTGTTCACCATTATTTTTCAGAGCTTCCTTATTATTATAATATTCATTTTTATTTTGGTTGGCAAAATTATATCAGAGAATTACTGTGAGTGGTAAAGTTTCTGGTTCCTTCATGTTTCATTTTCATTCTTGAATGATAGTTTGGTTGGATATAAAATTGCAGGTTTAACTTTTTTTTCTTGCTCCTTTGATTTTATTCATTTGTTAACAAGAAAATTGTATCAGAGATTTTGTTTTTTCTTTCCCAAAGATTTTAGTATTTGTTTCCTTTATTCTTGGTTTGGGAAATGTTAATATAATATCTAGGTATAGGTTATTATTTAAATTTATCTTACTCAGAACTTGGTTGGTCCTTAAATTGTGACTAAACTAATGTATATGTTACCTTCCTTCCATTCCTGCTAATATCTTAGTAACTCCAATTGGGTGGATGATGGAGCATTTGAGTCTATTTTACATAATTCCTAACTTTTATTTTATACTTTATATCTGTTCATCACTTTTTATTGCATTCTGCAAGAAATTTTTGGATTAATATTACAGGTCAGCAATTTGTTCTTTGTGTCCATTCTCATTTGACCTGCTTGCCGAATATTCTATTTAAAAGATCAATATTTCAATAGGTGTACTTTCTAATTGATTATTTTCTGTGGATTTAATATCCTCTCACATATCTCTGTGGATATGACTTGTAATTATTCTGAAGTCCTTTTCTGACATTATTAATTACTGGCTGTAAGTTCTTCATGTTTTGAAAACAAAGAACTCTATTATATTTCTTTTTAATGGTATTGGCCTTACTCCAATGCTAAGTGATTCCTGAGTGTTCATCTTTTAGCTGACACTCCTTATTAGGCTCTTTGTTCTATGTGCTCCGGCAGGCTGCTTAGAGAGAGGGACCAGATTTGCTGCTGGAACTTGTATTTCAGTCTGTTTTCAAGAGTGTGTGGGAGGGGATGAGGATGCCCCTGGCGTCACAGACTAGCTCCTGGTAGGGGAGGAGCTGTCTTATTCCTATTGGTAGCTCCAGCTATTCAGGGCATCCAGGATGCTGCTTTGTTTCTCTGATTCAAGCTTCCATACCTTTGACTCCCAGCTGGAAGCAATAACTCCTGTTGCTACTCTTTGACTCCAAATGTGGCCTAAGTTGGTAGAGGGAAGGTGCACAGTTCAACCTTGCTGTTCCTACTGCTCTCCTGTAACAAACACTGTCTGTTGTCTTAGGCCTCCCTCTTGTTCTTCGTATCCATTCCCAACATTTATTAGCAGCACTCTCCTATTCTTGTTTTGAGCTGGTTTTAAATCCTCCTTCTAATACCACCTGCTTTCTGTCTTCCAATGTCTTCTCAAAGTTTATATGGTCCTCCAAAGCTTGATACTGTTTCCCAGCTATATGCATTAAAAAATTCATTCTAAAATTTTGAGATTTCTAGTGGGAAAAGGAGACCACAATCTATTTCCCTTCTACCACCTTGAAATGGAAACCAGTGTGTAATTTTCAAAACCTTGGGAGGATGTTTTGAAAATGAGTTTAGCAGACCAGTTTGCAGGACTGCCATTTATGGTTGTGTATGCTGCTCACTGTATGAAGGCATCCAGCTGAGGAGGTAGCCGAGAGCTGAGAGCAAGTACACTGTTTCTTCCCATCTGTCAGAGAGCAACTGACAGGCAGGAGGGACCCTTTCTTTCTAATTCACATGAGGATGTCCTGTGGGTCAGCAGTCGCCCTAGTCATTTGAGCTTTAAATTACGTTATGTATGATGATGATTCTGCACATGTATACCTAGGTCAAAATGCATCAAATTATTCATTAGAAATATGCATAGTTCCTTCTACATCAATTATACTTCAATAAAGCTGGAAAATAAAGTAAAAAAAGTAAAAGAAATTTTATTGTGAAAGTAGTAAAGTGTGTAAAATGTTCTGTTGGATTTAGAGGATAAATTTTTAAGGTTTCATATTTTACAAATTGGTCAAGATGATATAAAAGCTTTATCTTAGTTGACAACAATAATTCTAAAAGAAGATGCATTCATGAACAGGATAGTTAAAGGAGAAAAGAGAGTTAAAAGGAGACAGTAACTAGCTGTTAATAACCTTTTCTGATAAACAAAGTGGTATAGTTAACAATCTGCCTTGGATATCTTAGGGAAAGCCCCAGGTAGAGAGGCAGAGGGATGAACTAAAGCTGTGCTGCCCAATACAGTAACCACATGTGGCTATTCAAATTTAAATTAATCAACATAAAATAAAATAGAAAATGGAAATTAGGTTCTTCAATCATATTGCTCTATTTCAAGTGTTCAGTAGTTTCATGTGACTAGGGGCTACTGTACTAGACAGCACAGATACAGACTAGTTCTGTCATCACAGAAAACTCTATTGGAGAGCACCGACCTAGTTGATCTCTTAATCTAGGTCCTCTACATACCAATAGTTTTACCTTTGTAGATTACTACATTAAATGTAATCCCAGATTTTAATTGCCAAGGGGTCTAACAGAAGACAGAATATGGGTCCATACTGGGTGCAGAATAGGCATTCAGGAATCAATAACGTTGATTGGTGATCAATAATGTTGATTGGAATCAATAACGTTGTTGATGAATGGATACATGAATGAAGCTAGCAGTTAATTCCCACTATTTGATAAAACACTGCATTCATTTATCCATTCATTAACTCAAGAAATATTTATCAAATGCCTACCACTTGCCAGGTACTGGTTCAGGCACTTGATCAGGAAAGTGAACAGACCAAGATTATTTCCCTTCTGGAGTTTACATGCTGGAGCATGGGGTAAATATTGTAAATAATAAGCATAATAAATAAGTAAATCATATCACAAGTGTTAAGGTGATAAATACTATGAAAAATAAAAAATAAATTAGGGTAAGGGGAATCAGAAGTGCTGAGCGTGAGTAGGGAAATGAAGATTATAATTTTAAATAGGATGGTCAGGGAATGCCTCGTGGAGCAGGTAATGTTTGAGCAAAGACTTGAAAGAGGTGAGGAATAAGCCATGTGAATATCTGGGCAAAAAGTAAGCCAGGCAGAGAGAATAACCTGGGTGGGCCTTAAGCCAGGGACATGCTTGGCAGTTCGAGGAACAGCGCGATGGCTGGCGTGGCTGGAGCAGGTGAATGAGGGAGAGAGGAGTTGCAAAAGAGGTCTGAGAGGTAACAGATGGGGACAACAAGCAGAGTCTTGTAGACCATTGTAAGAATTTTGACTTTTACTCCTTTTGAGAAGTTTTGTTCAGCAGAGAAGGAGCATGATCTGATTCAAGTTTTTGGGTTTTTTGGTTTTATTTTTGTTATAGCACAATTTATATATTTCAAGTGGACAAAAATTAGTGTCATTTTTGGAATCTTAAGATAAATTGTCCTTGAATGGGAGCTTCCTTTCCAGTACTTTGAAGTCTATAAGATGCACCTGGAAAATTTACTACTGTGGAAAATGAAGACTGCTTAAATCGAATGAGGGGATGGAGAAGAGCTTGTTTTTTTTTTTTAATTGCTGTGAAACTGTCCTTCAGGCAGCTGAAGGAGTTTCATATTTTCTTTAGACATTATTAGGCACTGAAGCTCTTGCAGGACAACTTTGATGCTATATGAATTCTGCCATTTTGCTAGCATTGATATGGGTCAGTGAAATGGGTCCACCTCTTCATTGGAGCTAGTAACTCCATTCAGATTAATTTATGTTACAAATCTTACAAAAGGGGCTGCTTCTGGTTATTTAGGTCCACATTTTATTTTAAGGCTGTATATTCAGTTTTCATAAATTGTTCTTGGAGGCCCAATTGTTAGCCCTGTGCATCTTGTGTCATGTCTTCATCATCTTCTAGACCGCAGTTAACTGTGCCATCTCCTGCTCCTTTCTGGGCTTCTTTGAGTTCTTCCAACGGTTGGAAATTGTAAGGGACTTTTACTCCAGAGCCCACGGTAGCTGCCATTTTGTGTTGCTCTTGCTCCTTGACTTAAGTTTTGAAAGGTGAAGTTTAGCTCCTGTGTTAAGAAGGCATCGTAGTAAGCCAAAGACAGAAGCAAGAAGGCTGGCTGGAGGCTGTTGCATTATCTAGGTTGAAGATGATGGTGGCTAGGTCCAGGGTGGTAGCAATAGTAATAGTGAAAAGTGGTCATATTCTGGATATATTTTCTATGTTGAACTATAAAATTTCTGGATGGGTTGGATGTGGATGTGAGAGAAAAGGAAGAGTCAGAGTTTCAGCCTAGCAACTAAAAGGATGCAGTCAGCATTAATGGGGGTGGGGAAGGCTACAGGAGGACCAGATAGCGGGTAAGACCAGAAGTTGAGTTTTGAACATGTTAAGTTTGAGATGTTTATTAAACGTAGAAGTAGAAGAGTTGAATGAGTTGCTGGATATACAGGTGCAGATTTGGGAGAATAGTATGAAGTTAAAATAGGGTTACTAACAAGTAAGCAAATATATTCTTTGTTAATGAACCAAAGTCTTTGTACATCAGAAGGTAGAATTGGCTGGCTGTGAGTTCAGTTAAAAATAACATTTTATTCTTAGCATGAGCTAAGAGACCTGTTAACAAATTTTGCTTTGCAAACATTTACAAAATGTTCAGGCATTAAATTCAGTTTTAAAAAGGAAATATTTCCTGCATACATTGATGTTTAGTGTGCAGAGTTTTTCTGTGATTTTCACAAAGCACTTGAGCATTTTTGTTAATATCAACGCTATGTTAGGACAAATGCTGGTATTATTTTCTCCCAGGCCCATAATATTTTTAGCAGTTAAACCCAAATCACTGTACTTTAAATAGACTTCATTTACCACTGCAGCATAAATAATCTATTTTTAGTCACTGGAAAGAAAATCTTGAGTTAATTTAAAAGAAGGAAATAATAAAATGTAAGTACTTGAGTATTAGGCCTGAGTCTATAAAAACAAGTTAATCAAAATTGTGGAGCATTATAATCTTAAAAGGATGACGTCAAGGGTCTGAGGTCTTGGATTCTTAAGGACAGACATGGAACAGTCCAACATCTGTGCCAGAATGACCTCTGTGAAGCATAATATTTCCTTCTAAATATTTAGACATCATGATAGTTTTTCATGGTTTTGATTCATAAAATATGGATTTTTTAAAAGCCACAGAAGCATAGCAATTTTTTTCAGCTGTCCCCCTACCATCTCTACCTTGCTTTTAACCCCTATTAACTCCTAATGTGAACAATTCAACTAGAACCTTCTTTCAGAAACATGACCATCTACAAACATCTCTGGATAAGGAAATAAAATGACAAGGAAAAAGTTCACTGACTCTGAGCTGGTCATGAAATCTAAAGGTATTAATATGAATAAACTAAGATAAGAAACATCAGATAGCTTGTTGTGGTTTAACTTCATGGCTTTCATAATGCTTTTACTATATTTTTCTCTTGTTAAGACTCTGGCTGTTTTCTAGGTCAAATATATTCTAGTGACCTATGCTGTGCAAAGAACCCTTATTTTATGATATCCAGAAAACTGTTTTGGAAGCCTCAGAGGAATCATGTGAGTTAACATAGGAAACTCATTCAGTCTGTTTATTTTCAGCTGATTTGCTTTCTTAATTGAGTAATCCAAAACTGGATATTTATGTAAAAGAAAAGATATTTTGCTATGTTTATACTTGAGCATAATTAGCTAGTTATTTTTCTTTCTCTTTAGTTTTACCGACACTACACACAAACACGGTAATCAATTAGGTTATAATAGAACAAGATAATTCAATGGCTTGGTTGTTTATTCTGTATATTGAATGCTAAATGGAAACAAAATTTATGTTGAATATATGAAATTTTTTCTTTCCATGAGATTAGAAGTTAGGGAGGGGGGTATGGGGCACAATAGTGGGCTTTACTTCGTGCACTGAGAGCAGCAATTCTAAGATCCACACATACGCCAGAACATGGAACTAAACTCAGACTCTTTGGCCCTTTGCTTACAGATATGTCCTTTCTTGCTAATCTGTTTACTCTCTACCAAGAGCCAAGTGTATCATCTTCACATTTCTTGCATATATTGTGCTCATTTTCCATTCTGTGGCCACTGTGAAGACTTCAGGTATAGATGAAGTTATGTGACTGAAAAATAAACATCTGAGTAGCTACAGTCTTTGACCCCTCTTCCCATTCCCCTACCCCAGACTTTCCCACCTCCACTTAACTGCTCTTGGGCCACTGTGGTTATGAGGGATGTAGTGGAGAAGTGGAGATGATAGAAAAGTGGTTTCTTTGGAATGAGTAAAGGGATGGGGGCAGCTTGTATAGAATGACCCATCTCTGCACCCCCAGAAAGCAATGGCTTAACAGGGGAGTAAACACAGACTGGGCAGTGGGCTTGGCTTGAGTTTGAGAGATAATTTTCTAGAGCTTAGAGAGAGGAAGGAAAGAAATTTGTTGAAGCAGCTGCTGTACACAGCTATAGCAATACTTATCAATATGTATAGGTATATGTATGTGTGTGTATATATATATATACACACACATATATGAGATTTAATTTGTAAGATTTAGTAAGATTTAACCTTATTTGCAATTATTTTTTATTATCAGCAAGATTTATATTAATGTGGTACATATCAAGATGGGCAAACTAGTTCTTTACAGCTGTTATCTGTCCTGATTGGGTCAGTGTCTCTTCTGTTTAGCCAGTTACCCTGCCATTCCAGTTGTGCAGCCTCTCCCCTGCAATTCTCTGGGCCTCCTCACAATCCAGAAGACAAAGGGGTCAAGCTTTGTGCCTCAGAGGGCCTCCAAGTCATTTCAGCACTATAGCTGGCATCCTCAGAAACTCACTTCAGCACTATAGCTGACATCCATTCTGATTGGTTGTTAAATATTTAAAATCCCACCTCTGATTGTGATCTATCTGGAGCTGGGCCCTAAAGAGATGAGATACTTAGAAAGGGCAAGTCCATGTGGGCTTCATAGTTGGTAGGGGAAGAAAGAGAGGTGGTAAGAAGTGTGGAAATAAAAATGGGGCATGAAAAGGAGACTGAAGGGTGTGGGAAGAGAGGTGAAGACACACTGCTGAAGAAGGGCACTGTGAACAAGTGTGGCCTACATCTGGATGGCCTGGGGCAGCAATGCCTTTGCTTTTCATGCCTCACTTTTCAAGTGAGGACCTGTCATCTCTTGAAAGTTGTGTAGGCACCTTTGAGAAAATACTTCCTATTGCCCCCTCTGAGCACGCACACCCCATCCTCTCTTCTCCTAAGCGCCTGTGTTGCATGCACACACTTTGCCCTTGTTCAAGCGGTGCTTAGTAAGAATTCTTGAATGTTTGCTTTCTAATGTGTATGTCCAGGCAACTTCATGCAGTGAATCTGGAAATAACCTAGTTTATTGCCTTCATTTTGCAAATGAGAGAATAAAATGGATCTAAAGAAATCAAATAATTGCCATATATCCCTCAAATCCAGGGATGATTCTCCTACTAACATTGTAGGTCTCAAACTGCAGGTTTCCTGAGGGAAACTTATGTTACAAATCAGGACAAACTTCTCAATTGGTTCTGTGCTTTGAGAACAATGGACTTTGTTTTTTTCTTTACTTATGAAAACTTAGAAAAATATTCAAATATTACATTGACTGAAAAAAATCCATATGACCACATTAAAAATATATACGTGAACATAAGTTTAGGCAAAGGAAAAATTCTATGCCCAAGCCAATAAATTATCTTCTATGGTGTCATGAGAGGCAGTTAAAGAATAGACTCTGGATCCCAAATTGCTTAGGCTCAAATTTTAGCCGAGCAATATTTAACAAGTTACTTAACTTCTCTCTGCCTTGAATTCCTTATTTGTAAAACTGAGAATAATGTACCATTTTATAGAGTGGGTCTGATGATTATGCAAGATGATTTAGCTTACAGCAATGCCTAGCACATAGTAGGGCTGCTTGTATTGTTATTATCACAGTTTTTGTGGGCTGAGGTTTTTTACAGCCCAGATTCAGAGAGTAAGAGGAACTTGATTTCCTTCAAATCAGATTTGATAAGTACAAAAGTGAAAGGTCAGATAGAGAGGGAGGTCATGTGGGTTATTACAGTAAACAATAAATCCTACTTGAGTTATGTACCCAATATGTTAGCTACAGAAAAATTTGAAAGAACTAAACGTTTTGTTACAAATCAGCTTGTTTGGGCCAGTTCTATTTTTATCAGCATGTCTTATCTCTCTTATAAGCAAATCATGTCCAATCAAAGCCAGAAAAAAACAAAGCTAACAAGTATTCTGACTCAACACATTTTTTTGTAACACTCAGAAAGCTCAGTCTTTTACAGTCTTTTGGCCATATTGTCTTGGTTATCTTCTGAGATGAGATGCACAAAAACCTATAATGAGGACTAGGGCTCACATTGGAATCTCAGAAATAGAGGCTAAATTACCATTTCCAAAAGGGGAACTTTTCACCTCAGTATTAAATCAAGCCTCAGAAGAAAATGAAAGTTATTATTAGTTATTCTGAGTTATTTCACTCTAAGACGGCTGAAATTCCTAGATATCTACTTTGTAAAATAATTTATTGATCCCAGATTCTCAACTACAGAAATGATTCAATATCTAATATTACTCCTATAAAAATTTAGCTGTCTACTTTAGGATGTAATAGATTTTTCCCCAAATAATATTTAGATTCTTTAAAAAATATGTTAATATGCATAAAATGACTGTAAGTCATCAGAAAGATGTATTAAGAGCTGAATACCTTTAGAATGGCAGAAAGGACTTTCTCTTCAGAGTGCCACTAAATTCTAGGGAGAGTATCTTTATCCCTTTTTAGTCTTCATATATTTGCTGAGACTTAGCAAAAATACTTTGAGGGTTCTAGTTAGCTTGATCATGCCTCACACTTCCTGAAGAAGGTTGCAGTTGTGGAGACCGCACTAAATTCCTGAAGGAGTTCCAACCAAAGAATCCTTAGACATGCTCCAACTGACTGGGCTGAGGGGATTTTTTGTTGTCTTTTAGGTGAAGAGCTAATGGCAGAGGGAATTGTGGGGCCTCCTAGTCATAGGATCACCATTAACTTTATTGGCTCTGTTGGAGTCTTAAGTGTTTTCCCAAATAAAATGAAAATTAGAGCAGGAGTTAGTAGCCTTGCCTTTCTCAAAATAATGTCTGACTTGAATTACTTATAATTATTTAACTCACTCAAAGAGATTAATGTAAATATTTGAGAAACTGCCTCCCAGGAAACAGAGAAATGACTTCAAGATTCTGAAAATTATCTTCTAATTCTCTTGGGAATGCAAAGTGTGTGGGTAACCTAACTATCAAGATACAGGAAATATATTTGACAATTGGAAAGACTGCTATTGAAATGCATCCCTGTTAAATCAGTGGACCAAAGAGTAACAGAAAATTATGTGTCTAAAAGGGAATGTAGATGTTAATATAAATAACAATGACAGGGTGGATGTTTCAAGAAGATATTAAAAAGGAACAGATTCAGATCTTAGTTGTACCAGGCCTGGTAAAGGCAATGTAAATGGCAAAGTCTTATTTCTTTTGAAAGTTTTGTAATGATCGGATGATAGGGCTGAAGGGACTGAGAAGGAAGGAGGAAACTCTTTTCCAATATCTTCAATAGGATATGCCCTTTTCTAAATTCATTTTTATGTTTCATGTGAAAATTCTTTTAATAGGATGAGTACTCCTTAGTTAGATAATGTGGTTAAAGCAATTACTCCTCTATAGTCCAATCCTGCCAACAATTCATACTAGTAATTAATAACATGCTGAATGAATATTTTTAATACTGCGTTTTAAAAAACTCAACTCATAATTTAAGAAAATATTTCAGTAAGCAGTGGCAGGGAATCATTGCAGACACTCACAGAAAAGAAGCAATAAAAATCGGTCTGTTAAAATAAAACCAAGCAGGATCAGAGACAGTGTATAGTGTCATTAGATTCTTAGGTCATTAGATTATCTTGGCTGGCTCTTTACTTAGATGAGCCATGTTGCTTGCTTTGGGACCTCCAGGCAAACCTTATGTGGCAAGAATTGACGTATGAATACATTTTCAGTACACCACTTCGTGTTATTTCACAGGCCTCTGACATTTGGCTGTCCCCCAAATAATCTCTAGTAGGTTTCATCAATGCCTTCATTTTTCTTTTGTAATACTTAATAACTTCTTTGGGTAGTTTTTTTTTCTTTTGAGTAGTTTTTATTTAAGCAATTTTTCCACATCCAGGAGCAAGGAAATACTTGAATAAGGAGTTAGGCTCTCCTAAAGACTCAAACAATTTATCTTTGTAGCTCCAAGAAAAAGTAGGAGTAGGAGAGAGTAGACATGATCAGAGCTCATTCCAAGCCAGCGTTTTCACTCTTCCCTTGCTTCTTTTCCTATAAATAAAATTTGGGGTAGGGAAAAGATTTGGAAAAATATTTGAGAAAAATGTTATCCCTATTCCTCCTCTTCCTCCCAGCCGGAGACCACCTAGGGGCTTGACTGATGTTTTCTATTGGAGAAGTCTGAAGGAATCCACTCTTGGGTAGCTTAAGTGTATCTGCTTTAGTAGGCAACATTTCTGAGCCACACAGAAATGGAACCAGTTTTCTAGGTTTGCCTCCAAGTTGACCAACTTTGAAATTAATTAGCTGTGAGGCTTAGAGCAAGCCACTTTAACTCCTCTAGACCTTCTGTTCTTTTCTAATAAAAAGAAGAAGAAAGAATAGACGTTCTCAAAGGTCATTCTAGATAAAGATTTCTCAATTTCAACATTATTGACATTTTGGACTGAATATTCTTTGTTGTGATGTGCTGTCGGAGGTATTGTAGAATGTTTAACAGCATCCCTGGCCTCTACCCACCTGATGCAGTAGCGTCCTTCCTAGTTTTGACATCCCCAAATGTCTCTAGCTATTGCCAGACGTCCCCCAGGGAGACTGAAAGATAAAATACAAGACACCCAGTTAAATTTGTATGTCAGATAAAGAATGAATCGTTTTATTGTATTTAATTGGACATATTTATACTAAAAACTTACTTGTTTTTTGTCTGAAATTCAGATTTAATTGAGCATTCTGATTATTAATTTGCTAAATCTGGTAGCCTTATTGGTGGGGTGGGTGAGGTGGTGGCACAAAATTGCTCTCTTCTCCACTCCATTGAAAACCAATGTTCTAGGCAAAAAGTTTTTAAAAAATATATGGTTTTGTTCTCCTCGGAGTTTTCCATATTAGAATAATTAAAGGGATAGGCCAGACTTCCATTAGATCAGATTTTTGGAAATGTTCCTGATTGATTAATTTTGCATTCATAGATATAGCTATTCTAAAAAAGAATATTTTTCAACATTGTTAGGATAGGGATGTCACACAATGACCATTCCTTTTAGCCACTGCTGATTTCTCTCTGAGAAGGCTAAACATGTGCTTAGGGCATTGATAAAACAGAAACTAGAGAGAGAGAGAGAGACTTTGTTTGAAATAATTAGGTATTTTTTTAAAGCATCAGTGTAGTAGACACTATGGGAGAAGTTCTAACTTTGTGGAACTTATTTTGAATTCCGTATGAAAGTGGGGTGAAGGATAATCTTTTCAGTGCCTAGGGATTTTGAGTTTCTAACCCTGGCCTGATTTCAGGACATTTTACCCCACATCATTCATAACAGAAAGAAGGTTTGCCACAGGTAGTTCACTCCTCCTTTCTACCCTAAGCTCTTGAGCAGTTATGTATAAAGAGCAGTTCTATAAAGAAGTGTGCATGTGGAGAAGTGGATAATCAAATGAAACAGAGCTTTAGGTACATGTCTTTGTGTTGTGCCAAACTCAACACACTGCTTTTTCAATTTGAGCCAGACTCATCTGATGAATTTAGGGTCTGGCATTTTTTTATTTCCACTGGTACTTGCTGTCTTCATGATAGCATGGGGCTTGAAGACTCAACATAAGGATGAGGGAGTCATGAGGATGTTGAAACTCGTAAAATATGTCAGTGATAACTGTAAGCCTGCAGTGCTCATAGATAGTAAAGGATATAAAAAATATTTTATCATTGTTATTGATAAAGGTTTTTTCAGTGCTTTCCATAGGTATGAATTAAATGCTGAAAGAAGGCTGAACAGCATAAAATTTTTCCTCTCTTTTACAAACTTCCATATCATTTAGGAAAATAATACATGCAAATAAGAAAAAGTAACAAAGAAAATATTGGATAAAGAAAGAATATTTTTGGGAATACGATGTCTCACGCCTGTAATCCCAACACTTTGGGAGGCCGACCCGGGCGGATCATGAGGTCAAGAGATCGAGACCATCCTGGCCAACATGGTGAAACCCCGTCTCTACTAAAAATACAAAAATTAGCTGGGCGTGGTGGCATGTGCCTGTAATCCCAGTTACTCAGGATGCTGAGGCAGGAGAATCATTTGAGCCCAGGAGGGGGAGGTTGTAGTGAGCTGAGGTCGTGCCACCGCACTGCAGCCTGGCAACAGAGCAAGATCCGTCTCAAAAAAAAAAAAAAGAAAAGAAAAAAGAATACTTTTTTGTATGAGTGTATGTGAAATATTAAAAATATTAAATGAAACACACTTTTATTGAAAACTTATTTGTTCTTTATCTGAGATTCCAACTTAACTGAGCATCCTGTATATTTATTTGCTAAATGTGACAAATAAATATATCTTGCAATATATGCTAGATGCCAAAAGATTGTTTAAATATTTGGTGTTCTAGGAGTTGAGAGGAGATACTGCTTCTTTCTCAATCTCAGCATTATTGGCATTTTGGGCTGGATAAATCTTTGTTGTTGGGGTGGGGGGCTGTCCTATGCATGGTAAAATGTTTAGTGGAATCTCTGGCTTTTACTCATACATGCCAGTAGTACCCTCAACCCCTTTGTGACAACCAAAAATGTTTCCAGACATTGTCAAATGTTCCCTGGGGAGGAAAATCTCTGATTGAGAACCACTAGCCTCTTAGTGTGGAGGAAGACTTAGGAGAGATATCACTTGAGTAGGGCCTAGGAGGATGTGTGAGATTTTGCAAGAAAGAGGTAGTTTTGATGGAGAGCATTTTAGGTGAGGGAAAAGGCATAAATAAAGACGTCAAGGTATAAAAGTTGAGAGTAAGTTTGGGGTAGAGTAAGCAGATGAGTTTAACTATATAGTTATTGTTCATATGGGAAACAGTGGGATTGTGAAGTACTTTAAGAAATAGAACATATTTTGTGACTCTGCCTATGCCCACAGCAGCCTAATAGTATCTTGACCTTAGTAGCCGTTCAGTAATTCACTGGTGATTTGATTTGAAAGGTAAATGTATCAAGATAAGAAAGCCTTGAATGGAAAGTCTAAGAGGTAAAAGTTTTTCTGGTGGGCAGTGGAGAGCCCTTGAAGGTTATTTGAGCAAGGGAATGGCATGACCTTGAGGAAGTCAAGCTGTTCTGGGGTTGATTGGGTTCAGTTATCTCAATGGTGAGAGAAAGGAGTTGGAATTGAGAATAGTAATAGCAATCACCTTTAAAAAATTTTCCCCCCACAATTTACAAAGCACTTTGCCTGCATTTTCTAATTTGGTTGTCCCAAAAATCCAGTATCAATTTCATTAAAAATTTTTCTTCTTTAGTTATTTTTCTTCCCAACTAGCACTGATGTTTGGACATCGCAATAAAAATGAGCTTTGGATACATTTCATACCATGAAAAAAACTCTCACAATTTTATTTTATTTTTTTGTCTTTCAAGTTGTGATGTCATCAAAGGGCCTGGGCAACTGATTTACCTTATGGGCAAAGATGGATTTGAGTGGCACTCTGTCCTTGGCAGGGAGGAGCTTTTAAACCTGGGCTCCTCTCTGTGTCTGGGATCCGGGTTGAAAGCATTTCCTTTTGCTTCTTCAGATGAATAAGTGGCACTGTACAAGCATTAAAAGAGATGTCTGTCATATGAATTTGGCATTGTCCCCCCACCCCCCCAATCTCTTGAAAGTCTGTTTGTGGTGCCACAGGATTAGTCCTTAACCACTCTGTTCTTTCCATCCCCAAAGAGGCCAGACAGCTTTCTTTCTAATGCTCCCACCTCCTAGGTACCCTTTCTATTTACTGTAGGATCGGATCTTATCCTGTGGAGAAGTTACATAATTTTGGGTGTTATGAGGTAATGCACGGCTCTTCTTTTTTTTCCCCTGCTCCCTCAAAACAAACATTTCTTGTTCCTTGGTTCTTCAATGTCTGACTGATGTTAGGACAAAGATGAGAATAAATTAGTTGATCCTACAAAAATGAAATGAGTAATTAGGAGAAAACTCAACTATGGCTAAAATTGGTTTCTGCTAATTAAAAACATTGACAAGCAAAAGATTGTCAATATGTTCTAGATTTAGTCATCAGGAAATCAGGCCTATTGTAGAAATGTTTCTCATCATAAGAAAAGACATGGGACTTCACGGACTCTAATTAAATTTCTTGAATCCATAATTTTGGTTAGCAGTATTCCATTTAGTTATTCTGTGTTATTACTGTTTGTAGTTGGCAGAATAGCCCCCCTGAAGATGTCCACACCTTAATCTCTGACTCCTGTGACTGCTACATGGCAAAAGAGACTTTGTAGATGTGACTAGGGTTATGGACCTTAAGATGAGATTATTTTGAATCGTCCAAGTGGGCCCAGTCTAATCCCATGCATCTTTAAAAGCAGAGCATTTCATCCAGCTAGAGGGAAGAGAGATGCTGCAAAAGGGAAAATCAGAGAGATTCCAAGCATGAGAAGGACTCAATGCACTATTGCTGGTGTTGAGATGTAGGGTTCTAGTGTGAGGATCAAGGGGAGAATTTTAGGAAGTAAAGTCCTCTCCACTAACATCCATAAAAAAGCAAAGACCTCAGTCCTACAGCTGTAAGGACCATAATCCTGCTAACAACCTGAATGATCTTGGAGACAGGTTCTTCGCAGAGCCTCCAGTAAAGAACGCATCCCTGAAACACCTTGATTTTATCATTGAGAGACCCTAAGCAGAAGAAACAATTAAGCCACGCTGTATCTGGACTTCTGATCTGCAGAAACTGTGAGATAATAAATGGATGTTGTTTTAAGCCTTGAAATTTATGGTAATTTGTCATGGCAGCAATAGAAAACTAATACAGTGTTCTTTGTCATTGTTTCTGTCTTCATTAGTGGCACCATCATTGTTATGACTTATTGTGTATTTGCATCACATGACATGGCCCCAAGTACCAGGCTTTGCCACTAGATTTTAAGCCCTTAAGGACAGAGATTTTTTTTTTCTCTTTCTCCCTTTCACCCTGGCCAGATTGCTCTGGCCTGTTCATAGTTCACAGTGACCTTGAACCCCTGGGCTCAATTGATCCACCTGCACCAGCCTCCAGAGTAGCTAGGACTAGAGGTGCATAACACCAAGCTAGGCTAACTTTTTAAATTTTTTGTAGAGATGGGGTCTTGATATGTTGCCCAGGCTGGTTTCAAACTTCTGGTCTCAAGCAATCCTCCCACCTCAGCCTCCCAAAGTGCTGGGATTACAGGTGTGAGCCACCATTCCCAGCCTTTCTCCCTCTCTTAAAAAATTTTCACCTATGTAATCTCTAGCACTTCAAACAGTTGTCTAACCCATACTATGTGCACAACAGATATTTACTGAATGACTATATAGGGCTACAAAAGAATTTTAAATATTATCCAACCCTTAGTGGAGTTTAAAAATCTAGTTGAAGCATCAAAATCTCAATTAACTTCCAAAATAGGACAATATATTTCAGTGCTAAAGGAGAGGTCTAGACAATACATATTGTAGTTTTCTAGGGGCATAGAAGTTGCAGTGGGTACAGATGGAAATACATTTCATGGAGAAGATAGGCCTTCGGGTAAGATGACTAAAGAAGCAAAGCAAAGCAAAGGGGAGAAGGACAGGAGAAAAAGACAACAGCCTTACAACTCTGCACGGGGTAATCCAAGATGACCAGCTTAGGGTAATCCAAGATGTACTAACCTTGGCTTGAGCCTGATGGTGAGACTGCTGCGTCATCTGCAGTCCCTTGCCTTGCTGGAAATTACAGCGAACACTTTACACTACAAAACACCTATCAATGGAGACTAAGGTTTCAGTTATCAACGTTCTTGATCATTCCTTTTATTCTTCCATCTGGCTTTTTGTCTCATGAAAATATGACACCTTCATGTTAAATGGCATCATACCTTACTTTTTAAAAACAAATTTTAATGCAAAAGGAATACATGGTCACTATAGACTATTTGGGAAAAAATAAGTATAAAGAAAATAAATCATACACAATTTCACCACCCAAAATAACTGCTGAGTAGTTTGATGTATTTTTTCACATTTTGTCCTTCTGAATTACTTATATACTATAGTCACAAGATTAGTATTATGCACAAGACATAGTTTTATATCTAATTCTTATTTTCTGTGTAATTTCCTATAACGTGAATAAACCATAACTTATTTGATAACTCCCTCATTATGGGTCATCTAAGTTGTTTCCAATGTTGTGGAATTTGGAATCCAATAATAGAGCAAAGACTTGGAACCAACCCAAATGTCCAACAATGATAGACTGGATTAAGAAAATGTGGCACATATACACCATGGAATACTATGCAGCCATAAAAAATGATGAGTTCATGTCCTTTGTAGGGACATGGATGAAGCTGGAAACCATCATTCTCAGCAAACTATCGCAAGGACAAAAAACCAAACACTGCATGTTCTCACTCATAGGTGGGAATTAAACAATGAGAACACATGGACACAGGAAGGGGAATATCACACACCGGGGACTGTTGTGGGGTGGGGGCAAGGGGGAGAGATAGCATTAGGAGATATACCTAATGTAAATGATAAGTTAAAGGGTACAGCACACCAACATGGCACATGTATACATATGTAACAAACCTGCAGGTTGTGCACATGTACCCTAAAACTTAAAGTATAATAATAACTAAAAAAAAAAAACTTTGGTAAAAATCCTTGTCAATAAATTCCTGGTGGCATCTCTGATAATAACTTAAGGATAAAGTCCCAGAAGTTGTAATTATTCGATCCAAATATTAAACTTCTTTATACAACTGGTCAGATTATTTAACAGGAAGAAAAAGTAGAATTTTTTTACAGGCTACCTCACATTAATTGATATTTCTATTAGTTGTGTATGAGAGTGCTTATCTCACCATACATTTACCAGCATTTAGTTTTGTAATTTCTTTTTTTAAAATTTTTTTTGAGATGGAGTCTCGCTGCGATGCCCAGGCTGGAGTGCAATGGCTCAATCTCGGCTCACTGCAATCTCCGCTTCCTGGGTTCAAGCGATTCTCCTGCCTCACCCTCCCGAGTAGCTGGGACTGCAGGTGCACGCCACCACATCTGGCTAATTTTTGTATTTTTAGTAGGGACAGGATTTCACCATATTGGCTAGGCTGGTCTCAAACTCTTGACCTCGAGTGATCAGACTGCCTCGGCCTCCCAAAATGCTGGGATAACAGGCCGGAGCCACTGTGCCTGGCCTTTGTAACTCTTTTTAAAATGATATTTTATTGTTCTTTTGCCATAAATGTCACTAATTTTTCTAAATGCACTTTGATATATGTATGAGGTTAAATATATTTTTATGTTAGAGTAGAAATTTGTTTATCTTCTTTGGGAATCACCTGTTGATACCTTTTGCCTATTTTTCTATATATCAGTGTTTTATATTGATTTATAAGTTGTTTCTACTATAATTACTGATATTTTGATTATTATATTAATGATAAATGTGTATTAATCATTAATTCAAATTACATATACATATATGTATAATATATAAATATATATTTATATATAATATTTGAAAATAATGTTTCTATTTTGTAATTTGCCTCTGAATTTTGTTTATACTGTTTATACAGATCAACATATCAAAGCAGTTCCTCAATCTAAACATCATGGCAAGTCAATGGCTTGCTTTTTGAAATTGTTGTGAAACATGTGGTTTCCTCTCACTCCCTGACACCCAACACTTATCCCTGCCCCAACATGAAATGAGAAGTCCACTAGCATTTGAACTTATATTTCCTCCAAAGTGTAAATTGATTACATTACTTATATAAGCTAATTTTTTTGAGATGGAGTTTCGCTCTTGTTGCTCAGGCTGGAGTGCAATGGCGCAATCTCGGCTCACTGCAACCTCTGCCTCGCAGGTTCAAGCGATTCTCCTGCCTCAGCAACCTGAGTAGCTGGGATTACTGGCATGCACCACCATGCCCGGCTAATTTTGTATTTTTAATAGAGACATGGTTTCTCCATGTTGTTCAGGCTGGTCTTGAACTCCCAACCTCAGGTGATCTTCCTGCCTCGGCCTCCCAACATGCTGAGATTACAGGCATGAGCCACCGTGCCCAGCCACTCTTTTTTTTTTTTTTTTTCTTTTTTAAGAGAGAAGTTCTTATTCTGTTCCCCAGGCTGGAGTGCAGTGGCATAATTTCACTGCAGCCTGAAACTCCTGGGCTCAAGCAATCCTCTCATCCCAGCCTCCTCAGTATCTGGGACTACAGGCACATGCCACCACATCCAGCTAATTTTTTAATTTTTTAAATAGAGATGTGGTCTTGCTTTATTGCCCAGGCTGGTCTCAAACTTCTGGCCTCAAGTAATCCTCTTGTCTTGGCCTCCCAAAATGTTAATTACAGGTGTGAGACACTTCACTTGGCCTCTGATTATTCTAAAATAATTTATTGGTATTCTTATTAAACAGTCACAGAATACTTGTAGAAAATCTCTTGAAATCAGTAATTAGTTTAGCCTGGGCATGGTGGCTCATGCCTATAATCCCAGCACTTTGAGAGGCCAAGGTGAGAGGGTCCCTTCAGTCCAGGAGTTCAAGAGCAGCTTGGGCAACATAGCAAGATCCCTCCACCCCCCCGGGCCACTTCCTTGGCCCTGCCATCTCTACCAAAAAAATTTTTTAAAAAGTAATCAGGCACAGTGTTGTGCGCCTGTAGTTCCACCTACTCAGGAAGCTGAGATGGGAGGATCACTTGAGCCCAGGAGTTTAAAAGCTGCCGTACAGTAAGCCATGATTGCACCACCGCACTCCAGTCTGGGTGACAGAGTGAGACCCTGTCTCTAAAAAAAGAAAATTGTTTAAATAAAATAATCAGATATATCAACATAGTATTCAGAGTTATGTGTATTTTAACCTGAAGTAATTGTTTCTAACTGGTTATCATATTACTCTGAGTGCAATTGCAGATTCCACTGATTATTTTCAATGAGTCATAAACACTCATACTTTAAATACTTAGACTTTAAGATAGTTAAGCTGGGAGTAAATGTCTGAGGATTTTTGCCATAGCAGTCAAATAAATATCATTAGTTTTTAAATGCATTTCCTTCAATGTCCTACTCTTGTTCAGGTTTCATCAATTTTGTGTTTAGCCAGGCTACCTAGACTTTAAAAAAAATACAGATGGGGTCTTGCCGTGTCCCAGGCTGGTCTTGAACTCCTGGGCTCAAGGGATCCTCCTGCCTCAACCCCTGAGTAGCTGGGATTACAGGCACATGTCCAGCTAAGCCATTTATCTTTTTTTTCTTTTTTAAACTTCAATAGGTTTTTGGGGAACAGGTGGTATTTGCTTACATGAATAAGTTCTTTAGCGGTGATTCTGAGATTTTGGTGCACCCATCACCTGAGCAGTGTACACTGTACCCAAAATGCAGTCTTTTATCTCTCACTGCCCTCCCATCCTTTCCCCCCAAGTCCCCAAAGTCCATTGTATCATTCTTATGCCTTTGCGTCTTCACAGCTTAGCTCCCACTTATGAGAGAACATACGATGTTTGGTTTTCCATTCCTGAGTTACTTCACTTAGAATAATGGTCTCCAAATCCATCCAGGTTGCTGCAAATGCCATTATTTCATTCCTTTTCATGACTGAGTAGTATTCCATGGTGCATATATACCACAATTTCTTTATCCGCTTGTTGATTGATGGGCATTTGGGTTGGTTCCATATCTTTTTTTGCAATTGCGAATTGTGCTGCTATAAACATGCATGTGCAAGTATCTTTTTTGTATAATGCCTTATTTTCCTCTGGGTAGATACCCAGTAGTGGAATTACTGAATCAAGTGGTGGTAGTTCTACTTTTAGTTCTTTAAAGAATTCCACATTGTTTTCCATAGTAGTTGTACTAGTTTACATTCCTACCAACAGTGCATCCCACCATATCCACGCCAACATCTATTATTTTTTTATTATGGTCATTCTTGCTAAAGTAAGGTGGTATCACACTGTGGTTTTGATTTACATTTCCCTGATCATTAGTGATGTTGAGCATTTTTTCATATGTTTGTTGGCCATTTGTGTATCTTCTTTTGAGAATTGTCCATTCATGCCCTTAGCCCACTTTTTGATGGGATTGTTTGGTGTTTTGTTTATATTCCTTGTAGATTCTGCATATTGGTTCTTTGTTGGATGCATAGATTGCAAAGATTTTCTTCCACTCTGTGGGTTGTGTATTTACTCTGCTCATTATTTCCTTTGCTGTGCAGAAGCTTTTTAGTTCAATTAAGTCCCATCTATTTATCTTTGTTTTTATTGCATTTGCTTTTGGGTTCCTGGACATGAAGTTTTTGTAAGGCATTTATCTTTAAAGGGATGTATTTGCTATCTTATCTACAGTAATAGCAGATAAGAATTAATCATATTTCATTTTAAAAGAATTGAGATCAGAAATGCTAAATACATATCCTTGTAAATAGGAACTCTCACCTATTAGTAGAGGCTGTTCCAGTGATATATTGAGAAGGCTTCTGAGAATGTATTCAGGCTCAGCAGTCAAAGGATGCCATAGCTAATTAGTGATCTAGGAGGAAGGTATGACAAAATCCATGCTGTGTGTTTACCACCCAGGTTAAAGTAAATTTAATAAATTTGAATGTTCAAATATAAACAGAAATTTCAAACTTATTTAGTGTCTGGCATGCTATCTTTGAAGCAAAATTACAAAGACTTTTTTCCTCATCTATGTGGGGGGTATTATTCTATATGTAGGGAACAGCTCCCCATAAAAATAATGTGATGTTAAAATTATTTTTATTTTTTTTTATGTTTGAAAAGTGCCAATGAAGAATCCTGAAGAAATTCCCTTTCTTCTATATTGGTACCTGGTTTGATTTCTTCAAGGGCTCAATCTTCAAAGAATGGGAAAAGAGGTCTGATTTGTATTTGTGACTACCTCTGGGTGCATTTAGGTTTTTAAATACAGTTTACTTTTAAGATGAAGATTTAATACATGTAGCCTCACCTGGATATTTAGCTAAGGGCACACTGGAAAGGTCTTGAGCCACAGTTAAAAAAATAAAGATCTTTCCAAAGTATCCTTGATCAAAATCCCATACACCTAGAATGCAAAAATAACTTCAGTACCTTTCAGTCCTTAACATTAGCTTTCAAAGTTCACTATTCTTTATTCCCTAGACAACTAGCCTCCATCTATCTTTCTATCCTATGATTATTTTAAATCATCTCAGCTTGGTAAGGTAAAGCACAGGTCTACAAATCCACGGATGAAGAGCATTGTTCTCCTCTTCAAATAGTCAGTGGAATCCCAGGGCTCCCTGCACATTTTCTTTAGGATACCTTGACCTCATCCAAAGGTCTTTTGAGATTTGAAAATGCAATTCATGGCTCAAGCTAATGTATGGTGAACTAGAGTTTTCATTGAAAATGCTTCCTGCCAATTAAAAACAAAGGAAGAAGATAAATGTATACTGCACCTGATTTCCAGTGTTTCTTGCAGGGGAAAAAAAGAACTCTTTAAAGAAATCTAAAATTCTACGTTTCTACGTTTATAACCGTTTTCTTTCTTTTTTCCCTACTTGCACTCAAACTTTGTTATAGCTAAAAATATATAAAGGTTTTTAATACGACAGAAGTTTGTAGAGTTGTTCATACCATCCTTATGCCTTAATCGTTTCTTTTTCGGTTTTGACTAAATGTTTCCTCTGAATAATATGCTACTTTTTTGGAGGCAAATTTTCTCCTCCCTAAGGTTTGGTGACTTCATTTGATATGACACCAATGTTAACCAAGGAAATGAACACTGACTATTTAAAAAACCAAAAAGGGAAGATGTTTTAAATGATTGGGCAGACTCTTGGCATCAGGTTTTTAGAAGCAACTGGCTCAATTAGCCAGCTCAGGAAATGTGCCACATTGTGTGTAAAAAATCCAGCTCCCCAAATTACGGAACTGTTGGAACGTTGTGCACCCAGTTTACATTTGCTGGAGAACGTCATCCTTGGCTCAGATGCAATGAAAGAGTCATCATTTTCCCAGGTGAACTGGGGCAAACCAAGGTTTAGTCTCCTTTTATTGCCAGGGAGAGATTGATGGTTGCGGCTAGAAACTATGCAAAAGTTGGCAGTTGTAGCTTCCTTGAGCTTTCAGGTTTGTCCAAGTGAAAGTCAAGGAGTGTGAACCCAGCTAAACGAAATGTTTACCACTAAAGAAGCCACCATGGATTTGAAACCACTGAGGTGCATAGCACTTTCACAGGAAGCATGCCATTCTGCAGAGCTACAGTCTTCTCTGTGAATGACTGTGAAATGTAGATTAGCTCATTTAAATTTTAGGCTAAACATGCAAGAGGGAGATTTTACTGAGGTGGCTAATGGTTACATCCACAGCATTCAATTACTATAACAAGAAACAGATATGTCACTGTAGAGAATTTGGGCTTTGCCTTGTTTAGTATAGGAGTTTATAATATTTTATAATGATTGCAGCTGCAAACACTACTCCATAGTAGTTAGCATATTATCTGCCATTAGCTATGAAAAGGAAGATTCAAATGGTGAATGGAACAACTAGAGGATTTGTTTTTAAGAATAAATATATTCTAATAAATATAAATTCTTAAGGAGAATCTAACTATAGCAATAGCTTCAGAAAATGAAAATTTTGTGAGTTTTGAAAATTGGGTGATTATAAGTCAAGATCTCTTAAGTTTTCTCTCTGTAAATCTGATTATATATTTTGAAATTAGTTCTCAAAGTAGTCTATGACATGGTGATGCTTTAAATTTTGTAACAAATGTCCTATAAATACTTAGAAAGTTTCAAATTTGTAAGATTCAGCAAAATAATGATTTTACTATATTGGTGGGATTGGATAGTTTGTTGTTGTTAATAGGTATTAAGCACAACCAGATGTACTGTCCTAAAGGAATAAATGAAGAAGGAAAAATGTGTTCAAAAAAAGAGGTGCAAAAATATATATTGTTAATTAATGTAGTGGTAACAAGCACAGTCTTATGACTTTGCAGAATGGAATCTACAAATATATAGACTATAGAAATTCAGCAGGTTCATTTATTCAATATTTAGCAGATATTGTGTTGGCTATGATGTGCTAGGATGTAGTAGGTGCTGGGAGTAAAAAAAAAAAATTAAATGTGGTTCCTGCTTTCAATAAGCTCACATGCTCAAATAAACATGGTGGCTGCCATACTTACATGTGAATCAGTGTTCAAGGAGAGTAAGAAAAGACGCAGCTAAGTTTTCCTAAGGAAATCAGGGAAGGGAAAGTAATGCTTGCATTGAGATTTGAGGAAGAATAAGATTAATAGTGTGGGGAGTAGGAGAGAGACAGAGTTCCAGGGGCCTTGAGAAAGGGTGGTGTGTTTAGGGAACAGAGATTAGTAGGACATAGTTCAGTATAGGGTGCTTTGAGGGGAAGGATGAGAAAAGAGTATAAAGACCTTGAAAAGCTTAGGTCTTGTAAGAGTAAGAAGTTTATTTTGGGGAATAGCTCAAAGAATCTTGGCAAATGACTCAAGAATCTTGAGCAGAGAATTGACACAAAACCACTTTTGTGTTGAAAATATTTTTCTAAGAGCTTTGAAGTGTATGAGTTGGAGGGGCTGCACTTAGGGTAGAGTGGTTATTGAGGGGATGGAGGAGAGGGGATGGAGGTAGGAGTGGAAGTCAGAATGCATAGCCTACTACAGCTCTATTTCTATCTTGTCTGAGCCTCGAATTTATGTTGGACTGAAAGTCAGTGGAACACCCTTTATACTGGCTCAGTTCTCTTTAATCAGTCACAAGTTCTGAGGTGATATAAACAACACTTACACAATTACAGGTAAAAATCCCAATAAAACAAACTCCATGGGGATTATAAATTATTTTAATTGTCTGAAATTTTATTACCTGTCCTAGGGTATTGCTGGGCTAGAACTTATGAATTTTTTTCTCTACAAATACACATATACACAGGAGCAGTATGTGTAAGTTAGTTTAATTTAAAAATGAAGCCTTTAAAGTGTGGATAAATCCGTGCCAGTCACACACTGGAACAGGTCCATTTAAGCTTCATTATTAATAAAGCAATCTAACATATAAAGGGTGTGGCTGAGGAAGTGAGCTAGGTGAGTGTCAAGTGATAGACTGACTGTAAAACAACTTACGATGGTAGGGGACACCTAAAAACTCCTGTGGGGTCCTTTTTTTGATGTTGTAAATCAAAGTACTACTTTTTTAAATGAGTTATTTTACACAATATGAACATCAATATAATTACAATTGTAGAAAAAAAAATTTATAACAAAGATGGGCTCATTTGTGACTCTTGTATCAATGAGAAGCCCAGCACAAACTCTCTGTTAAATTGGTTATTTGTGTTTAATAAGAGTAACTGATAGTAGACTATGTACGCACATCAGGTAGGATCAAAACTTACTACGAATCAAATATTGATAGCTGGCTCAACCAGAAGTGGAGAATATGAGAACCAGAGACACTCAAAGAATACTTCTTTTAATTGGCTGAATCTCATTGAAGTATCACAACCTGTTTAGTATTAACTGAGGGAAATGTATCTGAAAATTAGAGGCAAATAACTGATTTTTTGGTGGGATCAATGCTGCATTTGAAAGAGAAGCATCAGTATGTAAAATTGGATTGACCATCACAAAATTATATTTGAGTCATTGTGTTTACCATTATTTGCCTTTATTGTTGCCTCTTCTATTTATTAAGTACTTTCTACATGCATAGTGCTGTGCTGAGTTGTCACCATTCATGACTTCATTTTGTCTCTACAAAGCTCAAATGGTAGTCAGACATTATTGTTATCTCCATACTCAAATAAAGTTGAGGCTTAGAGAGGTTAAATGGTCTTTTTGCTATACAGCTCAATCTAATATGAGAATGTTAGAACTGAAAGAAAATTTAGAGGTAATCCATTTTATCAAAAACTTAGATGCCTAAGTAGTCAGGCAGATAACATAACACCAGGAGTCCATACCTTGTCCAAGGCGACAGCTGCTATTCAGTGTATGCCTTTTGTTGTTGCATGGGAATGTAGACCCAGTGTTGCCAGTCTTATAGTTGTTTAAGAGAAATGAGGAATCAGAATTTGAATGTGAAATTTCCCAAATTTAAAAACATGCTGGGCAAATAGGATATGTCCACAGGCTGGTTATGGCCAATGGGTCACCAGTTTGCAACCTCCAATGAGGTACAATTCCATTATTTTACAAATAAGACACAGAAAAGTGAAGTGAGACACCCAGTGACTCACTACAAGTCAGGGATATATCCATTTTTCCCCTTAAAATCATGTTAGATTACCAAAATACTTAAGTTTTTCAGAAAAATGTTTTTAAAAATTGGTAGATTTTTGAAATGCATTTTAAAATTGTTTATTTCCTTGATAATCTATTAAAAATTGATTAATGCTTGTAATGCTAATGCTTTTGGCATAAACATTTAAAAATATGTGCTTTTCTTTCTGCTGATTGTTTTGGCTTGATTATGTTACAAACAGCACTAAATAAATAGTATAATTTGGATAATAAAATTTCTAAAGAAAAAAGAAAATCTATGGATTGACTTTATTTTTGTTTAATAGATGTTCCAGGAGCAGAATGAATTCTAACTACAAATTTTCTAATACTCTTCATTTTTCATCTGATCTAAAAATTGGACAAATAAGTTAGGGAATCATTTCCCCAAACAATTAAGAAACTTTACACTTTCACTCCAAGATTTTTCACTGTGGACCATAAATATAAAGCTATCTTAGGTTCACTTTGAACATTTTCTCCCTTCTTTGTTTCCTCTCTAATAGTAAAAAGATTGCTCTTCTGAGAACTCATTGGTCCTTCATCCTTTGCAGGGTTGTTAAGGAATCAGGGAGGGCTAACTCCATGGATGACACTGACTGGGGATCCTGCATGTGTGTAGACATGGATTTATGAAATAGAGTGGGAAGAAAGAGGAAGTTTTACTCTCGGTCATACCTTTTTTTTTTTTTTTTTTGAGACGTCGCTCCTTGTTGCCCAGGCTGGAGTGCAATGGCACGATCTCGGCTCACTGCAACCTCCACTTCCCGGGTTCAAGCGATTCTCTTGCCTCAGCCTCCCAAGTAGCTGGGATTACAGGCATGTGCCACCACGCCCGGCTAATTTTGTATTTTTAGTAGAGATGGGGTTTCTCCATGTTGGTCAGGGTGGTCTTGAACTCCCGAACTCAGGTGATTGCCTGCCTCAGCCTCCCAAACTGCTGGGATCACAGGCCACCGCGTCTGGCCTGTCATACCCATTTCTTAAGAGAAGTCCATGGAGTCAAAGACCAGCATGGTAAATTGGTGGGGGCATTTCCCAGTGAGCCCTCACCTGTGGTCTCATGGAGTTATGTGATTCTTGAACACAGGAAGTCAATCTTGCCTGCCATTCCACTTTGTAGACGGGTCTCAGCATTTCCCTCTTACTGGTTGCATGGCTTTTAATACTACAAATGTTGTTTAATGTCTTCGATAAGCCCTTCATAGTGAAAATTCTCTTCACCTGCAATTTCTCCTTCACTTCCTGCACAATCACAGGCTTGGCAGTAAACCTAATTGATTTGCCATGAAGGTTGGAGAAAGCAGATGGAATCCAGAATTTCCAGATTCTTAGAATTTTATTGACTTGGAGTTGAGCATTTTAAAAGATCAGCTTGTATCTCAGTGCTTTTTTGCTTTTCATTTTTGTTTTGCCACAGTGTATTTTTAAAACTTTTTATTCTGAAATAATGTTAGATTCCCAGAAAGTTGCCCAAAGAGCCCGTGATGGATTTTCAAAATGAAGGTCATAAAAAAAAACCAGAAGTTATTTTCCTATCTTATTTATGTCATCTGCTCAATGCAATTATTACATGTTTTTACCAAGTTTAAACTCCTAAAATATTGACTTATATATTAACAAGAAAAGCAAACCATCATAGCAATAATATGTGGTCATGCAAATGCATATTTTTTTATTGAGGTGAGGTAGGATATCCATGGTGATTTGCCTTTAATAGATTCTCAAGAAATATTTGTTGACTGGTTTATTTAGTATAGTAGGAAAGATTTGCTGATTTATCTTCCCTCTTTAATTGCGAATTACTTCTTAACAATGGCCTAATTTGTACTTCAATGTTAGGAAGAACTTACCAAGCACTAGTTCAAGTTTGTGGTCTTTCTAACCTAGAGTTTATTTTGGATAGGGATACCCAGTGACCTTTGTCAAATAATATGACACTTGCTCTCCAGGACATTCTCCTCAAAGGCTGGAGTGGTACATAAATATTTCTAACTTCTTCTTAGTGTCCTATTATAAATTGATCATCTACTTATTTACCTAAATCTTTCCAAACCTGAGCTGTTTGATTCATCTCAAGGAGTGACTATACTCTGTTTTACAGCATTAAGAATAGCTTACTTTTCATTGTCCTATGCCTGCCCTCCTTCATATTTTAAGGACTTCCATGTATGTTTGCACATTGTAACTTTTGTTCTATTCTCAAAGGGACAAAGAACATGTGTTTGCACACTCCAATCATGACCATATTTTCTTACAATCCATTTAACCTTTTTTTTTTGGACGGAGTCTCGCTCTTGTCGCCCAGGCTGGAGTGCAGTGGCGTGATCTCGGCTCACCGCAACCTCTGCCTTCTGGGTTCAAGTGATTCTCCTGCCTCAGCCTCCCGAGTAGCTGGGACTACAGGCGCATGCCACCACACGCGGCTAATTTTTTGTATTTTTAGTAGAGACGGGGTTTCACCGTGTTAGCCAGGATGGTCTCCTTTTCTCACAACTTTTAGTAGCTTAGATTTCCTTCTCTCAACAAACCAGGGAATTGCTATAATGCAGGACCTCTGTGTTAACATGCTGAAGAGTGAATTCAAAGATCTGGAGACATTTCATTAGAGGTTATCTGGGGAGAGTGTAATATTGGCCTATCACATTGGTCAGCAGCCTGTTTGTAACCCCTGTCTCTGGCAGAGCTTAGTTTTTCCTATTGGAGTCGTTCAAAATCTTTCTAGTTTCTTAACCTTTTAGTCACAGTTTGGCTTTTCTGATTTCTCTGTAATTTCTGGGAAACCCTGTCAATTCCTCATCTTAATAAAGAGTCCATGAGTAGAAGCAACATTCTAGTTGCTTCCACTAGTTGCATTCTAGTAGGGGCCTTATGATTCTGAGAACTTTTGAGATATCAGTCCACATTTTTTACATTCTTTAATTTATCTGAGCCAGAGTGGAGCTGCCTTTGGAGATTACGTAGAATGTACTGATATCCATTGCATTTTCCCATACGCTGCCTTTTTTTTTTTAGCCTAATCCAATTGCACCAAGATTTGTTGCTTGTGCATTATGTGAAAGCCCTATGCTAATTGCTGCAGGGGTTACAAGAGTGAATTTGATAGTTTTTCCCTCAAGCAGTTTATGATCTTGTGGGATTAAAGACATGGCAGTTACACCAAAGCTATAATATGCAGACAAAAATAAGTATAATTTCTGTTTCCATTTTTATATCTTACTTGGGTTAAATTTATCTTAGGCTTTCTAATCAAAGCCCTGTGAAATAAAGGAGGATAAGAAGAGGAAAAGCAAAATCCCCAGGCTGACTGTACTCATCAGTTGCTGTGAATAAACTGGCTCCAAAGTATGAGATCCAGATGTTGGATTTATATCACAGCTCAGTGAATGACAAAAATCATAGTACTATGTCTTTTATTGCTTCACTATTTATATATAACCTATGATGAAGCATTAACCTTCTTTGGCTAATATTTCCTGCCCCAAAAGACCACTAGCAGGCATACAACTGTGCGCAGCTGGAAGAAGCATAGCCTGAAATTCATGACAGTAAAACAGGTTGTCTTTCAACTGTCACTGTGCCACATAATGGAATGTAACAGAGATAATGCAGGAGTTGTTACAATGCAGTTTGGCTGAGACAGCCGTGATACACAGGGCCTTGTCTTTAAAATCTTTCTTTTAAAATTATTTGTTTTCAATAAATTAATTCATGAAATCTTATAACTTACTCCTATGAAAAATGCAACAGTTAATGATTTCCCAACTTAGATTGGAGAAACTAAGGCACAGAGCAAGCAGCTAATTTCTTTGAAATGCCTAGTTACCAGTTAATTGCTTTGGAATGCCCAGTTAGTCTCCTAGCCAATGTTACTAATGACTAATTCTCGGTTCTTGATGACAGTTCCTCCCCAGCTCAAACATGTTCTCAGCAGATCATGAAGGACCCTGACCAATAAGTACATCTCTCCTTGTTCCATTAGAGATGCATTAGAAGTCTTCAAGGTCACCATTTGTTTGTATATATCTTTGACATCATCTTTTTGGACTGTACTTGTGGCAGTTACCTCATAGTGAGCAAGGAGAGATTCCCGACTGTATCAACACATCAGCAACTGTTACCGAAATATCACAGACCCAGGCTCTCCCATGAGGCATCTCTGGCCAAGAGGATTGCTGAAATGAGGATTGTGAGGAAGATGAGAAAGCCAATATTCTTATGAACTAAGCTTTATTTCTAATAAAAGAAAGAAAAACAAGAACAAAACATTGACTGCAGTTCAAAATCCAGCTTGTTTTCTTTACAGAGGCCATTTGTTTTAAGTTTGTCCATACAAACTCACATATTTTCTCCCTAACTTATTGTCACATACTTCAAGAAGACAAATTATTTCCTTCTGATTTTTTTCCTCCTTTTCCATGCTATTCTGTCTGCTTTGAACCAGCCATAATACTGTGGACTGAGGCATGATCTTTATCCTTATCGGGCACAGCAAATGATGCCAGGTTTATCTGGTATATCTCTCCAAGTTCTGTCTTCATAATATTTCACTTAGGAATGCAGGGAAGTTTTTCCAATCTGATTCCGTCTGCATGGAAAAGTGAGAGTGGGGAGTTGAGGCTGCAGGAGTTATTTGGCCCTTTCTCAGTGGTGTGCTGGAGCCAGCTGGCACTGGCTTGCAGGAACTGATTGTGCTCATCTCTTCTCAACTCTGCGTTCAGTAATGTCATGCTGGTAGCTTGAAATTGACCATGATGGGGGTATTTACACCATGGGAAGTGCAAATGCTACCGATCAAGTCCTTCTTTTTTTATTTTTATTTTTTCCTGGAGAGCTGGCTTACCAGCACATCATTTCCCATTGTCTTGACCTAAACACAGAGGATTTCTGCCAGTGTCCATTAAAATGTCACCGCACTTCTGGCTTATTGTCAGCACAAATTGGCAACCCAAAATGAGTTAGAAAGAGATGAATTCTCTCCACCTGTCTCGTCATCAAAAGATAGCTTTGGGACAGGGCTTTATCTGTCCCATAATCTCCATGAGCAACTCTGTAAAGCTCCACCGTATAATTATTGATTTGTGACAAAAGTATGCTTTCTAAGTAAATGCAGCCTCAAGGTAATCTATGATTCCCTTGTACCTACTTCTAACCAGATTACTCCCACTAGATCTCCTGTTCCTAGAAGGAACTTAGAAGCCATTCTGCTTCCAACTTTGGTGCATACAATGTTACAATGGAAGCTTTTTGCAGAAGTGTCTTTTTTTTTTTTTTTTTTTTTTCTGAGACAGAGTCTCACTCTGTCGCCCAGGCTGGAGTGGCGCAATCTTGGCTCACTGCAACCTTGGCCTCCCAGGCTAAAGTGATCCTCCCCTCAGCCTCCCAAGTAGCTGGGATTACAGGCACATGCCGCTAGCCTGGCTAACTTTTGTATTTTTAGTAGAGACAGGGTTTCACCATGTTGTCCAGGATGGTCTTGAACTCCTGAGTTCAAGTGATCTGCCTGCCTCGGCCTCCCAAAGTGCTGGGATTACAGGCATGAGCCACTGTACCCAGCCTTGCAGCAGTGACTTCTGCAACTCTTATGACTTCTGTGATCCTAAGGGCTTCAAGAGCATCAGGGATTCCAGCCCTGCCATTGGTCTTAAAGAGAAAATTAACAAGAAAATCCCATTATTTCAATTCAGTGTTCCAGTTGATCAAGGTTAGCTGGAATCTACTGTACTATGCTCCTTCACTCTTCTGAGTAATTAAAGCCCTCAAGCAGATTAAATAAGCAGAGATGAGTGTGCCTTTAGTGTGTGAGAAGTTTGAGTGGTTTAAACCTTAGAGGCTGTGCATCTTCCTGAGATTCTCTTCCTTGGTGCCTTTGATAACACCTCAGTAGTATCAATGATGACAGGAAAAGTCACTCAGCAGAAATCAAGAGAGAAGGAAATGTAAGAGTGTCTCTTGGTAGCTGTCAGGACAGCATTTAAGAGCAGAGTTATTCATCCCTCCCACCCTTGGGGAATTCTAGAAATAGCTGAATAAGGGTCTTTGAGGAAAGTCTCTTGGTCCCCCATCATGGGTGGGAGCAGAGTTTGAGAGGCCGTAATTTTACTGCCAGGTTACTGTATTCCAGGGAACCTGATTTTAAGTTCTCATTGTGTGAAACAGCAGAGGCATAAAAATGTGGAATCTGGGCCGAATCAAACATGATTTAATTGTTAGTTAAGTCCCTAACAATAATTTACCCATTCATTTATATTTCAAGACTTAAAAAGGCAAAGAAATCTCCAATGATTTAGAATCGTCTTCTGAAGAAAAGTGAACAAATCTGTAGGGACCTCTGAATTGATATTGTACCTATGATATAATTTTGTTCTTTGAAAAAAATCAACAGCCAGAATACAGAGTACTTTTTCGATTTTTTAAAAGGCTACATTAAAAATTCACTCTCCATTTTATGAGGCCAACATTATTGTGATACCAAAGCCTGGCAGAGACACAACAAAAGAAGAGAATTTTAGACCAATATCCCTGATGAACAGAGATGCAAAAATCCTCAATAAAATACTGGCAAACTGAATCTAGCAGCACAGCAAAAAGTTTATCCACTATGATCAAGTGAGCTTCATCCCTGGGATGCAAGGCTGGTTCAACATACACAGATCAATGAATGTAATCCATCATATAAACAGAATGAAAGACAAAACCCGCATGATTATCTCAATAGATGCAAAAAGGCCTTCGACAAAATTCAACGCCCTTCATGCTAAAAACTCTCAACAAACTAGGTATTGATGGGACGTATCTCAAAATAATAAGAGCTATTTATGACAAACCCACAGCCAATATCATACTGCATGGGCAAAAGCTGGAAGCATTCCCTTTGAAAACTGGCACAAGACAGGGATGCCCTCTCTCACCACTCCTATTCAACATAGTGTTGGAAGTTCTGGCCAGGGCAATCAGGCAGGAGAAAGAAATAAAGAGTATTCAATTAGGAAAAGAGGAAGTCAGATTGTCCTTGTTTGCACATGACATGATTGTATATTTAGAAAACCCCATCGTCTCAGCCCCAAATCTCCTTAAGCTGATAAGCAACTTCAGCAGTCTCAGGATACAAAATCAGTGTGCAAAAACCACAAGCATTCCTTTACACCAATAATAGACAAACAGAGAGCCAAATCATGAGTGAACTCCCATTCACAATTGCTACAAAGAGAATAAAATACCTAGGAAGCCAACTTACAAGGGATGTGAAGGACCTCTTCGAGGAGAACTACAAACCAGTGCTCAACGAAATAAGAGAGGATACAAACAAATGGAAGAACATTCCATGCTCATGGGTAGGAAGAATCAATATTTTGAAAATGGCCATACTGCCCAAGGTAATTTATAGATCCTATGCCATCCCCATCAAGCTACCAATGACTGTCTTTACAGAATTGGAAAAAACTACTTTAAAGTTCATATGGAACCAAGAAAGAGCCCACATTGCCAAGACAATCCTAAGCAAAGAGAACAAAGCTGGAGGCATCACACTACCTGACTTCACACTATACTACAAGGCTACATTAACCAAAACAGCATGGTACTGGTACCAAAACAGAGATAGAGACCAATGGAACAGAACAGAGGCCTCAGAAATAATACCACACATCTACAACCATCTGATCTTTGACAAACCTGACAAAAACAAGAAATGGGGAAAGGATTACCTATTTAATAAATGGTGCTGGGAAAACTGGCTAGCCATATGTAGAAAGCTGAAACTGTATCCCTTCCTTACACCTTATACAGAAATTAATTCAAGATGGATTAAAGACTTAAATGTTAGACCTAAAACCATAAAAACCCTAGAAGAAAACCTAGGCAATACCATTCAGGACATAGGCATGGACAAGGACTTCATGACCAAAACACCAAAAGCAATGGCAATAAAAGCCAAAATTGACAAATGGTATCTAATTAAACTAAAGAGCTTCTGCACAGCAAAAGAGCTTCTGCACAGCAAAACTATCCTCAGAGTGAACAGGCAACCTATAGAAAGGGAGAAAATTTTTAGAATCTATCCATCTTACAAAGGGCTAATATCCAGAATCTAAAAAGAACTTAAACAAATTTACAAGAAAAAAATCAACCCCATCAAAAAGTGGGCAAAGGATATGAACAGACACTTCTCAAAAGAAGACATTTATGCAGCCAAAAGACACATGAAAAAATGTTCATCATGACTGGTCATCAGAGAAATGCAAATCAAAACCACAATGAGATACCATCTCACACCAGTTAGAATGGTGATCATTAAAAAGTCAGGAAACAACAGTTGCTGGAAAGGATGTGGAGAAATAGGAACACTTTTACACTGTTGGTGGGACTGCAAACTATTCAATCATTGTGGAAGACAGTGTGGCAATTCCTCAAGGATCTAGAACTAGAAATACCATTTGACCCAGCCATACCATTACTGGGTATATACCCAAAGGATTATAAATCATGCTGCTATAAAGACACATGCACACGTATGTTTATTGTAGCACTATTCACAATAGCAAAGACTTGGAACCAACCCAAATGTCCATCAGTGATAGACTGGATTAAGAAAATGTGGCACATATACACCATGGAATACTATGCAGCCATAAAAAGGATGAGCTCATGTCCTTTGTAGGGACATGGATGAAGCTGGAAACCATCATTTGGAGCAAACTATCACAAGGACAGAAAACCAAACACCACATGTTCTCACTCATAGGTGGGAATTGAACAATACACATGGACACAGGGCAGAGAACATCACACACCGGGGCCTGTTGGGAAGTGGGGGGAGGGGGAAGGGATAGCATTAGGAGATATACCTAATGTAAATGACGAGTTAATGGATGCTGCACACCAACATGGCACATGTATACATACATAACAAACCTGCATGTTATGCACATGTACCCTAGAACTTAAAGTATAATAAAAAAAATAAAAATAATAAAATAGTAAATAAAAATCTTAAAAAAAATTCACTGTCTTTGAGCCACTGTGGATGAAACCTATATGGCCTTGCATAGTAACATTTTGCAGAATTGGCTTTGTTAAAGAAATATCAATTTATTTTTAGAATAAACTAAAATAAAAGTTGACTTGGAAATAACTCATTCACCTAATCAGCTAGCATAGGCAAAAATCTTCCTAATTTCTCCAGCTCTCTCTGTGATTTATCTTTTCAATGGGCACAGTTTTGTTACTGTGAGGTCCATGCTGACACAAATCATCTACAACTCCTTCCTTTACCAAGGGCCTGGCCCTTTGAAATCACTCAGTAACAATGAAACAATAAAGTAGGTCCTGAAAATAATTCGAAAACAATAAAGTAGATCCTGAAAATAATTTCATAGGTAACATTTACATCAAGTCTGTCTTCAAACTTAGTTTTGAGTAGTAAATTTTAAAGTGACAAAGATTTACTCTAAAATCACCTTTTCAATGATACATTCATATGTAGATAAGGTATGGTATTTATAAATATGCACTTGACAACTATTTAATAAAAACAGTGGAACTATTTTGGTAAAACTGAAACAGTGTATCAAATACAGGGTATCACTAGTTTACAATCTAGGTGAAATCTATGGAGAAATAGAAAACCTCTAAGTCTTTGGTCCTGGCTAGGACTTTTGTTCAAGCAGAATCCTGCTATTTATAATCCTTAAAAGAGAAACTTTATTTTTAGACAATTCATGTATGTCACTATCTTTTGCATAGGGTACTATAAGAGATTTTTAAAAACACATTCCTCTTATCTTTTGAGGTTTTGATTTGTTTTCTTTCATATTTCTCCTTATCCTCCCACTAGTCTTTGTGTATATTCCCTTGGAGCAGAAGTGTAGAAAGGACAGAGGGGTGTTTAGGTCTGTTACCTCAGTTGGCCCAGGAGTCCAATACTGCAGGCTCCTTCTCTGCCTAGGACAGCTGGCTGTGCCTGGTGTGGGGGAAGTCCTTTGTTCATTGGCTATGCTACACCCTCACTCTGGTTTGTCAGCTGTCTGGCAAATCTCTGTCCTTGGCCACAAGTGTCATTAGATGACAGCATATGAACGACTCAAGGCAAACACACCAGCACTCCTAGAAAAGCAATTCTCAATTTATGTTCTGTGGATGGTGAGTCATGCTAGTATACTAAGAATAGGGGTGAACAGAAAACAAGGGGAAGAAGGGTAAAGGACACCCTCCCTGGTTCAAATTTGGAAAATACTAACTCTGGGCATTTTTGTTGGCTTGAATGGCAGCTGATGAAAATAAAGTGTCAACAAAATAAGAAGATAGTATTAAATTACTGGGAAAATATTTTTTCTCATGCCTACATGAGAAACAGACTTTACTATTTATGTACATCTTAAATTTTAGACATTAAAAATTATAGGAACGTAGCCAAAATTAAAAATAACCTGTGTTTTGTACTTTCTTGATGTGTAACTATAGAACGTTCCTTGACCTTCCTCTGCCCTCATGCTCAGTATTTAGTTACCATGGCTACCGCCAAGGCTCACTTTTTCTTTTTTTCTGATGTGAATGGATAACAGTGCCGTATGAAGGACAAACTGAAGGCTGAACATGCAAACTCAGAGTGTAGTCTTATTATAACATGCAACTTTCCTGAGTTAATCTGTTGTGTTTTGCAATATACATACTTATTATTTTGCTGCACTTGTCCTCCATTTTGAACTTTTCCTCCTAGGTTCACATCAAACCACAAGACAGCTATGTGTTTTTGTGCTTTTCCCTTGGCCTGCAAAGAGCTTACTTTCCCCTCTTAGGGACCAACAGGAGTACCATCTGCTGGGAAATGCTCAATCTTCAAAGCCTGCACCTCTGTCCTAATCCACAGCCATTTGTCTTTGCATGTTTTTAATTTCTTATGATCTTAGCAGTTATTCAGGATTAGGTGTAGTTAATCCTCAGATATGAGACTGCCACTAATTTGGGATTAGGTCTAGTTAATCCTCAGATATGAGACCACTACTAAAGCATGTCCCAAGATTTCTTTTATTTTTTAAATTTGCTTAAATGTCTGTTTTGTAGACCAGTTTTCACATGAGAAGTCATTGGGGTGTGAGCTGTTATTATATATATTTAGGATGTCTTTTATACTATATACATATAATATTTGTTATAATTACTTCATTTTGTTATTTTTTTCTGTTTTTTGATATGATTTATAATACACCTAAAACATAAGGAGAGTAGCATAACACATAATTTATAAATACATATACATGTTTTGGGATAAGTGATTAACTTTTTTATTTATCAACTGTCAAACAAATTTGAAAACCACTGTATTAGTCTTTTCTCACACTGCTATAAAGAAATATCTCAGACTGGGTAATTTATAAACAAAAGAGGTTTAATTGATTCACAGTTCTGCATGTCTGGGGAGGCCTCAGGAAACTTACAATCATGGCAGAAGAGGAAGCAGGCACGTCTTACATGGCAGCAGGAGAGAGAAGTGAAGGGGGAAGAGCCCCTTATAAAACCATCAGATCTTGTGAGAACTCACTCACTAACATGAGAACAGCATGGGGGAAAATGCCCCCATGATCCAATCACCTCCCACCAGGTCCCTCTCTCAACACTTGGGGATTACAATTTAAGATGAGATTTGGGTGAGGGCACAAAGCCAAACCAAATCAACCACTCTCTTAGACTATGACATTCTTGAGGAAAGCAACATGTTTTATTTTTGTGTGTGTGTCTTTGCATCCAGCATGGTGCTGGTGTGCTTGTTATGCAGTATCATGGGACGCAAAAAAAGTTTGTGAAATGAAATATAACCCATAGTTTTCATGCTGAGAAAGCCTGGGGTGTAACAGTAAAAGATCAGTATCATATTTCCTTGACTTCATTTCTACCTGAACTATTGTAGAACCTTCTCTTCACTTTCTGCCAGGTTAATTTAAGAGGTGGTCCCCAGGGCATGTTCCTTAGGCCTTCCAAACACTGTTCTGCTCCTGAGCTGCCTTTGAAGATTTGTTGATGCCTCTGCTACCTCTTCTGGTTACAACAGGTACCATTCAGGAGTGCCCCCAAATCCACTTCCTGTCTCCTGCATAGCCAGTTCTTACAGAGCCTTTCCTGGTGTGCTTCTATTTACACCTGCTAGGGGCCTCAGCTTTGGCTGCATGCCTGTAGAGGCATCCTGAGGAACCCATTCCCTGCTATGCACAACATTCCTTCTCCCCTTGGAAAGTAACATTGACCTTGGATCAAGCTTGTAGATGGAGCACAGCTTCTTCTTGTTGGACAATTCCTCTCCAGGACGTTTCTTTGACCACCCTACACACAGAGTTGGCCTCTTGCTTCCACCCATCCCCCTTGCATTTCTGTTTGCCATCCAGGCTTGTCTGGACTGGACCCTAACTCAATTGGTTTCGGAGGATAGATGGATAATAAACAGTGATGCTGGCACAGTAGTTGTGTATGAAACCCCTGAGAACTAAAAATTCTTCTTTTTTTCTAAATTGAAACATGAAACTCTCTTGGTGTAGCTTTTGTTTTTCCCCTTAGGTACAGAGAAGAATTTCTCTGCAATAACAAAAAAACATAGTGCAAACATAGTAATAAACACATGGCAATTGACTCTTAGTGCTAAAGAGGTAATAGTGAGTAATAAGGATTGTGGTAAACTAGCTAGTAAATGCTCCATCTAAATGGATAAGCTACTACCCAACTCCAGCTAAATGTAGCTATGCAGGACTAAAGGTCAAGTGGTGCCAAATATTCTGACTTTTTCAACAAAATCTGAATGGATTATTTGTGAAATCTGATACAAAAATGTCTCATTAAGCACACACACACTGAAACCATGTCTGCAAAGAAGGTTTGGTCAGTTGGGCATCATTTTGTAATCCACAAGTCTAAACTCTCAAGCAGGGACCCTGCTGGAAAATGAATGATAATGTGGCATATAATCCTTTCATGGAAATAATTACAGTTAATATTATTTTTATCCAACTAAGACAAGTATTTCTAGTTTAACTTTGAGAAGGCAGAGTTGCTGGTTGAAATAGGTAGATATACTGGGGCTGGGGCTTCTTTGCAATTTTCTGGACTTAACTTAGTCCTACTTTGTCCTAGAGCATTTTTTCTCCATGTTTGGTCTTGGGACTAACAGCATCAGCATCACCTAGAAACTTGTGAGAAATGCAAATTCTCAGGCCACACCCCAGTCTCACAAATTCAGAAACTCTGGAGGTGGTGACCAATAATCTGTTAACAAGCTCTCCAGAGGATTCTGAGGTACACTGAAGCTTGAGCACCACTGCCCTAGGCTTTTAGAGGGAGCTTTTCCACTTGCAGTATGCTCCTGGAGCCCTGCAGGCTGGTATAGTCTTGGTACTCCTGCTCCTCCACCCTCAACACCAGGTTTTAGAAGCAAAGATATGCCTGATACGTGAACCGTGGGTTCAGCTTGGCTTTCCAAGAAAGTAATATTGGACTGAGACTCAAACAAGGAGGCTGGCACTTAGCAAAGAAAAGGGGATTTGAGAATTAAGTATGTTGAGAGGGAAGAGGAGGAAAAAGATATGTCTGCTGTGTTCTTCTTCCCCTCCTTCTGCCAGGGCTTATTTCACAAAGAAGAATAAGCTAGCGATATGATTTAAAGAAAGACCTTCCTCACTCTTCCTTCAACCCACCCTCTTTAAAAATGGCTACTTCTATTTTAATTTCAATCAAAGATCCTCTAGTGTTAACAAACAAAGACAGTGAGGAATATACAGTTACAGTAGTCATGCTGCCATGTGATTTAAATTTAACCAGCTTGATTTCTCAACACCATTCTGTAATTCTGGAAGAGTGAGAGTTCAAAAGGATATGAGGGGTCATGTTTGGGCTTGGGGCACATTTCAAGGAAGTGAGGGATAGAGAGGCCTCTTCAAAAGCAGAATATCACTGGGATTTCATTTTAAAATTTTAGAGAAAGCATAGAAGAGGAGCATGGAAGGGAAAATGAGAAATGTGTCTAAAGTAAGGAGGTGAGGTGGGGCAGAGAGAGACGCAATCGATAGTTTTGGGGCAGAGTACTCCTGTACCATTCCCTCTTAATGAGAGGTCCTCACCAGCCTCCTCTGAGAGGAGCTGTACAGTCATTTCATTGTTGGAAAGACTGAATGAACTCTGGCTGCCTCCAGGCCCCATATGAGTCTTCTTGCTTTTCTTTTTCAAAATTAGAAAAAGAAGAATAGTGATGAGACTTAAAGGAAAATTTCTTTGCATGCATAGCCTGAAAGTCTTATAGTACTTTATAGTTTATAAAACTGTAACCAGTATTATATTTCAAAGTTAAGATACACGTAAAAGTCAGGGGCACAAGTCTAATGATTGATTTTTTATGACTGAATTCAACTTTGCTCTTTACTTACCTGTCCTATACTCCTTCCTTGTAATCCTTGCCAGAGGTAGAGAACTTAATCTATATATTTTCCAGTAAAATTTTATCTGGTGATTATTTTGTTGTTATTACATTCATGTATAAGTCAATCCTAGACCAAATCAAAATTCCATTATCGTCTTTCCTTTGCCTTCTCCCAAGCTCTCCTCCTTTATATCTTGGGGTATCACACAAACACTGAACATCAGTGTTGGGGAGTGGGAGGGAAGTTTGCTAGCATGGTAGTCTGGTGGAAGTAATGGGGGAAACACATCCAGTATCTAGTTTAGACTGGTTTCCCTGCTGCCATCGGGACTGATTACATAATTTGGAGGCTCCCGTGCAAAATGAAAATGTGGGGCTGCTTGTTCAAAAATAAGAATTTCAAGATAGCTACAGCAGAGCATTAAACTGAGTGCAGGGCCCTGTGTAACTGTAATGGGTCACATGCCTGTGAAGCCCATCCTGCCTGTATCCTCTGTTGTCGTCTCTCAGCTTGGCCTCTGTTGAAGTAGTGCCCATGGTTCTTTCTTGTAAAATGCCCCAATCTCTACTGCTGTCTTGGGATCCCACCATAATTCACACAAAGGCTGCAGAGTCCTTCAAGTGTAGCTGTGCCTTCCATTTCAGCCCCAGTTTGGGTGACTGCTTGAAGCCGTCTGCCTTGGTGACTCTCCTGTTAGCATGTCAGCTGCCTCTCCAAGCTACCTTCCACTTTTGCTGGGCACGTGGCCACTTCTGTATCTCCTCTATATACTTAGTGGGCATTCATCGCTATCACCTCCTTTCTACAGTCACATATGGCTAGAACTGTATTTCCTGTCTGCATATCCCATGGCATGGCCAATGTAAGCGGAATCCTACTCTCAATTTTTACCCATGAAACAGAATGTCGGGTTCTTCCACCTTAGATTCCTCAAACTTTGTGGGAGAACCCTTTTATGTTCATGTCCTCTTTCGGTTTATCTGGAAGAGAAGAAGTGGCATTTTTTTTTTTTCTTCTCTCTTATTTTCAGTCATTTTCTAATTACTGTAAACCAGAGGACAGAATGAGGAGTGGCAGAAACCATTTATATTTCTCCCAGTTTAAATACACTCATCATTTCTGTCACATAGTCTCGATCAGGGTTGGCAAACTAAGAACTAAGAGTCAACTCCAGCCACACCCATTCATGTATGTATTGTTTGTTGCTGCTTTTGTGCTACAATAATACAGTTGAGTAGATGCAACAGAGACCGTATGGCCTGCAAAGCCTAAAATATTTAATGTCTGCCTCTTAAAGAAAATGTTTGCCAACCCCTGTGCTAGATGCTCACATTTGAGAGTAAAGTAGTTTTGTCCCTGGTGCTACCTATATGAGGATAATGAGAGGTATTCGATGACTCCAATAGTTAATCTAGCATTGGTTAATGCTTCTTGCCTTAATATTTCTAGTAAATATTTTCACATACATATGGAGAGTAGAACAGGCATTATGATTTCACATACATACACAGTGGGTAGCACATCTAATACTTTATTGTCCTTATTTTACAGATGAGGACACTGTGGGTTGGAGAGTTAAGTGACTTGTCCAGCATTACAGAATACGTGTGTGGGGTTAGGGATGCAGCTCCTTTGATTCCTTGGGGTTAATGGCAAACATCTCTAGGAGGATTCAGCATGTTAAGGAAACAAATGCTAAGGATGTTGATGTATGAGGTGATGAGACACCTTAAGGCCAGTGTGGAGCTGGGTGTGTGCTGAGGTAGGGTGGCTGGAGGGTAGAGAAGATAGGAGTCTAAGGGCCATTATGTGTTTGAAAACATTATTCCAAAAGGTGATGACTCATTTTCTTATATACTTCCTGCCCACGCTGAATCTGAAACTTCTGCATTGTGGCATGACATTTTAGATAAAATAAATTTCTAGCGCACCTTAATTAGTTCATCACAAAGCTCTTCAACTTTATGGCTCTTGTCAGCCTTTGCATTCACATAGCAACTAAGTTTATGCTGATTGCTTGACAGTATTCAGAGTGATAAACATCTTTAAACATCAAATAAACATCTTTGACAATCATGTGGTTTCAGTTGCATTCACAGGATGTGTTTTAATAGGAATAATTTTTACATTTCTCCTTTCTTGGTTTATGTAGTAGCTATGTCTGTTTTCAATTTAGGCTGTATATGCTTTGATCTAATCTAAGACAAGGGATCTCAGGGCCAATTAGAAGAGACAGAAGTTGGGAGGAGTTCAAAAAAGACACAACTTGAGTTCATACATTACAACTGATTTTAAGTTATTCTTTTATGTTATGAAATGCTCTAGGGATTTGAAAGTAAAGGCATTTAAAGGATACCTGAATATAGTTGACGTGTGTACAGGCGATTAGAACACATGAAGTCATAAGCAGCACACAGATGGGGTGATCTGTGCTGTATTTAATTTTTTTTCTTTGTCAGCATAAAGCAATGATATCATCCAAATCACAGCATGTCTTTCACCCCATGGAGGTTAACTTGTCTTATGAACATTGACCATCAACTGGGATTTGCCTCACATTTCTGAAAAATGCAATAAAGTTGGGAATATTTGCTATATAAAGACAAATATTTTTCTATCAGGAAATTTTGTACAGTTGGATTAATAGAATAATTAATCCACAGACTAGAATTTTTAAAATTCAGTTACTTTAAAAAAACAGTTCTACTCATCCAGTTGTCATAAAATGTTTCTGTTTCTGGAGTCTTAATGACTTTTCCAATCCAAGAAGTCGAAAGTCAAGACTGTGAGGGCAAAGTTACACTTCACCTCCTTTGAAAACCTCAAGTATTGAGGAGTAGGAAGGCAGTGTGAGGAAGAAATGGGGAAAGAGAATGTGGTCTTAGAAGAAAGAGTTATTGCACAAATAAAAGAAAAAATTTTATTGGAATAGTGGGATTCTTTATCATTTATTATTGTTTGAGACTTCTTGGGGGATGCTATGCCCTGTGACTAAACTTATTTCAGCCCATGACAAGGTGACTGTAAATGCATTTGTATTGCAGTAGTATTGATGTGATGGCTAAAGCTTCCATTCAGACTTCTTGCACATGGAGAATCCAAACAGACCTGTGTTCTAGCTCAGGCTTTCCCAGGTGCTGGCCATATTGTTTGGGCAAATGGCTACAAGTCTGTAAGCCTCATTTTCCTTATAAGAAGTATAATTATAGTACTTGCTTTAGCAGGCTGTTATCAGTGTGTCAGGAAATGATTGGTGCAAAGGTAATAGTGGTTCCAGTCCATGAATTTTAAATCATTAAAACTGAGCTCAAACACATCTTTATTAATCAAAATAGGGATGATTACAATCAATACATTTTTGCCAATGAGAAATAAGTTTGTTTAATCCTGTAGCATAAAAATCCATGCTTCAGGATTCGATGAACTCTTGGAAAGCATTTTCTGGATCCTGCTGGTTATGGAAGTGTTTTCCCAGCAAAAAGTTGTCAAGATGCTTGAAGGAGTAGTAGTAGGTTGGCAAGAGGTCAGGTGAGTATGGCGGATGAAGCAAAACTTCATAGCCCAATTTGTTCAACTTTTGAAGAGTTGATTGTGCAATGTGTGGTCCGGCGTTGTTGTGAATAACCGGGCCCTTTCTCTTGACCAAGGCCAGCTGCAGGCATTACAGTTTTCAGTGCATCTTATCGATTTGCTAAGCATATTTCTCAGATGTAATGGTATCGCTGGGATTCAGAAAGCTGTAGTAGCTCAGCCAGGCAGCAAACCACCAAACAGTGACCATGACCTTTTTTTGGTGCAAGTTTGGCTTTGGGAAGTGCTTTGGAGCTTCTTCTGAGTCCAACCACTGAGCTGGCCTTCACCGATTGTCGTATAAAATCCTCTTTTTGTTGCGCATCACAATCAGGTCGAGAAATGGTTCAATGTTATTGTGTAGAATAGAGAAATGGTTCAATGCTATTGTGTAGAGTAAGAGAAGACAGCACTTCAAAATGACAAATTTTTTAATTTTTGCTCAGCTCAGGAGGCACCCACTTATCAAGCTTTTTCACCTTTCCAATTTGCTTCAAATGCTGTACAACGTAGAATGGTAGACGTTGAGTTCTTCAGCAACTTCTCGTGTAGTTGTAAAAGAATCAGCTTTGATAATTGCTCTCAATTGGTCACTGTCAACTGATGGCCAGCCACTGTGCTCCTTTTCTTCAAGGCTCTTATCTCCTTTGCAAAACTCATTGAACTACCACTGCACTGTATGTTTCTTAGCAATTCCTGGAACAAATGTGGTGTTAATGTTGCCAGTTGTCTCCGTTGCTTTACTACCCATTTTGAACTCGAATAAGAAAATCCCTCAAATTTGCTCTTTGTAACATCATTTCCATAGTCCAAAATAAATATAAAATAAATAACAAGTAATAATTGATTAGCAAAAAAAGCAAGAAATGTACATTAAAATGATGTATAACATAAAACCATTTATTTAAGAATGTATTCCAATATCAAATGGCAAATTTCAACAATGCAAAAACTGCAGTTGCTTTTGCACCAATGTCTATCAGGTGGTTAAGCCACTGCTCAGTGCATCATAAGCTCTTCAGTTAATGTCAGCTATTATTATTGCAAACAAAGGTAATATTTAAGAATAATTCAGCAAATAGAGACTGCTGAGATAATGCCTAAGGTACTTGTCTTTCTGGCTACCAATAGGCTTGTTTTGTTAGTGGCAGGAAAATGGCTGATTCTTATTCAGTTCTGAGCCTGATGAAATACAGGAAGAAATTCTAGTCCTGGCTAACTAGGAGTCTGGTAATTTTCCAGACATTTCAAAACTTTAATTAAACTAAATGGTGACATTCCCTTTTCTTCAGAGGCCAGATGGTATTACTAAAATGTCTGAAAAAAATTATAGTAATCAAGTAGAAAAAGTAAAGGTAAAATTTACCAGAAAACAAAAGAACTTTCATAATCACTTAAATGTGAGGGTCTTACTCTTTTTGTTTAATCAATGATTATATATTACATGCTATGTCTAGTAGTGACAGTGACATCAGAATTATAATAATAAAGAATTATAAATATAAAAATATTTTAACATGTACTTGAGGTTCAAGGATGAATCACTGATGTTGAAAATGCCAGAAAAAATTATGTCATTATGTCATCACCACTGTATATAACAGTATGTTACTAGATAGTTAAATGCTTTTCTCTTTTATATAATTGAAAGTAACCTTTTTCTGTGATTGAAGTAAAAAGGAAAAAAGTTAAAAACCCTGTTATAGATACTGGAAGTGAGTATAAATAAGTGAAGTGTAATACCCACGCTGTAAGATCACAGATCCTGAAGTCATGGGATGTGTTTAGGAAATACTCATGAGACATGAGTCCTGGTTCCAACTATTCCATTGATCAGCCGTGTGACTCTGAGCCTCAGTTTCCTCAGTCGTAGGAGTAGAGGGGCTAGCATGCTAGTTATTTTAGGAAGATAAAATAGAAACGCTATTCTTTTGCAAAGTTGTTTGCACTCTAGATGAGTCAACAAGATTAATACCAGGATCCATTCAAGAACCACGCTAGACAGTATTACTAAGCCCTAAATGGGTGGTACCAACTAGATGTGCTGCGGGAGTTTAGCAGAGGAAGTCAGTACGAGCTGAAGTAGGGAAGAGAGATGTTGTGGAGGGACAGTGAGGAGGAGTAGTGAGGAAGGGTGCTGATGTTTCAGGCTCAGTGACAAGGATATAGTACAAGAAGTTCCAGCCTCAAGTTTGAGGGATCCGGTTGAATCTTGCGGTAACCACCCAGGACTCAAGTCTCATGAGTATTTCCTAAACATATACCATGACTTAAGGATCTGGGACCTATGTCCTGGTTACCCTGTTGCCCTGTGGAGCCGATACATCCCTAGCTTTAGAGTAATTGGGAAAATTCAAACAATTTGCATCTCTTTTACTTTCTACACTGCCAGCATTTAGATGCCCAAGTACGTTCCCACTCATCTATCCACTTTCCATCCTGCAAAATTGTGTTGACATCTCTCATCCTCATCTGCTGTCATTTATACTCCTATTTTCTCTGTCATCTTTTGTTTCTTTATTTTTATTTTAGTGTGTTTCAGCAGAGAGTGGAAATAAATGCAAGTTTTAATTCACCATGTTTATCCCAAAGTGCACGTTACTATCATGAAAATTTTATTATTTTAGTGTTAGAAATCTCTCCAAATATTGCTAATTGCTTTTGGCATCTGTTAACAACAAGTGTATCTAAATATTTCTCCTTTCTAATTATATTTTATCTAGTTACTTTAATTGGAAGCAATGAGTTCTATAAACCTATATTCTAATATGTAAAATGTTATAAATTCAAACCATCAAATGGTGTCTATCAATTGGTATTTCAATGATTTGAAGAAGTCTTATTAAATGTCCTTAAACAGATTATGTTTGGGGCAATAACAATAATATAAGCAAGTGTGAAAAGTGCCAAGTAATTAATACAGAGAACAAGCAAATGTACAAAATTACCCAGGAAGGAGAAATGGCACATGTTGGAATAGTCAGATGAGGCCTGAAGAATACAAGGGAAGAATAGGCCATTTTAAGAAAGAAATTCATGAGTGAAGATATAAAAATAAAATATACCAGACATAATTTGTAATCAGTGACTAAACAAACATGATAAATGTATGGGAGGCATTGAAAGGTAAGACTGGAAATACAATTTTTTGGAAAGTGGAGGATCTTGAATAGTAGGTCATGGCTAGTGGAATGGAAAGTAAAGGACAGCTACAGGACACATTATGATAGAAGAGTCCATCAATTTGGGGATTTTAATTAAAATGTTGGTAAGAAAGGTTACCATCTATTACCATTCAAAGTTTAAAACTCAAATTGTACATTCTTTTAGACTCCATGCTAATTTTAAAAGATTTCTTATTTCATGGCAGTTCCCTGATCTATTCTCTTGTTATTTTTTGTCTTTTTTTTTTTCTGGAAATTTTTCTGGGCCTACTGGTATTGTTCTTGAAGGATATTAAACAGAACGTCATAAAATATTTCACCATAGTTTTAAGCTGGAGTAGAATAATATTTTTCTATTTGCCACAGTATGATATTTTCCTTGGCCTTTTCATGACAACATCACTGCAGTGACTCCAAGAGAATCCCTTTCTCTGAATTCTAACATTTTGTGAAATTACTTACAGGAATTTTCAATTAGTCTGAATAGATCTACCCTAATAGGATAAAAAATACTTTAAGTAAAAACCTTAGTTATTTTTTAGGATTTAATAAATGTAGGTAATTAGAAGTAAAACAAATATTTTACATGGCTTGTTGCATAAATAGGATGAAGACAAGAAAGGAAAATTTAGAGGCAACTTGGGAACATTTCTGAGCAATATATGCTATAGAATACATGATAACCTCATGAGAAATGTTTGAACATTTCGTGAGTTGGGATATTTATATGCGGATTTAACCAATAAGATAACGCACACAGGAAGTAATCTGGCATTGATAGGGAATAAACTAGTTGATTTAATTGGTCTTTTGCATCTGAAAATTCACTGATGACATAAAACTAGAACAGATGTTTTCTTTTTGAGTTTTGGGTGCTTTGGGTATTGTCATTTATGTGTAAGAGAAAGAGTCAGGACAGTTCTGTGGTAATGTTCTGGAAGCTCCACTTGCAGCAGGCCTTTTGCCAGGCCACCTTGTAAAATCTTGGCTTTTCTGTAATTATGTGCTTTCCTTTTTTGCTATGATAATTTTTCCTCATAATTCTATAATTTTAAAATAGAAATTAAATATATAAAATTCTTATGGCATCTCATTCTATGCACTAGGTAGGTTCTTGAAAATATATATAGATAAAATAAAACCAGGAACAGACAGGGGTTGGATACCTGAGAAGCATAGCAAAGATGCCAAAACCTAATTTATACAGAAAAGAAGTTTTTGTTGGTGGTGGGATGGGGAGTATTTTGACCAATGTTGAATCGTAACACAAAAATACAAATCTGGAAAGGAGCAAGAGCAAAGGTGAGAGTGCTAGGGAGAAAATTCAAGGTCAAGATTTGCAAGAGCTAAGGAAGTCTGGGAACTAGAATTTCTGTAGACATTTTTGTTTCCTTTTTTTTCTTTTCTTGTTCAAATGCTCTAGAAATACTTGTTAACTCAGCATAAATGACTAAAAGGCTTTACATTTGCTTATTCCTGTGATATTTTTCATCTGACAGTATGCTCTGGCATTGTCCAATTAATGGGAGGCTGCAGGGGGTGGGGGGGACGCAGATGAAAAGGAGAGAGGACCATAGATAAAAGAGGGAGGCTCAGAATAACATTTGATCTTTCTTTTCTTCACATTCTAGTTAGCAAATTCCATGTAAATTATTGTTGACTACTATGAAAGGAAAAGTAAATATATTTTATGAACTATGTTAAGATAATTTGCTTATCAAAGAGAAGCATCTGTGCTCCAGTTAACATTGATTTTTTAAAAAGGGTTATAAAACGTGATTTGAATCTTCAGTTTATTTATATATTTTTCTTGGGGAGAACTTTTTTTTAAAGGATATACACTGGGATGATTCGAAGGCGTTCTTGGCTTCTTTCAGAAAATGCTATCTACACGCCTTAAACTTGCAGCCATGCAATCAACTGTAGGAAGCCTAAGGAGTTCTGGATGCCTTTTCTGTTACCTGCCTGCTACCCTTATAAGCACAATAGACAGGATTTGGCCAACACTGATGAAGTGTTTACTATTGTTCAGCTCCAGGGCTTTTAACACAATGAGTCTGTAATTGTCCCTGTTCAGACTTTACATCCTGTTTTCATAACTGTACCCTTAATAATTGACCAGATTGCTTCTCAGGAAGACTTTTGAATGATTCATCATCTTAGAAGTTCTGCAGAAGGTTAATTATTTCAGAAAACATATTATTGCTGAGTAACCTAATTTAAATTGCTATGTGAGTGTTGCAAGAGTGTCTGTGGAGGAAGACATATATATAGATTTCTTAAATTTTGTTATGTGAAGTGAGAAAACATCTTAGCATTTGTAGCTTTTTCTATTTTTTGAGACGGAGTCTTGCTCTGTCGCCCAGGCTGAAGTGCAGTGGCACAATCTCGGCTCACTACAACCTCTGCCTCCCAGGTTCAAGTGATTCTCCTGCGTCAATCTTCCTAGTAGCTGAGATTACAGGTGCACGCCACCATGCCCAGCTAATTTTTGTATTTTTAGTAGAGACGGGGTTTTGCCATGTTGGCCAGGCTGGTCTTGATCTCCTGACCTTAGGTGATCCACCCACCTTGGCCTCCTAAAGTGCTGGGATTATAGGTGTGAGCCACCGCGCCTGGCCTCTGACTTTTTCTTGATCCCCTGATTTATCAGGGATAGCCCCTCTTCCAATTAGCATATGTTTAAGAACTTCGAGGAAAGCTGTAAGGAAAGCTGTATAGTGGGTTAGTATTTAGTGTCCGACCTGAGTTCAAATTCTAGTTTTTCTCTCCACTAGGAGTAGCTGTGTGATACAGGAAAAGATATTTAATTTATTTAAACCTCAGTAGCTTCATCTATAAACCTGAGAGAAATAGCACCTACTTCACAGGGTTGATGTAAATACTAAACAAGGTGCTGTATGAAAAATGCTTCCTATACTGTGTAACACTTAAGAAGCAGTAAGTGAGAGCTATTAAAAATATGAAGAGTATAAATGTCACTAAATGTGACACATGCAAGTCCATTATTGCTTGGATGTTTTCCCCCTCCAAAATAGAATAAAGCATTTTAAAATGTACATTATTTATAGCAGACTTAGTTATTCTTTTGAGAAATTATGTTTATCTTCCTCATAGATGCTAATTCCTTGCTAAAACATTCTTGATTCATTTGTTATTGCTGAGTACTTTTGTATTCCTGAGATAGAACAGGTGCTGATTGCTGACTTCATTGTGAAGATAGATAGAAGACCTCATTTATCTAACCGAGAAAGGACTAAAAATCTTTATGTTCATGCCAAAGGAAAAGTAATTAATGTGAAATTTCAATATCAGAAAAGAAAAATATTTGTTAAGACAAAATTAACCTCATGGGTCTACCACATGAGATTTTCCATCAGCCAAAGTGAATTAATGTGGAAGGGAATAGGAGACTAAAGCTTTCAACCTGAATAATGATATAAAATAATTACATAATTCTAAAATGGGTGGAATTTTTTGTGTAAAAGCCATTAATATAATACTATAATAAACTTTATTTTAAAATATTAATTTCAGAATGAAATTTTTAGAAAGAACTAATATAAAATTGATACTAATAGATTATTTTCTGTATGTTTGCAGATATAACTGTGATTGAGTAAATGCATGTAACATAATACAATCAGATTTAAATACTGTGTAAGATTAAGCACTTCCTGTGCTTTGGGAACTATTGTCTGACATTTCTGTTAACTCATGATTTAATGATTTAAATTAAAGTTGTCAAATCAATATTTGATATGTCATCTCAAAGAGCTTTAAGATCTTATAGAGAAAATTATTTCAGATAAAAGGAATTCACATGTGGTATGAAGTCGTACAGAATCACAATTCAGTTTGGGAAGTCCATGTGTCTTAACTGTGAGCCATAACAGGTCATGAGTTAAATTTGAAACTCTTTATTCATCACTTCTTTTTTTTTTTTTTTTTGGATTGGGGCTTTAGTCAGTCCATTCTGCCCACAAATAAGCTGTGATAAAATACAGTAGGTTTGTTCCAAAGTGCTCTGGCTTCCATTACAAAGAAACTTCTATTCTTTGTTGACTAGGGAAACCCAAAAGATACTCTAAAATTGGGAACTAATCATTGAGTGAACCAGAAAACAGGGTGCTAGCGTCAAGAAATATTCCTTTGGTTTATATTGTTAAAAGCTGGGGTGCTGTAGAAAGTTCACACACACATAAAAGTGTCCATTTGCTTACAAGTTCAATTTTTAAAAAAACAGCATTAATGTAGATTTCAAGATTCATTGGAAGAATTGGATATTCACTATCTGAAAGGAAACATCACACTGTGTTAATTTTTGTGTTACAAACCTAATGTTTTTTAAAAATCTTTCCTTAGTTTCTTAAGTATGGTTGGGTTCATAAAGGAAATTTACTTTCATATAACAAAGTCCCTATATTTTATCTGGAATGAGTGATGAAAATCTTTTTGCTTAGCTGTTCATGGTAAGGGCTATTTATACTGTGAGTTTTTAAATAAGCCCATGAGCTAATCTACTATATTTAAGGGTTTAGGCAAAATTTGAAATACACCCCCCAGGATATTAGAGCTCTCTTCACAGCACTTTGAGACCTAGCCTGTGAGTTCGGTGTGTTTGTTTGTAACATACCTGTTGGTAGAATTCTTTTGCTCAGAGACTGACAGAGAAACTGTAAAGCATTCCTCATGGGATGACTTGAATGTGCTTCTCATGGGACAAGTTAATATCTTAGCTGCTGCTTTGTCTTTTTTCCTTATTTTACCTCAAAATACTGTTTTAAGTTTTGATTTTGAAATTGATTCATTTTCTCCCAATTCTTTGTGCTCTTATTACTGTAAATGACATTAAAAGACCTGATTTTAAAATAGAGGCTATGGGAAAATAGAATTGCATATCACTAAAAATGACACCACCCTCCTCTTCCCTTTGCTTTTCCCTTTTCCTCTGTCCATTTTAAGCCCCCACCCTATGTGGGCTTTTTTTTTTTTTTTCCCCCACTGTGACATCCAACTGGCTCCTGGCAGGGTTTCAGGTTTGATATTTCTGATAAATAAATAAACTTTTTATTTTATCTTAGAACAGTTTTTATTTATTTTTATTTTATTTTAGAACAGTTTTTATTTATTTTTATTTTATTTCAGAACAGTTTTAGGTTCATAACATTATTACAAAGCTAATACGCATATGCCCTACACCCAGTTTCCTCTATAATTGACATCTCCATTAGGATAGTATAGTACGTTTGTTACAATCAATGAACCAATATTGATATATTATTATGGGGGCTATGTAACAGCAATATGAGTTAGCACTATTGATATTGACATTGATCATTTGGCTTGAGGGGTTTGTCAGGTTAAAATCTTACTTTCATTTTTTCTGAAGACCATCAAAGGGGTTTCCTGAAAATTTTAATGACATGTTAATTTGATTTTTCCTTATTGGTGATGTGGTAAAGCTGCTATAAGTTTCTAAGTATTTAGGCAAAAATAATTTTGATGGTGGTAAAGAACATCTTATCTTTTTTTTATGTATGTGTTGTAGGTGGGAATGAGATCTCGAAACCAAGGTGGTGAAAGTGCATCTGATGGGCATATCTCCTGTCCCAAGCCCTCCATCATCGGCAATGCTGGTGAAAAAAGTCTCTCAGAAGATGCAAAAAAGAAGAAGAAATCAAATAGGAAGGAGGATGATGTCATGGCCTCAGGAACTGTCAAACGACACCTAAAAACATCTGGAGAAAGTGAACGAAAAACTAAGAAATCCCTGGAGTTATCCAAAGAAGACCTCATCCAACTACTCAGTATAATGGAAGGGGAGTTGCAGGTAGAGTCAAACTTTCCCAACTGTTATTGTGTCTTTGGTTTCTAAGCTATAAAATAAGAGAATGTAAATCTGTTCCCCTCTCTGAGTAATGAACTTTATGGGGAAAGGAGAATGTTTCCCTTATTTCTAAATCCCTAGTGCCTGGCGCAAGTTTGCACTAAATAAATATTTGTTGAATGAATGCTAAATGAAAAAGTGCTGATTCCAACTTCAAACTTCTCTAGAAGCAGAAAATTTCTTCATTATATGATTTTGGTGGTGATTTAATACAGATCCTTTCAGTCAGTAGGTAATCAATTAGGTTATCTAATTTAGACATTGACTGTGACTGAAAAATGTAGAAATGCAGTGATTATTAAAATGGAGAGTTCAGGTCAATTGCTAATTTTGCTTTTTTCTAGGAGGTAGAGTGAAAGAGAGAAGGAGAGATAGAGGTAAATAAGGCTTTGTTGAAACCAGCCTTATTGCCCAGTCTTTTCTCTCTTTTTTTAACTTGCAGCCTCAATATTCTACAACATCATAGGAATTGAGATGCACACAAATAAGCAGAGCATTGCATTCATTAAGAAGAACCTAATAGTTTCCTAAGCATTTTCACATCCACTGTCTCGTATGATCACAATAAAAATGTGGGTATCATCTGTATTTTATAAATGAAGAATCTGAGGCCCAGAAGGATTGAAGGTTTGTCCGGATCTCATCTCAGGCTTCCTGATTCTTCGTCCTATGCTCTTTCCTCTGCCCACCCCCACCAATCTTATTTAGTTGCCATGAGCCATGTCCCTCCCTCCCATTAAGTCTATGTTTCTAGGGACCCAGGAGGCAGGCAGGAAGTCAGGATTCTTCTGAGTTTCTGAGCCCTGAACAATTATATTTCTGGAAGTAGAGGAACAATACTTTTTTTTTTTTTTTTTTTTCCTGGAGAAGATGACTTAAAGAGTGGAGCTACTGTTTTCATTTTTGTTTTTATTAGTTTCTTAGCTTGCATGAGCCTTTGAAGGAATACTATTAGGTTGGTGCAAAAATAATTACTTTAACAATTGCATGAAATAAAATCCTTGTTGGCTTATGGGTGCTGTTAGCTTTAGTGAGGTAATTGGCAACCTACTCTAAACTAGGGTGGGTCACTCTGTTCCTGTTATCATCTGTGTGTGCATACAGATAAGGAAATCCCTGGGGTAAAGAAAAACAAACAACATACAAAACTCAAGTTTAAACAAACAAACATAATTGAGCTTACCATTTACAGACTGAGAAAAATCACACTGGCATTTCACAGCAAAAGATAAAATTTTCTAGAGCAGCCACTGTTACTAAAAATAGCTTCACCACTCCCAGAAATGTGGTTAGTGTTTTTGTCTATTAACATTGGTTGTGTACAGAGGCAGAATTACTTTACCTTTTAAGCTGCCCCCAGCCGAAAGCTATTGACCTGAGTGAAAGGTACAATTTTTGCCTTAGAAACCTTTACAAAACTACATCATTAGCTCACTTTTCTCCATCCATAAAGGCTCTTGGGAAGCCCGTGGCTCTTGCAGACTCTAATTTCTGCGTAATGCTATTACATCATGGTGAACTCTGGAAAGTATTTAAGATTCATGTGGTTTTTATGTTTATAGTGGTGCTAGATAAGGTTTCAGATCCTAGATATGCAAAATATAAACTCACACTTCTGAAATATTAAAGAAATTAGTCAGACGGCTCCAAAGAAATGCATTTTGCTTTCCATTAATCTTTATAAATACAATATACCTACATTACACAATAGATATATTCTTGAGCAGCTATCAATAAATAAAAAGTGCAAGACATCATTTATGTGGGAGGCAGTGAAGACAAGGATAATGAAGGACCTGCTATTTTAAGGAATTCCCTGGTGAATTCATTTGCAAAGCAGATAATCTATTCCATATATATATGCACACACACATATACAAGTCCATATATATAAACATATGTCCTTGTAAATGCAGATTTAGCTATGTTAGATTTGTTTAAAATGAGAAAGCTCCTATATTTAGAACTATAGATATATATTCTTGTAGTAGTAGACACTTGTCTTCTAGTAGCATTGTCATACGGGAGGTGTTGTAGCTAAGAGTGGGAGGGAGTTAACATTAGCAAATGTGGGTGGACTGGTAAAAATGTAGAAGTTATCAGCCATCATACTGAATGGGCAAAAGCTGGAAGCATTCCCTTTGAAAATCGGCACAAGACAAGGATGCCCTCTCTCACCACTCCTATTCAAGATAGTATTGGAAGTTCTGGCCAGGGCAATCAGGCAAGAGAAAGAAATAAAGTGTATTCAAATAAGAAGAGAGGAAGTCAGATTATCTCTGTGTGCAGATAACATGATTTTATATTTAGAAAACCCCATCGCCTCAGCCCAAAAACTCCCTAACCTGATAAGCAACTTCAGCAAAGTCTCAGGATACAAAATCAATGTGCAAAAATCACAAGCATTTTGATACACCAATAATAGACATACAGAGAGTCAAATCACAAGCAAACTCCCATTCACAATTGCTACGAAGAGAATAAAATATCTAGAAATACAACTTACAAGGGATGTGAAGGACCTCTTCAAGGAGAACTACAAAACACTGCTCAAGGAAATAAGAGAGGACACAAACAAATGGAAAAACATTCCATGCTCATGGATAGGAAGAATCAATATCGTGAAAATGGCCACACTGCCCAAAGTAATTTATAGATTCAATGCTGTTCCCATCAAGCTACCACTGACTTTCTCCACAGAATTAGAAAAAACTACTCTAAATTCCATATGGAACCAAAAAAGAGCCTGCATAGCCAAGACAATCCTAAGCAAAAAGAACAAAGTTGGAGGCATCGTGCTACCTGACTTCAAACTATACTACAAGCCTACAGGAACCAAAACATCATGGTACCGGTACCAAAACAGATATCTAGACCAGTGAAACAGAAGAGAGGCCTCAGAAATAGCACCACACATCTACAACTATCTGATCTTTGACAAACCTGACAAAAACAAGCAATGGGGAAAGGATTTCCTTTTTAATAAATGGTGTTGGGAAAACAGGCTAGCCATATGCAGAAAACTGAAACTGGACCCCTTCCTTACACCTTATACAAAAATTAACTCAAGATGGATAAAAGATTTAAACATAAGACCTAAAACCATAAAAGCCCTAGAAGAAAACCTAGGCAATACCATTCAGGACATAGGCATGGGCAAAGACTTCTTGACTAAAACACCAAAAGCAATGGCAACAAAAGCCAAAATTGACAAATGGGATCTAATTAAACTGAAGAGCTTCTGCACAGCAAAAGAAACTATCATCAGCATGAACAGGCAACCTACAGAATGGAAGAAAATTTTTGCAATCTATCCATCTCACAAAGGGCTAATATCCAGAATCTACAAGGAACTTAAACAAGTTTACAAGAAAAAAACAACCCCATCAAAAAGTGGGCAAAAGATATGAACAGACATTTTTCAAAAGAAGATATTTATGTGGCCAACAAACATATGATAAATAGCTCATCATCACTGGTCATTTGACAAATGCAAATCGAAACCACAGTGAGATACCATCTCATGCTAGTTAGAATGGCGATCATTAAAATGCCAGGAAACAACAGATCCTGGAGAGGATGTAGAGAAATAGGAAAGCTCTTACACTGTTGGTGGGAGTGTAAATTAGTTCAACCAATGTGGAAGACAGTGTGGCGATTCCTCAAGGATCTAGAACCAGAAGTACCATTTGACCCAGCAATCCCATTACTGGGTATATACCCAAAGGATCATAAATCATTCTACTATAAAGACACATGCACACATATGTTTACTGCAGCACTATTCACAATAGCAAAAAATGGAATCAACAAAAATAGCAAACTTGGAACCAACCCAAATGCCATCAATGTTAGACTGGATAAAGAAAATGTGGCACATTTACACCATGGAATACTATGCAGCCATAAAAAAGAATGAGTTCATATCCTTTGCAGGGACATGGATGAAGCTGGAAACCATCATTCTCAGCAAACTAACACAGGAACAGACAACCGAACACCACATGTTCTCACTCATAAGTGAGAGTTGAACAATGAAAACATATGGGCACAGCGAGGGGAACATCACACACTGGGGCCTGTCAGAGGTTGCGGGGCAAGGGAATGGATAGCATTAGGAGAAATACCTAATGTAGATGAAGGGTTGATGAGTGCAGGAAGCCACCATGGCACATGTATACCTATGTAACAACCTGCATGTTCTGCAAATATATCCCAGAACTTAAAGTATAATAATAAAAAAAAAAATCTCAAAAAAAATGTGGAAGTTATGTGCTAGGTTTGCCAGACTAGAGATAAGAAAAAAAAAAAACTTTCTGAATGGCTGGTGCTGAGAGGAGAAGCAGGACTATGCCTTATGAGATAAGTTACTCTCAGCTTAGACCTATGTGTCATCTGGCTTGATATGTATGGAGCATTTAGTGAGTTGTCTCCCAGATCTCCAAAGACCACCTATTGCTCTCTCTTTATGGGGTGACTGTATATGAGTCAGATGCCCTTACTCTGGAGGTGGTGTTCTGAGGTTATAATTGCCTGATGGGTACTTCCTGCCTGCTACACAGACAAAATCAACTCACTGATACTGTGGTATTGCAGTAGAAAAATGGTTTAACACAAGGCTGGCCAAGTGGAAAGACTGGAGTTATTACTCAAGTCAGTCTCCCTGAGAATTCAGGGGCTAAGGCCTTATGGATAATTTGGTGGGCAAGGGGATAGGGAATAGGTGCTGCTGATTGGTTGGGGATGGTATTATAGGGGTGTGGAAAACAGTTCTTGTGAGCTGAGTCCATTTCTGGGTGGGGGCCATAGGACTGGTTGAGTCAGGAGTCATGGGTCCAGGTGGGGTCAGTCAGTTGCCAGAATGCAAAAATCTGAAAAACATCTCAAAACGCCAATCTTAAGTTCTACAGTAGTGGTGTTATCTATAGGAGCAATTGGAGAAGTCACAGATCTTGTGATCTCTGGCCACATGGTTCCTGAGCAGTAAGGCATTATAGAAACTATGCCTACATTTTAGCAGAATTCAGTCCCCTCCCATAATCCTAATTTCGTGGTTTTTCATTAGTTATAGGTCCCTGAGCAAGGAAGGGGTTAGTTTTAGGAGGGATTATTATCATCCTTGCGTCCAAGTTAAACTATAAACTAAATTCTTCCCATGGTTAGTTTGGCCTATACCCAGGAGTGAGTGAGGTCAGCCTGCTTGTGAGGCTAGAAGCAAGATAGAGTCAGCCATGCTAGAGTCCTCTCACTGTCATAATCTTTGCAAAGGAGGTTTCAAGGTTCTATAAAATATTAGAACTCTAAGGCGCCTTTGAAGTGTCTTATCTACCTCACCTCCTTTATATTACAGATGTGAAACTCACATATGAGTTTTGTGACTTGCCCAAGGTTGCACAGCAATGTAGAGTTCTAAATCCAAATTTCCTATCCTTCTGTTGAATGTCCTTCCCATTATATCACTTACATTCTATGGAGGTTCAAGGGAAGTTGGGCTCCAGGACCTTTCATATATTCTTGGCCTCCAGAATTTCTTTAAAGTAGACTCACATTGTAAACTCACAGGCTGAAGCTATTTTGTGAAAAGATGAAACTTTTTAGGTAAGAGAAATTTAAGGTTTTTTTTTACACCAGGGAGACAAAATGGGATCTGAGCCTCAAAGTTTGGTACAATCTAGATGATGAGTAAAATGGCAGCAGGCAGGGATGCCACAGGGCCATGTGAGCTGGGCACTGCACAATTCTGGGGGGGCTTCATATTCACTACTCTAAGGATGGTGTCTTCTGGAGTTGTGTAACAGTGCAGGCTTTGGGGGATCACATCTCCAGGTAGAAAGAAATAGGGTGACATACAAAGAAAATAGCTTATAGTTTTGGGAGATAGGATAAGATCAAGTCTGCCCATAGTAGGTATACCTTAAAAGTGACCTGGGGAAAAGGAGGAGATGGAGGTTCCTTCAGGCTTGTCATGCCAATTTTCTCCTTTACAGACTCCTTTTTGATCTCTCTCATTCTCTCCAACTCTATATCCAACATTTTGGACACTGTAGACAATTCTATGTGTTTTCTGGTACACCAGTGCCCTGCCACTTTTGATAACTGTTAAGTGATCTATGGAAAATTGTTGAGCCAATATTATAAACAACATGACCTTTATTGTAGGCCTTGGCTCTTTGCAAAATATGCACATTTGCTGTTTTGTTTGCCAGTCTAGGTATCCCATGAACTCCTGAAGTGCACCTTTAATGGATATGTATTAGAAATGGAGTTGCATCTACTAGAGATTTTGCATTTTAGGGAGTCTTGTCTAGAACCAGTAATGTGACCCTTGTCTTGAAGAGGGACATTTTTCAGACTTTTCAAGCCACACCTCTGCAGATGCAGCCTGTCATCTCAGCACAATGACTGGCCTGCATTGCCTGCATGAACTAGCTGGGATGGTTTCCATTATTATACCTCTGTCAGTGACTGCTTCCAATACCAATTACTTTCTAATAAATTGGAACATTCTTATTCTCTAGGTGAAAAACCAGTTACATATTTCCCAGTTTAAACTGAAAGTAATAAAATAGTACCCCGGCCCATCATTTGGGCACCATGATTAATTTCCCCTTGTATTAGTCCCAAAATAGCACTTTTAAAAAGTGAGTAAACTTGGCTGTACTAAGAATGACAGAAGTTTGAAAGAAATGGTACTCATATCAAAAAGCCATAACATAGAAGATCTGGCAAAAGGATATTTGTGCAGAATGATTCAAGAACAAGGGACAAATTAATTCTTTTTTCTTAATGCAAAAAAATAGCCATTTTATATAATAAATTCCCTTGATATTTTTACTTGGCTACATTTTAGCAAAAAACGATCTAAATTTGGTTTCATTCTTTTCCCTTTTGTTGTTATAGTTAGCTCCCTTCTGCCTGTGTATAAGGAGGCACAGAGTGCACCACTATTCCATTTGGCGCTGGTATTTTCCAGGCTAAGTCAGAGACAAAGTCATAGACACATTGACTCTTGACATTGAGAGTCAAGAATGACTCTGTCTTCATTCTGAATGAGTGACAGAAGAGGTGTTGTATACTTCAAAAATAATTTATAAGGCCAGGCGCGGTGGCTCACGCCTGTAATCCCAGCACTTTGGGAGGCTGAGGTGGGCGGATCACGAGGTCAGGAGATCGAGACCATCCTGGCTAACATGGTGAAACCCCGTCTCTACTAAAAATACAAAAAAATTAGCTGGGTGTGGTGGCAGGTGCCTGTAGTCCCAGCTACTTGGGAGGCTGAGGCAGGATAATGGCATGAACCCGGGAGGTGGAGCTTGCAGTGAGCTGAGATTGTGCCACTACACTCCAGCCTGGGCAACAGAGTGAGACTGTCTCAAAAAAAATAATAAAAAATTTATAAAATAGATAATTCGTCTGTGGATTGTTAGAAACTTCTTCTATTCTGTAACTTCTTAACTCATAAACACATTCTTTTGGGGTTCCCAGCCATTTTTAAAAATATTGCTCATTAGTTTCTCTTTTCCTCTTCATCCCCTACTATAGGTGAGCCTCCTATATGTGCTTCTTTCTTACCAAGAGAGTTCATTCATTCTTTGGGCTTTAATTAATAAATAATTAATTCAAAATGGATTGATCTTACAATATTTAAGAAACATTGCTGATGCCAGGTGTGGTGGCTCACACCTGTAATCCCAACACTTTGGGAGGCTGAGGCGGGTGGATCACGAAGTCAGGAGTTTGAGACCAGCCTGACCAACATGGTGAAACCCTGTCTCTACTAAAAATACAAAAATTAGCTGGATGTGGTGGTGTGCGCCTGTAATCCCAGCTACTCAGGAGGCTGAGGCAGGACAATCACTTCAACCTGGGAGGTGGAGGTTGCAGTGAGCCGAGGTTGCGCCACTACACTCCTGCCTGGGTGACAGAACAAGACTCCGTCTAAAAAAAACAAACAAAAAAAAGAAACATTGCTATTCGAGAGATTTGAGGAATGCAAAGACACATAATCATAATACTTGTATTTGATGGGCTCCTACTATGTGTCAAGTATGGTTTTAGGCACTAGATATTACAACAATCATGAAGAAAGAGCTCATGACTTAGGATAGATGAATAGATGAGAATATACAGGAATGAGTATTGTATTGGGTAATTGCAATATAAATTACAGGAATACAAAGGAGGGAAAGATTATGAAAATATGGGAGCTTCACTAAAAATTTGGACTTTGAAGAATTGGTGGGTTTTGGGCAGATAGAGATGAGCATAGGGGCCAACATGAGCAGAATCAGAGTGGGTGAGAAAGTCTGGGCCGTGTTCATTGGTGAATAGTCTGGCTTTAGTGAAGTAGTATTTTGTGGAGGTAAAACGACACCTCCATTTACAGACTACAAATAAGAGGTCCTCCTTTCCCACAAAATAGTCTGAAGGTGTGAGGATTCCAGGGGAGTAGAGCGATGTAGAAGTCAGGGGAGTAAAGGTGAAAGAGTATCAAGAAGAGAGGCTCAGTTAGTCAAATCAGCAGAAAGGCCTCGTCAGACAGGACTAAAGGGCATTCTTTGGGTTTGTTAATTTTAATTTCATTGGGAACATTTGTCAGAGCAGTTTTAGTGAGGTTAAGCCCATTTTCAGTGGGTTGAGAAGTTGTTAGATATGAGTTCTAAATTTCTTTTCAGAGAATCAGTATGTCAGTATGTTCAATTCTTTGCCTTCTACTTTTAAACTTAACTTCCTCGTAAAGCAAGCTTTTTCGATTATCTGCTCCACCCTGACTCATTCCGATTACCTACTCCACCCCGACTCATTCCGATTGTCTGCTCTGTCATAACCATTTTTCCCACCAACCACTCACCCCTGTCAGTCCTTTAAATTAGCCAATCAGAATTAGTTTAGCCTGTGCGGTCTAACCCTAGCCAATAGGGGAACGACACAGCAGCAGGGGCCACGTGCGTCAGAGATAAGAAGCCCTTCCCCTCCCTTGTCAAGTGCACTCACCATTGCTCTATCTGTAAGGGCACACCCTTCTATAGAAGTAACTTGCCTTGCTGAGAATTAAAAAGAAAATTTTATATTCGAGTGCTATTTCTTTTGCGGCACGGAAACTTTATTTATAACAAAGTGAAGGGAAGTTAAGTAAATAATTTAGAAAAACTTTATGTTTTTTTTTTCTTTTTTCTTTTTTGGTAATAATTAGATTTTCTGGGTTTTTTGTTTGTTTGTTGTTGTTGTCGTTGTTTTACATAGCCAGAGAAGCTAATTTTCCCCCTTCTTTAGCTTAGTGGAAATTAATTGTGTGCCACAGAGTAGGCCTTTAGGCCTACATTTGTTGGCTTCCTGATTTGAAATTACATGTTGCTTTTCTCTACTTTGAAGCTTTAAGTGAAACATGGGATTTTTAAAAAGTAAAAGACCAAAACAGTGTGACTTGAATGCCAAGTCCTATGGGGAAATGTGATAGAATCAAAAAGGTGTGGTAGTTGACTTTATTAGTGTTGACTCTGGGCCTCAGTTTACTCCCCATGTGTTCTAATGGGGACATTTCCTACGTTCTGGGGGTGTTGTCATTACTAAGCTTAGCCAGTATAGATGTTATTTGGAAAAGTTTGAATGAGAAAGGCATAGAAAGAAGACAGTAGCTAGAGGGAAACTCAGGTCAACTGAGGGAAAGACACTTTACTGTGTTTACAGGTTAAGAGGTTGCAGGACAAGAAAAAAGCAGAGTCAAGGATGTAGAAAAGAGAAAGAATTTTTGATGACAGCATCTTGGAGGATATAGGAAGTGGTGAATCAAAAGTATGATTTTGGGTTGAACTTGGTTTTGGTCTTGAAAAGGAAGGAGACCCTTCCTCTGTGATGGAAGGAGGGAAGATGAGTGGGGCTAACATTTGCAGCTGAGGGGCGGGCAGTTGAGGTAGATCCCCCTAAAGCCTCAGCTTTCTCATCAAGGAACAAAGTTATGGTCTGCTGAAAGTGAGTGGTGGTCCTGAGGATGATTATGTACATGCTGAATCGTTGCAGAGGGGAATGCTAAAGAAAGGTGATTATGTACAAATACAAACACTAATGGGTGAAATTTAGGATTCAGCAGGGACAGACCGTGCATTTGCAGTGGCAGCAGTCTGTTTAGAAGCCTGCGTGTAAAGGAGGATACATATTTTATAGCACTGGATCTAGGGTTGCAGTTTCCAAGTGGGTGCAGTGAAAGGATAGAATATGTTGGTGAGACAGTGCCCAGCAGGAAGAGATCTTGGGAGAAGTGGGCAGGCCAATGGCAGGACAGGCAAGAGAGGTCTGGAAAAACTGGAATTTGAGCTATTTGCATTTAGGGTTTCTGGTATGGCAGTGTTGTTTTGTTTTGTTTTGTTTTTGGGGACAATCTTGCTATATTGCTCAGGCCATGGGCAGTGGCAGTGGCACAATCAGCTCACTGCAGCCTCCAACTCCTGGGCTCAAGTGATCCCCCCACCTCAGCCTCTCAAGTGCCTAGGACTATAGATGCATGCTGTGTGGCACAGCTTTAACTATTGCAGGGTCTTGGGTGCGGTCCTGGGAGTGGAAGTGAAAGCAATTGGAATTAATGAGGTCCAGAAATGGTGAAGTTAGGACATTGGCTAAATCTCCCATTAAAAGTTGAAACCTCCTAGGATTATGGCAGGATTTGGAGTGGAGTGCAAGTCTGTGTCATCTAACAAATATGAGCATTGGGGACTAGAAGGTCAGTAGATAACTGGATAACTGCTGCCAAACTACTTTTTCTGAAGTATTTCTCTGATCATTTTATCTGTTGCTTAGGAATTTAGAAGAGGTCCCTACACCTTATCAGATAGAAGTCTAAATTGCTTAGACTGGTCTGAAAAATCTCCCTCTTAGCTATGAAATCTCATCTATAGAGCTACTTAACATGACCATTCCTATCTAATCAGGCAGTCTCTACATTTTTTCCCCATACTCACATACAATCTTAAAATACTTGCAAGACATAAATTGGGGCTCTCAAGGAAATTCAGGATATGTGTGTATTTTTGTCCTATCCCATACTTTCCTCCTGTACCAGTCAATATTTCTTTTTCTTTTTCTTTTTTCTTTTTTTTTTTTGTGGGACAGAGTCTTGCTTTGTTGCCCAGGCTGGAGCACAGTGACATGCACAGCTCACTGCAGCCTCAATCTCCTGAACTCAAGGGATCCTCTTGCCTCAGCCCCTTATGTAGCTGGGACTGTAGGCATGCACCACCACACTTGGCTAATTTTTTTGAATTTTTATGGAGATGGGGTCTCACTATGTTGCCCAGGCTGGTCTTGAACTCCTGAGTTCAAATAACCCTCCCATCTCAGCCTCCCAAAGTGCTAGGATTATAGGCATGAACAACTACACTTGGCCCTATTCAATATTTCTTTAGGGGCCACTGTAGGCTCACTTCCTCTGTGAAGCATTTCCTAATGACTTGCTCCCCAATGCTTATCTTTCTTCTGCCATGAAATCCTACATTGATCCTTCATGAAGTGAACCATAGCACTTAATACACCCACATTCCCTAAGTATTTTATGTACTTACACCTTGTTGCCCAAAAAAACTTCCTGACAGAAGCTGTGTCTTCTGCATCTTTCACGTGCCTCATTATATCTAGAAAAGGATTAGGCATATCATTGTTACTCTATTAGTAACTGGTGATTAATCTTGAAATGTTCTAATATTTATACACCCTATGAGACAGTCATAAGATTAATATTTTTAACATCTGCAAAACACTGAATTATACAGGAAAAGTATAAGTATCATAATATATAATGTTAATGAATTAACAGTAATGGTCATAAATATTTACAATGATATTACCATTACAATACTATGATTCTACTTTTCTGTCATTTTTAACAAGAGATGTCATAACTCCATTGGGAATGGTGATAATCAGTTCAGATGGAATTACTTGTGCAACCAAGAACAATAGGCTTATCCTTCAGGGGTACCATTTATCACTTTTTTCTTTAAAGATGGCTTTTCTTTTTCTAAATGAGTTCCATTTGTCACATGGGAAGGCCTCCAGTAGAGTCCCTGTGCTTCTGAAGAATGAGGCTTTTAGTTACTCTCTATGGCTTTTTAAATTGATGACTCACCTGCACTTAATATGCTCCATCTTTAGAATCTCAGGCTGAGGTCACCCTGAGCGAGGCTGCCCAGTGAAACCTCACACCATCAAAATGGTCAACGTGCTGAGAATGGCATGTCTTCGCTAAGTTTAGGAGGCAACAGAGAGACAGGTTGCTTTCTGATTAAAATCAGAACCAGATCTGATTCTTTGTTGAATACGATGCTTCAGAATCTCATGTGTCCAGTAGTATTGTTCATATTTTGGCAAAGAGCTTTGTTGTCTGATTTTCATTGTTTCAGGCAGAATACTTTTAGGACTCCTAATAGAATCAGAAAGTTGGCTTTCCTGCAGTGAGAATAATGTCCTCATTGGTGTTGTAGGGGAGAACTTTAGTTTTATTGAGAAATGTAAAAAAAGACATATTAATAAAGAAAATCTCTCATAAATCCTTTTATTATTTTACAGGAATCTGGCCATAGGAAAATACCACATAAGGGTAATATGTGAAAGATGGAGATTTCCCCCTAAATGGCTGCAGCCTACATTTTCCTCAGTGAAAATGGTCTCCATTTAGTAAACTAAATTATATATAAATATTACAACTTACCTGTACAAATATTTCCCAATTATTTGGGGATGTGCTCTTTTTACATGGAGCATTTTCAAGTAAAATTAGTTTGTACAGATAACTGGTATGAGAAATGTATGTTAAGTGGGGTAGGACTTGGGGCATGATGAATTTGTGATTCCAGAAGACTTCCAGGAGAGATATCATGTAGAACACTGCCAAATTTGAAGCTTGGGAGAGATAAGGTCTAGATCTGTGCTGTACAATAGGACTTTATTTGAAGAAGGAAATGTTCTATATATGCCTTGTCCTGTAGGGTAGCCATTAGACACATGTGGTTTGCAAACTCTTGAAATGTAGCTAATAAGACTGAGGAACTAAATTTTAAATTTTATTTAATGTTAATTAAATTTAAGTCGCCACTTGTGGCTCGTGGCTACTGTATTGACCAGATGGATATAGAAAAACAAACAAGGTACTAATCTGAAGAGACCATGGATGAAGCAAAGGGATAAGAGAATAGAACGAAAAATTAACACCAAGGAGATTCTCTTAGAAAATATCTATGGTTAAGGGTGGTAAGAGAGAAAAGAACTGGCCAAAGAAGAAAACAAGACATGGTTAAAGAGAAAGGTAGGCGATCAGAATGAAGATGTTTCATGGATGCAAGGGAAGGAGAGAATTTCAGGAAGACATAGTTCTCAATGCTGCTGCAAAGCTGGAGAATGAAAACTGACAATAGGCTATTTACTGAGCCGGCATTTAGAAGGTGTGTTTTCCAAGGAATGGTGAGGGTTGATACCAAACTACTGGTGTCCAGAAGTGCTTGGGTAAACTTCACTTTTGACAAGTTTGTGGATAGATGGCAGGGCTATATCTAAGGAAATAGTAGGGGTGGGGAAAGGCTTTTTGTTTTGTTCTGATTTTTTTTTTGAAAAAGGACACTTAAACGCTTTATAGATGTTAAGTACAAACTTCTTTCATAATTTCCAGTCCTATCCTTGCTGTCTTTGTCTTCCACAGATGCTTTGATGTAGAAGTATTTTACCTATAAGACTGAGATCTTCTCAACTTCTTTCCACAACAAAAATACTCTGTTCATTGCCTCAACTTTCTTTACTTCCCCTTTCACTAAAAGTAAAGTGTCTCTTTTTGTCAAAGCTACTTCTGTTGACTTGATCCTACTGCCTTCCCATACTAACATATCTCTTACCCTTCCCTCCCCCATCCCTGAATCTCCCATGGCCTTTAGCACCAGACTGTTGGGGGGCCTGGAAGCTTTCCAAATTAAGGGGGCTAGATTGATCAAAGCTCCTGCGGTTCTCTAGGCATGGAATTATTATCAGAAAGGTCCCTACCCTCTAGGGAATATAGACATGAAATATTTGGGTCACCTTTTTCTAACCTTCTCCTGACTGTATACATGCTCTTCTTTCCTCCCTCCATTCTATTCAGGTACCTATAGCCTCACTTATGTAAACTCATCTCCATCTTTTTCTAAATTGACTATTTTTAACAAGACTTGTACTTGTCCATGTTTGTCTTTTAAAGAACTATTTTAAGTTAACAACTTCTTGAGAATATACAGCGTCTATAAAGCACTTTGATAGGTGCTTTTTGAAAATTACTTTGTAGTTGCAATTGGCAAGTATAAACTGGGTTTTCTTTTTTAAATAAAGGGCATATTTCCAGTTCAATTTTTTTCTAAAGTATTCCATGTTAAATGCAAAGGGCTGGCTTTGGTGGAACCTTCAGCATAGCGACCAAGAGTGAGGCTGTTCCAAGGAAACAGGAAACAGGTCACGATGAACACTCTGGATTTGTTTTCTACCTGTCACAGTGCCTAACGCCTGCATCACTTTACCTATTTTTTCCACAGATGTGCCAGTATTAGTGGCAGAGCTGTCTCTCAGCCAGGAACCAGATGGGTTCCTGCTCTGAGAACACTGTCATCTTAATGTCCTGATTGCTGGGTGAAATGATAGGATGCCTGGAATTTCCTTTAAAAGGCTCCAACCCCTCCTTTTCAAAAAAAGCATATGAAGAGATAGATGGTGCATTATACTCTTCAGGTTACTTTGATGTATGTTTAAAACTTTTTCATAATACAAAGATTAAAAACAAATAACATATGAAATGACAAAAGAAAAATAATATCTGTGTTGCCCATGTGACCTTCTTGTGCTGCCTAATATATGCCAGGATTTTCATTATTTTATTTAATAATCACAGTAACCCTAAAAGGTTAGATGAGGTCTGAACGGAAGCCCAGAGGGTTTAAGTAAGGGTTAAGAGCACCTCCTTGTAAGGTGTACCATGCTCTTCTGACCCCAAACCCAGTGACCTTTTGTTTCAGCATGAATCTCCAAAATCTGTGGCATCACGTTGTTTTCACATTTTGTTTTTAAATAATTCCACTTTATGCTAAAGACTGAAAGCTAATGATTTTAAATCACAAAAAAACCAACAAATGTATATTAATGGCCTATTGTATGGTAGTAAAATAATGTGCTGCTATTGTCTTAGCAGTCCAAGTTGAGGAGCAAACTCACGGGAAAAGAGAACCCGATTCCACAGATAAGAAGAGGAAACATCAATTGTTTGCCAACAGGATTTATTTTTTCCATACAAAAGAGCACATTTTAAAATTCACAAAAACTTGGAATATCTTTTCTGGTCTCTAAGTTACAACTTGAACTGATGTTTGGTTTCCCTTCAAAGGTCTGCTTTATCTCCTCAAGTGCATCTTGCTCTTTTTCATGCTTCTTAGTGGGAGTTTAACAACCTGAACAATAGAAATCAATTGTAATAAAGTCAGTGGTGACACGGGCCAATGCCATTGTCAAACTGGTGATTGAAAAACATTGAAAAATAAAGTAAAATTCTATACTTTGAGGAGCCATTTTCATAGTTTGTTACTAGAGAAGTTTCTCTGAACATGGAGTGTACCAGAAAGCATGAGGAGGAAGTGCAGTGCTCTTGCCTTAGCTGTGAAATCGGTTGCTTCATTGTAACCACCATTTTTCATTGATGGCCCATCTTCTCTTCCTTTGGGAGAATAAGAAGGGGAAGATGCAGTCTGAGTGGTTAAAAAAAAGATAAATTTCACTTTAAGTTAGGAGCATTTTGCTGGCTTACACTATTCATGTAAAACTGTTTAAAAGATAGTTATTAAATGTTTTTAAGAATAAAATGTAGACCAGCATGTCCAGACCATAGTGAATTTAAATTTTAATTGACCAAAATTAGTGAAATGTCACTGTACCACATCACTTATTACTTTTAGCATCTTGACATTGTTTACAAGTGCCTAGTGCAACCTTTAGCCTCTTTTTTATTCTCTTCTCTCTTCTGAACAGTTTCAGGGACACTCTTGAAAGTCACTGGGCTAATACTTATAGATACAGACGGCCCCTTCTTAGGTTCTTCCTTCCTCATGAACTTCCCTCCTTTCGGCCTCAGTGATCCTCAGGAGACCTCTCCTAGTGTAGTGGTGTTGGAGGGTTTGTTCTGAAGCTCATGTGACCTGCAGTATCTTTAGGTTTGCAGGCAAGTTTACAAATGCAGACAAGGTAGTAGAATATGTTTCTTTGCAAAACTAACTGGCCCAGCTGGGATTTAAAACGACCTCATAATTACTATGTCAACCCGTCATAGACCAGCTTCAAAACAATCAAGGGCTCAAAGTGACTCATATCATATGGCTGTCAACAGAGAAATATTTTTTCCAAACTCTGTATTTAAGAGAGAAAGCAGGGTACTGATGAAAATTGTTGGAATTCTTTCACTGTGATAGTGCATAATCAAAAGAGGACATCACTTTGATGCAATAAGAACACTGTACCTTGAATCTTTTCAGTTAACATGTAATCCTATCTGTGGATATAGTCTTGTGCTTCAACAATGTATATATTAGTATTGGCAGGAAAGGACGTCTATGGACCTTTCCAAACAGCAGCCATTAATCTCTAGAACACTTACTCTGATGTTAAACATTTCTTCATCAAGAGCCTGAAAATAAACATGAAACAATGTGCACAAATTTTAGCAGTCTCTGGGCTGTCCCTTTGCCCTTCAAAAAATAGAAATAATGAAAGTGCATTTGCAAGTCTATGGTTCTATGAGGATCAGCTCATTTATGAGGAAAATCAGCTATAAACCAAGATTTTGCATGTTCCTCAGCAGATGAAGGAATCCATCTCACAGGCTCAAAACACATATTTGCACCAATGAAAGTGAGTGATCCTTGAAGAGTGGAAGGAAAGGGATCTTAACATTACTGTTTTTGAACTTTAAATGGGTCTGCCCTGAGATGGGATGTTGTAATTCCTGCCAACTTGGAATTATATATATATATATGTATACGTGTGTGTGTGTGTGTGTGTGTGTCTTATATGTGTATATATTATGTAAAAAAATCTGTATATATATATATACACATATATATTTAATTAGCAAACTTTTTTAACCTGAACACAATGTGTAAGATGAGTTGTGTTCTGAAGTAATCAAACTATGCATGCCTTTTTTTTCTTTAATGGAATGTAAATTCCTGGCTTTGAGTTTAGAAAGGATAAGCATGTGAGTGCTGATAAGATCAATGTTGCATACAGAGTGTGAGCCATATATGTAATCTTTGCAATATCTAACATGACTTATTATTTTTTTTAGAATTTTTTATATTTATTAAATAGGTACTTTATGTTGGGTACTGAATAAGTCTTTTATTTATTTATTTATTTTTAATCAAACTACTTTTTTTTTATTATACTTTAAGTTTTAGGGTACATGTGCACAACGTGCAGGTTAGTTACATATGTATACATGTGCCATGTTGGTGTTTTGCACCCATCAACTCGTCATTTAACATTAGGTATATCTCCTAATGCTATCCCTCCCCCCTCCCCCCACCCCACAACAGGCCCCAGTGTGTGATGTTCCCCTTCCTGTGTCCATGTGTTTTCGTTGCTCAATTCCCACCTATGAGTGAGAACATAACATGACTTACTTATAGATGGTTTGGCATAACGTGTCAGCCTGAAGTGCCCAGTATACTGACTACAAAATACCTGAGCAAAGACCTTCTTTGAAAAGAATCTTACAAATCCTGACTGGGAGACACTAATAGGGTCACTGAAGAGTTGAGCATGGGAAGCTTTAAACACTGCACTTTCTCACTCCAGAACTAATTGTTTAAGAGACATAGGCTTCCCTTTGTAGCCTGTGAGACAGGACACAGGTGGTTATTAAGATCCCATTCCCTCTTGAGTATCACTGCCTCATTGCAATTATCTTCACAGATACCACACTGTTGTCTACCTACAGCAGAGAGGAGATCAACAGGCTCGCCATTCTTATTTATTATCTACCATCACGTGATAGTGGATTCAACTAACAAGGGTATAATTGACAGGCAATTACGGAATGCCAGGCAATGGAGAGAATGTAAAAGAGTAAGCCACAGAGTCCCTGACCTCACATAGCTGGAGAGACATGATCTCCACTGCCACCGCTTTACTTCAGGCATCCTCACCACCGCTCACATGGTTTATTGCAACAGACTCTTAACTGGTATGCCCTTCCTGCAGTCTTGTCCCCCTTTGGCTAATTCCCCAGATCACAGCAAGAGTTAGCTTTTTAAAATACAAAACTGATCAAGTCTGTCTTCTGCTTGGGCTTTCAGGGGCTGACCCCTGCTCACCACTGCTCACCACTTCAGCCTTATCTTTCACTACATCTCCTCAATTTATGATCCTGTCATACTGACCTGTCTGCAGTCCCTTGAATATTTCCCATCTTAAATAATGTTGGGAGCCTCTTTTTATTGGAGAGTATTCTTTTTCATTATGTGTTATGCAAATGATTTTAAAGAAAAGACACTAAGATTGTATGTGTTCCAGGTTGGCTGATGCGTATAGTGCATTTATTCTCTTCATTGATTTTTGTCCTACTTTATTTTTTTATGTTGTTTCCACATCCAAGTCAAGGTCATTAGATAGAGAGGGCAACTCTCCATACAAACACCTACTGTTAAGCTAGTGCTTAAAAGCTTATTCGATTATTTGTCGTAAAATAACTTGCTTGCATATTTCATCAAGGACTCAGGGGAGAGAACTTCCGTTCTGTCCAGGTGTTCGGAAACTTTTATTTTTTGATAAAGTGTCACTACAATATCTTTTCCAAGGTAGAGTCTTGTTGTAATCACATGCTCAGGAATCATGTTTTAATTATAAAACAAGACAAGTGTATGGATGGAACGATGCTCTAATTCAGTAGTAAACTTGTGTTCAAAAATTAGGCAAAACACCAAAATAGAATTCTAGGGGTAAAGTTTATATATTTAAAATTTTTTGGCCTGGTGTGGTGGCTCACACCTGTAATGCCAGCACTTTGGGAAGTCGAGGAGGATGGATCACTTGAGGTCAGGAGTTTGAGACCAGCCTGGCTGCATGGTGAAACCCTGTCTCTGCTAAAAATACAAAATTAGCTGGGCATGGTGGTGGGTGCCTGTAATCCCAGTTACTCAGGAGGCTGAGGCAGGAGAATGGCTTGAACCCAGAAAGTGGAGGTTGCAGTGAGCCAAGATCGTGCCACTGCACTCCCACCTGGGTGACAGAGCGAGACTCCGTCTCAAAAAAAAGAAAAAAAATTATGTTAAAACTATTTTAGTTTAAATTTTGAATGGTTAATTCACAAATATGGTTTAAAAGTTCCAGAAGGGTATAATATATGGAAGCATATACTATATTTTTTGTTTTTTACACAAATGAGAGCATATTATATATATATTGTACTGAAATCAGCCTTTTTCTGATATCAAATATGCCTTGGAAATTTTTCCTTATTAGTACACATAGAGATTTTACATTCATTTCAATGACGTCAGAGTGTATGATATTTGGTACATAGTGCAGTCTCCTGTTGCAGGACATTTAAGTTGTACCCAGTTTTTTGCTATCACAATCAATGCTCCATTAATATATTATACATATATATTATCACACATGTAGGAGTATTTCTCTTCATTAAATTCCCAGAATTAAAATTGCTGGGTCGAATGGTATATAAATTTGCGATAGATTTTGCAAAGTTGCCCTTCATAGGCCTGGTTTCTCACATTCCTGCCAACACAGTACATTATCAGTTGTTTTGCCAATTCAGTGCTGTAATTCCTTTGCCAATCTGATAGGTGAAATGGGTATTTTCCAGTAGTTTTAATTTACATTTCTCTTATGAGTAAGGTTGAACATCTTTTCAAATGTTGTTAGAGACATTTGTATTGCTTTTTCTGTGATTAGTCTGTTCTTATCTTTGCCTGTTTTTCCGTTGAATTGTTGGTCTTTTATTGATTAATGAGAGCTTTTTGTATAACAAAGAAATTAGTTCTCTTTGATACAAGCTGTAAATCAAATATTTTTTCCTATCTCATTATTTTTATTTTGACTTCACTTTTGGCACTTTTTGTTATGCAGAATTTATTATTACTATTATTAGTCAGACATCGATTTTTGTTTTATGGCTTCTGATGTGGATTAAAATTAGAGAGGCCTTCCCACTCTTAGATTATACAAAATTTCTTTCAAATTTTCTTCTAGTACTTTTTTCCCCCAGGTTTTCTTATTTAAATATTTAACCCATCTGAAATTCATCCTAAAGTGAGCTACTTTACTTTTTTGTGGATGGCTGTTCATAGCAGTCAGGGTCTAGTCAGGAAAACAGGAAGTGCACTAGATATTTCAAACAGAAAGGAGTTAATAGGGATTTGGTTACACAGATGTTAGAAGCCTAAAAGAGTGAAAGGAGAATGCTGAAGTAACCAGAGATGGTAACTGCAAGAAGCAGCTATCACCTCTAGGGCTGAGGAAACAAAGGGAAGACATAAGATGACTAGTGCATAGGACTATAGAGGAGGAATCCCTCTGCAGAGGGCTTACTGCCCAGCCTCTGCTAGTACCTCTAAGGGAGCTTGATGAGGCTAGTTGTGGGAGGCCTGAAGAACCAAGAGCTGCAGCTAACTGCTACTACTGGAGCAACATTGTCAGAAACAGGACAAAGTAGAAAGGAAATCTTTCTCCCCATCCCACCTTTTAACATTCCTCTACTGACTCCAATTAGCAGAACCCAACAGAAAGCAGCTAGTACAGGAGCCTGGGAAATGTAATTTGCAGAATCTCAGGCTTAGTATCACAGAGTAGAATAGATATAAATGGTTTCATAACTGAGAGATAACAAGTAAACAACCATTAATTGAACAAGCTATTTTACCCTATGATATGAAATGTCACTTTTATCCTATAACATTTGAATCTACTTCTGGGTTTTCTAGTTTACTCCAAAGATTTATCCACTTATTCCATGCTCTAGTGTTCCATGCTCTGGTACCATATTGTTTTAATTACTGTTGTAGCATAATATGTTTTTACATGTGGAAAGGCCAATCCTTTCTCATTATGCTTTTTCTGAATTTTCCCAAATATTCTTTTTTACTTTTTAAAAACTTGGCTTTTTACTTAAAAGATCTTTCAAGGAATTTTGAAAATAAGAGCGAATTTTAGGAAAATGATATTTGTTTTCTTTTGGATATTTTTTCATTATTTATGGTGATCTGAATCTTCATATATTAGGTACTTAATAAATATATGTGAATAACTTTATTTATTAACATTTAAAAAGGTCATTATGTCTTTTAAAAAAATTCCATCTCTATGTACTTAAAGACAGTTTTAGTTTTATTATATTGACAGTGATTGGGTTAAACAGAGAAAGTGGAGGAATCCTTTCCTTTGTCAGCAGTTCTTTATTTACTTCCCTGTTTCTGAGTCAATATGAACCTCTAGAAAGAAAGAGGGACCAAACTAGGTAGCTTTGTGTAATCCAGACAAGAGATAATGGTGACTTGGATTAGGGCAGTGTATTAGTCTGTTTTCATGCTGCTGATAAAGACATACCTGAGACTGGACAATTTACAAAAGAAAGAAATTTAATTGGATTCATAGTTCCACGTGGCTGGAGAGGCCTCACGATCATGGCGGAAGGCGAGGAGGAGCAAGTCACATCTTACATGGATGGCACCAGGCAAAGAGAGAGCTTGTGCAGAGAATCTCATGTTTTTAAAACCATCAGTCTCATGAGACCCATCCACTATCATGAGAACAGCATGGGAAAGACCTGCTCCCATGATTCAACCATCTCTCACTGGGTCCCTCCCACAACACATGGGAATTATGGGAGCTACAATATGAGATTTGGGTGGGGGCACAGAGCAAAACCATATCAGGCAATAACAGTGCTGGTGGGGGGAAAGTGCTAAGATTTTGTATAAATTGTGTAGAAGAGCTCATTGTATTTGATGGCAGGTTGAATGTGGGATATGTGAGAAAGAGATTTGCTAAGCCTGACTCCAAGGTTGTTTGCCTGAGCAAATGGGAAATGGGTTGTCATTTACTGAGATGGAGAAGACTATAGGTGGAGAGTAGACAAGTGGAAACTAGAAATGTAGTTTTGTACAGGAAGTTTCAGATGCTTAGACAAGTGGAAACCAGAAATATAGCTCTGCACAGGAAGTTTCAGATTTGAATCTGAAACTTTGGCATTTGAATATGAGTCTAGAGTTCAGGGAAGAGGTCTGGGATGGAGTTATCAATTTGGAAGTCACATGTATATAGATGCTATTTAAAGTCCTTGAAATCCAGTAAAATCATGAAGAAAGCAAATTTAGATAGAAAAGATAAGAGGTCCAAGGACTAAGCCCTGGGTAATTCCAGCACTGAGAGACTGGGAGGATGAGGAGGACTCAACAATGAAGAATGAGAATGAACAGTTTGAGAGGAAAGAGGAAAATCAGCAAGTAGGGCGTCTTGGAGTAAAACTGGAAAATTTTTCAGGGCAGAGAGAAAGATCCAAAATGTCAGATGCTGCTGATGGATCAAGAAAAATGAGGAGTAAGAGTTGACCATTGAATTCAGCAATAGACAGATCATGATTTGCCTTCATAAAAGAGTTTCAGTGGAGTACTGGAAGCAGAAGCCTGGTTGGAATGGGCTCAAAGAAATCCCACTCACTTAGGAGGAGAGATTATTGGAGACAGAATGTATAGGCAATTCTTTCAATGAGTTGTGTTGTACAGGAAAGGAAAGAAATGAAGTGGGATCTCCAGGGGAAGTAGAGTCAAGGGAGGATCTTGTTCAGATGGAAGAAACAACAGTATGTTTGTATGCTAATGAGAATGAGCTAATATGGAGGGAAACATTAACAACAGGTAAAAGACTGGAGCAATGTCCTAGCTAGTCAAAAGAGGATGGGATTTAGTGACTAAAGTAAGAAGTTTGTGTTAATTAGAAGCACAATCAGTTTACTTCTAGTAATAGGGGAGAAGGTCATATATACCAGCAAAGATGCAGTAGGTGTATGAAAGTGATAAGAGATAGTGGAAATTCTTCCCAAATTGTTTCAATTTTCTTGGTGAATCAGGGAGCAATGGGGTAGATGTGTGATTTGATAAGGCAGGAGAAGTTATGAAATAGTATATGAGAGTGGACCAAAGGAATATAGTGTGATTTCTTGATAGAATTAACAGCCCAGTTAAAGTTAGTGACCATGAATTTGAAATGAGATCAGTTGGCATGAATTTTTCTCTGGGGAGAGAGATTTAACCAAGGCTGTAATTTGACCAAGAGAGTACAATCATGTGAGAGAATGGGCATGACATTAAGGGTGTATGCAATTGAAATTTAAGCTGAATGAGAAGGAAAATGAGTGCATGGAAGGAGGAGGGTGAAGGCCAATCAGAAGATGACAAAAATCAATGGATTATAATGTGCTGCCATCAAAGCACTGTTGGATTTTGAGCTCTAGAGGGAATAAGCTGGAAATATAGAAGATGATGTTGGAGAGCTGAAATTACAGATAGTTGTAATTTTTTATAATAACGGCAAAAACTAGGGTATGACCATACAAGTGAGGGCTGAGGTAGTGTGAAGGACAGAATCATGAGAGAAGAGAAGTTCAGGGAACTGGGAAGTCAGAACATCAGAAATATCATCTAAGAGGATATGGAAATCACAAAAAAATTGGCAAAAGTAGTATTAGAGAGAATAACAGCAATCCAGAGGCAAAAATCTTCAAAGAAGGAAGGAAAATGAATGACCCAGGGGTACTGAATGGCCCATGACTATTGATATGGTTTGGATGTGTGTGCCTGCCCAAATCTTACATTGAAATGTAACCCCCAGTGTTGGACATAGGGCCTGGTGAAAGGTGATTGGATCATGGAGATGGATTTCTCATGAATGGTTTAGCACCACTCCCCTTGGTACTGTCCTCGTGATAGTGAGTTCTTGTGAGATCTGGTCATTTAAAAATGTGGGGTACCTCTCGCCTTGCTCTCTTGCTCCTGCTTTTGCCATGTGACATGCCTGCTCCCTCTTTGCCTTCTGCCATGATTGGAAGCCTCCTGAGGCCTCCCCAAAAGCAGATGCCACCATGCTTCCTATACAGCCTGTGGAACCATGAGCCAATTAAACCTCTTTTCTTATAAATTACCCAGTCTCAGGTATTTCTTTACATTAATAGAAATGCAAGAATGGACTAGTACAGCTATTAACAGAAAGGATATAATTAATATTATCTGATGACATGAGAATAAAAGCTAGTATATTTTAGGAAGCAGGGAGAGAGAATTATTTGGAAGCAGTGATGATGAGCGAGGAGGAAAATCTACCCCACATCCAGGCCCATTGGTACAAGGAGAGTGGGATAGAAATTATCTGCTTCTGAGTTGTTGGGCAAGTAATGTCCTCAGGAGAGAGCCAGTGTTCCTTTAGAGAAGTAGTTCTCAAACTTGACAGCAGATGCGTAGACCATATCCCAGACTAATTAAATAACCACCTCTGGAGGTAGGAGCCATGGACCTGTATTTTTTTTGTTTGTTTGTTTGAAGCTTTGGATGATTCTGAAGTGCAGCCAAATTTGAGAATAACTACCTTAGAGCAAGGAGGTGAAGGGAACATTCTCAGAAGAGTTTGTGAACTGAGGGGCATTTACTTGTGGTTGAATGTGAGTTTCAGAGAGTACAGTGGAAGAGTCTCAGGAGATGGGGATAGGTGAGATATAGGATTAGAAAAAATGATGGCAAAATAGATAGACCGCTAGCCAGACTAGTAAAGAAGAAAAGAGAGAAGAATCAAATAAACACAATAAAAATGATAAAGGGGAGATCAACACTTATCCCACAGAAATACAAACTACCATCAGAGAATACTACAAATGTTTCTATGCAAATAAACTAGAAAATCTAGAGGAAATTGATAAATTCCTGGACACATACACCCTCCTAATACTAAACCAGGAAGAAGTCGAATCCCTGAATAGACCAATAGCAAGTTCTGAAATTGAGGCAGTAATTAATAGCCTACCAACAAAAAAAAGCCCAGAACCAGATGGATTCACAACTGAATTCTACCAGATGTACAAAGAAAAGCTGGTACCATTCCTTCTGAAACCATTCCAATCAATAGAAAAAGAGGGACTCCTTCGTAACTCATTTTATGAGGCCACCATCATTCTGATAACAAAACCTGGCAGAGACACAACAGAAAAAGAACATTTCAGGCCAATATCCCTGATGATGATTGATGCAAAAATACTCAATAAAATACTGGCAAACTGAATCCAGTAGCACATCAAAATGCTTATCCACCATGATCAAGTCAGCTTCATCCCTGGGATGCAAGGCTGATTCAACATATCCAAATCAATAAACGTAATCCATCACATAAACAGAACCAGTAACAAACACCACATGATTAACTCAATAGATGCAGAAAAGGCCTTCAATAAATTTCAACAGCCCTTCATGCTAAAAACTCTCAATAAACTAGGTGTTGATGGAACATATCTCAAAATAATAAGAGCTGCTTATGACACACTCACAGCCAATATCATACTGAATGGGCAAAAGCTGGAAGCATTCCCTTTGAAAACTGGCACAAGACAAGGATGCCCTCTCTCACCACTCCTATTCAACATAGTATTGGAAGTTCTAGCCAGGGCAATCAGGCAAGAGAAAGAAATAAAGAGTATTCAAATAGGAAGAGAGGAAGCAAATTATCTCTGCAGATGACATGATTGTATATTTAGAAAACCCCATCATTTCAGCCCAAAACTCCTTAAGCTAATAAGCAGCTTCAGTAAAGTCTAAGGATACAAAATCAATGTGCAAAAATCACAAGCATTCCTATACACCAACAATAGACAGAGAGCCAAAGAATGAGCGAAATCCCATTCACTGCTACAAAGAGAACAAAATACCTAGGAACACATCTTATAAGAAATGTGAAGGACCTCTTCCAGGAGACCTACAAACCACTGCTCAAGGAAATAAGAGAGGACACAAACAAATGGAAAAACATTCCATGCTCATGGATAGGAACAATCAATATTGTGAAAATGGCCATACTGCCAAAGTAATTTATAGATTCAATGCTATTCCCATCAAACTACCATTGACTTTCTTCACAGACTTAGAAAAAACTATTTTAAATTCCATATGGAACCAAAAAAGGGCCCGTATAGCCAAGAAAACCCTAAGCAAAAAGAACAAAGCTGGAGGCATCACGCTATCTGACTTCAAACTATACTATAAGCCTATAGGAACCAAAACAGCATGGTACTGGTACCAAAAAAGATATATAGACAATGGAACAGAACAGAGGCCTCAGAAATAACACACACATCTACAACCACCTGATCTTTGACAAACCTGATAAAAACAAGCAATGGGGAAAGGATTTCCTATTTAATAAATGGTGTTGGGAAAACGGGCTAGCCATATGCAGAAAACTGAAACTGGACGCCTTCCTTAAACCTTATACAAAAATTAACTCAAGATGGGTTAAAGATTTAAATGTAAGACCTAAAACCATAAAAACCCTAGAAGAAAACCTAGGCAATACCATTCAGGGCATAGGCATGGGCAAAGACTTCATGACTGAAACACCAAAAGCAATGGCAACAAAAGCCAAAATTGACAAGTGGGATCTAACTAAACTAAAGAGCTTCTGCACAGCAAAAGAAACTATCCTCAGAGTGAACAGGCAACCTACAGAATGGGAAAAAATTTTTGCAATCTATCCATCTCACAAAGGACTAATATCCAGAATCTATCCAAGGAACTTAAACAAATATATAAGAAAAAAACAAACAACCCTATCAAAAAGTGGGCAAAAGATATGAACTTTTCAAAAGAAGACATTTATGCAGCAAACACATGAAAAAAACTCATCATCACTGGTCATTAGAGGAATGTAAATCAAAACCACAATGAGATACCATCTCACGCCAGTTAGAATGGTGATCATTAAAAAGTCAGGAAACAACAGTTGCTGGAGAGGATGTGGAGAAATAGGAATGCTCTTACACTGTTGGTGGGAGTGTAAATTAGTTCAACCATTTTGGAAGACAGTTTGGCGATTCCTCAAGAATCTAGAACTAGAAATACCATTTGACCCAGCAATGCCATTACTGGGTGTATACCCAAAGGATTATAAATCATTCTACTATAAAGACATATGCACACATATGTTTATTGCAGCACTATTCACAATAGCAAAAAATGGAACCAAAAAAATAGCAAACTTTGAACCAACCCAAATGCCCATCAAAGTTAGACTGGAAAAAGAAAGTGTGGCACATATACACCATGGAATACTATGCAGCCATAAAAGAGAATGGGTTCATGTCCTTTACAGGGACATGGTTGCAGCTGGAAACTATCATTCTCAGCAAACTAACACAGGAACAGAAAACCAAAAACCACATGTTCTCACTCATAAGTGGGAGTTGAACAATGAGAACATATGGGCACAGGGAGGGGAACATCACACATCGGGGCCTGTCGGTGGGTGGGGGGAAAGGGGAGGATAGCATTAGGGATAGCAAAGGGAGGATAGCATTAGGCAAAATACCTAATGTAGATGATGGGTTGGTGGGTGCAGAAAACCACCATGGCACATGTATACCTATGTAACAAACCTGCACATTCTGCACATGGATCTCAGAACTTAAAGTATAATAAAAAAGAAAAGATGGTGGCAGAACCAAATACAGATTTGAGTTTGGAGGGTGAGAGAGATGAATTTTCTCTTTGTTTTACTGGTAGTTCTAAAAGTACCAAGTGCCTCCACTTTAGCAGCTGCAAAATCAGAGTTACGTAATTGTTTTCGTTTGTGGCTTTGGTGAATCCTTAGGAGGCGTGGCTAGGAAAAGCAACGTCCAGACACCTCAGGAAGAGATGCTTCAAATGGTTTTGCTGTGATTAAGTCATCTTGATATGTAAGCCTTGAGAACTCATCCCCCTGAATGTGACACTATCTCCAAAACAGCTACTAAGACTTCAGCTGGAACTGATGTGGCCGTATTGCTGCAGCTCCATGGTATCTTGCTAAGCTAGCTCTCAGGATTAAGCATGTGAAGAGTGGCTGTAGAAAAAAGGCTTCAGACTACATGCTTACTGGCCTTGAAGGTCATGAAGAAATGTGAAAGAAGACTCTAGGGATATTCCCATAATATTATTTAACAAGACTGGCCACTGTTGAACATGAAGTGAGTTCAGCGCTGAGAAATCTGGCGATGCTGGTTAACTGATCTCATCCACCTGCCTCTTCTATTTAGTCATCTTCACCATGCTTTCATCTGACCACTTGCTTGGAGATGATGAAGCACGATTATGACAGCTCAGAGAAGGTTCCTGACCACAAAAACTCAGTAGAGGTCAATGCATATCATTGTCTGAAACAATAATTTTTGGCAGCTTGGTAACTACAAATAAGCAGTAGGAGTTTGAAACAAGCTAGGGAGAACTTGAACCATTTTATTGACTCTATCGTAATCCAGAAAGTTCTTTCCCTGAAACTTTCCAGCCATTAATATAAATCTTGGCCAGTGGTTCTTGGTCATTTATTTGGAAAAAGTAGATACATTGGAAACATTATACAGGCTAGTAAGGCAAAGATTTCCCAATGCCACAATCAATGTTATGCTGCCAGATAAAGCTCAGGGTTAGCCTATCATGAAAAAAAAAAAAAAAAAAATCCTAAGGGGCTACAAGTAATGGGACCATGATATGTAACATGCTTAACCAGAGTGCTCCCCACTTTGAGTGAAGATTGGTTATTGGAAGTAGTTAATCAGCTTATAACAAAATTAAGTTTTTCCAACATCTTCCCTCAAGAAGATTATCAAACTTACCAACCAGTTCCTGGTTGACTTCAGGATCTGCATATGGAAAGAAGGCATGATATAAATAATACTATATATATACTTATCTGAAAATTAAGGTAAAATATTGCATTACATGATAAAGGAGTAAGAGAAAAATACATTGCATCAGATATTTTAAGTTCAGTAAACACATTCCTATTGCTAATTGACAAGTGATGTATTTGAATACACAGTCAAATATCAGTGAAACATCAATTACCATTTTTTAGGGCATTGATTTTACAGTCATAAGCTGCTATTGACAAGCTGCTATTGATATGTATGCCAGCACTCCTTCAAGTGTGCCCAATAGCATTCAAATGCTTCTTAAAATATTAATTTTGCCAAAAATTGCTCATTTCATGTTTTAAAAATTAATTAGCATATGAATTAATTCCTATGTGAGATTACTGCAATATATTTACTAGTGATTTAGCATAATGGAGAGATCTCTGGTCTGAGAATCAGGAGACTGGGATTCTAATGTGCAATCAAGAACCAATTAGTTGTATTCCTTAGGCAAATTATTGACTTCTTTGAACTTCTATTTCTTTAGTTGTAAATTAAGAAATTAGGTTGGGCGTGGTGGCCCACTCTTGTAATCCCAGTACTTTGGGAGGCCGAGGTGGGCAGATTGCTTGAGGCCAGGAGTTCCAGACCAACCTGAAAACATGGTGAAACCTTGTCTCTCTAAAAAAAAAAAAAAAAATAGCTGGGCATGGTCGTGCTCACTTGTAGTCCCAGCTACTCAGGAGGCTGAGGCGGGGGGAATCAATTGAGCCTTGGAGGTTGAAGCTGCAGTGAGCCATGACTGTGCCACTGAACTCCAGCCTGGGCAACAGAACAAGACCCTGTCTCAAAAAAAAAAAAAAAAAAAGGAATTAATTTTTTTGTTGTTCTAAATTATTCTGATTCTATAAATCAAATGGTCCGCTAAGGCTTGCAGCCAATTAGATGGTCAAAAAACAGAAATTAAAGATTAATCCTGAAGACTTCCCAATGCTATTTCATGCTCTAGAACTTTCCTTTCACCCTTCCTTCCAAAAGGTGGCTTGATGAACAATTAGCTATAGGAGTAACCTTCCGAAATCTCACTCCTACTAGATTATAAAGTCATACAAACAGGAGTATGTCCTACTCGTATGAGATTCACCACAGCAACTAGCCACATACTTTGCACATAGCTGCTAAAGGAATAAGTTAGCAGATGGAATGAAGGATGGAAGAAGAGGGGGAGGAAGAGAGATAGATAACTAATGTTCCATTTAGGATGTGCAGGTGCTAAAGGAAAGAGAAGAAGTAGCTAGATCTGTCAACTTCCATGTAAAGCGAGGAGCAGGACAAATCAGAGATGTCTGGTAAAGGTTTGATTTAATTACTACAGACATAAATCACAGTGGAAATTGTTATTTCAAACAAAGTTAACAAAGTGGAATTCTAGTCTAACACAATTATTTGATCTTTTCCTTGGAATTTTTTTTGTATTAGAGTTTGATCTAAATTTTAGGTTATAGATTCAGGTAAAAAAAATTGAGAACACTGAAAAAGACTCAACTGAAAGACGGACATAAAAATAGAAGAGGCTTGATTAATTTATTGAAAATGAAATACAAGACATAACAGTTATGGTGAAATGAGTATTAGTGGCAATGAAATTTAATTCTCCTTGACCTTTCCATTCTATTGTTGAATAAAAAAATAAGGTGGTACATATTTGAGAGGTTCTATATGGATATATGTATATGGAGAATTTATAAAGTATAATATTAAGATTGCCAGCTCTGAAGTTAGGTTGCCTGATTTCGCATTCTGACACCACTTATTAGTTAATGTGACTGAGCAAATGACTGAACTTTTCTGCACCTGCCTCAGAGCCCTCATTTACAAAATGGTGATAATAATAGTGTCTATCTGATAAGGTTATGTAAGGTTTAAGTGAGATAATGTTTAAAAAGCACTTTGTCCATTACTTGTCTAAGTGCTTCATAATGTTGTTGGGTGGGGTAGATAATGCATGTGTTACTACTACATTTGTATATCTACAGAGAAAACAGTTTTGAAATGATCCACTTCAAATTATTAATAGAATTAGCCTTGGTGAGTGGAATGTGGGAGGATGTAGCATATACGTTTCATTTTCTTTAACCACTTCTCTAATATTGATTTTTTTATAACAAACATTTTTGTGTCATAATTTTGTCTTTAAATTTTGATAGTAGGTCTAAAGAGATAATTTACCACTGTAAATTCATTCAGAGAGAGCACAATTCAAACTCATTTATGCAGAACTAAGGTAGTAGAAGAGACCATAAATAACAATTCCTTTTTAGGGGGACAATATTTATGTGCATATTCAAACCTATGGTCTCCATTAATCCTTTAGATTAAATAGGATTTTGCTATTTCCACCAGAGTTGAGAAAGTTGAGAGACTTCCCAGATCTTACCTTATTACTCACCTAGTGAAGATCAGGGACAGAAATGACTCAAGTGCCCTGATTCCACAGAGCCCCTCCACTGCCTTATGACACCTACAGTGTCCATCATTCCCCACAGAGCTCCAGTTTTAAAGAGACAAAGAACAGTGCATTTACATAATCTTGAAACCCAGCAGAATGGAGAGTAACAAGTCTTTTGGGCAACTGGCTAATTTGTTTTAGATCTATATGAAAACATAGGTGAAGACTCTCAAAATATATGGTCACCATTCAGGTAATTTCTTATCTCCTGAAAGGTTTAAATATATTTTATGTTTTAGGCTTTTGTGGCTGATAAACTGAAGCCTTTCACCTTGTGGCTAATTTAACATGGTTAGCTTTGGTTGAGATCTCATTTTTCTGCCTGCAGATTCACAAGATCCCCCAAAGTCTATTCAGTAATTGTGATGCATTCCTGTAGCATTTAAGACTAAGCCCTAAAAGCTTTGCTTTGTATACTTGATCTGTAGCGACCTTTAGAGTTTGCTGCCCATTGAACCGAAGGTCTTCCTTGTGAAATCATAGAATAGTGCCCCAGTTCACTTTCTGTTACTTGATATCACTGAACAAAAATACCATTATCAGTGCCTGAGAAAAAAAGAGATATGGTACCCTGTCTCTTTAACAGTTTAAGAATAGCAAGCACAGTAGAGTTAATTCTTTTGGGGGCTGTGCCTTGAGAATTTTCTGGCCCAGAATCAAACTGCAGATAATTAATTATGTCAGTGAAAAGCTCTGATGGCCTGTTCTCTTCAGAAAAAGTGACATCATCCATAGAATTCTCTGGCAATAAAGCAGAACAAAGCTGTGAGTGCAGGAAATAACAGACAGATGTCCGTGAGTGCATATTTTATCTACTTCAAAGTACATTGCAAGAAGTCATGCTCTAGGGCTGTCTCCCAGCAGCAGTGGCTTGGCAAGGGGTCTTGGAGAGTCAGAGAAGTTTACAGGATTGGGTTCACTGCCTCACGTGCCCTGGCCTGAAGATTGAAGTGCAGCATCTTTAAGGAAGCTACTAAAAAAAGATAACAATGCTCAAAAAATGTTGGCAAGACCATGAGAAGCCAATCAAGTTATGTAGTGTGGGGAAATTGGACCAGATGGCTATGGATGGCACCACTTGTGGATGATTGTTAGTACAGGAAACATTACCCAGTGAGTTTTGTTCCAGGGCTTTCCTTTGCTCTGTGCTTACATCATATTTTCACTGAAAATTGTTATTAACACCTATAGCAACATATAATGGAAAGAACAAATATTTTGGAGTTAGATAACTCTGTTTTTTACTAATGATGGGATCTTGGTCAAGCTATTTACTTTATCTGAGCCTCATTTTTTCATCTATAGAATTGGAATTAAGAAGCAGTAAATTAAATAATGCTCCTGAAAGGAATTTTCTCCATGCTAGAGTAAAATGTAAGAATTGGTTGTTTTTAAATTCAACTCTGTCCTTTCCTGCAAAATATATTACATATCTAAATCTACAAATACAAATCCGAAGTCAGACTTATATTAGCTAGAACAAATGTCTACATACACAAGCAGTTTTAGGTATAATAGAAAGATCATTGTTTCAAAATTTCAGGTGCCAGAGGACCAGAAATTCTACTGTTAGAAATTTAGTCCTTTGAGCTGAAATACCTAGCACTTTCTTTTAAAAAAAATTGTAGGCCAGACATGGTGACTCACGCCTGTAATCCCAGCACTTTGGGAGGCCAAGGTGGGCAGATAACGAGGTCAGGAGTTCAAGACCAGCCTGACCAACATGGTGAAACCTCATCTCTACTAAAAATACGAAAATTAGCCGGGCGTGGTGGCACGCGCCTGTAATCCCAGCTACTCAGGAGGCTGAAGCAGGAGAATCGCTTGAACCCGGGAGGCAGATATTGCAGTGAGCCAAGATCAAGCTACTGCACTCTATCTTGGGCGACAGAGCAAGGCTCTGTCTCAAAAAAAAAAAAAAATTGTATCTAATTATCAAAGTAAAACCAGTCTGATATAGATTATTTAAAACATGCATTCTCAGTGTCATCACTACTGTTCTCAAGAGGGTGAAATTTGGTTCTGTGGGTGACAGTAAAGAAATTTTAGATGTGACAATGGTTTATGGCCCTCAAAAGGATCACAGAATATAAATATATGTACAGTATATATCTATGGTATTAAAGTTTCAAAAGAGAGCAATACCAGAAAAGATACCTAAAAAGTCTCCTTAGGAGGACAAAAACAAGTTTGAAAAACAATGATTTAGGAAAATTTAAAACTTATGAAAAAAGTTTTTCATAATCATCCATAATTCTACCAACCTAAAAGAATGATTGTGGCTATTTTGGTGGGTATTTTTCTTCACATGTGTTTTTTCCATAATTGCAAGCACAGTATATATGCAACTTTAAATATTTATAATAAGCATTTCCCACATCATTCAGCCACCCTTGGATATATTTTTAATCCTTGTATAATATTTTATTCTATGGGTGTACTGTATTTTACTCAGATATTTCCTTATTATTGAATATTTATTTTTCCCATTTTTTACTATTAAACATAACGTCATATTTCTGCAACAATCTTTGTCCTTCTTTTTAAACGACTCAATTAAAAGGTATAAATGTTTTTGAAGACTTGTGTGTTTCTGTTGTCCAGTTACTTTTTAGAGTCATATGTCTTCCCAACAAAATGATGAGAATGCCTATTTAACAAACTCTCACTTGCAATAACTATTATAGTTCTAAAATTTGTCCTGATTTAAGAGGTGAGTAATGGTATCTCATTATTGTTTCAATTTATAATTCTTTAGTTGTTAGTTGAGTTGAACTGTTTCTTAATGAACATTTTATATCTCTTTAGTGAACTGTCTATTTATACCTTTCAGGCATTTTTCTTTTGAGCCTTAGGGTTCTTCTCACTGATATATGTAAACTCTTTATAATTAAGTATAGTTACCCTATATCTTTCATAGTTGTTAGAAATATTTCCTTTCTTTTTTTTTTTTTGCCTTTTAATTGGCTATGATTGTTTTTTACAGTTAGAATCTCTATTTTTTTCTTTGTTATTTCAGAGAAAGTCTTTCCTGTATTCAGAAGTCAGATAACTACCCATGTATATTCATTCATTCATTCATGCAGCAAATATTTATGAAGTATCTGCTATTTGCCAGATACTATCTTTAGGCATTGGGGATAAAGCATAAACAAATCTTGTTGAACAAACAACAAAAAATCTCAGTCCTTAAGGAGTTACATTCTAGAGGAGGAGACAGACAAGAAACAAAGTCAGTCGAACAGATATGTTAAAAGATAGCAATCCTATGGAGACAAATAAAGACAAGAAAAGCCCTAGGATATTTCAGGGATGAGGATTGTAGTTTTAAATAGGAGATCAGGAAAGTTTCCACTAAAAAGCTAACATTTAAATAAAGACCTGAAGAAGATGGGAGAGCACACCATGCGGGAAGAGCATTCTAGGCAAAGGGGCAGAGGCCTGAGGGGAAAGCGTGCCTGGAGGGTCTGAGGCACAACAAGGAGGCCAGTGCAGATAAAGCCAAGGAGAGAGAAGGTGGTAGTTATGAGAAGGAGCAATGAAATCTGCAACAGCCTCTCCAACACTTGGGTCCCGTTGCTGGGTTTGACTTCGCATCCCAGATTCTTCTTCCCTAAGTGTGAGCTTCCTCAGAGTCTCTGTTGTTTCTCCCAATAAGTCTGCCTTGGTTTGACCATTGCAATCTATCTAATACCTTTGAATAAGTCTGAAATTCAATGATAGACCTCTCTCTCTCTGTCTTTTTCTGTCTCCATTAGGCATCTTTAGCTTCTGTGTAAAGCAGTAATGCAAACGAAACAGTCGCCTATTTCTATATGCAAAAGGCATCTGAATATCAGCAACTTCCAGTCAATATTCCTTATAATATGTATTTCTATATTTTAAAAAACCGAGTAATAAACTACATTTATACCTAGTAATAAAAAAACAACTTGTGTTCTAGTCATGGCTTGGTTGTGAATCAACTGTATATCCTTGGTAGGGGGTAGGCAATAATAACAACTTACTTTTATGAAATGCATAACATTTAATTCATTTTAAAGGGTAATATTTTAAGTTATTCACCTTACTTCAGCCTAAATTTCTCATTCATAAATGAAGCATTAAGTTCGATGATCTCTAAAGCATTTTTTCAGGTATTATGTATAGGTAAAGAAATAGAATTCAATTCCTGAATCAGGATCTTTGAAATGAGGGTCATGTGTTTTATTCCACATATTATCAGCTCTATATTTTAGATTTTGGTGGTGGCAAAACCTATGTTGGTACCCTTATTTTGGTACCAATTTCAGTATTAATAAGGGTAGACAGGGACATGCTGCAATAATAAATTAATCCACAAATACCAGTGGCTAAACTCTTTCTCATTACTATATTTGTCCAACTTGATTTGATGGGAACAGAGGGTGTTTGTTTCCATGTAGTCACTCAGGGACCCAAGCTGATGGAGTTTTCACCATCAAGTGAAAATGCCATCAGTTTTCTCTTCATGTGCATTAGTTGTTTGGACAGGAAGAAAAAAGTAGAAGAGTTGTGCATCAGTTCACTCATCATTTCTCATAGCCTATTGACCACAGCTAGTCACATAACCCCCTCCAGTCACAAGGAGGCTGAGAGATTCGGGATGCTAACATTTATTTGTAATCCCTAAATCAATGCTTGCTGTGCTTTCATGGCCATTCCCAGACATGCACAGAGAGGCCAAAAATTTGTGTTGCCTATGTGCATGTTTCCAACAGAGGCTGAACAGGCTTTTGTCTGCCCTCTTGTTTCAGCTCTCGTACTGTAGACAAGTATCTTTTTTGCTATCTATTTAGTGCCACATGTTTCACATTTTTGTAGCTTTTGTTGCTGATTTTGCTGTTTAAAATGGCCCCAGGCAGAGTGCTGAAGTGCTGTCTAGTGTTCCTAAGTGTAGGACATACTTTAAGGAGAAAACATGTGTGTCAGGTAAGTTTCCTTCAGACATGAGTCCTTCAGACATAGTGTCATTGATCATGAGTTCAATGTTAATTAAGTAACAGTTTTTATAAAATAAGATGCCTTTAAGCAGAAAAACATACAAAATAAGGTAATGTATTGATTGGTTGATGAAAATAATGTAAAGAAAGACTCACAGGACTCGAACTCTGTGTTTCCCTGGGGAGCAATGATTCAGTATTCACTAATTTCATGTTTGTGGCAACTTTATAGAACATAACTACTACTGTGAATAATGAGGATCAACTGTTGTTCACTTCTATTTCTTCTTCATGTTCAATAAGGAATCTGAACCATGGAGAGATTTGACAGAAATTTTGTGAACATAAATGAAACTAATAAGTCAATATCTCTTGGAATCTAAACTTTCTCTAGCGAAGGGCAAAAAGGTAGCTTTTTAAAAAGCAGTTCTGTCCTCAAAGGAGAAAATGTACGTGCTTTGAAAAGAAGAAGCACAATAAATTGTTGATGGATAAGTAGGATCCACACATACACACCATTCAACAAATGTTTACTGAGCACCCACTTGTGTCAGTCATTGTGCTAGGAGCTAGGGACACAAAAGAGAACAAGAGGCTCCTGCCTTCAGTGCTCTCAGTCTTGTGGGAAGGGAGAAAGGCGCAATTGTAATTACAAAGTGGTGACTATTGTGAATAGGGAAGTATCAGGCATCAGAAATGGCAGTTCTAGAAATTTTATGCTCATTCTCAAATCACAGAGCATCACGTATCTCCTAAACAACAGCACTTAGGTAACAGTACATATGAGATGTTCATGTTCAAAAAATTTTTGAATGTGTCCCATCTCTGGTCCAATATATTGAAAGGGCAAGATAATTTTACAAGCAAATGCAATTGACTATTTGGCATTTTAAACAGGCCTTGTAAGGCCAAATATTGCCCATGAAAAGCAGTTAACAAATCAGAAATCATAAGTAAGTAGACCCTTTTTTCAAGGGTCTAGTTTCTTTTTTTATAAAAAGGACATTCCAAGTAGGAACTCAATGGGAATATTGTTAAAGATGCAATTTTTAAAAAACTTAGCATTTCTAATTTTTGTGCTTATTTTTATTTTCCTTTCCTAAATCAGAGAGCTTGACTTTGGTTGCATCCTTCATATATGGGCAATATTTACCTTCAGCATGAGTACTAGCAAAATGTGTTATGTAGCATTGTTTCTTACTGAAGCTGGGTTTAAAAAAAAATACTAAGAAAAGTTTAGAAAAAATAGTAAGACATTTCTGCCGTAATATAATCTTTTGACAGTGGTGATGAGGGAACTGCAGACTCTACACAGTGTAGTCCAAATTTTTGAATTAGGGAGGGAGCTGCCTCTTTAAATCCCATCAACAAGTAGTTCAAGAGGCCCAGAGGGTGGCACAAGCTGACACAGAGTTGCTAGTGGTCCACTAGGTTCATGGCACAGGAATCACAGATGTTTTTATGAATGGTTTGGGTAGTCACCAAATATTGGGAACAACAGGGATGAGAAAAAAATGTCTTAGTCTTTGACTTATTGGTTCAGTTTATGGAAAGGCTTTTGGTTATGTTGCCCAGTGGATCAGGCAATTCGCTCTTATCAGAAAAAAAAAAAAAAAGGAGGAAATTGCCTTTCATTGGGCCTCACTGTATGTCAGGCAGTATATTAGTCACTTCACAGATATTTCATTCTCATGCAGGTTGGGGAGCTGAAATTCAGAGCTAACCGGCCCAAGGTCACATAGCTGTAGTAAACAAAAGAGCTATAATTTGTCTGACTCCCAAGGGGTGGGGAGTAACCAACATTTACCAGGCACTTTGTATACATTAGCCCATGAAAAATCTGTGAGGTAGCTATTGCTATGCCCATTTTGCAGATAAAGAAACAGTTCAGAGAGGCACACTAACCTCTCTGAACTGTTGTACCGATGCACATTTCTAACACAAGATTCCCTAGGGCATGCTCTTTCTACTACATTGCATCTCTTGAGTAGGAGTAAAAATAAGCAAAAAACTAGCTCTGAGTCTATATCAGAAACTTGCTTTAAAAGAAAAACAAAAAGCAAATGGATTCAGTAAGGACACAACAATATTAATCTTCAGTACATCAGAAAATTGATAACTTGTAAGGACCACCCTGAGTTTTCAAAAAGACATTATGTACCTTATATATTTTTTAAGTGGAGGGGGACTTTATAATACATTTGAGGATGTACCTGTGCCCAAACCCTTAAAATTAAAAACTCTAATATTTAGCATACTAACTCTGATTTTTTTGTAAAAGTAAATATACAGTGTGACATTCCTCACAAGTTCAGAATGGCTGAGATTTTCTTGCATTTTTGTTCAAAAAATTCAACAGTAGTTTTGCTAACTTGGTCAAATGTGTAAGTGTAGAATTCACTTATGTCAGAGGCTAAAATGAATAGATCAGAAAACACAGTAAAGCCAAAGAAATTCAATGTTATGTGATTCAAATAAACCTTGTATAAATTCTGGCTAGACAATGTAGTTTTATTTTGTTTGATCAAGATAGTTTCTCTTTTGAAAATGCTTTACCCATATCTCCAGCCCTCACCAGTCTGAGGATAAAAATAAGATCAAAGACTTTATAAAGCTATCTTTTCCCTCTCTTGCCCCTGCACCCTCCCGCTTGGTGAGAATGCCAAGCTCCTTTAGGTTATCTCATAAGCCTTGGAAGACCCCAGAAAATGACCCACACATGTTCCACACACTCCTGTGGGATAATATTGGCATTTGCCATTTGCCCTTTTTTCCTTCTCCAGCCTGCTGTGGGTCTGATGGCTGCCCGTGTAAGTGCACAGCGAACACAGTTGTGTGTGCCCCAAAGACTCGCTCTTCTGTTTATGCCAGTTGTTGTCTATTTGGAGGCTGCTCAGGCTGATGTCTATACTGAGAGCATGATGTAAGCTATAGACAGGGCTACTCTTCCCCACCTTCCCCGCTTACTGCTGAAGCTGTGGTGCTTTGAATTCTAATTTACCAATTCCTCTAGTTCTTACTTGGGTCTTTCATGGCAATCCCTCACCCCAGGACTCAGGCAAGGGCCGATGGGGGTGGGCTACATGGGAGACTGAGTGACAGACACTGTGCTGCACTCAGACTCACCCCTCCCCTCTGACCCTGCTCTATTGTCCTTCAACCAAAATGGTGCCCTTCCTCCCTGGGGATGAGTTCTTTCCCAGGAAGAGCCTCATGCAAATAGCTGTGTGGCAAGGCCACCCGCCACTCAGTCCTCCAGATGGAATTACATAGAAGGATTTCCCCTCGAGCTGCAAAATTAACTTCTAGAGATAACTGAAAAGGAGGCAATCACAGGAAATTAAGAAAGAGGTGAAGAAAATTTAACTTAATAAACAGAGTTGTACCAGAGATGCTTGATTTGTCCTGGGTCTCATCTAGCTGGTTTGTGCTGAGGGGATTACATTTACTAAGCTGGATAAACAACCACTGTGAGAAAATGTCATCTAGTTGTACCTTAGCAATGACTTCTCCCATGTTCTAAAAAATTCAGCTTCTCACTGGCCCGGCACAGTGACTCGTGCCTGTGATTCCAGCACTCTGGGAGGCCGAGGTGGGTAGATCACCTGAGGTCAGGAGTTCGAGACCAGCCTGGCCATCAATGGTGAAACCCTGTCTCTACTAAAAATACAAAAATCAGTCTGGCGTGGTGGCACGCGCCTGTAGTCCCAGCTACTCAGGAGGCTGGGGCAGGAGAATTGCTTGAACCTGGGAGGTGGAGGTTGCAGTGAGCTGAGATCGCACCACTGTACTCCAGCCTGGGCGACAGAGCAAGACTCTGTCTCAAAAAAAAAAAAAGAATTCAGCTTCTCACCTGGTTCACAGAAAGCTGGACCCTATCTGCTGATTATGCATACAGGTGGGCAGTTTAAGGGCTCTGCCTAAGGTCTTTATTAGCATAGAACTGAGAGCTTGCAGTCTTTTGGAATTTAAGAAATTATACACTGTAGGATGATAGCACTGCATGGGGGAACCTGTGACCTTATCTAATTTTTAATCCAGGACACTGCAGCTGTCACACTATTAATATCCCAATGTGTGTAAAATAGAAAAAAGAAGAAAACCACGTAATAAAAATGCATTCAAATCCATGGATGACAGTGACATTCAGATGACTAATCACAGGAAAATATGACTACACTTTTATAATTTATTACATGGAATTTTAGTTTTTTGTTTTGTTTTGTTTTGAGATGGGGTTTCAGTCTGTTGCCCCAGCTGGAGTGCAGTGATGTGATCTACCTCCTGGACTCAAGTGATCGTCCCTTCTCAGCCTCCCAGGTAGCTGGGAATACAGGCACAGGTCACCACACCTGGCTAATTTTTGCATTTTTTATAGAGACAGGGTTTTGCCATGTTGCCCAAGCTGGTCTTGAACTCCTGGGCTCAAGAAATCCACCAGCCTCAGCTTCCTACAGTGCTGGGATTATAGGCCTGAGCCACTGCGCCCAGGTTGAAATTTTAGTTTTTTTCAAAAACATAATCTCTAGATAGAAAATTGGGGAAGATTTTAATTTTCTTTTCTTAGTTGATTTTTTTAGGCAGGTGAACGTATACTTAAATTTTTTTAAATTGTTGGCCAGGCGTGGTGGCTCACGCCTGTAACCCTAGCACTTTGGGAGGCTGAGATGGGAGGATTGCATGAGGCCAGGAGCTCAAGACCAGGCTAGACAACATGGCAAGGCTCCATCTCTAAAAAATAAATAAATAAATAAAAATAAGATTGTGGTAAAATGTATGTAATATAAAATTGACCATTTTAACCATCTTTAAGTGTACAGTTCAGTGGCATTAAGTATATTCACCTTGTTGTGCAATTATCACCACCATCCATCTCCAGAATTATTTTCATCTTCTAAACTAGAAACTACTAATTAAAAAATAGCATCCCTTTTCCCCTTGCTCTCTGCCCTGGCAACCACCCAGTGTTCCACTTTCTGTCTCTATGATTTGAGTACTCTAAGTACCTGTAGTGGAATCATACAGCATTTGTCCTTTTGTAACTGACTTGTTATACTTAGTATAACATCTTCAAGGTTCACCAATCTTATGGCACATGTCAAAATTTCCTTCCTTTTTAAGGCTGAATAATATTCCATTGTATGTATGTACCATATTTAGTTTGTGCATTTATCAGTCAATGGATACTTGGATTCTTCTTATTTTTGACTATTGTGAATAATATTACTATGAACATGAGTGTTCAAATATTGTTTGAATCTCTGCTTTTGATTCTTTTGGGATCATATGGTAATCTACTTTTAATTTTTGAGGAACTGACATACTATTTTCCATAGTAGCTGCACCATTTTACTTTTCTACCACTAGTGCACCAGGGTTTCGATTTTTCTGTACCCTCACCAACTCTTTTCTTTCTTTCTTTCTTTCTTTTCTTGATAGCCATCCTGTTGGGTGTAAAGTAGTATCTCATTGTAGTTTTGATTTGTGTTTCCCTAATGACTTGTGATATTGAGTATCTTTTCATGTGCTTTTTGGCCACTTGTATATCTTCTTTGAAGAAATGTCTATTTGAGTCCTTTGCCCATTAAATTTTTTTTCTTTTTTGCCATAAGAGTTCTTCAATATTCTAGATATGGATATTAATTCCTTTTTTTTTTTTTTCTGAGACAGAGTTTCACTCTTGTTGCCCAGGCTGGAGTGCAATGGCATGATCTCAGCTCATCGCAACCTCCACCTCCCAAGTTCAAGCAATTTTCCTGCCTCAGCCTCTTGAGTAGCTGGGATTACAGGCATGCACCATCACGCCCAGCTAATTTTATATTTTTAGTAGAGATGGGGTTTCTCCATGTTGGTCAGGCTGGTCTCAAACTCCCGACCTCACCTCAGGTGATCCACCCACCTTGGCCTCCCCAAGTGCCGGGATTATAGGCATGTGCCACTGCACCCAGCCTCTGGATATTAATTCTTATTGCACATACGATATGCAGATATTTTCTCCCATTTTATGGGTTGCTTTCCACACTGTTGATTGTGTTCTCTGATGCAAGGAAGTTTTTAAATTGAACATAGTCCAATTTATATGTTTTTCTTTTGTTGCCTGTGCTTTGGTATCATATCCAAGAAATAAGTGCTATATCCAATATCATGGAACTTTTCTCCTGTGCTATTTCTAAGAGTTTTATAGTTTTAGCTCTTACATTTTTATTAATTTTGAGTTACTTTTTGTATATGCTGCAAGGAAAAGTTCTAACTTAATTCTTCTGCATATGGATACCCTGTTTTCCCAACATTTGTTGAAAAGACTCTCCTTTCCCCATTGAGTGATCTTGCACTCTTGTAGAAAATCATTTGTCTATATATGCAAAAATTTATTTGTGGGCTCTCTATTCCATTCCATTGATCGTATGTCTGTCTTTATGACAGTACCACACTATTTTGATTAGTGTAAGTTTGTAGTAAGTTTTGAAATCAGGAAATGTGAGACCTCCAACTTTGTTATTTTTCAAGATTATTTCAGCTATTCATGGTCCCTTGAGATTCCATATGAATTTATGGATTTTTTTCTATTTCTGCAAAGTCATAATTGGGATTTTGAGGATTTTACATTTTAAAACTCAAGCTATCATGGTGGTGGCAAAGCAAGTTTTAACATAAGAAATTGTGTCTGTTTCTGATATTTTAGTAACAGATTTCTTTTGGTAGATATTCAGTCTGAAGTGCTACTCTTTTATGAACAAGCTCTATATAGGCTTTTAGGCTACTATTGACCATATAGTTGTGGAGAATAATTTCTCCAAAGAGAGAAAAAGTCACATTTTTAGCCCCAGTGGCCCTGTAACCTAACTATGTCTGAATGTTCTTCTTGTACCTAGTTGTATTATGAATCTTGTTAACTTTGATTTCTAAAATTCAGTGGAAAAAATGGGTTTAATTTCTATAGTAACAGCTAATAACATTATACATTACATAGCTTTTTTTTCTTTCAATCTGTTTATAATATTAGTATTTATCCAACTCGGGTAAATAGTATAATTCAATTTGTATGAGATTTAAAGATAGTCCATTTCCTGTTGCAACATTCTGGTGGAATGTACTATTTTTCCTTATTCAGTTTACATATTTTCTTTTTGGAATCAACTTAAAAAGAAGTGGGCTGGGCACAGTAGCTCATGCCTGTAATCCCAGCACTTTGGGGGGCTGAGGTGGGCAGATTGCTTGAGGTCAGGAGTTCGAGACCAGCCTGGCCAACATGGTGAAACCCTGTCTCTACTAAAAATACAAAAATTAGCCCGGGGTTGTGGCAGGCGCCTGTAATCCCAGCTACTCAGGAGGCTGAGGCAGGAGAATCGCTTGAACCTGGGAGGTGGAGGTTGCAGTGAGCTGAGATCATGCCACTGCATTCCAGCCTGGGCGACAAGAGCAAAACTCTGTCTCAAAAAAAAAAAAAAAAAGAAGAGACTCCCAAATTACAGACAAATATATCAGATGAAAGAGTAAAGAGGTTGACAAAATGTAATTGTTTAGATCTTTTGAACAAGGCTAAGTAGTTAAGGTTGTTCTGAGATTTTCAGTGCCAGTTTATGCCTCTCTGACTTTCACATCACTTAATTTTACTTTTCTTTATTTCAGCAAATATTTACAGAGTGCCTACCATGCAGCAGGCACTCTTTTAGGCGCTATAGACACAGTCTCCCAAGGCAGTCACAGTCCTCACAGCAGCTCACAGCCTCAGAAGGAAATAGACAAGTAAATTAATAAATTACCATATGTAAGTAGATACAGAATGGTTGAGTGGGAAAGCAGAATGGGAAAGCAATCACAGAATGGGCATGTTACTGATTTTCCAGGACTGTCTTTTCTAGGGCTCCTTGACTCACTGCAGCAATGGGGTCATATTTAAGAAGTTAAATAATACAAAGAAGCGATAGTGCTTGGGAACTGTGTCATTCTTCCATAAGCATAGAAATGGATTTGTCCTTTCCTCAAAATGGATCCATCATTTAAAGTCAACAGCTTTTGGCAGGAATGCCTTGTTTAAAGTGTGTGGTGTCATTAGGTAAGAGCAGGCTTCTCAAACTTCCCACTGGCTATGCTTCCTCTCAGCCAAGTGAGTGGATCATCGTGCTGGGGTCATGGTTACATCGTCTAAGAGTCTGTCCCAAGCTGCCTGGCTGAAGCAAATGCTATTTTATGTCTTTTGTTTTGTTCTGAACACTCAGGTGAATATTAAAATTGTATGAATATTCTGAGTTTTAAACTACTTATCATCACCCCAAGTCTTTCAGTAATCTTAGTGCTAAAAGAAGATGCACCATGTTTATCTCCAAGCTCCAAGGCTCGTGGGCATTCCATCCCCATTTTAGAAGTGTGGAAGAAGCTCTGTCATAGGAGCATAAGAACTAAGTATTCTTTCCTACTCATTATGTTTTTTTTTCTTTCAAAGATAGACAAGCCACACAAGTTTAAAATACAGTTAAATTGTCGTCAGACATAATAATTAGTAATGGCGTTGTACCTTTAAAAAAAGCTAAGTTTTGGAAACATGATCAATGAAATTCAGTTCCTGAGCATAATAAGCCCATTTATGGCTGCCTTGCTAGACACAGGAATATTATGGAATATCCAGTCTCTTTCTGACCGGTGTTTGTCATAGGGTGACCAACTTGTCCTGGTTTGCCTGGGACTGTCCTGGTTTGCAAAAGTCCAGCTTCACAGGACTCAGCTTCCCTTAGTCTCACACAATCTGGGACATTTGGTCACCCTCATTTGCCCGGAACTGGCAAACACTTCCAGCAGTCTTCAGGGATCCTCCTCATTTAGGCTGCTGGCTGGAAATGACCATGATTCTTTGGTGCAGAAAGGTCAGGGACTAATAACACAGGGAGAATAGTAAAAAACCTCTGAGGCAACCAAGTCCCTGGGAATCAGACAACCCTGCCAAGAACCTTGAGCTAACACAGCTAGAGTTTTAAGTATTTTTGATGCTGAATTTGTCATCTGTCCTAGAGCAGTGATTTCCAAGTGCAGCTGTGCTTTAGAATCACCTACAGAAATATTTCAAAACACAGTTCCTGGCCTGCCCCAACAGACTGGCTAACTTAGACTTTCTGTGCCTTTAACACAGCAGATGAATGATGTTTCCAGCACGCAAATCTGACCATCGCTGTCCTGCTGCTCAAAAACTCCAAAGTCTCTTGCTTTTCTGTGACAAAATCCAAACTCATTGCATGGCTTACAAAGCTTTTCATGAGTTTATTACTCCAGTCTCGTATTGCACCATCCCATGCATTTAAATCTGTTTGGCCTTTGTATAGTCTTGCCTGGGCCTAGAGTACTCTTACCTTACCTCTTCTTTCTGTGGCTCAAGTATTCATTATGAGAATTCAGGTCCTTAATCCAGGAAGCCTCTTCTGTTAGCTCAGATTCAAGTTAAGCGTTCTTCTAGATGACGTCCTTAGCCCCAAGTATTTCCTCCACCTAAGGCTTACTATGTCATATTGTAAACACCTCTCAATTGTTTGTTTATATCTCTCCAGACTTGAATTCCCGAGGATGCAGTTATTTCTCCAATACTGAATACAATGCATTGCACAAAGTAAATGTGTGCAAATATTTATTGAAGGAGTGATTGGATTCGGCCCTCTTTTGAACCTATGCTACTCCTGCTTTCCCAGCAAAGCACAGACTCACTCCATTGACTTTATACGATGAATCGCACACTCACCTGTGGGCCCTAGGCCTCACAGAGCAGCTCTTTGCTGCCCCCACATGTTTTGAATCAGCTTCTTATCCAGCCAGCTGAGAAACCCCTTGTTCTACCTGGTGCAGTTTCAGTTGTGGGGTATTTATGGAACATCCTTGTTCTTGGCCTCCCTACGCCTCCACTGGCACAAAGAACTATGTCTGATGGAAGAGAATGGTGTGACAGCTGTGTCTGTTTCTCTACTGTAATCTCATATTTGTTCTCTATCATCAGGAGTAAATAAGTTGAACATAGAGTCGTCTTCAAAGCATTCTTCTCTGGGTCATTTTATATGTATTTAAATATAGTGGTCTATTTTGCAGCTTCCCCACATCCTAGGATTTTAACAACTTGTTTTGGATAAATTTCTATGTGAAAATATTAATGCTCAAGAACAGAAGCTTTCTTACATTTTGAACTTTATTCTTTTATAGAAAAATTGGCAAGTTTCTCAAAAATGGAGATGTAAAGTTGTTTTATCCCCAAAATATAGGATCTTTTTTTTAACATATATTGAATCATTTGTTTGAAATAGTAAAATAGATTTGTGATCACATAGTCGTCTTCATTAATATATTGATTAGATACCACAATATTATTGATTTACTATTTTATTATTATCTCTATTATTCTTTTGAGACAGAGTCTCCCTCTGTCGCCGAGGCTGGAGTGCAGTTGCGCAATCTTGGCTCACTGTGACTCATTGTGACCTCCGCCTCCTGGGTTCAAGAGATTCTCTTGCCTCAGCCTCCCAAGTAGCTGGGACTATAGGCGCACGCCACAACGCCTGGCTAATTTTTGTATTTTTGGTAGAGATAGGGTTTCACTATGTTTGGCCAGGCTGGTCTTGAACTCCTGACTTAAGGTGACCCATCTGCCTCGGCCTCCCAAAGTGCTGGGATTACAGGTGTAAGCCACCACACCCAGCCTCTTTCCATGATTATTACTATACAATTAAAGAGCCTTTAGTAAGTTTATAGTGAATAGTGTGGTTGTAAATAAATGCAATGTATTATATCACCATAGCCTCTTTTTCTTCAGTAATTAGTATCTAGGATAATTAAACTAAGATGAAATATTTAGTATATGTAGCATATCACAATTAATACAGTTCAAGCAAAAGTGTATTTTGGGGGAGGAAAGGAATAGGTGTTTGATATCAGTTGGAACACAAGAAGCTGTCTTCTAAGAGAATTAGGAAGTTTGGGGTCAAGATGATCAATACCAATAATATTTGCGTATTTTTAAACTGAATAGCTTAAATGATTAAACTGAAATAGATACCTGCTTACAGTTTTAAAAGTACTTTATTTGCATTATCTTGTTAGAGCCTAACACAGTCCCTATAATGTATAGGGGTTGTGTCCCCACTTTACAGACAAGGAAACAGTCAGGGAGATTAAATAACTTTTGGAGAGACTGCTCTGATTTTGAAATTCCTTTTTGAAAAAAATATTCCTAAGAGTAGATTGTGAAATATCTAGACAGTTTTAACAATATCAGTTTTACATGTTATATTTGGTTAGGGAAAAATATATCTTATAAAATTCCTTTTCTACCCCTGCAGCAAAAAGTTATTTAATCATGGAGACCTAACAGAAACCATAGTAAATCATTGCTATTGTCTCAGCACCTACTTTAATGCCAAGTTTTATGTTAGGCATCTTATATATTTACATCTGATTTTAAACTAACAGCAAGTATATAAGAAAGTTATTATGATCCAACTTCATAAATGATAAATTAGGTCAAAGCAATGTTAGCAGCTTGCACAAATCAAACAACTTAGCTGAGATTGGAAACTATTTCTGAGTCTCTTCAAAGCTGGACACATTCTACTATATCATGATAAAAATTTCATTCCCATATTTTAATTAAAATTCATATTTGCTTGATAGCTTTAAGATTTATTTAATTTTTTTATGCTCAAGCCATGTAAACTTGTGCAAACCAGCAGTACAACTGATGCTGTCAAGATTACTTGATACAGTTTACATTTGAGAGCCAATTTCTGATTACCTTTATCCATAACTAAGGACAAACACTTTTTCGGAACGTCATTTGTGGAAAGACCATACGGAAATAGTTCTGCTGTGATTCCTTCAGCTGTCTAGTTAGAATGTGACTAAATCATAATAAATATTAGGTGGGAAAACCTATAATCCTTATACTACCCTGTTTTCAGTACACTTACCCAGCTCAGTGGCTGTTTTACCTCTGGCTTTACTGGTGTGTTTGAAATAATTCTGAAAGAAATCAAGACAATGCCAGAAAGAGGGCATAGAATAATCCTTGAGCAATTTTTGTTTTATACCCTTCTTTGTGTTAAATCTTAGAGATACTGTGCATAGGACTGTCTATAGTCAGAATGAAAGTGGCTTTCTCAGCATTGGGTGCATAAAAAAGACAGAACTTTCTATGAAATTATTTGCCTTTGTTTTATTTCTGGGGAATAAGGAATGATGAAGTACTTCTTTTTTCTTTATGAAGGTACTACTTTGTTTCTCTTTGTAAAACTAGTTACATATTTACTGTAGAAAATTTAGAAAATATATACCTGTATAAACAAACAAAAAAAAGGTTAAAAACAGTCCTTAGGCCAGGTGCAGTGGCTCACGCCTGTAATCCCAGCACTTTGGGAGGCCGAGGCGGGCAGATCACCTGAGGTCAGGAGTTCGAGACCAGCCTGGCCAACATGGCGAAACCCTGTCTCTACTAAAAATACAAAAATTAGCCAGGCGAGGCGGCATGTGCCTGTAGTCCCAGCTACTCAGGAGGCTGAGGCAGGAGAATCACTTGAACCCGGGAGGTGGAGGTTGCAGTGAGCCAAGATCACGGCACTGCACTCCAGCCTGGTTGACAGACTGAGACTCTGTCTCAAAAACAAAAACAAAAACAAAAAGCAGAAAAACAAACAAACAAAAAAACCAGCCCTTAATATTACTACCCTGTCTTCTAAGCCCTTTTCTTTTAGTCTTTCAGAAATTTTGTAATCAGTATCTCAATTTATAGTACAAACAACAGTACATTCTTTTTAATTTTTTATATTAAAATTTTTTATTTATTTATTTTTTCAAAGGACAGTACATTCTATGTCTGCTCTATAAGACTTCACATTTCACATGTTAGAAAAATGAACCTTAGAAAATGGCCTTTACTTCATCTGATTTAAAGATGAGAAAGAGACAGTAGTTTGTTATCAAGAACTTCCAGCTTGCCAACCTTCTATCATCGCCATTTTTTCACTTTAAATGTGATTCTAAATTTTCCTTTCCTGTCATTACATAAGTCACTAAATTCACAGTATGGTGTTTCTTCTTTAAAGACGAGTTTGTCTCTTTCAGATTTGGTCAAAGCAAAAAACTGACCTCGGGTGTGAGGATGACTTAAAGGAGAAAGGTGATGATACCTTTTTAAGATCGGAAAAAGGAAATGCACTTGCACCAAAGTAAGAAAGTTTACTTTGGATGATGCCAAGGATTTGTATTCAATTTAGTTGCTATGTCTCATAATCTATTAGTGTGGCACAGTACTCTCAACCTTGGAATCACCTGGGAGCCTTAAAAAGTGTTGATGTGTAGGTCCTTCTCCAAAAGATTAGAATGTAATTGGTCAGGAATGGCCTGGGCCTTGGGATTTTTTAGAGTTCCTCAAATGACTTCAGCACAGTCAGCATTGTGAATCATTATTTTAGAATATGCTTTATATATTCACCTATGTCAGATGAACATAGGAGCACTTTCTGCCTGAAGACCAATAGCAGTCTACATAACTTGGGGCTCCTTCAGTACAGATTGGGAGTTATGCCTTGTACAATGGTGCCTGGCAGAGAGGATGAATGGGGCTAAAATACAGCCTGCTCTTCACTCACTAGGTAAGCTGTGCTCTGACTCAGGGCTGTGTCTCCTGAATAAAGTGGGCACGTTTTTCTGATGAGCACAGTGTACAGGCTAACTTGACCCTGCATCTGTGCTTATCTTCTTTCAACCTGCATGGAGACACATTGCCTTTCCATTAAACTACTTCCTGACTTCAACATTCTCACCAACATTCTAAACCACTGGGTTCTTCAAAATTCATATTTTCCATTTTTGTCTTGAAGTGAGCATATGTATATGTGGCAGAGACATTTCAAATCTGCAAATTCCAGTTCATTGACATCTCAGTAATGAATTATTCTGTAGCCATATGCAATTAGATTAATTTGGAGACCAAAAAAGCAACAAAAGTGAGAAACCTCAAGAAAGACAAACTTTATAATGGTCGTATCATGAATACTCATAGTTGACTACTTAGCTCTCTTCTTTAGAATATCATCATAATGTACCAGGTTTATAATTTCAGTCCCACAGTTAGCATCAATATAGGAGAAAATTCTATTCCATTGTCATAGGCTGAAACTTTGTTCCCAACCAGCTTTTTCTTTAGTATAAGTTGGAATGAAGTCAGGGCACTTCTTACCCATCACCATTACTGGAAAAATAGCTCCAAGTGTGTCCCCATATGGAAATACATTCAGAAAATGTCAGCTCCATCATAACTAGAAAGATCATCCCTACTAACCAGTGCAAAACATAAACAGGTGTATTTGCATTATGTGATGGGAACCACAGACAGTATGATATAAAGCCTACAATCGTGGTTTTCTTGAAAGCTTCAGCAATACGTTGTGCTAAGAAACAAACAAACAAAACTCTGACCTACCAAGCTGACTCATCTAACTGACAGTCTGATGTTAAAGGGGTGAAATTTCACCTTTTTTGTGAATACATTAGATACATTAGATTTGAAAAGGACAGCCAAGCATCATGTGAGTTCTCAACCATGTGTTTCTGTGCAAAATGAATCACCTAATGAGAAACAGGAAATCACCAATAAAGGCTGTTTGTTAATTACACATGAAGTTATAACTAGAATGGAGGCAGCAGGGTTTTATTTTAAACCAGATTTGAATACTACATTGAGAACATCAATAGAAAACTAGAAGATTTTAGACTGTCATTGACCTCATGTGCACTGGAACAGGTTAAGTATGCCAGGACCAGCCCTGCTTGCCTCCCTCCCCCACCCCATCCCAAATTATTGCTACTTAGATAAAGCAATTTTTATGTAGTTAATATTAGCACAAATCCTTTTTTCTGCTTGCCTGCTTCCTAGCAACCTGAAGCAGAGTATCTGCTTGCCAATCTGCTTTTGGTTAAAAAAAAAAATTAGAGCAGAATACCCAGTGAATTTGCCAATAGCCTTGACAAGATGGGGATGTATTCAATAAGCTCTCTGTTGAATTTTTGAGCCCAGTATGCGATTTACATTGTCAGTCGTCTGATCTTGCTGCACTTTCTATTACAGGCCAGAGAAGATGTGATCCACATGCTGAAGACAGAGAAAACCAAGCCTGAGGTTCTGGAGGCTCATTACGGGTCTGCGGAGCCAGAGAAAGTGCTGCGGGTCCTGCACCGAGATGCCATTCTTGCCCAGGAGAAATCCATAGGAGAAGATGTCTATGAGAAACCGATTTCAGAGGTAAAAATATGACACCAACAAGTCCCCTGGATGGGAACCTCAGGGAGATATCTTCACATTCTTCCATTTACATGCTTTAACATTTTCTTTCAAAGGCAAAATTTTGATGATACACTAATATACAATTAAAGTGTAATTAAATAAGTCAAGGGTTATAGTGGATAAGCTTCAATGTTAAGAATTGTAGAAGCTTTTCTTTAAACATACCAAAGCCTGAAATATATTTTTCCATGTGGTTCTGATAGTTACATGCTCTTGCAGTATATTATTCTTTTACTTCTCTAAGAAATGATATGTGTAAAAATTTGAAGTACTTGCCAGTTTTAACATTGAGCTGTCAGGATTCTTACAAAATTGGTAACCTAAAATTAAATTGATCTTATCACTGATATGGTTATAAAGACACTTTTTTGAATTTTATAAACTCTTTCATAATGAAAATGATCTAATGTGAGTGGCTAAAATACAGTGATAGAGGCAAAATTCTAATGAAATGCTTAGGGCAATTCTTTGAGATGAAATGAATTCTACTAGGGCTATGACTATTATTATCGATTACTCATAATACCACATTTTAAAAATACTCTCACATTGTAGCAGAAGTTTGAGCCAGATTGCAATACCAGTTTTTCACATTGACCCTTCAGACTTTATATTAAAAAATTTACAGTTGTGAAATTAGTGTCATGAATGAAAAAAGAGAACAGAAATTAAAAGTCTGAAACAACTTACTATACGTTTAACATGTAATTTATGTCAAACCTTTGGAGCAGCTCAGTTTGATAACTCTGAGAGATAAGATCTGCTGTAGACAGCATTCACAACAGATTGATGGTCCCGTAATTTTCAAATTACTGCAGCAAGAATAGACTGGAGCTCTATTCTCATCTTTTCCTAAAGAGTTAAGAGATGATTATAAGATAGGATGCAGTCAACAGGCTGGATCTACTTTCACTTCTGAGACTTACCACTGCTAGCTGTGTATGGCTATAGGCAGATTATGTAAGCTCTTTAAGCCTCAGTTTCCTCATCTGTGGGGTGTGAGGAACCACAGTGTCCACCTCATAGAACTGCTTTGAGGGTTTAATAAAGCAGTGCCTATAAAACTCTTAACATAGTTTCTGGCATATTCTAAGTACTCAGCAAGTATTAGTTATTAGAATTTGCTGGGATTCAAAAGTGATAACTGCTCATACCCTTAATTGGTTTGAAACTTGGGGAGATTTGAGGAGTAAAAGACACAGAGGTCAAAAACATGTATTTGTTTAATATGATAATAATAATAACTTGGATTAGAGAACTCAGCTTGGATAAATGGTCTCATTTGGGCTTCTGAATTATTTTCTTCCAAGGCTAGAGCTTGGGATGACACTCCCCACCCTCACCACCAAGGGAGAGGTGCGTCTGCAGAGCATACACGCTTACCCAGGATTACTGCCTCCAATCCACTGGGTTCTATGGGCTGAACACAGAGAGGGGAGTTTCTGACCTACCTTTAGAAAGTAGGCCTGACCTAAATATTCCTAACTCAGGGACAGAGGATCAGAACAGAAAACACTCATCCTGTGAGTTGTCCTTCTGGAACTGGCTAAGCTGGGCATATTTCATGGTTCCTTTCTCCTCTTAACAATCTGAAGAGTCATTTCCCCTTTGGGGAGAAGTGAGTGAGAAGGCAGAGAGAGAGGGCAGAAAATACTTTTCCTGATACTGCCAAAATGAAGTCCATTTTGTGAGAGAAATAGAATGATAGAAGGAGAAAAGATTGCTTTCCACCACTTACACATTTTGGGTCTGTTAACCTTTTAAATTAACAGTCAAGTTCTTGTTACCTAGGAGCAGAATCCTGCTTCCAAATTCACGAGGCAGGAACCGCGATACATCACTGTTCCATTAGCCTCCTGGGATCACGAGCAGGTAGTCTAGCTCTTGTTTCCTAGAAGCAATGTTATACCTTAAGCCAAAAATCACTGATCATTCTTATTTCCATACCATATTAGGCCCAGCGAGGGTATCCAATAGAACTCACCAGCGGTTAAGCAATGAACCCAATACAGTGGACCTATTTCCCTTGCCAAATATCTGGGGAAGAATTAAACAGCAAATATTAAATCTCTCTGCCCTTCTTCGTAAATTAAAGTCTGGAATATCAAAGTTCATAATTCTTAAGTAAAATTCCAAAAACATTGAAGGCTTTCATTTCTTTCCTTCCTAATTTTGTATTCTGCTTAGCCTAAGCCAGTGGGATCTCAATTGATTGGGTAGAGTTTGTTTTTGTTTTCTCCTTTAGTAAAAAAAACCTGGACTCACTGGCATTTTCAAAGTTGTATTAATATATCCGGAAGTCCCTAGAGTCTACTTTTTTCTGAAGAATCTAAAGAATTATTAGGACACATGCAATTATCAGAGTACAACTTCACACTCATAAATTTAAAAAATACAAGAGAGTCTCTAGCACTAAGATACATTTTTCTCAAGCAAAATTATATTCCTTGACCTTAGGACTCAGTATAAAGAAGGTCCATGTTACTCCTACCAGATACTGAAGCAGAGATTTTGGGCATGTCTGAGGGAAGGAAGGTAGATAGAGAAAATCTTCAGCCATAGCAGGGTTCTGGTAAGTCTGCTCTTACCAGAGCCTGTTGTCATCAGCAGCTTAATAATTATGGGAAATGGCAAGCTCGAGGTTGGGTGGAGCCTGTCTGCAGGTATTGTCTTTGCCCTCAGTGAGTGGCGTTCAAAACATTCCTGTCTTTTTGTAAAGTCTAGGGATTTGCAGTGGTGACCTCTTCAGTGCCTAGGTCTCATTTTAGGTACTCAATTTTTCCCACCTGAGTATTTAAGACCTCTTTGATCTTTTTCTTTTTTCAGGCCCTGTTCCCAGGCCTAGGAAGCCCATCGCTTTAGAGGGTCACCCTTCTGAAGCCTGTGTAATTTGAGACCCAGAAGGGATCAGACCTTACTCTTCCTCAGAACTTAGCCTCCCCTCATGTTTGAACTTTCAATCCTTGAGTAACTTGTCTGACTCAAGGCAACAAAAATATTTTCTTCTGCCACAACTTTTTCTGTTGTGAGAGAGGAAGGCTCAGCTGAGTTGTTGCTTCAGCATTTTAGTCATTTTCTTCAAGTGCTCCCAGACATTTGTTTTTCTAATATCGCCTTCCATATTCTTCATTATGTGGACTCCCTCAATGAGAGATGTGAAATCAAGGAATTCCGAGTCTGCCAAGAGTATTCTTTGTTAAACCTAAATCTTATCTATTTTCATGTTCTTGAGTTGGATAATCTTCATTAAAGGGCCTTTTTCCATTAACCACACCCACATTTGGACTTATCTGATGCTGTCCTGCCTAAATCTCCTTTTATCTCATCTTTCCTTCAAACACTACATCCCAACATTTCTTGAGTATGTTCACTCAGGGCCCCAGTGATATTGGCAATATCACTGGGCGCGGTGGCTCATGCCTGTAATCCCAGCACTTTGGGAGGCTGAGGCGGGCAGATCACTTGAGGTCAGGAGTTCGAGACCAGCCTGACCAATATAATGAAACCCCATCTCTACTAAAAATACAAAACTTAGCCAGGCGTGGTGGCGGGTGCCTGTAATCCCAGCTACTTGGGAGGCTGAAGCACGAGAATCGCTTGAACCTGGGAGGCCTCGGCAGTTGCAGTGAGCCAAGATGGCGCCACTGCACTCCAGCCTGGGTGAAAGAGCAAGACTCTTTCTCAGAAATAAATAAGGGCTGGGCGCAGTGGCTCACGCCTGTAATCCCAGCACTTTGTCAGATCACGAGGTCAGGAGATTGAGACCATCCTGGCTGACATGGTGAAACCCCATCTCTACTAAAAATACAAAAAATTAGCCGGGAGTGGTGGTGCGCGCCTGTGGTCCCAGCTACTCGGGAGGCTGAGGCAGGAGAATGGCGTGAACCTGGGAGGCAAAGGTTGCAGTGAGCCGAGATCGTGCCACTGCACTCCAGCCTGGGTGACAGAGCAAGACTCTGTCTCAAAAAAATAAAAATTAAAAAATTAAAAAATTAAATAAATAAATAAATAAATAAATATTGGCAATTCCGTCTACAACAGCTGAGACACTGAAATTCACCAAATAATGCTTCAGATGTCTTACCCTGATCTTCCCAGATCTCGATTCTTAAATCTGTTCATATTTTATATAACCACTTTGAATAGATGTTGCAGTCTTCACGGCAAGGGCCCCCAGATGAGCTCATGAAAGACTGTCAGCCCATTTACAGTGTCCTCCTCAATGCCTTCCTGGAGCCTAATGCCTTCTTTGTGAGGAAAGTCACACTGCTCTGTCCTCTGGGCTCTCCTGTCTCTATCTTCTCTGGGCACGCATTCTGATTCAACAATGTCTGAAATACCTTCCATTTTAATATCCCTATTTTTAAGAGTACTTAGATCCATTTCTCCTTTGTGTAAATCTAGTTTGGTCTTTAAGACCTCATATTTGCTTTTAAGTAGACTTCTCTTTTCCTCAATTCCTTAATACTTCTCCAGTTAGCCCTTTGCAGGTAACAGAGCTAAAAACACTTCCTGAATCATGCCTTTTTATCTAAAACATACTGAAATTTCTCCTCAAGTTATTGTACTTCTCCAGTAACTTTATTCATTAGAATAAGACTTCCAGGTACACTCTTTCCTTAGTAAATTTTTGGCATTTGGTGTTATGATTATCTCATTCAATTTTCCTTCCACTTCGTCCAAGTAGAATCTATATTTCCAAAGCAATAGGTGCCTATTCTACTTTCACTAGTCATTTAATAAAACCCATTCCTCTGTACTAAGCCACAGCTTGGATCCTGAAAACCAAAAGCCATGTACATATAGTATCTATGATTAATGAATCTACAGAATCTATAGTTATGGGATATAGTCTTCAGAGCCTCTGGACAAGCCACATAGAGCCAAGAAGATAGGCTACCTCTGTTCTCTCTTAGGTGACTGATGTAGTTCCAAACAAAAAAACAAGAAACAGCATCTGGTACAGCTGATCTTTTGCTACCTATGTTATTCTTACATCCAAAACTTAAAATTGACACCTAAAACCTCACACACTAATGTGTGTTATAGCAGAAGAATTTACAGCCTCTACATTCTAAAGTCTGGATCTGCAGCTCTGCCTAAGAAACACATTACATACACCAATGCCTCAGTAACTTATGCATTAAGAGATGAAAACACTGCTTTCCAGATAATGTAATTACTGTTGTGGTCAAGCTGTGCTAGTGTTGGTGAGGTGAACATTACCCACAAAGACTTCAGCCACCTACTCCAGTGGCTTAGTCCAGAACTGTAGCTATTGCAAACAACCAGTCTCAAAAGCCTACAAGAATAGATGTAAAAAGGCTAAGGCCTACCCTCTGCCTAGGCGGCCCCAGAACACTTGATACTTCCATGTGCTGTTTTTTTCTCCAGATGTCCATGTAATGACTATCTCTTTACATTTCCCAGTCAAACATCTGATTAGTAATGCTGCCACCTTCCTCTCCAAAATTCCTTACATGGATTGAGAGATACTGCAGAAGAGTTTGAGCCTTGAGATCACAATGTATCATTGTATGACAGGCAGAGTAAAAAATAAGAAATGAAAGGGCTGGGCTGCACACATCCAGTTCCCTATTCCAAACACAACTTTCAAATAAGTCACCTCTCCTTCCTTTGGGAGGAGTTGGGTAGGGCCTGAAGAAACAGGGAAAATACTGATCTTCAAATAGTTTCCAAAAGATGGAGAGTCCTATTTTATGATAAAGCAGGAAGACTGAAAAATGGGGGAAAGTTGCTTTTTCTACATTTTTGATGATGTTGATGATGTTTCAGCAATGCTTGACACGTTCTCTAAAATATGTTGAAAATCACACTTGTAGAAATTTGGAAAGTTCTTGGGGAGAATATTTTGTAATAGGGAATGGAGCTATTACAATGGGAAAACCTCATGTATAGACTGTCCCTTTAAGACTACAAAAATTGACCAGCCGCGGTGGCTTATGCCTGTAATCCCAGCACTTTGGGAGGCAGAGGTGGGTGGATCACCTGAGGTCAGGAGTTCAAGACCAGCCTGGCCAACATGGTGAAACCCCGTCTCTACTAAAAATACAAAAACTAGCTGGGTGTGGTGGTGGGAGCCTGTAATCCCAGCTACTCAGGAGGCTGAGGCAGGAGAATTGCTTGAACCGAGGAGGCGGAGGTTGCAGTGAGCCAAGATCGTGCCATTGCACTCCAGCCTGTGCAACAAGAGCAAAACTTCATCTCAAAAAAAAAAAAAAAAAGACTACAAAAAATTATTAGAAGATGTAAAAATACAATTAGCAATTCCTGATGATCTCAGATATTATCAGCCACCCATTAACGTGGGCTTCTCCACCAGTCTCTATCTGGTCACCTATTCCTAAACAAGGGAAGTGGAGATCTGGGAAGAAGATAATGTGAGCAGCTCTCTTTTATTTTGGGCCCCAGGAATGATTCACTCACAATGAACATATCAGGCAATTATAGAGAGAACTTCAAATCCTCCTTATAACTGAAGGGCAAACAGAAACTAAAGGGGAATAGCTCTGATGCTGAGACCCTGTGGAGTTACCCCGTGGGGTTTCAGAAAGTTGGTTGTGAGATTGAGAACTGATTTTAAATATGTCTGTTTCAACTAGAACAGTGGTTCTCAATTGGGGTGGTGGTGGATTTTTCCCTCCAGGGAACATTTGGCAATGTCAGGATGGTTTGATTGTCACACAGGAGGTGGTGCTTACTGGCATCTAGTGGACAGAGGCCAGGGATGCTGCTAAACATCCTCCAGCTCACAGCACCCCGAAATGAAGATGTATCTGGCCTCAGCAGTGCCAAAGTTGTGGAACAATGAATTAGAATTCAAAGGGGGAAAATAGGATACTGAGTAGGATAGGGAAATATCAAGATTGTAAGATTTGGTCCAATTTAACAAACACTTGAGAACATCAACTTTGTACCAGGGCCTGTGCTCAGCACCAGGGACTAAAAAGGTGATCAAGGCATGATCTCTTTAAAATCATATAACCTGGCCAGGCCAGGTGCGGTGGCTCATGCCTGTAATCCCAGCACTTTGGGAGGCCAAGGCGGGTGGATCACCTGAGGTCAGGAGTTTGAGACCAGCCTGGCCAACATGGTGAAAACTCATCTCTACTAAAAATACAAAAATTAGCTGGACGTGATGACTTGTGCCCTGTAATTCCAGCTACTTGGGAGGCTGAGGCAGGAGAATCGCTTGAACCCAGGAGGTGGATGTTGCAGTGAGCTGAGAGGTCGTGGTCGTGCCACTGCACTCCAGCCTGGGCAACAGAGTGAGACTTGGTCTCAAAAAAAAAAAAAAAAAATCTTATAACCTGACCAGAGAAAGAGGCACAAAGACCTGGTAATAATATTTACGGATTTTTTATTCTTTTGTTTTGTTTTGTTTTGGTTTTGGTTTTTGAGATGGAGTCTTGCTTTGTTGCCCAGGCTGGAGTGCAGTGGTGTGATCTCAGTTTACTACAACCTCTGCCTCGCGGGTTCAAGCGATTTTTCTGCCTCGGCCTCCCAAGTAGCTGGGATTACAGGCGTCTGCCAACACGCCTGGCTAATTTTTGTATTTTTAGTAGAGACAGGGTTTCACCATGTTGGTCAGGCTGGTCTCGAACTCCTAACCTCAAGCAATCCACCCGCCTCCGCCTCTCAAAGTGCTGAGATTACGGGCATGAGCCTTTGCGCCCGGCCTCTGCAATAATATTTGGTAAGAACTCTTTTAGAGATATGTACTGTCAACAAGTTCTGAAATCCTCCCTATATTTAGCATCTCTTGAAAAAAAGAGGACTTTGGATCCTACATATACTTTTCCTAGAAATGCATATAGCTGCAAGCTTTAAAAACAGATTGTGATGAAAATTACTTTCCAGGGGAGAAGTCTGGTGCATGTACATACTGAGATCTTAATTTTTCTATTAGGAAGGGTGTTATCCTCTTTCTGAGTATAGAGCTTTGTGCTATCTCATTAAAACCGTGAAAGAGTTGTTTTCCTGAAAGTTTAGGAACCCAAATGACCAATAAACAAACGAAAAAGTGTTTGAACTTTATCAGGTAAGTGAGCATTAAAATCACGTTGAGTGAACACTACACACCCACCAAAATGGTTAAAAGGTTTTTGTTTTTTTTTTTTGAGACGGAGTCTCCCTCTGTTGCCCAGGCTGGAGTGCAGTGGTGAGATCTTGGCTCACTGCAACTTCTGCCTCTAGGGATCAAGCCACTCTCCTGCCTCAGCCTCCCGAGTAGCTGGGATTACAGGCATGTGCCACCACATCCAGCTAATTTTTGTATTTTTAGTAGAGACAGGTTTTCACCATGTTGGTCAGGCTGGTCTTGAACTCCTGACCTCGTGATCTGCCTGCCTCAGCCTCCCCACGTGCTGGGATTACAGGCGTGAGCCACCACGCCCAGCTAAAAGTTTTAAAAATACTAAATGTTGACAAGGATGTAGAACAATCAAAACTCCTAAACACTGGTTGTAGGAGCGTAAATGGGTACAGCTTCTTTGGAAAATTGCTTAGCATATCTAATAAAGCTACATATACACATATCCTATGACCCATATTTCACTCATAGGTATACACCTGACACATATGCCATATGTTCACTAAAGGACATGTATTAGAGTATTCAGAACAGCATTATTTGTAATAGACTCAAGCTGGAAACTACCCAAATGGTCATCAACAGTAGAATGGATAAAATTATGGTATATCCCACCCCCCCAAAAAAGGAAAGAAGTTTAGGAACCATATATATGTTTACAAAAAAGCCAGAAAGCCAGAAGTTACTGCAGCATTATTATGGTTGGTTTACACAGCCAATCAGCATAAAGAAACTGATACAATGGGGGAAATGGTGGTGAATACCAGACTCACTGTTCTCGCTTTCAGGTAATAAGTCACTAGACCCATGTCAACAAATTATTTAGAGTCCTATGCAAATGAAATAAAATATTAAGCTCTTTCCCATGTTTGCTTATTCAGCTGGACAGACTTGAGGAAAAACAGAAAGAAACCTACCGGCGCATGCTAGAGCAGCTGTTGCTGGCCGAGAAGTGTCATAGGCGCACCGTATACGAGTTAGAGAACGAGAAGCATAAACACACTGACTACATGAACAAGAGCGACGACTTCACCAACCTGCTGGAGCAGGAGCGGGAGAGGTAATGTGCACACACACCACCAGTCACATCTGGATGCCCATAGCCCTTTCATGTCTGCCCCTCCCTTCAGGGATCAGTCTTTCAGCCAGGGGCATCGTGGACAGGTGCCCAGGGTCTAATGTCAATTTTTGAATGGGTGGTAACCATAGAGAATGATACAGAATTTTACCTGAGATTATTACATGAATGTTTTGGGGGTTGCATATAGGTAGGGCGTCACATTCCCAACAAGGATGTTAAAGGCCATGAAACTGTAAAGCTGGAAAGAAACTCAAGGACTTTATTTTTTAATTTTTTTATCATGTATTTCTTTTTATTTTTTATTTATTTTTTATTACACTTTAAGTTCTAGGGTACATGTGCACAACGTGCAGGTTTGTTACATATGTATACATGTGCCATGTTGGTGTGCTGCACCCGTTAACTCGTCATTTACATTAGGTATATCTCCTAATGCTATCCCTCCCCCCTCCCCTCACCCCACAACAGGCCCCGGAGTGTGATATTCCCCACCCCGTGTAAGTTTAATAATTTGCCTTCCTGAAAAGCAGATTTCCTCTCCAAAGAGAAAAACTAGATTGCTTCAAATAGAAAGCAATTTGTAGAAAGACTTTTCAAATGTAGGTGCTTCATTGATAAGTTTATGATCAATGAAGCACTTACATTTAAATGTAAACTACATTAAATATAAACTTGATCAATGAAGCACCTACATTTGAAAAGTCTTTCTACAAATTGCTTTCTATTTGAAGTAATCTAGTTTTTCTCTTTGGGGTGGAAATCTGCTTTTCAGGAAGGCAAATTATTAAACTTAACAAGTGTAAATGAATCCTATTCATTTTTAATACCAGTGTAGAAAATATTAGTATTTGGCTGTGTATAAATCACTTAATGACTAGAACTACCTGCTGAACTTTCTAAGGGCTGCATAACTTTTAAAACTTGGGGTAAAAAAACAAACCAAACCAACTGAAGACTGACACATTGAGCCTTGATGTTTATTCTTGTAGGTTTTTATTTAGTCTTCTAAGACCAGGGATTGCCACAATTGAAGCAGGGACCCCAACTTTAAAAATTTTATAATACATTCTTCTTTACCATCCGTTTTTTTTCCCAGTATCTTTTAAATTATTATCTGCCTTCTCTTCCCTAGGCTGAATGCTTATGTCTGTGAATTCCACAGACTTTGAAACCAGTGATATTGAATCCCCATGCTTTGAGTTACCAAGCATGTCTGCTTTTGTGTTTAGAGCTTGCAAATTGAGAACCACTAGGGAACAGATTTACCTAGCCCGGCTTTATTATCTATTTAGTTACAAAAAAGAGATCTAGTTTTCCCAGATTAGTGTATATGCGAGAAGAAGCTATCACAATTAGACAGTAAATAAAAGCATAAAATAGAACAGGCTTGGCTTAAACATTTTAAAAAAAATTATTGGTAATGTTTATTTATTATTGGATTTGGTACATCCCTTGCGGAAGGAGAAATGGAAAAGTGAACAATGGCTAAATTGTTGTGTACTATATCCCAGACTTATGGTTTTTTATGTTTGTCTTAAGTTCCTGTTAAGCTAAGGTTAACTAGCTTCATGTTTGAACACATAGACTAACTGATTCGACATCCTGGAGTAACCAGTGAAAATAAATCCCACCTCCTCAATCTCTGAGAACTTTCCAACCTCAAGCTACAGATACTGCAAACAAGGTTCTAAGGAGAGTATAAATTACATACACAGTCATGTGTCACTTAATGAAGGGGATGCATTATAAGAAATCCATCATTAGGTGATTTCATCATTGTGTGAACATCATAGAGTACGCTTACACAAACTTAGATGTATAGCCAACTGCACACCTAGGCTATATGGCACAGCCTGTTACTCTTAGGCTACAAAACTGTACAGCATGTTACTCTACTGAATTCTGCAGGCAACTGTAACACAATCGTAAGTATTTGTGTATCTAAACATATCAAAGGTAAAGTAAAAATATAGTATTATAATCTTATGGGATACAATGGGGGAAATGGCCGTGAATACCAGACTCACTGTTCTCCCTTTAAGGTAGTAAGTCACTAGACCCATGTCAAGAAATTATTTAGAGTCCTATGCAAATGAAATAAAATATTAAGTGTATAATGAATATTAATGGTAATGAATATAAAAGTATTCTGTGGTGGCCGCGTGTGGCTCGCACCTGTAATCCCAGCACTTTGGGAGGCCGAGGCAGACAGATCACCTGGGGTCAGGAGTTCGAGAGCAGCCTGGCCAACATGGTGAAACCTGTCTCTACTAAAAATACAAAAATTAGCCGGGCATGGTGGTGTGCACCTGTAATCCCAGCTACTTAGCCTGACGCAGGAGAATTGCTTGGACCTGGGAGGCAGAGGTTGCAGTGAGCCAAGATCGCGTCATTGCACTCCAGCCTGGGCAACAAGAGCGAAACTCTGTCTCCAAAAAAAAAAAGTACTCTCTGAACCATCATGCTGTCTTGTGCTGCCTCAGGCACACCACCGTCATATATGCAGTCCCTTGTTGACAGAAGTGTCGTTATGTGGCACAAGGCTATCTACAACAATCATCTGGTTAGGTGTCCTGTGTTGGAATGTGGTCAGGTAAAAAAGTTGCAACTTGATATTAACTTTTTAGAATATCGAAAATCAAATAATTCTAAGAGCACCTGTGTGAATTATTTCTCATTACCTTGTAAATTATTTGATTTAGAACCAGATATCTGTCTTTTCTTTAGCTTCCCACCTAAGCTAAATGCCTGAGGTAGTATAACTTCACTTACAGAGTCATTGGTTTAATAAAAGTGTGTAGGCGGAGTGACCATACTTATTCAGGCTGTTTATTTTTCTTTGTTTTTTGTTTTCCTAATTTTTGTGTTCTGTGAGAGTAATTGAAGTAATCAAATAGAGAGCATGATAGTTCACAGAGTACTTTTATGTTCAGGATCCACTAAGCCTATGCAGGATGTGTTTATTTACTACCTTTATGTTGGTCAACTCCAGACTAACAATTTTAATCCCCTCTCTCATAGAAGTTGTTTAATTTTATTAAAACAATTACAACAGCCTCTCCTGAGCAAAGTGCTACGTAGAAAGTTTTAAAAGTAAAAAAAAAAAAAAAAAAACTTTAAAAAAAATTACCCTAACATGCTTTTGATACTTTCATCAGCACCACTGGGATATGTCACCAAACTTTCACGTTTTAGATAAGAATTCACTAAGAGACCTTTGACTCTCAATTTTCACACCACTTTATGTTTTAAAATAATTTTTTATGGAATCAGTTATACTTTAGTGCTTAAATCTTTTTTGTTTTTCTGTCAACGTTTTATCTCAGCTCAACACTGTGACTGACCACCAGTGCACATGCCGTGGGCACTCTCCGACAGACACTTTATTCTAAATTAAACATCCCTAGTAGGACCTGATTGATACCTTAAGTTGGCGTCTCTGAATTTCTCTGCGATCTGAGGCGTCCACCGTGACTTGCTTGCCGAGTTCCCGGGGCAGCGAAGTTTTGGGGATTTTTCAAAGGTCAAGCCTGGGATTCCTGCTACCCTTTGGAAACTGCCCTGCTAAATCTGCTTTGGGTTAAATCCTCTTTTTGAAGTAAGCGGTCATAATTAGATCTACTTATGAGAGCTGGCAGGAGGCTGACCCCGAGGCTTTCTTTCCCGCGAGCCAAGTTGCCGGGGAGCTCCTCCCCAGCGGGGACCACGGACCACGGACCTTGGCTGGGTCGCTGCATCCCTGGGGCTCTGCCAGAGAGCCTCTCCAGGAGGCTCCCGCCGAGGCGCAACGCGGCCACAGCACCTGCAGGGGAAGCTGGACTGCTGCTAATAAGGAAACGGCATTTTTGAGAACAAGTGGGAGTCCTCGTGTCCTACAGACTGTTCCAAGTCCTTTACATGCTTTTTGTTTTGCACTCCCTTCCCCTTTTCCCGAAAAGTCCCTGTGAGCAAAAAGCACAGCCAAGAACTTTGCTTCGGAAATGCTTCCCTTTGTTTCTACTGTGAACATGAGTAAGGGAAGAAAGTGAAGTTTGAGATAAGCCTGAGTGGTTTTCTCCTTATAATCACTCACTCAGCTTCTCCCGCCGGTGGTGAGACTCTGCAGGCTGTCTCCATTCCAGGCGGCTTATTGATTTGGTGGTGGAGGGGTGAGGTTGGGGGCGGGGCAGAGCAGGGACTCTCCGGGCACCAGAAGCATTTCAGCTCCATTCTCCACATTTGTCCTGCTCTGTAAGGGTTTCTCACCTCTTCCAGAAAAATGGTTAAAGATAACAAAAAGGAACCCAGGCTCACAGGATCAGTAGTAGCTGTTGATAAGCCATCCAGATTCAGATGTTTGATGTTGTTTGAATCTGAGGCTCTGAATATTGTAAAAGATTTTGAGATCAGCCCTTTCAAATCCCTCATTCTACAGGTGGAGACATTGAGGCCTAGAACAATTATGTAACTCAACCAAGATCACACAGTGCAGGCCACTACTCTAGCACTTTTGGACAAGTGAATACTTTGTGCAAATAGTTTATGTTTCATTTTTGTGTGTAGGTTCCCCACCCCTACCCTCTTATATCCAAACTATGACACAAAATTTTGAAAGGCAGAATGACTGTTATCATGAAGATATAAGCACAGAGATATTAGGACCAGCGGTGTCTCTAGAATGTCAAGGTAGATGCTTTGGCACAGTGGTCTCTCGGAAGGAGCAGCCTGGGACTTGTTTTGAAGTTGAATCTGAATAGCATACACAGTGTTTTACTTAGCTTGCTTTCTATTTGGGGTAGTTATCACAGAAGGTTAATGAGGTTTATGGGGGCGCTTAATAAAGCCCTCCTCCAAATTAACTCCCTCGTTTTGCCACTGACCTAGACCCTGTAAGTGTAAAAACTATATAAATTATTTTTCACTTTCCAGGAATTGCTTAATTCATCTTCTATAAAAATTCCACAAATTAAGTACCTAAAGTGGGCAATGTATTGTTCTGGGCTTCCTTTATTCTAAGTCAACAAACTGTGATCATAATTTGTTACCATCATTGACTGCATATTTGTTTTACAAATAGTTATAGTCCCAAATTAAAAAGAGAAAACACCATTTTAAAATGTTTTGGCTTAATTAGCACTGTTAATAATAAAGACAAAAATATTTTTTATTGTATTAATTCCAGCTGGGTAAAGAAATCCCCCTTGTCTAAATGCTATATTTGGTTTGGTCCATATTTCAAGTCAACTTGACTTTTAAAGGCATAATTCTGAGCACATGAGATCACCTTCAGAGTCTGTGCTTTACTTTCTGCCTGAACTGCAAGACTTGTGATTTTAATCTTAAGCTTCACTAGGGCTGCTCCAAGAATGTCAAAATAGAGAGAACACAGTTACATCAAAAAGTGGTCTGGGACTTAAAGAAATATTTGAGGGAAAAGTGTGTGTGTGTGTGTGTGTGTGTGTGTATAACTGATGTGGAGGAGTGCTGTCTAGATCTATCACTGTAGATAGAGATTTTAAAACTTTTGGATTTTATGGGCTCAGCTGGGACTACATAAATAATTACATCATCATATAATATTGCAGCAAGCCTTCTAAGGGTAAGTTAAGTTTTTTAAAGTACAAATCAGCTTCTTAAGAGAAATCCCTTAACTTGTGAAGCAGACTGTAAGAGCAGGGGTTTGAATGGAAGGGAAGCTTTCAAGCCCCATTTTGGTATTCTTCCTTTAAGTCAATATGAACAGGGGGTTGGTCATATATCTGGTGGATAATGGGACAGTCTGCACTATTATACTTTCCTATGTGGGGGAATGACTAGTCAGAATCAACTGTTTTTGAAAACTTGCTCTAGTGGACTGGGATCTTTGGAAATATTCTTGATCCACTTTATAGGAAAAGTTTCATATCTGGTTCCCTGGAACATTATTCTTAAGTTTTTTAGGTTTAGTGGCCATATCTCAAAAGCATGTTAGCAAAATGGACTTTTCTCACTGGTAGCTCAGAGAATCTAAATAAAGCACTCTGTAGAAAAAGGTTGCTGATGCTTTGTAAATACTCAAGTCTTAACAAGCAGAAAGTAATCCATATGTGGAACATAACAGCAGAAAACAACTGAGCCTTCTTCTTTGTGATTAGCACTCTGCTAGAAGCTGTTCAAAAGCAAAGTTAACTTTTATTGACCTCTGATAAGCTAGACACATGTACCATCTTGTTTAATCCTTACAAAACTATAAGATATGTAATTATTAGCCCTTTTAGCAGATGATGAAGCAGAGAAGTTAAATTCCTTCCCCCAAGGACACTTGCCAATAATTAATTGGCAGAATCAGGGTTTGAACTGAGTTTTTTTCAGTAAGAAAAAAATAACTTTTCGCACTCCTAACTTCTTACCTTCTGATAAAAGTGAACACCTTATTTCTTCAATGCACAGAGGGAGAAAGGTGACTTGGAAAGTTGACCAGTGGCTTGAACTGCACACCTATTCTGTTGCCTGTTTAAGGTTCAAATTCACAGACCTTCACTTGGTCATAAGACATACTGCCTAATATCAGTATCCCACTGATGAAGGAAATTGCTGGGAATAGACAGTTTTCAAGAAAGAAGAGGAATTAGAATTCAGAGGCCCAGTGACCCAGCTGGAGTATGTTCTATAGTTTCTGAGATAATGCAGAATCAAACTCCACCTTCCATTTCCTCTTACCCTTAAAATATGCAAATCCCACTTTCCACTGGAAAAGTGTAATTAAAGTAAAGGAGGCTGAGGTGATGAGGTGTTACCCCTAGCTGAGGTGTCTGTTTTGGGTGATAAGGTGGGTGGGAGATGGTATAAAGAAAGTGAGGATACATCTTACTTGAAGGGACCAAGCAAAGTAACTTAAAAAGGTAGCTTCCCGGGGTTGGGAAGTTTGGGGTTAGAAGAGTCACTTCTTTTAAAAGACATAGGATAGTAACATACCTACTATCAGTGCTGTGGAACTAGGAGCATGTTGCTTATCTACCAGGCACCCCTCTGGATTAAATATGAAGGAGACCATTAAAAATGCCCTTGAGGTTCATTTCACCAGATTCCACCTATACAAAAATGCTGGGTCTTGGATGGATGTGAGCTTTTTCCCAAGCTTCATAGCACTCTCATTCTCAAAGTTAATGAGCTAACAGCCTCTGATTAAAGACTCTTTAAAGTCTTAGTATTATAATGTTAACAAGGATGCCTAGGAAAATGGGTTATCTGACTCACAGAAATTTCTAATTAATCAAGGGTTATGCCATGAATTAATTTACTTTTACTGCTATAGAAGATATTTCTCAAACACATTTTCCTTTCTTTTAAAAAATTTAAAATACACCACAAAATCCAGTTAAGTCATATTTGATGATTCAGGATCTTGTAGTGCTACTACCTGGATGACTCTGTACCTTATAAACTCAGAGCCTATTAGATTATATTTAAATCTAAATGTCAGTTCAGATCACGTTTTACTACAGATAAAAATGGTAAGGATGTTTTCTAGATTTTAGGGCTTAACTTGGCTTAACTGAGAATTTTAGTTAATTAGATTCCATATATTTTGGCTTTTATAACCACCACCACCACCACAGCAATAGAACTTGGACCAGAAAGAACCCTAATGACATTGTGAAGTGGCATTGCTGTCTGGGATAAATACCCGGGGTTCCTCATCTTGTGCCAAGAGGTTTAAGGACATGGACACATGTGGGTGGGTTAAGGAGTAGAAAGTTCAATAGGCAGAAGAAAGGAGAGAGGAGAGCAGCTGTCTCTCTCTTTGTGGGAGAGAGGTGTCCAAAAAGGAAAAGACGGCTGACCACAGCAGATTTTATAGGCAGGATTGAGGAGGCAGTGTCTGATTTACATAGGGCTCACAGATTGGTTTGACCAGGTGTGACGTTTACATAGCGCACGGAAAAGGCTGGTCGCCCCACCTAATCTTATTATGCAAATGGTTTTCCACTTGGCCGGCACCAGCTTGTCTGCTCCTTACTGTACGTAAGGCTGGCAAAAAGAAGATGGCCCTGCCATTTTGAACAGGCCTAGTCCCAGGTAGTATATTCCTACGGGCACATCTGCTGGCATTCACCTGTGCGAGCTTCCCGCTTGCTTGTTTATGTCTGCAGCTCAATTTTACGGGCTGCTCTTTGTTAGAAAAAAAAAAAAAAGATTTGGGGGCTGTTTTTCATTAAAAGGAAAACCTTACCAAGGGCTTCCATACTCTTACTATCTGCCTAAGTAATTTCTTTTTAACTCCTATATCAATTGTACAAAAGGATGAGATAATAATCAAAGAAAACTGATTATAACAAAAAAATGTCGAAAGGGAGGGCTTGAGCAAAAATGGGCAAGAAGTACACTTTACTGTAAATGATTTCAACAAGCTATGTAGGAATGCCTTAGTCCTGGTGTTTGATATCTCTTATTTTAGAAAAGTCCTAAGAAAAGCAACAGTGGAGGACAGTATTTGACATTTAAATATGAGAAATAGTGAGAACCCAGTAAGGGTAGATGTTCATGTTGGCACAGTTTCTCTAGATCTGAACCAGTCATTGAGAGAGTTTATCTTTTTAAAAACATTTTTAAAATTTTTCATGTTTTAGAGTTGGCGTCTTGCTCTGTTGCTCAGGCTGCAGTGCAGTGGTGTGATCAAAGCTCACTGCAACCTCCAGAGAGCTGATCTATTTCAAAAAGTTTTCAGGATATTACCAGATAGTCCCTGAAACTCTTAAGTTCCTGATTTGCTGAAAAGGCCTCATACTGAGAGAAATGGAGGCAGCTCCTTTCACATTGCTGTCATTCTTTTTGTCATGTGGCCCTGTAAATGCTGGTCACAACCAGTTAGAGAAGTTGACAACTGTCCTGGACAAAGGTCACAGAGGTCTCCAGTGCAAGTGCCTCCAGAGCCAGCTGACCCAGCTCTTCAGCATACATGGCATGAGTGGTTGAAACTGCTAGACTGAAGAGGCCATTCTCTGACCACCAGGGAAAGGTAAAGTTTAGCTCAGGCTAATTGACCCCATTTTAGTTGGTAGGCCCAGTGTTGTCCATTCTTATGTTTCAGAAAATGATAGAACTCTGATTTTAGTAAGATATTCCAGTTTTTCAATGTTGACTCAAATTGATAAAATAATGTGTGGTGAACAAAGCCATCTCCTGGCCACTTTGTCTTTAAAGTGGCTAGTTTGCAACCTTTGATGGCCTAGACATTAGAGAGACTGAGGTGGATGAGGTGGCCTGGCATGTGCTGTTTGATGGTGGTCAGCTAATCCATTGAGACCCTCATGAGACATACAAAACAGAAAGAAGAAAGGACAACAGTAGCCTAGAAAACCACCAAAAACCAAACAATAAACAAACAAAAAAACCACACCAGAACATAGAAATTCTTGGAGTAAAGAAAACCACATCATAGCTGGGGTTACAATGGATGCCTACTTCTGAAGGGATGACAAGCACTGGGCCATAAGCATTGCTGTTGGGTTACTGGAACTGCAGGTGTATGTTAAACAATGATGAACAATATTCCAGTTCTCTTTGGGCCTATCTGGCTGTGGAGACAGCTTTCTGTATTTATTCACTTTTTGGCATATTCTTTCTAAGAACTCCCATCATCTTAAATAATCTGGGTTGCTCTGTTCTTAGAACCTCAGAGACCAAGGGTTACGATAATAAAATTGTTATAGCTTTCACATTATCATTTGCTTGTGCTCAATTATAAAAAATGTATTATAGTGCAATAGTAATTGGATCTTTTAACCTAGTATTTTCTATTTCCTTGTGGCCTGTCCCCATTTGAGTAGTCACCCAGGAGCAACCACTGCCTCAAGAGAAATTTGTCACAACTAAACGGGAGAACAGAAATCAATATCTGGTGTGTAGGATCAGAAGCAAGGATCCAGGTATAGCATTAGAAAGAATATGTAATCAAGTGGATCCAATTTTTGTATATCACCCCTCTTCTTTCCCATTTAGATAAGATGTTTCTCTGAGAGGATAGAAACAAGGAAGCAAGAGAAGTTTATGCTGTAGGAGGGGGTAGTCCAAAATAAGAGGCTCTGTTCAGAGCTTTTTTCTGGGGAGTGGGTAGGGGACAAAGACGGAGAGTAATATAAAACCCAAAGAGAGTTGGTGTGGAGAATTCTAGACTGAAGGGATTACCAGGTGGAGTCCAAGAGTATCTTAGTTTGCTTGGTCTGCCATAACAAAACACTATAGACTCTTTTGCTTAAACAATGGAAATGTATTTTCTCACAGTTCCAGAGGCTGAAAGTCCAGGATGCCAGAATTGTTGGGTTCTGGTGAGACCTCTTCTGTTGCCTTGTAGATGGCTGGCTTCTCCCTGTGTGCTCACGTGGGCTTTTTCCAGTTCATGTGTATGTAGAGATAGCTCACTCTCTTCCAACTCTTATAAGGCTACCAATCCTATCAGATTAGAACTCCAACCTTATGACCTCATTTGACCTGAATTACCTCCTTAAAGTCCTGTCTCTAAATAAGGTCACATTGGGGATTAGGGCTTCAGCATATGAATTTTGGGGGGCACAATTTAGTCTTTGTCAAAGAGAAAGGCAAAACTTGTGGTTCTCCCTCCAAGAATTCAGGAGAAAAAGAGTAAAAATGGTGACCAGTATGTTTAGTCAGAGAAAGCTTGATACAGCCTCAGTTTCCTGCCACTCTAAAAGAATATCTAGATTTTTTCCCTGTGCCTTTGAAAGGCCATGGAAATAGCTGAGGCAGGGCTGGTCAAGAGCATGAAACTGTGACTGACTTGGATCAGGAACTTGGACAGATTGGCAACTGAGATCAGAGACCACAGTGTGCATCTCAGAGGATGCCTGTGTGGAAGAATGATGAGCAGATGACCTCTCATCCACCTTCCTAATGGTCCCAGAGGTTAGTCACAACTCCAGAAATGAGGACTTGAAGCCCTAGAATGAACTCAGGAGATCCTGACTTGACTGAAGTCTGAATTTACTAAAGGCAACTAGGCTTGGGTGAGCATACCCGTAATTAACTAAGATGAAGTTTCTGTTACCTGTGGAATGGGACCCCAAATAGAAATTATAAAAGATACAGAAAAATGAAGATCATTGTATTTCTTGCACATGTGAGTGTGAGGCCTGCAATTAGTACCACTTCATGGATAAAATAATCTGTATGTGTGCTGAGGAGAAATAATGCAGTATTGAGGCATTTCAGATTACATATGATGTGCTTCCAAATATCTTGTGACCTTCAGAGGATCATCTGATCTAAGTTTTACCTCTTCAACTGCAGTCAATTTCTTCTTTAGGTTACTCTAGTTACATGGTGTGAGACCCTCATAAAATCTGTAACCTAGAGACAGTTATTTTCTTAGTCTCCTTCATTTCATTTAGAGACAGATAACTCTGAGTTCAGTTACTAAGTCTATCACTTGTGGTCTGTGACTTTGGATAGGTTATTTAACCTCTCTGATTTTTGGTTTCCTCTTAAATAGAATGGGGATAACCAAGTACCTATCTCATAGCATTTTATGTTCATGAGATAATGAATATATAGCCCCATTCACAAGGCACAGCATGTAATACCTAAAGGGATCATTTCTTTTACTCATCTGTGTATTAAACTCTTGGAGGAAAACAATACAAGTTTCACTAAATCATGATTTACGGTTTATCAAACTAAGACATTTTGAGAACAATGCAACGTGTAGGAAAAGTAAACTCTTCTATTGTTTGAGGGTAGCTGTTATTGTATTTAATTATATGTAGATGCAGGAAAACTGAAAACCTGCTGCAAACAATTAGAGACTTCAATAAAGTAAAGTAGCAAAGTACAAAATTACATGAAATCAATAAGCAAAAATCAGTAGTTTTTATATTTCCAAATGACAAAATAATATAAACTATATTACATACAAACTATATTAAATATAAAATATCTAGGCATAAATTTAAGAATGTGAAAGATCTACGTAAAGAAGTATCTTAAATGCTACCTAGAGACATGAAAAAGACTGAGACCAATGGAAAGGATCATATTCTAAGACTGGAGGACTCAACATCATAAAGATGTCAAAAGCCTGGCACAGTGGCTCACTCCTGTAATTCCAGCACTTTGGGAGTCTGAGGCAGGCAGATCACTTGATCCCAGGAGTTCAAGACCAGCCTTGGCAACATAGTGAAACCTCATCTTTAAAAAAAAAAAATTAGCCAGTTGTTATAGCACATACCTGTAGTCCCAGCTACTTGGGAGGCTGAAGTAGGAGGATCACTTGAGCCTGGGAGGCAGAGGTTGCAGTGAACTGAGATTGCACCACTGCACTCCAGCCTGGGTAACAGAGTGAGACCCTGTCTCAAAAAATCCAAAAAAAAAAAAAAAAAACAAAACAAAAACCCTCAAGTCTCCCAATATTAATTCACAAATTTAATGTAATCCTAATATCAACTTTTTAATGTAGTTCTAAAAATACCTTTTTTAAAGTATGGGAACTAAATTAAGGGATTCTAAAGTTCATATGAAAAATACACAAGTGGACGGGCAGGCACGGTGGCTCATGCCTGTAATCCCAGCACTTTGGGAAGCCGGGGTGGATGGATCACTTGAGGTCAGGAGTTCGAGATCAGCCTCGCCAATATGGCAAAACACCGTCTTTACAAAAAAAAAAAAAAAATTCCTGAGCATTGTGGTGTGCGCCTATAATCCCAGCTACTAGGGAGGCTGAGATAGGAGAATTGCTTGAACCCGGGAGGCAGAGGTTGCAGTGAGCCTAGATCATGCCACTGCATTGCAGCCTGGGTGACAAAGTGAGACTCCACCTCAAAAAAAACAAAAACGAAAACCCATAAGCAAAAATAGTCAAATTTTGAAACCAAAAACAAGTAGAAACAAAAAGTTTTCTAGCAGAAACAAAAACTCTTTTTAAAGCTACAGTTCATAAAATAACATGGTATTGGTACATGAGCAGACAGACCAATAGAGCTGATGGAATTTCTGGAGATAGATTATATAGGTATAACAACGTAATACATTTTAAAGATGGCATTCCAAATCAGTTGGCAAAAGTTGGGTCCCTTAGTAATGACCATTATCATAGTCATCTTTTTGTATGGCTCCTATACTTTATTTGTAAACATTGGGAACAACTGATTGTATTTTAGTGAGAGTATTTCCCTCTGGCCTGATCTAGTGTCTACCATTTCAGGAGAACCATCCATATAACAGTTGTGGTTTGCGTCAGAAGAAAATTTAGCATTTACATTTTAAGTTTCCAAAGGACAGATAAATTCTATGTAATAAAAAATTATATTTGAGGAATAAAATAAAACTATGAAATACATAGCTGGAAAAACATGACTTACTTTCTATTCTAAAAAGCAATATTATGATTTTTAGCCATATAAAATTTTATAAGAAGTAAAATATGTGGTAACTAGAAGCATCCTTTGGGAGAGGAAGTGCTGGAGTTATTTTGCTGGGGTCATAAGTTTATTGCTGTATTTCTATAAATTTGTATATTTAAAAAATACATTAAAAAGAAGTGACAGGACACACTTTATATTATATATATATATATTTATTTATTTTAGACAGAGTCTTGCTCTGCTGCCCAGGCTGGAGTGCAGTGGTGTGATCTTGGCTCCCTGCAACCTCTGCCTCCCAGGTTCAAGCGATTCTCCTGCCTCAGTCTCCTGAGTACCTGGAACTACAGGTGCCCACCACCGTGCCTGGCTAAATGGTGTATTTTTAGTAGAGACTGGGTTTCGCCCTGTTGGCCAGGCTGGTCTCAAACTCCTGACCTCAAGTGATCCCCCTGCCTTGGCCTCCCAAAGTGCTGGGATTACAGGTGTGAGCCACTGCGCCTGGCCTCCCCACACTTTATATCTTGAAAGGATTAAACACAGCTTAAACTTACTTATTCGAATAATCTGTAGAATATTAATTTTCTTTTCCCAACAGCTGCATAAAACAAATTGCTTTAAATGAGAAAAAAAAGTGAATGTGAAGACCTGTGCCTAATAGTCTACCAAACTGAAGGATTTAAAAGCATGTATTTTTTTACAGAAGTTGTTGTGTTATTTAGCAGAGTCCAGATACAAATTCACTTATTTTGAAAGTCTAGCACAGATTTACCCTATAATTTCTAAAGTAGATTGTGATTCAGTTTATGTATATAGATGAAAATTCATGCCTATTTTTCAGAGAGATAAATAAGCATTAATTAATCAAGAGAGTCCTCAGGAACCAGAGTAGATGAGACATTTTAAGAAACACACAATAAAAATCATCAGGAAATAATAAACAGTCCAGTTAGACTGGGACTTCAACAGACAAATTTTCCATCAATAGTTACAGCCTCAGAGTCTACCCAAGTGACAAACATTTAGACAGTGAACAACTAGTGCTTTCTAGTAACAGATTTTGGAAATGCTTTCTGACCTATCAATACACTGAAACTATCACTTGTAATCCAGGCAACTGTAATGATCAACTGTAGATCAATTCTAACTTTAACAGATGTTCTTATGTCAGAAATGCAAAATCGAAGTCTCCTATGGATTTTTTTTCATGAACTGAAGCATCAGTGAGATGTATAAATTCCAGAGAAAATAAATTAATCCAGGTTATAGAAGCCACTGTATTAAAAGTGAACATTTCCAACAACTGAGGGGAGTTTTTGTTCCCCGCATTCCAAACTAGTTGGATTGAGTTTTTAATTGATCTAATCGTTTATTTCAGCCTCATGGGCAAAATTGGGTATGGAAAAAGTGATGTGAGATTATTCTTCTGGAATAAAAAACTCTGGGAATTCTGCTCTAAATTGGCAGACATTTGTCATCACAATAAATAACAAGTAAATATTGTTTTTGCATAAACTTATACACCAAGAAAAAGCTAAGAAAGGAAAGTGCTGGAAAAATGTGTTGTCTCGTATCACTACAGTGAATAACTACATTGTTTTTGTATTTTTACTTTTTTTCTAGAGTGGAAGAAGGTAGTCGGATTAGCATTACAAATCTTGGACTCCAGAGAGGAGGCTGAAACTTGGGAAGGTGGTGTTTTCAATGTTTGGAGGTTGCTCCTCTCTGGCTCTTTGACTGTGTGTGCACTCTTTTTCCAAGAATGCTTGTGTTTGGAAAGTGCTTCATGGTGGTGAAAAGTTTGAGCAGAAAAGATTAATCAAAGTTTGGGTCTTTCATGTTCAATGCATAACATATTCAGCTCTTGGATGTGAACTCTTAGCCAAGAAACTATTCAAATATTATTCAGGCGCTGAATGTGAGCTTTAACTGCAAACAAGAGGTCAACTTTACTTAGTCTTAACTCATTCCTCTTAAGTTCAGAAATGCTGTGACTTAAGGATTTTAAAAAATATTTTCTGCATAGCTCCTAATATCATATAAGAGGTCACTGAGAGTTCCTTTTATTTATTTTATTCTTAAATGCTTAAGGAAGCACATTCATTTGACCTGAAGTATGAAGGAAACAGGAAATGGTGGACTATGACTGCACCACATCCAGCGTGCTCTTAGAGGGGAGGAATGCTCTAGACTACCTAGTCTTTGTCATTTAGTACAATGTGACTAAATAACACACAACAACTTCTGTAAAAAACCTGTATTCAAATCAGGAAAGTGCTCTTATCTACACTACCATTCCTGCCTCCAGTACTTTCTGATTTACTCAGCTTTCCAGTGCTCTCAGGTTTTTCTCACTTCTCCCGGAATCTGTAACATACTGTAAGTTTTGGATTATGTTATTCCCAAGGAATAAGGCATAGTTGTGGGAAGAACTATTATCCAGACCTGATACACCATTCCCAAGCTTCCAAGGTGGAATCCTGGAAGAATGCACCTCTGCCCCAACTAAGGAAGGCAAGTGCAGTGCTTCTAGTGTATCCTATGATGTTCTTCTTCCTGCCCTGCCATGCATCCACTTCTTGAATTTCTGGAGCACACCCTGCTCTGCTACAAAAAAAAAAAAAAAGTTTCGTGAGATGAAAGCATATTGCATTGGCAAGCCCAGTGATTGCCCACATACATTGAGAAACTTCCAACTTGCCATATGCTAAACTAGATCTTTTTCATAATTCAGGAATCATGTCCTCTTTACATCTCTTTTCCTTATCAATTTGAAAAAGAAGCAACTGAAGGAAGACTTGTTTTAAAGAGTCACTTGGTCAGGTCATGATGCTTCATGGCAACCAGATGCTTAAAGGATAATAGGAGCCTGGATACTCTGTCTCTAGGATCCAGTGCTTTAAAAAGTTATAATTGTTTTTAGAAGATTCCCACTCATAGTGGACTTAGGACTCGACCTAGGGACCTATAATCACAATAATACTTTCCACATGCACTATATTACATTGGGGTATACATTTCAGTTAATATGTGCTGAGGAGTTGAAGAAAGGTTGTATATGATTCATAGAAAAAAAAAATTAGGCACCAGTGTCTAAGACAATGCCTGGTCCTTGGTGGGCAACCAATTAAGTATTTGTTGAATGAGTGAATACAAGATACTTCCTGAAAACAGAAAGACACAGAAAGAACCCTGCCCTTCAGAAGCTAATAGTGGGACGTTTCTTGTTACTGTGACTCTAAGAAGGGTTATAGCACCATTTAAACATCTCTGGCTTCCAAGAGGCTTCTAATAAACAGTGTTATTTAGCCAAGGGGGTGTTAATTAATTATAATAAATATAGCCTTTTTGAGTGAGTCTCAATAGTGGAGTTTTAAATTAACTTTGAATGTAGTCGTTTAGTGGTATTAAACAGGGAGGGAAAAGAAACCTGTCTGTGATTGACATTTGTGGTATTTTTTAAAAAGGTTTTTTAAAGGTAATAAAACATTTCCCCTTGCTATTATCATTTGTCTCTAAATATTGATTTAATATGGCTTGAACATAAGCAATGCCTCCCCAGGACTATAATTCAAGTTTGAATCACTAGAAGCAAACTGAGTACAAGATGCCGCTTGACTGTATAATCGGTCCTGACCCCTTGATTCCCTTTTTTTTTTCACATGGGTTTATGTTGCCTGTCAAAATTAGACCACAAGTTTATATTTTCACAAACTGCCTACCATCATCAAAATTAAACTGTGCAGAAACATATTATATATTGTGGGCCCACTATGCATCAGATTCTGTGGCCCTGACTTACATTATTTTATTTAATTCTCATAACAGCCCTGTAAGTTAAAACCCATATCCCTATTATACAGCTGAGTTAACTGAAGCCACAGAGTTACAAAATATACCCTTTAGTTACCTTCCAAGTAGGTGCCAAGCCCAGATTAAGTCTATCAATCAATTGCCAAGACGCCTCTTCCCCCAGCACTAGTGCAGCCTTGCCAGGCAGTGGCAATAGTTTCTTGTTTTCTTCTTCAATGTCAGTTTCCCCATCCATATTAAAAAAATAGCTAAAAAACAAAACAACAACAAAAAACAAAACAATAACTAATTGGTTAGTATCTGTAATTTTACCTTAACAATGAACATTGCTTTATGTAACTTTTACGGAAAGCTACATTATTTGATTATAACTCTGTAATGAAAACACACTTATTTAGTACTACAACCTTGAAACATGAAGTAATTATTATATTCAGTTCAGGCTATTGAGAAGTTAGACATATTCTTAAAGCAAAGGGCATGACTGAACATTAGGGATGTAAGAAAGCAATGGTCTTGACCTTATTTTTTTTCATGTTCTTTTCTATGCCATAACATAATGGCTTATACTTATGTAGTATAAAAGATATCTGAAGACTTAAAAATGCTCTGCAAACATTTAATTCTGTTAACCTTAAAGTTAATTTGACTAATTTATCTGGTATCGTGCTTTTATTCTGTAATTGAAATGAAATTTCATAACATAAATGACATACATTTCTATGCATATGGCTTAGAAAAAATTATACTGGAATGTTTAATTTACCTAATGGCTTTTTGACTAGATTTATCACTCATACACTCTCTCAGGGAGAAGGAAAAAAGGAATGAAGGGAAGGAGGGAGGGAGGAAGGAAGGGGGGAAGAAACAATGGGAAAAAAAGAAAAGAAAAAACAGAAGAGGGACAACTAATTTGAAGATGACAGAAGCTTTTGAAAACATTTTGTATAAATGATGAAACAGACACTTCTTTAACTTTAGCTGAATGTATTCACCTACTTTTGTTTGTGCAGACAGCAGTTTTTGCCATTTAAAAACACTTAGGGAAAAAAATTCAAGTAAAAATATTTTGTAAAGATGAAATGATTTTTAAAATGAAAGGCACTTGGCATTCTGTAGCCATACTGCAGTGTTTTCATTTAGATACCATGTACCTTAACTGGCATTTTAGTTGAAACATGAATTTTCTCCTGTTGGCTGAATCATAGATTAGGCTCTAGTGGGATCCCTATTTAAATTCCAGTATGTGCTGAATAGAACTGTATAGAGTTTAGCTAGTTTGAAAAATCGGGAGTGAGGCCCATTTGACATTTTATGCATATCTTTTCTTTATTTCATTCTTCCTCCCCAAATGTATCCCTCTCCCAGTGCATTTCCCTTAGTGTGGAGCGTAATTCCCGTTCACTTGCTTTGCTTCTTAAGAGCTGCCTTCCCTTCCAGTCTTGGGCAGCTCCACCCCTTCTCACAGACCAAAGTAAATCTGCACAATAATGAGCCATATAAGGGAGGAATGACATCATCAGTTAGTGTTCCCAAGCTGTTTTGCACAACATTCACCTTTCATTGTTCTGATGACAGGGCTGGAATGTGACGGTTAATTCCCTGTGGAGTAGGGGGCTGAGCAAGGCCTGCTGCTGTTGAACAAACTTCAGTACCCCCTTATAAAAAAACAAAAACAAAAACAAAGCTACTATGCTTCCTAGTATTAAGGTAAGGAAGTCAAGATCTGTTTTGATTTAAGCAATGTTAGTTACTCTTGTCCATGCGCATTTCATTTGTTAATAGGCTTACTTGGCAGTAAACTCATTTCTAAGTGTTACTGCAAAGAGCATCTTGGAAGCTGGGTTTGGACATTTGTAGAGCCCTGACTAATCTGACAAGGGCTGTAAGAACTCGACAACCTTTCAGTTTGCAGCTACAGGTTTTACTGAGTGTGGATGGTGACAAGCCTTGAAAATTACCAGCTCATTGTGACTTTCCTTGATGCCTCAGAATCCTTGATTGAAACTGGCCAAGATGCACCTTGGTATGGTATGAAGAGTGCTCCTGGTTTTCTATGGTGGGGGAAGTAATTTCATCCTACAGAAACCTTGGGGAGTTTGTTCCAGAACTGAAAAATCTCTTGTCTTACTACCAGCAGTCCTACTAATGTGTTCTGAAGGCTTTTAACAGGCAGCCTTTCTATATACTGTAAATGTATCTTCTAGTGTATGATTTCTTGATGAGCAAGCAACTAATTTCAAGTAAAATATTCTTCCCAAAGGTTTGTTGTTATTGTTGTTGTTGTCATGTGGATTTTCTGCAGCTCTCTCTTTGCATGTGTGGAAAAGGCTTGTAAAAGTTGGCAATGAATTAGAATGCATAGCGATCCAAAGAAAGCCGTGTTTGTTCTGAAACACTCAGTGTGGCTGTGATAACAAGAATAATAAAGTAAATAGGAGGTTTGATTTCAAAGTGGGAATGAGAGTAAAGTTTGGATTATGTTAAACAATTATGCAAAAACTTGAACTTCAGTAATTTTTCAAAATGCCAAAAAACATTGTCTAAATTCAGCAGAGTGTATAAAAATAAATAGCTTGATTTAGTGCTCAGTAGGGCTGAAAGATCTGTGAGTCTTTCACAAAAGAACTTCATTTGGCCAAAACCAAATTTTTATAGTGTGATTTTAGATTCACATGACCCGTTTTATAGAAATTTGAAATGGGGGCAGATGGTATGGTTTTCATTTGTGTAGATTTAATTTGTGTAACATTGGTTGTTAATACTGTTTTGTCTCTGTGTTTAAAGTGATGAATATCTTGAGTTCAACTATGATGAAAATCTTGGGTTCACTACATTGATCTTCCTGGATTCTTAATTCCATGTGACTGGATGAACTTCTGTTTACTTGTAAAATTAAGTATCCTTTCCACCACAGAAGGATGCTCACATTTGTTTTTTTTCTAGATTAACAATAGTCAAGATCAATACAAAATTAAGTCTGAGGTTTTGGAGTTTTGTTTATTGTTTCAACATTTAGTTTTTTGAATTAGTTTTAAAGGTTTTCCAAAACTGGGTGAGATAATTATTAAATAAATGTTAACATAATAATTCAAAAAAAATTTAGCAAAATTTTACATAAGCTTATATTTAAAACTTTTTAAAAGACCTTTAAATGTCATGGCAATAAATCCAACTGCCATTGTAAAAAGGGAGAGGTTTACTTTTCTGAGTAAGTAAAGTGATGTATATACTTAAATTAATTTGCTACCTAAGTTATGTCTAAGTTATTTTAAACAAATTTTATTTGTGAAAATGGATTTACCCAAGAGACAAATTAGATTAGTAGTATCTTAATTAAGAGCTTTACAGTAAAATACTTTTATGTTGTGAGCTCCCATACTGTATAAGCTTAAAACCATGACTTTGCCCAGCACTGTATAAAAGTGTTTGTGGAGTAAAATGAGGTGTATGGTACCTTTATGGATTGTCTCCAACTTCTTTGACTAGTCTCAGAAAACCTCATTCATGCTGCCAGCTCCTCCTGTTATGTTCTGTGTGACCACAAGTGCCTCCCACGGGGGAAAGGCTCCTCACACTGTGGGAGGTGTATGTGGAAGGAGACCCTCACACATGGGAGACCCTCATACTGTGAATTCAGGGACTGAAAAACCTACCTGCTTCTAATATCCTCCCTGCTTCCCCCAGGGAATCCTTCCATTTAACTTATTTTCTAAGGGAGAGAATTTCCTGTGGCAATATGCATTTCCTAAATATAGCATCCCATAATTAGGTGTGATGAACTGGGCAACACATTCCTTAAGAATGGGATACGGAAGGCCTCTTTGAGTTGGGGAGAGAAGGTGAAGGGGCCACCTGGAAGGGAGAGCCCAAGGTCACACATTTAAGTGACAAACTTGTATGGTTCATGGCTTTTCCTGTTCCTAGTGAAAATTATTAGGTAAATTCATTCACCTGGCTGATTATACACATTATCAAAAAGAAAGAATAGTACCTGCTTTTTCTTGTTTTAAAAGTATTTCATCTGACCAATCGGAGCGGGTGTTTGAAAAGTACTTTGAAACATAGAAAATAGGAAAACACAATAAAAGGCATATTGTTGTCCTCTTTGGGGAGAGGACATAAGAACAGAAACCTTAAGGTTGAGAAAGAAGAGCCCATGAGACTACTGTGAACTGCTGTCTTGGTTCATTCAGGCTGCTATAACAAAGTACCGTAGGCTGGGTGGCTGATAAACAACAAAATCTTTTTTTCTCACAGTTCTGGAGGCTGAGAGTTCGAGATCAGGGTGCCAGCACAGTCAAGTTCTGGTGTGGGTCCTCTTCCTGGTTGCAGACTTCTGTCTTTTCCTTATATCCTCATGTGTGAGAGCCCTCTGGGATCCCTTTTCTAAAGGTAGTAATCCCATTCATGAGGGCTCCACCCTTCTGACCTAATCACCAATCAAAGGCCACAACTCCTAATACCAGCGCATGGGGGGTTAGGGTTTTAATATACAAATTTTGGAATGTGAGAGGATATAAACCTTCAATTCACTGCAGGTTGTAGCTTACAAGGGTGCCTGACCAGTGAAGGAATGGGAGCTGAAATAGAGTCGCAGCATGACACTGATTCCATAGAAAGGAAGGAGATCTTTCCAGTTCTGACAAATGTGCCACATGGGTTATACACCTGACAACAGGAGAAGGGTATTGGGAAGGCCGACAACTGCAAAAGCCCTGAACAACTACTTCCTCCATCCATGTCCCCATCCTTGGGTGTCCCCGAGTAGCCTATATTTAAAGGATAAATGGCATTTAACATAGCATTGCAATATATATATTTTTATTCCTATCCCCTAATACACTGACAACGGGGAGGAGACATTCTGCCCATCTTTGTTGAATTATTGAGTTAATTAATGAATCATGGTTATATTCTATATGAGTCAGGGAGCTTCATACTAGAGTGTGTAATCAGAGAGTTCCCTGTCAGTGAATCTCAAATATGGGCCTCCTGGATGGTCAGCAAATTATCAGAAAATACGAGCCATTTCTTTGGCTCATATGAGCAAACAACTAACAATTCCCTAGACTTTAATTTTTATTGTGACTAAGTGGTATTTACTAGTTACGTATTGAGCAATTTATTTTACAACATATATAGCATTTATAAATTTAAATTAGCATGTTACCAGATTTTCTTGAAGACTAAATCAGTATTTTACAATATAGTCTAGCTGCCACCTAGTTTGCAAATACCTACAAGTTTCTGCTTACCTGGTAGTAAGAAATGTAATCATCTCCAAGACGTATAATTTGTTATTAGTCATGAACTTTTCATGGTTTTCAGTTCTTGCCATCTATGGGTTTTAAAGGTAAATTACTATGGATTAAACTTCACAATCAGTTTAGTTTGTTGTGGGTTGTTGGGCTAACCCACAGAGAGTCCATAATGCAGGTCCTTAGTTTATAATTTTCAACAACTAGTTCCAAGGCCCATCATCAATATTCCTATTCTAGAGCAGAATTATACATAACCCCCTTAAAATCTGATGAAAAATAAAACTTCATTTATGATAATTTGCCTGAGCTTTGTATGTTTGCCATTTAAATTACTTGAATTATACTAGCAAAGTAAATGTAATTAAATTACTGGATTTTTAAAAAATTTATAGGATGTATAATAGTTTTATAGCTTAAAATCATAAATATAACTACAGGATCTTCTCTTATGAAGAAAAAGCAGTTCACAAAAGCTGCTAGCAACAGGTCTACAGATTTTTTCTCTTCTCTTTCAATTTTTTTAATCACCAAGTTCTTTTTTAGAGTGGGACTATGTGAAATAGGCCTTCCTGCACTGGGCTAGGGTCAAAAATTTGAGATCACAGGCTCCAAAACGTTGCTGGTCTTTATAAGACAAGAGGAGAAAAAAAGTGTACGAGGGCTTTTGTAAACTCATCTTCACTACTAAGAAATACAAAACAAAAACAAAGCTCAAAAGTTTTTGTCCTGTTGGGAAGGATTCACCATTTCTCTCTTTATAAAAAATGATTCTCTGGCACTCAGAAATCAGAGCTGGAACTAGGGTGAGGCAAGTGAGGCTCTCACCTTGGGTGCAAAATTTAAGGTGATGCCAAAAAACTCAGTAATCAAGATATATTATATTTTAATGAACTATTTAAAAAGTATCAAAATTAATGCAAAAAATCCACGATGAAGAAAATATCAAAATTTCAAGTGAAGACGGGCTCTGACTCTGCAGTTGTACAACCCAACCCTCATCCACTTCTCTCTCATCCCAGCCCTGCACAGTATATTAGGGCCATTAGATTAATTCTGGATAACTATAATAATAATCACCATATTGAGGAAATGAGGTAATTTATTCAGAAGTAACATTCTATAATTGGATCATTGGTAACACAAAGGATATGCTTGAGGTCATGGATACCTCATGTACCCTGATGTGATTACTACACAGTGTATGACTGTATCAAAATATCCCATATACTCCATAAGTGTATATACCTACTATGTACCCACAAAAATTAAAGATTAAAAATTTAAAAAATTAAAAAGTAATGCCCTTTCTGAGTTATTTGGTAAAACCATGCCCTATTATTTTAACAAGGTGCTTAGCTCTATACTGTACTCTAGTTGGGAAAAAACACATTGTGACTAAAGACTTCAAACTACATGCAAGCTTGACTCTTTTGAGGTTCATTCATCTTTAATTACTATCATGCCCTTATGAGTTTTAACCTGCCCTCTGTCTTGGAAGACAGAGAGGCGTACACAAGGGGAGAGTTGAAGAAAAGCAAAAATAGTGTTCTGAGAAGGAAATTAACATGGTCTGGCTAAGAAACAAGCTTAGGATGACTTTTTGGTGACATTTGTGTTGCAAAACGGGGTCCGATGGATTAAGATGAGGACAAGTGACAAAATCTTAAGGAGTCAAAGAGACAACTGATGCTCTGGAGCTAATGCTGATAAATTTGGAAATGTGGTTGAAAAGTGGGAGTGTCAAGAATGTTGGGCAAAAGGAGCCCTGAAATCTTACACCACTTTATTCCAAGAAAGAGAGGTAAGAATGAATATAGGCAGATGTCCCCTTAAATATTTAGGAGCACAGATTGACAAGTGTTCCAAGGATGGTGGTTATCACAAGAATGGATAATTAGGATAAGCTTTAAAAAAATTCTCACTTCCCATTTCCTTCTCCCAAACAGTTTGTCCTTAGACCATAAGAAGAAAGATAAATTAACAAGTTTCTGTGGAATAGGACAGACTGAGAATACTTTCTCTGGCATAAGTTTGACTAAGTATCAAATGGATTCCAATAAGGAAGAAAAGTAAAAGTCTAACAAACTAAATTATATAAACATGGAAGGGAATAAGAGAATCACCCATAGTCACAGACAGATGTGAAAGTTCCATGGCACTGTGAGGAAAGTGAAAATACAACCAAAGGCCAAGGGAGCTGAGACTGGAGGTGAGAGGGGGGAGCTAAATATTACAAAGGAGATTTTTTTAGAAAACATTATTAGCTGGGCACGGTGGCTCATGCCTGTAATCCCAGTACTTTGGGAGGCTGAGGTGGGTGGCTCACTTGAGGCCAGGAGTTTGAGACCAGCCTGGCAAACATGTGAAACCCCATCTCTACTAAAAATACAAAAATTAGCCAGGCCTGGTGGCGCATGCCTGTAATCCCAGCTACTCAGGAGGCTGAGGCAGGAGAATTGCTTAAACCCGGGAGGCCGAAGTTGCAGTGAGATCATGTCACTGCACTCCAGCCTGGATGACAGAGTGAGACTCCATCTCAAAAGAAACAAACAAACAAACAAACAAACAAAAACATTATTACAGAAAATTTCAAACATTTACAAAAGTAAAGAGAACAGTATAATGAACACCCATGTACCCATCAATAATCTTCAACAATTAATTAACTTATGACCAGTCTGGTTTCATCTATTTTTCACCCCCCTGAATTATTTTGATATAAATTTCAGATACATAATTTCATTCACAAATATTTCAATATGTACTTCTAAAAAATAAGGACTCTTAAAAATAAAGGACTCTTGCCATAATCCATTATCTAACCTAAAACTTAATAATTATTTCTCAACAATATAATTTTTCCAATTATCTCATTTAAAAAAGCAGTTTGAATAAGAATCCAAAAGGTTACAGTTGGTTGATATGTCTTCTAAATTTTAAAAAAATCCATGGGTTCCCCTTTCTGCTCCCATTTTATCTTGCAATTTATTGATTGAAGAAACCAGTTTGTTTATCCTATGTAGTTGCCCACATTTTGGATTTTTCTGATTGCATCATCATGAGGTCATTTAGCAGTTCCTTGCTCCTATCTTTCCTTTAAACTAGTAATTAGTAGTTATAGGAGCTTGATTTGATTCAGGTTCAGGGTTTTTTTGTTAAGAGAATCTTTCATGGGTGGAGGTTTGTATATAATGTCTGGCTGTCTCTTTTTGAGAAACACTGATGAGCATTACCTACATCCATTATTTCAAAATGGTGGTATTCTATAGTTACCTCTTTATTTATCAATAGTAGCATGTTTTCATTTATTAATTTATAAAGAATAAGGAAAAACAAAGTTTTAAATTAAGAAGAAACGTTAATATATATCTCTTAATGTTTATATAGGAAAAACAAACTAGTTTCTTAAATATATATGAGGGAGATCTGGAGAGTGTTTTGAAAGGCTCTGTGCATTGACCTGTCTTTTTATTTTATATTTATATATATGCATATATACTTATATATATATATTCATGTATATATATTCACACACAAAAAAACCTTAAAATACTGATCCTGCCCTACCTGTTTCCTGTGTTCACTTTCCTGTTTCTCCTTCCTTTTACAAGCAGAGTGACATGATCTGATTTACCCTCTTTTAGGATCATTCCGGCTTTTGGGAAGAGAACAGACTGTGGGTGGACAAGAGTGGAAGTTGAGAGTCAGATTAGGTGGCTCTTGCAATAATCCAGATAAGAGATGATGGTGGCTTGGGCCAGGGGGATAGCAATGGAGGAAGTGAGAAGTAACTGGATTCAGGATATATTTTGAAAGCAGAATTGACAAGATTTGCTGATGAATTGAATGCAGGGATGTTACTCAAGATGGCTCTAAATTTCAGTCCTAAGCATCTGGAAGAAGTGGGTGTAGGTGACTGATTTGAGGAAGATGTGGTTGGAACAGATTCATGGGGAAGACTGGGAGCTCAGAAGAGATAAAGAATGAACAGCTCAGTGGGCTCACAGCTAATTGAATGACAATGTCCACGCTACTGAATGGATTGATGTCAGCAGGAGGGAGATCTGGAGAGTGCTTTGAAAGGCTCTGTGCATTGACCTGTCTATTTAATTAATAATTGGGGTCATCTTGCCATTGACACAATGCTAGGTATAAGCTGTTATTCTGGGTGACAAAATAGAGTCCAAGGGGCATCTTGACAATTCTAAGATAAACTGAATCAAGCAAGATGAAGTTAACCTAAACAGAGTCTGGCAAACCTGAGCTGTCCAGGCAATATCCATTTGAGCAATAGCATTGTTATGAAAGCACAGTGTTTGTGCAAATAGATCTGATTCAAAATCCCAACCTGCCTCTTCTTAGTCATGTTCTCTTAAGTTAAATAATAATTTACCTTATTTATAAAATGGTATAGTATTGCCTTGCTCAAAGGGAATGAAAATTAAATGAAATAATAAAGCTCTCACACTACCTAGGAGACCTTTCCTTTTATTTCATATGTTGTCAAAATTAGGTATTAGCAAATATTGGAGTTGGGGTGGGCTTTATTTAAGCTTTATTTTATTTTAATAGTTTTTGGGGAACAGGTGGTTTTTTGTTCAGGGATATGTTCTTTAGGGATAGCTCTTTAGTGGTGATTTCTGAGATTTTGGTGCACCCATCATCTGAGCAGTGTACGCTGAACTCAATGTGTAGTCTTTTATCTTTTACCCCTCTACCCCACTTCCCTGAGTCCCCAAAGTCCATTGTATCATTCTTATGCCTTTGTGTCCTCATAGCTTAGATCTCACTCATAAGTGAGAGCATATGATATTTGGTTTTCTATTCCTGAATTACTTCACTTAGAATAATGGTCTCCAACTCCATCCAGGTTGCTGTGAATGCCATTATTTTGTTCCTTTTTATGGCTGAGTAGTATTTCATGATGTGTGTGTGTGTGTGTGTGTGTGTGTGTGTGTGTATCTATCTATCTCTCTATCATCTATCTATCTAATCTATCTATCTATCTATCTATCTATCTATCTATCTATCTATCTATCATCTATCTAATCTATCATCTGTCTATCTATCTATATCTCACCTTTTCTTTATCCACTCGTTGGTTGATGGGCATTCAGGCTGGTTTCATATTTTTGCAGTTGCGAGTTACACTGCTAAAATGTGCATGTGCAAGTGTCTTTTTCATATAGTGACTTCTTTTCCCCGGGGTAGATACCCAATAGTGGAATTGCTGGATCAAATCGTGGTTCTACTTTTAGTTCTTTAAGGAAGCTTCATAATGTTTTCCATAGTGGTTGTACTAGTTTACATTCCCACCAGCAGTGTAAAAAAGTGTTTACACATGATGTGATCCCTTTTCACCACATCCATGCCAACATCTATTATTTTTTTATTTTTTAATTATGGTAATTCTTGCAGGAGCAAGATGGTATCTCATTGTGGTTTTGATTTTGCATTTTCCTGATAAGTAGTGGTGTTGAGCATTTTTTCTAAATGTTTGTTGGCTGTTTGTATATCTTCTTTTGAGAATTGTCTATTCATGTCCTTTGCCCACTTTTTGATGGGATTATTTGTTTTTTCTTGCTAATTTAAATTCCTTATAAATTCTGGATATTAGTCCTTTGTCAGATGCATAGTTTGCAAATATTTTCTCCCACTCTGTGGGCTGTCTGTTTACTCTGCTGTTTTGTTTTGTTTTGTTTTTTGAGACAAGAGTCTCGCTCTGTCGCCCAGGCTGGAGTGCAGTGGTGCAATCTCGGCTTACTGCAGCCTCCACCTCCCAGATTCAAGCAATTCTCCTGCCTCAGCCACCCAAGTAGCTGGGGCTACAGGTGTGCGCCACCACACCCAGATAATTTTTATATTTTTAGTAGAGATAGGGCTTCACCGTATTGCCCAGGCTGGTCTCGAACTCCTGACCTCAGTTGATCCACCTGCCTTGGCCTTGGCCTCCCAAAGTACTGGGATTATAGGCATGCACCACCGTGCCCAGTCTGATTACTTCTTTTGCTGTACAGAAGCTTTTTAGTTTAGTTAGGTTCCATCTATTTATTTTTGTTTTTGTTGCATTTGCTTTTGGGTTCTTGATTATAAACTCTTTGCCTAAGCCAATGTCTAGAAGAGTTTTTCCAATGTTATCTTCTAGAGATTTTATGGTTTCAGGTCTTACATTTAAGTCTTTGATCCATCTTGAGTTGATTTTTGTATAAGGTGAGATGAGGATCAAGTTTCATTCTTCTACATGCGGCTTGCCAATTATCCCAGCACCGTCTGTTGAATAGGGTATCCTTTCCCCACTTGATGTTTTTGTTCGCCTTGTCGAAGATCAGTTGGCTGTAAGTACTTGGCTTTATTTCCGGGTTCTCTATTCTGTTCCATTGGTCTACATGCTTATTTTTATACCAGTACCATGCTGTTTTGGTGAATATGGCCTTCCAGCATAGTTTGAAATCAGGTAATTGGTGCCTCCAGATTTGTTTTTTTCGCTTAGTGTTGCTTTGGCTATGTGGGCTCTTTTTTGGTTCCATATAAATTTTAGGATTGTTTTTTCTAGTTCTGTGAAGAATGATGATGACATTTTGATGGGAATTGCATTGAATCTGTAGAGTGCCTTTGGCAGTATGGTTATTTTCACAATATTGATTCTACCCATCCCTGAGCATGGGGTGTGCTTCCATTTGTTTGTATCATCTGTGATTTCTTTCAGCAGTGTTTTGTAGTTTTCCTTGTAGAGATCTTTTGTCTCCTTGGTTAGGTATATTTCTTTCCTTTTTTTTTTTTTTTTTTTGGTTAGGTATATTTCTAAGTGCTTTATTTTATTTTTATTTTTTTGCAGCTGTTGTAAAAGGGATTGAGTTCTTGATTTGATTCTCAGTTTGGACATTGTTGGTGTATAGCAGTGCTACTGATTTGTGTATAGTGATTTTGTATCCTGAGACTTCACTGAATTCATTAATCAGATCTAGAAGCTTTCTGGATGAGTCTTTAGGATTTTCTAGGTATAGGATCATATCACTGGCAAACACTGACAGTTTGACTTCCTGTATTAGTCCATTTTCACACTGCTACAAAGACACCACCTAAGACTGAGTGATTTACAAATAAAAGAGGTTTAATTTGCTCACAGTTCTGCAGGCCTGGGGAGGCCTCAGGAAACTTACAATCATGGTGAAAGGCAAAAGAGAAGTTAAGTACCTTCTTCACAAGGCAGCAGGAAAGAGAGTGCAGAGGAAACTGCCACTTTTAAAACCATCAGGCCTCATGAAAACTCCCTCACTATTATGAGAACAGCGTGGGGGGAACCACCCCTATCCAATCACCTACCAACAGGTCCCTCTCTTGACATATGGGGTTTATAATTTGAGAAGAGATTTGGGTGGGGACACAGAGCCAAACCATGTCACTTCCTTTCTACCAGTTTGCATGCCCCTTATTTCTTTTTCTTGACTGATTGCTCTGGCAGGGTGGGCTTTTAAGAGCCTCTTGAAATAATATTAGGACTAGAGATTGTCTAGGACCTGAAACATTACCTCGCCAGAAAAAGTTTTCTTGTCAGCCCCTCTAACACCACCTGAAATGTCAACTCCCTTCTCTTTACCTTCCCCACCTGTGCTTCCACCTCTTTCTGCCTTAAGATTAATAACCAATTTTATGTTTTCTATCATATTTTAAGTCACTCGCTAGTAATATTTGTTTACAATCTTTCTCCCTTTATCTGACATCTCGGAACACTTTCCAGGGTTTTAATTTTTTTTTCTGGTTTTTAATTGAGATATAATTTACATACAGTAAAATTCACCAATTTTAATTATATAATTTGATGAATCTTGACAAATGTATGCACCATCAACAATCATAGAACATTTGGGAATATAAAGTTCAGCTATTAAATTCTAAATTCACATTTGGAGCTCAGAATGGAACTACTATGCCACTCATTTACCTGGGTTTTTAATCCAATTGCCATTATTTAATTAAATGTAAGAAAAAAATCACATTAATAAAGAGTTTTCTAAATGGCAAAAAATAAAAATAATAAAGGAAAAACTTCTGGGCCCACATTTTTAAAGTCTTCTAGTTGAAAATAATTAAATTTCTGAATATGCTGATAAGTGATCAATTTGCAAGTTAAAAAGTATAATTTTGGCTGGCCATAGTGGCTCATGCTTGTAATCCCAGCACTTTGGGAGGCCGAGGTGGGTGGATCATCTGAGGTCAGTAGTTTTAGACCAGCCTGGCCGAGATGGTAAAACCCCGTCTCTACTGAAAATACAAAAATTAGCCAGGTGTGGTAGCACATGCCTGTAGTCCCAGCTACTCAGGAGGCTGAGGTGGGAGAATCATTTCAACCCGGGAGGCTGAGGTTACAGTTAGCCAAGATGGCACCACTGCACTTCAGCCTGAGTGACAGATTGAGACTCTGTCTCAAGAAAAAGTATAATTTTATTCAGTATGAAATAAGAAATTAAGAATACATTTAAGAATAGTTATTAAGAAAGGCAATAACAATTTAAAATATCTATTAATTCATTTACTTGTCTTTGTTCTCTAAAGAGGACTAAATGCTTGCAGAAAATTTAAAATTTGCCAAGAAAAAGTTTGATTTTAGGATACTTAGGGCTCTACCTGTGACTGCTGATGGGAATCAGGGTACTAATTTATTTTTTTTAGTCTTAGTCTTCTGGTTTGTTTCCTTTTCATGCTAATATATTTAGAATCAAGGCATAGTTGAAGAATGGGAAGGTGAGCGGAGAAGAGAATGGAGAGGAGGTGGTAAGACTAGTTGGCACAAGCAAAACTTAAATCTCTTATTCTGCTTCTTAAATAGCATAATTACACGGAAATGGTGCCCAGTAATGTAGAGCAAATTAATTGTTTAAAGTGCAAAATGAAATTGTAACTATTAGGAAATTGTTGAAAAAAAAAAGAGATGTAATATGCCATAGGCATTATGTTTTGTGAATACATACATGCTATATTTCTGAATGCCGAATGCTTGTTTAATGTAAAATGAGGATTTCTAAATATGAGGGAAGAGAAAAAAACATCTGCAAGTGGAATGCTGAATCGACTGGGGAGGTGGATAAAGTGAGACACAAGCCTGTTCCTGCCTTCCCAAAACCCTCTTCCTTGGGTGCTCCTGTGTTTCTCCATGGCTCCCTCTTTCTCTATATCTGTTTCTCCTCTTCTCTCTCTGCACAGGCCTTCCATAGGTCCTTCTAATTCTTTTTATCTCTCATTTTTGGACATTTCCCAAAGTTTTTTCTCCATCCTATCCTTTTTCTCTCTTTAGATATGTTCTACTTTGGAGATCACATTCATTTCTATGTCTAAGGAAATATCACCTCCATTATGGAAATAAAAATCTAACAGTTACTAAGCTTTTTAGCGCTGTGAAAATTTCTATGTAGGGTGGGATGGCTGACAAAATGACCGCATGTTTCCCTCTGATTTTCTTTCCTCCTAGGAGTTCTGTCACCTTAATTACCACTGTTCTTCCCAATAGACCCAAGGGTGTACTGCTCCACATCAGATTTTGATCCAACTGTGGGTGAAAATCCCTTTCCTTTAAAAAAACAAAAACAAAAACAAAAACAAAAAACAAAAAAACTACAACAGTCTGGGCACAATGACTCACAATTGTAATCCCAACACTTTGGGAGGCCAAGATGGGAGGATTGCTTGAGGTCAGGAGTTTGAGACCAGCCTGAACAACATAGTAAGATCCCATCTTGAAGAAGAAGGAGGGGGAGAAGGAGGAAGTAGAAGAGGAAGAGGAGGAGAAGGAGGAGGAGGAAGAAGAACTAAGACAAACTAGTGACACAAAAACCTATGAGAGAAAAAAAGCCTTAATTCAGCCTGTGCTAATACTCCCATAGCTGTTTTATAGGTTAAATAGAGGTTGTTCAGCCTCCAGTGCTACAGGTAGACAGATAGTAAGGGATATCTTGCTCAGCCCATATAGAGAAGGCTCCCTCCCTCATTTGAGGTTTCTCAGTTGAGAGACACATTTCTTTTCTAATAGGCTGACAATTAAAATGGACACGTTCTTCAAGGGAGGCCATTGCTCATTAGACAGAGGAACTCATCTAATATTAATATAAAATTGCTGGCCTAATAACAACTGCAATATCTGTTTAACAAAAATGTATACTCACTCAGCATCGTGGAGAACTTTAGTTAATACATCTCTATTTAGGTAATTTCCAGATCTATATTTGTTTTCTTTTTTTCTTTTTTTTTGAGATAGGGTCTTGTTCTTTTGCCCGGGATGGAATGCAGTGATGTGATCTCGGCTCACTGCAACCTCTGCCTCCCGGGCTCAGGTGATCCTCCCACCTCAGCCTCCTGAGTAGCTGGGATTACAGGCACATGCCACCACACACAGCTAATTTTTGTTTTTTTGCTTTGTTTTGTTTTGTTTTTTTTTTGTAGAGATGAGGTTTTGCCATGTTGCCCAGGCTGGTCTCTAACTCCCGGACTCAAGCGATTTGCCTGCCTCGGCCTCCCAAAGTGCTGGGATTACAGGCTTGAGCCACCGCTCCCAGCCTACAGATTTATGTTTCTAATTCAAGTTTATATCTTCATTCTTTCTCTTGTTTATCCATTCAGTCAATATTTCTTGAGCACATCCTATGTGTCAGGCATTACGCTAGGGGGCAAACAAGACAAACATGGCAGCTACCCTCATGGAATTTGCATTAACAGAGGTAGGCAGACATTAAAAAAATTATAAGTTGGGACAGCCATTGCAGTAACTGAGCTCCATAGAGACAGCACCGGGGCAAATGAGAGCCGGACGGGCACTGGGCGACTCTGCCTTGCTGAAGAAAAATAACTAAACATGGGCAATGGAGATCCTAAGAAGCTGAGAGGCAAAATGTCATGATATGCATTCTTTGTGCAAACTTGTCCGGAGGAGGAGCATAAGAAGAAGCACCCAGGTGCTTCAGTCAACTTCTCAGAGTTTTCTTTTCTTTTCTTTTCTTTTTTTTTTTTTTGAGACGGAGTCTTGCTCTGTTGCCCAGGCTGGAGTGCAGTGGCACAATCTCAGCTCACTGCAAGCTCCGCCCCCCGGGTTCACACAATTATCCTGCCTCAGCCTCCGCAGTAGCTGGGACTACAGGCGCCCGCCGCTACGCCCGGCTAATTTTTTGTATTTTTAGTAGAGACAGGGTTTCACCGTGTTAGCCAGGATGGTCTCGATCTCCTGACCTTGTGATCCGCCAGCCTCGGCCTCCCAAAGTGCTGGGATTACAGGCGTGAGCCACCGGGTCCGGCCTCAGAGTTTTCTAAGAAGTGCTCAGAGAGGTGGAAGACCATGTCTGTTAAAGAGAAAGGAAAATTTGAAGATATGGCAAAGGCGGACAAGGCCCATTATGAAAGAGAAATGAAATCTATAGCCCTCCTAAAGGGGAGACAAAAAAGAAGTTCAAGGACTCCAGTTCACCCAAGAGCTCTCCTTCGGCCTTTTTCATGTTCTGCTCTGAGTATCGCCCAAAAATCAAAGAAGAACATCCTGGCCTGCCCATTGGTGATGCTGGAAGAAACTGGGACAGGTGTGAAATAACACTGATGCAGATGACAAGCAGCCTTATGAAAAGAAGGCTGCGAAGCTGAAGGAAAAATAAGAAAAGGATATTGCTGCATATCAAGCTAAAGGAAAGCCTGATGCAGCAAAAAAGGGAATTGTCAAGTCTGAAAAAGGCAAGAAAAAGAAGGAAGAGGAGGAAGATGAAGAGGATGAAGAGGAGGAAGAAGGTGAAGAAGATGAAGATGAAGAAGATGACGATGATGAATAAGTTGGTTCTAGCACAGTTTTTTTTTCATGTCTATAAAGCATTTAACCTCCCTGTACACAACTCACTCTTTTTAAAGAAAAAAATTGAAATGTAAAGCTGTGCAAGATTTGTTTTTAAACTGCACAGTGTCTTTTTTTTTGTATAGTTAACACTCTACAGAGTGTGTCTTTAGATAGTCCTGTCCTGGTAGTATTTTCAATAGCCACTAACCTTGCCTGGGACAGTATGGAGGTTGTAAATTGGCATGGATTTAAAGCAGGTTCTTGTTGGTGCACAGCACAAATTAATTATATATGGGGATGGTAGTTTTTTCTTTTTCAGTTGTCTCTGATGCAGCTTATATGAAATAATTGTTGTTCTGTTAACTGAATACCACTCTGTAATTGCAAAGAAAAAAGTTGCAGCTGTTTTGTTGACATTCTGAATGCTTCTAAGTAAATATAACTTTTTTATTAGAAAAAAAATATGTTGATTAAGTGTTATAAAAGAAAACTGGGCCAGGCATGATGGCTCACACCTGTAATCCCAGCATTTTGGGAGACTGAGGCAGGAGGATCACTTGACCCCAGCAGTTCAAGACCAGCCTAGGTGACATCGGGGCGACTCTGTCTCTACAAAAAATAAAAATCTTAGCCAGGCATGGTGCTATGTGCCTGTAGTCCCAGCCATTTGGGAGGCTGAGGTCGAAGGATAGTTTGAGCACAAAACGTTGAGGCTGCGGTGAACTATAATCATGCCACAGCACTTTAACCTGGGTGACAGAACAAGATCTTGTCTCTAAAAAAAAAAAAAAAAAAAAAGACGGTAGGATATTGATATTACAGGAGTCTATAAGAAGTTCTGACTTAATTGGGTTTGAAGAAGTGACATTGAAGTGAAACTTGAAGGATGAAAAGCTAGCCAGGAACATTCAGTTGAGTGTGACGTGTGACAGGATGAAAAAAAAAGGAGCAGGGAGGAAATACTAAGCAGAGGACACAGCATTTGCAAGGGATGTTAGATAACGGGAGAGACTGACTGGACATGAACTTATCAAGGAGGTCAGGTATTGAATCCCATCATTCCCATCCCCAACGTCTTGCCTGTAAGAAGTTTGATTGCAGGTCTATTTGTGCAGAAGGCATTGGCAGGCCTTCCAAAATGAGCTGAGCAACTTTACCTTGATCCTGGATCTGACCCTCAGCTGTACCAACTGGGAAACTGGGTTTTGGGAGCACACAGAGAATGAGCCTGGTATTGCTGTAGAGCCACTTTAACTATGAGATGGGCATGGTTTAAGATGTGGTGAAAGAGAATAGGAGGGAGAGTAAGCTAATGGGGTTAGAAAAACAGAAATAATCACAGCTAGGAGAACGTGAAAAATGTGGTTTCCTGGAAGCCAAATTCCTGCCGAGATCACGCTCTAGCTCATGGAATTTCCCACTGATTGGAATGCCTTCTGCTTTTCTCTGGCTGAAACATTAGTGCCCCAAGTTTTACTATCAAAGACAGGATAATGACAAAAATATTTATTGGTTAAACATAGAAAGCACTGACAGTCTTTCCAGATGAAGCCAATAGTATATACAATAGTTCTTATCTTTTTGTGCTTTATTACATTCATGTATTGAGTCTATGTATCTGTCACTTTACTTCTACTATTTCAATTAATCTTCACAACAATTCTATATGGTTGGTATTAGTGTTCCATTATTGGAACGCTAAGCTTGTGGGATTTATTTATATCCTGCTTCTCAAGGTCATCGCCAAGGTCTGATTTTTCACACAAAAAAATTGCAACCTCCAGCATAAATGGGTTAATATCCCTCCCTCTTTCCTCTACTGGTGAAAAAATTGAGAATCAGAGAGTTTCAGTGATTGGCCAGAGATTACACAGTTAGAAAGTGACAGAGTCAGAATTCAGATTTGATTGTCTGACTCCAAAACCTATGTTGTAGTCACTCCAATCCACTGCCTCTAACAGTATAGAGGCATAGTATTCCTAAAAATATATTTTTAGAAGCTTTAACATGTTAAGCTTAGAATTGGAAGCAGTAACGTTTTCAATAAATTAATCTCTAACAGTCCAGTTAAGGGCAAGGAATTTGAAAATGGTATTTTACGTTGAAAATATCCTGAAAAGTTTCTCCCCTAATCTATGGTTCTATGACATTATTTCAGTTGTTTCAACTTCTAGTAAAAAGAGAACATGGTCAATAAAATGCTGTTTTCTACATGTAAGGACCACATTTAGTGATGCTGTTACAGTATTAGGCAAATCAGTAGGACTTGAAGATCATATTTTCCTCCTATTTTAGGAATAAAGTCATAATGATTTTTGGAGGGTATGCATTAGTTTAGAGATGCTGAGACACAATCATGCTTTATAAAAGTAAATTCTATGAAAAAATCTTAATGACATGATCAGAGCCATTTCTGTAATACTTATCTCACACTGTATTTAATTATTAATAGCTTCTATTGTGCTTAACTAATGTATGTTCAAATATTTCTTGCACACCAGCTTTCAGTCAGTGACAAGTAAAAAAAAAACACACAAATATTTCTTGCACAATGCAATGTGAGACTATTAAATTCTATTTACTTGGCTAACAGCTAATCTAGTCATAAATATGAAATTAATCAGTCAGAATAGTAAAGGAGCAAAATACACTGAAAGAATAAAATCTATTATACTTAAATAAGTGCATGTCATTGGTTGTTTATAACTTGCTTCCCTTATAAACCTATTAATTACTAAAATGCATTCTTACACGAACTTGGCAAATATGATTATAATTTTAATTGTTTTATGGGTAAATAAAAAACTATTAAAATTAGTACAAGTTAACTGACCAACCCAAGAATGGTAAATAGCTACTTCAGCATATTTATATTCCTACTTTTTACAGATATTCATAAATGCCATAGAGAAAATGTATTTCACACAGGTGAAACAATAATTCCTGTGGCTGCCACATTTTCGTGTTGATATACAGATTTCCTTGCTATCTAGTTCTTGATTAAAAAAGTATTGTTTAAATAAAAAAATCCTGTGCCAGTTCTGGTGTGAACTAAAATCAATTTATGTAAATCAGCTTTTGTATCAGAAAGCCAGTCATACTTTTTCCCTTCCAGGTGACAGTTACGTAGTTTACGTCAAGGGTTTAAAATCAGAAAACCCAAAGCTGCTTCTTTTCTGAAACTTTACCATCATTTAAAGTAAATTTATCTCCTCAAATCATATGATGCAGAGGTGGAGAGCAATAATTTTGAAGGCTTCCTGGCTAAGTTTGAAACCCAGCCCTGCCACTTACTGACTCTGGGATCTGTAGCAGGCTACATAATTCCCCTGTATCTCATGTTTTTTCATGGTGATGATAGTAGCAATACATATCTCATAGGGTTACTCTGAGAATAAAGTAAATGCTAACACCAAGGATACGAAGACATTATGTAAATAGTCATTATTATTGCACAACCTAAGTTTTACTTAATGGCTACTGTATTAAAGTATAATACACATGCAGAAAGATACTCGGAAGTGTTCAGCTTACTGAAATTTCATAAGGTAAGCTAAACAATCCTGTATAGCAAGCATGCAAATTACAAAAGAGAAACTAGTTACACTCAAAGCCCTCCTCATGCCCCCTTCTAGCCACTACCCGTAAGGGTAACTAATATTTTGACTTCCCATTCATTTCATTAATGGCTATTCTTTAAACGTTGAAATTATAGCAATTGATAAGGGATTTATTGTAGTGGCTTTTTGTTTTTTATTTAATATCAATGCTTAAATCTGTTTGCTGATTACTGTTTTAACATATAGGTATATTTTATTTTATAGGTTAAAAAAGCTCCTTGAACAAGAAAAGGCTTATCAAGCCCGCAAAGAAAAGGAAAATGCTAAACGACTCAATAAACTAAGAGATGAGCTTGTTAAACTCAAGTCCTTTGCACTCATGCTGGTGGATGAAAGACAAATGCACATTGAACAACTTGGCCTGCAAAGCCAGAAAGTACAGGATCTTACTCAGAAGCTGAGGGAAGAAGAAGAGAAGCTCAAAGCCATTACTTCCAAATCCAAAGAAGACAGACAGAAATTGCTCAAGTTAGAAGTGGACTTTGAACACAAGGCTTCGAGGTTTTCTCAAGAGCATGAAGAGATGAACGCTAAACTGGCTAATCAAGAGTCTCACAATAGGCAACTTAGACTCAAGCTGGTTGGCTTAACCCAAAGAATCGAGGAGCTAGAAGAGACCAACAAAAATCTGCAGAAGGCAGAGGAAGAACTTCAAGAATTAAGAGATAAAATTGCCAAAGGAGAATGTGGAAACTCTAGCCTCATGGCAGAAGTGGAAAATCTTCGAAAGCGTGTGCTTGAAATGGAAGGTAAAGATGAGGAGATCACTAAAACTGAATCCCAGTGTAGGGAATTGAGGAAGAAGCTGCAAGAGGAAGAACACCATAGTAAGGAGCTCAGACTTGAAGTTGAGAAGCTACAGAAGAGAATGTCTGAACTAGAGAAATTGGAAGAAGCATTTAGCAAGAGTAAATCTGAGTGCACCCAGCTACATTTAAATCTGGAGAAAGAAAAGAACTTAACCAAAGACCTGCTAAATGAATTGGAGGTGGTCAAGAGTCGAGTTAAAGAATTGGAATGTTCTGAAAGTAGATTGGAAAAGGCTGAATTAAGCCTAAAAGATGATCTTACCAAGTTGAAGTCATTTACCGTGATGCTGGTTGATGAAAGGAAAAATATGATGGAAAAAATAAAACAAGAAGAGAGAAAAGTGGATGGACTCAATAAAAATTTTAAGGTGGAACAAGGAAAAGTTATGGATGTAACTGAAAAACTAATTGAAGAAAGTAAGAAACTTTTAAAACTAAAATCTGAAATGGAGGAAAAAGTATACAACTTGACAAGAGAAAGAGATGAGTTGATAGGCAAATTGAAAAGTGAAGAAGAAAAATCCTCTGAATTAAGCTGCAGTGTTGACTTACTAAAGAAGAGACTTGATGGTATAGAGGAAGTGGAAAGAGAAATAACAAAAGGAAGATCACGAAAAGGGTCTGAGCTCACCTGCCCGGAAGATAATAAGATTAAGGAACTAACACTTGAAATTGAGAGACTGAAGAAACGTCTCCAACAATTGGAAGTGGTCGAAGGGGATTTGATGAAGACAGAAGATGAGTATGATCAGCTGGAACAGAAATTTAGAACTGAGCAGGATAAGGCTAACTTCCTCTCTCAACAACTAGAGGAGATCAAGCACCAAATTGCCAAGAATAAAGCAATAGAGAAGGGTGAGGTTGTGAGCCAGGAAGCTGAACTGAGACACAGATTTCGGTTGGAAGAAGCTAAAAGTCGAGATTTAAAAGCCGAAGTACAAGCTCTTAAAGAGAAGATTCACGAATTAATGAACAAAGAAGATCAGCTTTCTCAGCTCCAGGCAGATTATTCTGTACTTCAACAAAGATTTATGGAAGAAGAAAATAAGAACAAAAACATGGGGCAGGAGGTTCTCAATCTGACCAAAGAGTTGGAGCTTTCCAAGCGCTACAGCAGAGCTCTTAGGCCCAGTGTGAATGGAAGAAGAATGGTGGATGTTCCTGTGACGTCAACTGGAGTCCAGACTGATGCAGTCAGCAGTGAAGCAGCAGAGGAAGAAACGCCAGCTGTATTCATACGGAAATCCTTCCAGGAAGAAAATCATATTATGAGTAATCTTCGGCAGGTGGGATTGAGGAAACCAGTGGAAAGATCCTCTGTTCTAGATAGGTATCCTCCAGCAGCAAATGAGCTCACTATGAGAAAGTCTTGGATTCCATGGATGAGAAAGAGGGAAAACGGCCCCTCCATCACTCAGGAGAAAGGGCCCCGAACAAATTCCAGTCCAGGGCACCCAGGAGAGGTAGTCCTTTCACCAAAGCAGGGCCAGCCCCTGCATATTCGAGTGACACCAGACCACGAGAACAGCACTGCGACTTTGGAGATAACAAGCCCGACATCTGAAGAATTTTTTTCTAGTACCACTGTCATTCCTACCTTAGGGAATCAGAAACCAAGAATAACCATTATTCCATCACCAAACGTTATGCCTCAAAAACAAAAAAGTGGAGATACTACTCTTGGCCCAGAACGAGCCATGTCCCCAGTCACAATTACTACATTTTCCAGAGAGAAGACTCCAGAAAGTGGAAGAGGCGCATTTGCAGACAGGCCCACATCCCCTATTCAGATAATGACGGTGTCTACATCAGCAGCACCAGCTGAGATTGCAGTTTCTCCCGAATCCCAGGAAATGCCCATGGGACGGACAATCCTCAAAGTCACCCCAGAAAAACAGACTGTTCCAACTCCAGTACGGAAATACAACTCCAATGCCAATATCATAACCACAGAGGACAATAAAATTCACATTCACTTAGGGTCTCAGTTTAAACGGTCCCCTGGGACTTCAGGTGAAGGAGTCAGTCCAGTTATTACTGTCCGACCAGTAAACGTGACAGCCGAAAAGGAGGTTTCCACCGGCACTGTCCTTCGCTCTCCCAGGAATCACCTCTCCTCACGGCCTGGTGCAAGCAAAGTGACGAGCACTATCACCATAACACCGGTCACAACGTCATCTGCTCGAGGAACCCAGTCAGTGGTGAGTAGAAGAGGCTCCAAAGGGCAGGCCCGTAGAGGGAGGGAGACGTGAGTAGTGAGACTACCCAGCACCCACAGTAAAACCCGGCCACATGCTTCTCATGCTACCTGAATCCACCAACAGATGCTTCCCAGAGGACCATCCACACTGAGAACTGAATGTAAAAAGTGACCTAATAGTTTAATAAATTAGGCCAACTTTGAGGGAAAACTTCACCTATTCATGTAAATTATGGAGAGTGCCATAAAATACTTGCAAAGATAGCCTCTTTGAAATGGTAGCATATAGTAATCAGAAGGCTTAAAATTTGATTTTAATGTTTAAGATACTTTTTTTAAATGGAGACGGGGGAAATGGTCTATATGGAGGAAGAATTAAAATTGCTCCTAGGTTATGTTTCTATAAACTAAAATATTCAATATGTGGTTATATATGGCCACAGTCATATTTTATCCCAAAATAAGATGAGAAGATTTTAATATCAAAAACTTTTTTAGAAGTGAAAGAGAAGTAAGTTTACATGTATAAAAACTGTATTTTATTTAATCATATCTTGCAGACAGCATGTGCTTCATAAATACTTATTTAATAAATAGCTGGGGCTGGGTGCGGTGGCTCATGCCAGTAATCCCAGCACTTTGGGAGGCTGAGGCAGGTGGATTACCTGAGGTCAGGAGTTCAAGACCAGCCTGACCAATTTGGTGAAACCCTGTCTGTACTAAAAATACAAAAATTAGCTGAGCATGATGGCAGATACCTGTAATCCCAGCTACTCGGGAGGCTGAGGCAGGAGAATCACTTGAGCCCAGGAGGCGGAGGTTGTGGTGAGCTGAGATTGTGCCATTGCACTCCAGCCTGGGTGACAGAGCAAGACTCCATCTCAAACAAACAAGCAAGCAAACAAACAAACAAACAAACTAGCTGGAAGGCTAAATGAATGATTATTGAAAAGCATGTGCAAAGCACAGCCGGAACTTAAATTCTACCAGCCTGGCCAACAGGGCAAAACATCATCTCTACTAAAGATACAAAAAAAAAAAAAAAAGTAGCTGGGTGTGGTGGTGCACACCTGTAATCTCAGCTACTCTGGAGGCTGAGGCACAGGAATCACTTGAACCCAGGAGATGGAGGTTGCAGTGAGCCACGGTCATGCCACTGCACTCCAGCCTGGGTGACAGAGTGAGACCGTGTCTCAAAAAAGTAAATAAATAAATTATAAATTATATTTTTCAAAATACTTCCAGTGATTGTCTTCATTTATTGGTGGCAAATTGGCAAATGTAATTATAGAAGAGCTTGTACTGTTTAGATGTTAACTTAAGCTAATAGACTAGAAATCGTGATTTCTAGACCCTGAACAAGTTCTACAGCATAAACTGAAATCTCTTAAGAAAGACAGGAAGCTCATAATTTAAATATAGAAACTGTGGCTTATTTTCCTATATTCTTAATATGATTTACTTTAATTTTCTATGCACAAACATAGACTCGAGGCAGGCTCCAAAGTGTGAATTACTAATTGCTTTGCCAGTAAAGCTTTTACTTATTGGCTCTTTATGAGCCAAATAGCATTCAGAATTATTCACTGTCCTCAGGTGGTCCGATACTGCTTTTTAGGTAACATAGAGCATAGCTTGGTTGTGTAGGGTTTTGCTTCTTTCTGCTGCATTTTATAAAAAGATATTGGAGGTATAAATCATTGTAACTTAAAGCATATTTTCTGCCGTAACATTTTCTTACCATTTTTAAGTGTCAGATCAAGGTAGCCCTACCCTCTGTATTGACATTTTTGACTACTGATTAAACCTCATACACGGGTAGCATTTCAAAGCAACTGTCTAAGATTTCTAAGTTCTGAATGGTCCACCTATTTTAAGTATATCAGATCTCATAAAATCAAGGACAAAAGGTTTGGAATACTCCTCTTAGAATTTAAACACTGAGGGTAGTTCATTTGTACATTTATTCATTCAACATTTGTTGAGTGTCAGCTACACTTTAGGCATGGGCTAGGTGCTGGGAAGCCAGGAGGACTGTAGAAGTTCTTGACTCAGTGGAATAGACAGGTTTGGAATCTACTTAGTGGTTCTATGATAGAGGTATGTACAAACGAGCCAATGGAGAAGGCTTCACAGAAGTGGAGGTTTCACAGTTAAAGAGGGATTTTCAAGAAGGAAAAGAGAAGGATTTTGTAGACAGAACAGCATGTGCGAAGGCACGACAGTGTGAAGGAGCCTGGCGTGCTTGGGGAATGGTGAGCAGTCCCATTGTGCTGCTAACAGTTGCGCATGGGGCAAAAAATGCAAGGGCAGAAAATAAGGAAGCAAACTGGGGTTGGATATTGAAGGGAGGCACATACATGTCTCATTATGAAATTGATATTTATAGATTAGATAAAGGGAGCCACTGAAAGGGTGATGATCATGAGAAAAACATACCGTTTATGTTTTAGAAACGTGTGTGGAAAACAGTTTAAAGGATAACTTGGAGGGACAGGGATGCTGTTGCAATTCTCTATCTTAATGATGGAGCAGGCTTGAACTATGGTAGTGAAAATGAGGACAGAGATATAGTGAAGACAGAATCATAATGATTTCATGACAAATTGAGTAGAGAGGGTGACTCTTGGGTTTCTGATTTGGCTGTCTGGGAGAATAAGATGAGAAACTTCAGGGGGACTAGCTGTTTAGGAGAGAGGATAAGTAATGTTTGGGGCATGTTATATTTAAGATGTCTGGGGAACATCAGAAATGTCCAGTGAGTAGTTGGGAATAAGGATCTGCATTTCTACAGGGCACTGAAGCCTAGGGATCCCAGGGTTTGAACACATGGGGTAATAACTAAGGCAATTCTCAGGGTGAATGTTAAACATTAAAAGGAGGCTGAGAATGGAACATGGTGACACATTTAGAAGGCAGGCAGAGTAGAGAACAAGAAACCAGCAAGAGATTGAAAAGGGGTCATCAGATATGAGAGGTGAATTGATGAGTCTGTCCTAAGAAATCACAGCAAGACAGTGTTAGGAGCACTTTAAAAAGGAGGATGTGGTCAGCAGCGACAATAACATGCGAAGATTCTGAGGTCTTTAGGAGGTGAAAAGAGAGTGGCTTCATCTGAAATGGAAGAAAGGAGGGAGTGTAGAGTTAATTTAGGGAGCAGTAGGAGTAAAGTTGCCTGAGTTTTTGCCTGGTGGTCTATATTTATTTCCTCTGTGAAACTGGAGTTAAGGCCGTCTTCAGTAAGGGCAGAGAAGGTAAGTTAGTGCTTCAGAAGAGAAGGAAGTTTCAAGCAAAGTTGTTTTAAGTGAAGGGAAGGGGAGATAATCAGAGTGGATTAGATACAAACTCCAAGTTTCTCACAATTATTTTATCTGGGGAAGGGTCTTCTGTGGGTGTTCCTGTGTGGCAAGAGTCCCACTAATGTTCAGATTGATGGCATATCCAGAGGAAACTCACCAACATCTCCCTTGTATCTACGTATTTTCTCTCTTACAGTCAGGACAAGACGGGTCATCCCAGCGGCCTACACCCACCCGCATTCCTATGTCAAAAGGTATGAAAGCAGGAAAGCCAGTAGTGGCAGCCCCAGGAGCAGGAAATCTGACCAAATTCGAGCCTCGAGCTGAGACTCAGTCTATGAAAATAGAGCTGAAGAAATCTGCAGCCAGCAGCACCACCTCTCTCGGAGGGGGGAAGGGCTGAGGGCAGTGGCTAAGGGGGTATGTTGTGCAGATGCTACTGCTGCCGTGAAAGTGAACCTTCATCTGTTTGTGCCAGTTCTTTACATGTACTAATTTAAGTTTTAAATATTGTGTTTATAAAATAACCAACTAATAACCATTTGTCTTTCCCATTTTGTGCGTTTGTTTTGATGCTGGGGAACAAAATTAGCAAAACTATTGCTTGCGGCCTAGAAGCCAGGGCGTGGTTTCTAGTTCCAGTTTTGCTTCTAGCAAGTGGACCCATCAATAGACCCATCTGAGCCTGTTTCCTCATCAGTTAGATGTGGGGACTCAATCACATGCTCTTCAAGGCCGGCTCCCATATTTCCTAATTGCAAGCCAAATTTAATGTACCTTGTTCCACAATAATTTTTTATTAAAAAAATCCTATTACAAAATAAGACATACTTTAACTATTGTCATTTGCCTCTTTCACATCATGAATTTGCTTTATGTGCTGGAAAAAACATCACATAGCTATCACAGGGCCTGGACCTCTAAAATTTTGCAAAAACAAAAGGTTCTAAGATGATTTCAGGAAATAATATGAATGTGTAATAAAATGGAAATGAAATATGGAATCCTAAGAACAGAGTTTTACTTATTTGTGTGTGTCTGTGTGTATTGTAGAAGTTTTAGCTCCTCCATAAGATTCCCAGAATTTCTTAGGCAGTAATTTTAAAATCATTAATGTCAGACTCGTGCTCTATTCAAGTGTGCAATTGATTTAAATTGTGGAATAGTTTGAAAAGAGCTGCCAAATGGCCTTTTATAGCTCAACAGAGATTGTGATGGATAGAAAATAGCAGAAAGTAAATTCTGATACATTAATGCCAAGGGAAAAAATGACATCATGCATATCTTAATTGAATTCAAATATTTTTCTCAATTAAGTATAGACTTGCAAGTGTAAAACCAGTTCATGATTTGGGTGTGTATGTGTGTGTGTGGTGTGGAGAAGTGGATTATTTCTGTCAGTTTTACTCTTGTTTGAATCAGTTTCTTTCATTTTTAGGCATGTTTTAATAAGCATGAAGCAGAGTGTGAATGCAAAATGCCAGGTGTATCTGTGAGATTAACCATGTTAAGGTGGGCTTTGTGTTTCATAGCCACATAACCACAAACGAGTTCAAGGCTAGTAACCCACAGCTTAGCGCACAAGATCTCATGTAGGCTGCACCTTTGCTGACATTTTTGAGCCAACTGAGTGAACTTTACAAAAACAGAACAGCAAAAAGTCACAGATTTTTAGTTTTCCATTTTTGAATTGTGAGTGTTCCAAAATTATATGGATAGCACCTGTTCTTGATATTTGGGAAAAAGCATACTTCTTTAAAAAAAAGATGTATGATTAGATTTTTATCTCATGATTCAACATGTTTCATGATAACGAAGCTCTTCTCTGAGTTCCTTTCCACACCAGATTTTCTATTGCTTGCAGAACTTGGGCTTGAATTGTATATAGTGGTGGTAGATGTAGATGCCTCATAGTATTCACATTCATTTTAATCAGATCGCTGTTGCCTACTGCTCATCAGTTCTCGGCATTATATTACAAAATGTTGAGTAGCCAGGCATGGTGGCTCACGCCTGTAATCCCAGCACTTTGGGAGGCTGAGGTGGGTGGATCACTTGAGGCCAGGAGTTCGAGACCAGCCTGGCCAACATGGTGAAACCCCATCTCTACTAAAAATACAAAAATTAGCCGAGTGTGGGGGTGGGCGCCTATAATCTCAGCTACTCAGGAGGCTGAGGCAGGAGAATCACTTGATCCTGGGAGGCAGAGGTTGCAGTGAGCCAAGATCATGCCACTGCACTCCAGCCTGGGCGACAGAGAGAGACTCTGTCTCAAAAAATAAAAAAGGAAAAAAAAGAAAATTGAGGAGCCATGTTAAAGACCTGCCATAGTAATGGGATTTCAAGGTCAAAGGAGAGGGAGAGACTGAGAAAGAACACTTTATGATTTTGGGTAAATTTGAACAAGAGAGATTGCCATTTGGAATACTGACATATTTTTTTACAAGATTTTTCCTCTTTTGTAAAGTGAACATTCAACCCTTTCAAAAATGAAGACATTCACTGTTTTTACTAATGTGTACCTGACATTTGTGAAGTATTTAGTGTTACTGTACCATAACGTATTGTATTTGAGCAAATGAGGGTGTCAGAAGAACCAAACACCGCATTCCTTTTGACTCCACCTGCCATTCTTCAGTGATTTTTATCATAATCTTATTGCCGCTTGCTGCTGCTTTTGCTTTTACCTTCTCACATCATGCTTATGATGTTTCTTCCAGGAAGTCCATACCATCTACAGGAGAGTGCTCTGAAGGCTTAACAGTGCGTGTACAGGATGTTTATACATCTAGATATTGGAATAGAGCCACCCACAAAGTACAACTGTTAAAAAAACTTGGCAGAACAACACAGATTTGCTTTTCAGAAATGATAAAGAACAACTACCATGACAGTTTTTCTTTGTAATTTTAGAGCCCACTCTATATTTATTGGATAGCTTTGCTTTAAGCCACACATTAGAAATAAAATCCACTGGGGATAGGAGGTGGTGAACTAAATGTACCACAAATCCAACTTCCATTTGTGAAGACAGTACTTTTAAGATGCAATTTAATGTGCTTTTTGTAGGGGTGAATGGGATGAAAACTTTGCAATATTTTCTCTGTCCTGAAACATACTGCGTAGTAAAATAAAAGGGGTCTCACTATGGCTGATGTGTACAGCTGCTGCTCAGGCCCCACCCTGAAATCTTGGGACGGTGGGTGACTTTGGGGTGGGAAGGGTGGGCCATTTCCACAGACTTCAGTGTGTTGGTGCCCTCTAGGGATGTGCAGGACACGATCTACACAGCTACAGAGGAGACCCTGGTCTTCACTGCCTGAGAATAATTATAATGTGCTGACTATTTCAGCACACTATAGTGGTGTCCAGCTTACATGCATGATTCCAGAAATGTTTCTATATGGGACACAGCCCCAAGAGTGTTTATCATTTTTTTACATGTGAGCTATATATCTAGGTCATCTGCTTAAAAGTTATTCAGTTTCTACTGGTGTTTTAATTGTATTTCCAGTGAGGACTGGTTGATGGGTGGCAATCGAGCTCTCTCTAGAGATTTTAGGGTATTCGTTAAGGGTGTACCCAGAGCTCTTACTCGAATGTCTTCAAGAAAGAAGTGAAAAATAGCTTTCATGTGTAGTGTGGGAAGAGTATAATTTTGTAGACATGAAAACAAGTCTAAGAATATCAAGTGTAAAAATATTTAAATTTCTCATTCCTCAGATTCAGAATATTGAGGAAAGGGTGAGACTTTCCTTGTTGGGAAAAACACGGGGTTATAGATATGAAGAGCACATTTATATTGGAGGCTGGAGGGCTGAGAGAGAGAACGAGTAATGAGGAGATGAGCATAGAGAGGATTTCCCAGGAAACAGGAAGATATGATTCCCAAATTTTCCCAACCTGGATAATGTTTCCTTTCTGTCTCTTTAGGGTCTCATCATTGGTTATTTCTTTGTTCTCTGGTCTTTCCACTTCTCGTTTTCACTTGCTATCCTCTGACCTCTCTCATTTTAGCAAAATTCCTCCTTCATCTATGCAGTCCTCTGTAGCTACTGCCCAGTCTCTTTCCATGCCCAGGTGAGCTGTTGAGAGAATATTCAACTTTTCCTGCCTCCAGTCTCACACTTCCCATTTATCATTAGTCACTTTTTATTTTTAATAAAGAAATTCATATACATAGTTCAAATATCAGCCAGAGCTAAAAGACAATGAAAACAGATGTTCCTTACCACTTCCCTGAGCCCTCAGTTTTTTCCCCCGGAGAACATCACTTCCAACTCTTAGCTCTTTCTTCTGGCATTTATCTCCATATTTCTAACTAAAGTGCTTATAGTGTGACTATTTCTAGATTTTAGATCTCTTTTGTCTTCGCATTATTGTTTTGATGGTTGAAGGTTTAACCTTCTCACTTATCCCTTCTCTTTCCTTTTTCTCATTTTCCCAATATGATTACATCCTCAACTTTTTGATAAATCAGCAGCCAACATTTATATATTTATGTGTTTTGCAGTGCAAATTTAAATATAGTTATCTGGCCAGGCACGGTAGCTCACGCCTGTAATCCCAGCACTCTGGGAGGCTGAGGCAGGTGAATGACTAGAGCTCAGGAGTTTGAGACCAGCCTGGATGACATGGCAAAACCTAGACTGCAGCCTCAAAAATACAAAAAATTAGCTGGGCATGGTGGTGCATCCCTTTAATCCCAGCTACTCGGGAAGCTGAGATGGGAGGATTGCTTGAGCCTGAGAGGCAGAGGTCGCAGTGAGAGATAGTGCCACTGCACTCCAACCTGGGTGACAAAGTAAGACCCTGTCTCAAAATAAATAAATAAAAATAAATAAATAATAAATATTACTATCAGCTGAGCCAAGTAGTATACTATGATTATGCTCTCTTCCTCTTACCACATTTCCCCCTTCAAAAGAATAATTGTTTTAATTTTTCATCTGCTTGGTTTTCCATATATCTATATATATATTTTTCCAAATGCTCCATTAGACTTGCCAAACACCTATCAGTAATTTTTCCAAGCACTTAAACACACCAGTTTCATATTTTTCCCTGGAGGCCTTCCTAGTTCAGCCCTCTGCTTCCATATTCAGTCTGGACTGGTTGTTTTCTAGGCCTGCTGCACAGCTGTTGCCCTTTTGCCTATGTTGAGTTCTCTGTTTCCCTGATTGGTTATATTCTACTTCTTTTATCTAATGATCTATCTATTGATCTGCCTATCATCTATCTGTCTTTATCTATCTATGTATCTATCTATCTATCTATCCTCTCTCTCTCTTTCTCTCTCTCTCTCTCCCTCTTTCTCTTTACATCTTCTAATAGTTTTTAAAGGAAAAAGTCCTCCAGTAACCTTTCTGGGGCAGGCTATCCAAATTCTGGTCAGGGGAGGTAAGATGAGAATCTCACAGCTCAAGGTATAAAGTTTTTACTTCCCTGCAATCAGTCTGCTGCACATTCTTGTGTCTGGGTCCAGAACTTCTTAGGTCAGTTTTTCCAGAAAACAAACCTCTGGTCTCTAGTAAGGGCAAGGGCAGAGTTAGGCTGTGCTCTTTTCCCTCAATGACCAAGATATCTAATCTGCTTTGTTGCTTCTTTCACCTCTTTGCTCTGCTTCAGTTTCCCTTGTTGGCTCCTTATTTTATGTATACACAATAAGGATTGATGTTTCCCACATCTCTATTAAGAGCCATGTTCCTGCTCTACAAGCTGGCTCTGGTTATTTCATCTACACCCAGATGCCAATGACTCCCAAACTTCTATCACCAACTGTGTATCCATCTTTATAGTGTGTATTTCCAAATCAGCTTGTCTAAAAACCATTTTCAATACTGCCCCATCTTCTTCCAAAGCTTCTCCTTCTCTTATTATTCTCCATCTCAACAGGGATATCTAACCCATTCAGTCTCCCAAGCTAGAAACCTGGTAACCATCTATGCTTCTCCTTCTCCTTCTGCCCTCATTCAGCAAGTCCTGCTTATTCTCTCATTCTAACCCACTAACATCTCTAGCAGCTGACTCCTCCTCTCCATTTCCCCTACCATGGCCTAAATTGAGGGTTTTAACTACTTTTCATTTGGGTTGCTCTGATACCCTCCTAATTGGTCTTGTAATCTCCAGCCTCAAAACTCTAGGATTCATTTTTCATTCTTGCAGTTTTCCAAAATGCAAGTTGATCATATCATACATCATATCATATCATATCAATCATATCATCTCTATTTGAAAACTGCCCAAAAGTTCCTTATTACTCACAGAACACAATGCTATGTACTTGAGGCACTCTGTGACTGGGCTCTACTTCTCCATTCTTCTGAGCATCTTTCCCTTCACTTGGCGGGACCCCCACACTCCAGGCTTAAATAATTGCTTGACTGTCAGGCCATGCCACCCTTCCTTGACTTGCTCAATTTGTTCCTTCTCCTTGTATTGCCCTTTCTCCTATTTTTCTTTTGGCGGATGTGTCCTTCTCTGATCAAAGCCTATTTTATGAACATTGCCTCTTCTAGGAAGATAAACTATTATTTCAGAATCTACCCTGGGGTTTAAAGGCCTGTCCACTGCTGTACAAAGCTTGGCACTCACTATAGATAAACAAAACTAGCAGCTGAAAAATGGCAGAAAGTTGGGCAAGAAAGAGCTGTTTCTGATTCCTCTCTTTGCAACACAAACCAGTGAGAATGACGTGGAAGGAACTAACAAGTCCTGTGTGAGAACACACAGGTAATGAAATGGCAGAATTACAGGAAGTCCAGGTACTGTCATTTTTGGGTGGTGAAAGTTACTTCTATTTCCCTCCAAAGGCACAACAGCAGGTGATGGATGCAAAACAGCCAGGAGTCCTGGACTGGGGAGTTCTCACCTCAGAAGCCACCAGGCCTGTGAAGAAAGGGGCCTGAGAGCTTTCTGTGAAGTATAAACACAGTACATGCATGAGTTACAAATGGCCCTTTCCTCACCCTTTCCGACTCCCCCAGCAGAACACAAAGGCACTTCAAGAATGAGAAAGTTTCAGGGGTTTGTCTCATGCTCTTCAAGTTCATGAAGGACCCTCAAAATAGGACAGAGAGGCTCTCATTTTAAAGGACCAAACACCACCAAAAAGCAGGATTTAGATTTAGGATAGATATCAGGGTGAATATCCAGAGAAGAAGGGCTGCTGAAAAATGGACTTGATACCTGAGAGAACTGAAAACCATGAGACTGGAGCCATACTCTTTTCTACCACCAAAAGGTTGTGTAACCTTTGGCATATCACCCTACCTTGGCCTATGATTTAGCACTGAGCTATAATTTTTTATGATTCTGGCATTCTCTCTTAGAGTCATAATATAATATGCTTCACTATTGTTTAGCAAGCACCTTGCAAGATTCTGCTACAATGCTTTTCCTAAGATCTAATGATTAATTACTTACCTGGTAAAAGTACTTTTGGCCTCTCTACTTCTGCTAATGCTACATATATGCAAAATCACAGAGCTGGTTAGAACTGAAATAGACCTTAGAGATCAAGAGGATAATTATCTATTACTAAAGAAGACAAACAGCAACAAACCCTTTAAAAAAAATCCCTGAGGCGTACAGATGTCTAAGCATCTTATTAATGATAAGGCCAGGACCAAAAATCAGTTCTTCCGTTTCTCCCAGTACATTATTCATTATTTCATATGATGAAACTACAAGTGAGTAAAATGTACATTCATACATAGACTGAAACACTCATACTCATTGGATCAAAATAATACTGCTAAATGATTTTGAGCTACTAAGACATCTATATAGAAACTATGTGAAAAAGTTCTTACAACAATATTTTGATGAATATTGTTGTCCTCATTTAAAAAGCGCAGTGACCTTAGTTTTCACACATAATGTTATTTTGCATGCTATTCTGTGACTAGCCATAGACTTAGAACAACCTAGGTATTTACCATCTATGTTTAAAAGAGTAGAACCTCAGCATGCTTTGCTCAAATACTTACCTATTTTTCCATTACTTAATTTTTATTTATAGTTAATGTTATATATGGGAACTAATTCAAATTTGCTTGTATCTGTAAAACAGCAATCTATGCTGGAGATAAGAATTAGCTTGCCAAAAAAGAATTTATCAGTTATAACTGTGATTATTGGTGACTTCTGCATCCTGGGGAGGTAAGGAGATAATTTGGGCTGATGGTAGAGTGGGAAATCTGCTGGAAGGAAGCAAATAAATTATTAGGTGGTTGAGAACTCCCAAGAGAGTTTGTATCATCTGGTTCAAAAATTTCCTAGAGCAAATGACAGAACATATTAGCGGAAGTATTTTTAATTAGCTAAGCTGAATCCAAAAGAGGAATACAAGTCCAAATCAAGAGAGGAAGTTTCTTGAACTTCCTATTTAAAACAGATGTTTTAACAGAACTGTGATTAATTTCTGAATGTGATAATAATAGGATTGAACCCTGAAGCAGTTTAGGAAAATGAGAAACTTAAAAATAAATCATATCTAAGTACTTCTAAAAGGTAAATAGAATGTAGGACATTTTTGCAGTGGACAAGTTGTTCTGAGGCCAGTAGGTTCAAAGCTGATGTTTGGTACTTGGTCGGGGGAGGGGAAGAATAGCACAACCCTAAGCTGGTACCTCTAGGCAGAGCCCCTGGTGGGTAGGGAGCCATAGAACATGGGAAGCAGGTTATATATAGGCAAACTGATGCAAAATCCAAGAGGACATGTTTTTGTTCTGTAACTTGGTGTACAGCTTCCTGTGGATAAAGCAATCCTCCTTTGCTGATGTAACGTCTTGTTATAAGTTGAATTTCTGGTATGTTTTGTCTTTAGTATGTGAACATAGAGGCTAGCTATTAAAGTGATGTGGCCTTATTTGCTAGAGAAGAATTTTTTTTTTTTAATGTAGAGCTCAAGTGTTCCTTTGCAGTGTTTGGCAGAGTATAAACATGAATTACTTGGGAGGGAGGTATTGGCTTTTTAGGGAGTACATCTTTCTCACTCTACAGCCAAGGAGACCTCCTGGGAGGAAACAGAATTCTAATTTGTTGTGAGGTTGCCTCACTCTGCACTCAGGAGACATTCTCCCCCAAATTTCTCCCCAAATCCTATCTCATGCACACAGCTTTGGATCTCAAGTCATATGACTGGCTAGTAGTTTTGGGATACCACCCAAGGAGGATGAATATTTAGTAAGGTCAGAAATCAAGTTTAATTAGGAATTGACAATATGTTGAACTTCCTTTCCAGGAAGTTATCCAATAGCTAGTGTACTAAAAGACTTAATAAAAACTACATCATTTCACAATAATGTCATAATAACAAATAATGTATTTAATGTGTTACCTGAAGTTTTTTTAAGGAAAAAAACATCAAGTTAACACTGGAGAGAAACATATAGGGGAAATCGTCTCTAAGTACACTTTGATAAAGCCACTAATGTCAAAAATATATAAAAACTCAGTGTCTCATATGTATATGTTCATTGAAATTTAGGGTTTTTTAAACTTCCAATTAGAAAAAAAGGAAATTATGTTAATAAACATCTTCATATCAGAGGGTCCCAAATTTAAGTGCTTTGCTATTTTGAGTTTGCTGACAGAGGTGGTAATTATCTATGGCCTTTGGTTCCAATCTGCCTATTAAGTGCTCTCCAAATCACTATTGTCAGAAGAGTGGTATCTGTAAGAAGAAAAATTATGATAGTTGTGCAAAATTATGATCTGTAAGAAGAAAAGTTATGAAAAATTATACCTGATTTTACTGGGGTTATTTTAGAGGCCCCAAATGACCTATAGTTGAATCTTGTTCTGGGATGAAATGAAGACAGTAGGAGATGGAATAAAATTTGCTCACTGAATCTGTAACTTCAATAAGATTTATAACATTATTTTATTGTACTATATATAAAAAGACAGGAACAGACTTGGGAATTCAAGTCTCTTTTTTTTTTTTTTACACAAATAATGGCATTAAACCCCAAAGCACTAATTTTTAAAAATTTATTTAATTTTTTTTTTTTTGCTGGCAACATGGACTCCATGTGTCTCAGACAGTTTTGCTGTATAATGAGTTACTTCAAAATGTAATGGCTTAAAGCAATATTTTTTTTTGAGACTGAGTCTCGCTCTGTCGCCTAGGCTGGAGTGCAGTGGTGCTATCTCGGCACGCTGCAACTTCCGCCTCCTGGATTCAAGCTATTCTCCCACCTCAGCCTCCAGAGTAACTGGGATTACAGGTGCACACCACCACGCCCAGCTTATTTCTTGTATTTTTAGTAGAGATGGGGTTTCACCATGTTGGCCAGACTGGTCTTGAACTCCTGACCTCAAGTGATCCACCCCTCTCATCATCCCAAAGTGCTGGGATTACAGGTGTGAGCCACCAAGCCTGGCTTTAAAGCAATATTTAAAAAATTTATCACAATTTTGTGCATTGGCTAGGTGATTCTTATTGAGTAAGCTCAGCAGAGACTTGGGGAAAACATAGCTAATAAGCAACTATAGATTTAGTAAATCTGTTTAATAAGTTTCAATTAATAGAGCCAGTATCATACAGATTTTATCTCACTGTCTCTAGAAATAAAATGAAGTATGTCTCCATATAAAACAACATAATTTGGGCTTAATTGTATTCTTTTAAATAAAGTTTATGTACATAAGTATTAAATACCACCTTTTATTAAAGTACAATTTATATAAGATAAACTCTTAGCATTATCAAGTATTTCTGAGACATTTGTTTTAATAACACATTAATGCTAATTAATAGCATTAGCATACACAGGATGCATGGATTATGAGTTTGCTAATTTAAATACAGTAATTAAATGTTATGGTCCAACCAAGACATTGTTTCTTCTGTGTACGGACCCTTATTACTATGATGGAGATTTTGAAATGCTAGGATTAAGACAAGGCAACTCTAAGTTGTGCAAAATGCTAGGATTAAGACAAGGCAACTCTAAATTGCCTTAATCCTAGCATTTTGTAAATTTCCACTGCTGCACACTGAAGGAGAAAGAAGGTATTGTAGTAATACAAAATGTTAACCCTGAAAGGGATTTTTGAGATGCTCTCTAATACCCTTATTTTGTACTGTGGAAACAAAGGCAGAAGATTTCTGAATTACATCCACAATAAGAACAATTCTGATTTCACTCTTTATCTATGCTTTCTTAAGGGAAGGAAATTGGAGATACTTTAATTTTACCAGGGCAATTTGAGACTTGGGTCTTTTTACTATTTGGAATCTACTGCAGAATTTTTTTTTAAATTAGTGAGAAACATCATTTTAATTTTGGATGCTAATTTTTAACTACATGATATTAATTAGTACTTAAAATTGTTTGCCTGAAGATTTTGATATATTTTTAGGCATTTGAAGTTGAAGCTGGAACATTTTTTCAATGAAAAAAACGAGATGGTTTATAAGGGCTTCTGGTATAGTACAATATAGTATGTATGTCTTAAGAGCTTCAGAAAACCTTCATAGCTAAATATTCTTAGGTATATAAGACATTCTATAGTTCATCTTACTTGGCTTTCTTATCTACCTCAAATTCAAGCCAAAAGGCTGAGGGGAAAAAATGGAAATAGCTCCACCTATTGGTCATCATGAGGTAAAGTTAACGACACTAAATTAAGAAAACATTTTCTTTTTGGCAGATAATCATGCACTGTGTGTAATTACTATGAACCTATAAGTCTATGGCATAATACGATTTAATTAATGTTTACTTATATACTAACTACATAAGTAAAAATAAAACTTAAATACTAGGTATTTGGGATGGATGTGAAAATAATAGGTAGAAATTTCTTCATGTTATTGATAAACCCTAAGTTTCTGCACTCACAACATATACCATATGTTGACAAGGAGGTACTAATAATAAATTTTTTGGGTGAAGAAACTATTTGAAGTTTGAATATTTTCTTTCCCCTGCTGTGTATAATCTCAGTGATGTTAGGAATCTGTCTCATTTTGATCATGCATGTAGTTCCATGCCTACCTAGCACAGTATACAGCCTCAATAAATAGATCTTCAATGACTGAATGAAGTGAGTCACACTGATAAATGTTCATTAAGGCATAAAGTTTACTATAAAAGAAAAACCAGCCAAATAAATATAAATATTAATTATCCATAATGTACTGGACTGTTGTAATTACTACCTCAATCTAGTTTAAATTTATTTTTATAAGAATAAATTTATATTTTAAAACATATAGGGAGGCCGAGGCGGGCGGATCACGAGGTCAGGAGATCGAGACCATCCTGGCTGACACGGTGAAACCCGTCTCTACTAAAAGTACAAAAAATTAGCCGGGCGTGGTGGTGGACGCCTGTAGTCCCAGCTACTGGGGAGGCTGAGACAGGAGAATGACGTGAACCCGGGAGGCGGAGCTTGCGGTGAGCCGAGATCGCGTCACTCCACTCCAGCCTGGGCGACAGAGCAAGACTCCACCTAAAATAATAATAATAATAACAATAATAATAATAATAATAAACATAATAATAATAATAATAAACATATAGAGTTATGCAAAAAGACGCAGAGATAAAAGTGAGTCACCTATATTTATGGACTTCTTAGAAATAATATCTCCTTATTAAACTAATCCACACACACACACACACACACACACACATACACACACACAAAGAAATTGAAGAGGTGTAAATATTGTTCAGAGCAGAAAATTTGGCTGAAGATTAGAGTTACTTCTAGGAAATAGTCTGGTTTCTCATTAAGGGGTTTGTATATAGTAATTACTATCTTTGTTTTTCAGTTCTTACCTTGGTTAAAACTGATCTACTATTGTCAGAACGTTAGACGTAGTTTCTAAAGGGCTTTAAGAAATTTCGAGGTAAAGTACATACGCCAATATAAAGACGTTGCCCAAGAATAGTAATGCAGGAAAGTCTATTAGCCTCATGTACCTGTTTTTGTTTGTTTTGTTATTTAACATCTATGATCTTTTAGTGAAATGATGTAGCTTGATTCTCAGTTTCAGTTTAATTGAAAATGCCATGTCTTTTTTCTCTTTATAGAAAGCATCATCATTCACCAGTTACGAATGAACTCCAGATGAAATGGTAAACGAAGCACATACTGGGTGTGTGTACGACCTCTGAATCCCTATTGAATGGACAGCCCTCAATCATGACTAAGGTCCTCCATGCTACTGATCACTACTGGAAATATTTTACTACTTCCAGTGATTTTTTTTTAAGGATATAATGTAAAAAGCTGAAAATGGCCTTGCTGATAATATGAAAATATGTAGCAAGAGCAATTCAATCTATGTGCCAAAAGAAATTTCTTTTTGCAAAGCTTTCAGGTCTATGGGCACATGCTGTATAACTTATTTTTTATAATACATTTTGTAATGTGATTTTTTTTGCTAAAGTCTCTGGCACATGTATCTATGGAATACGCTGTCAGTTCTTCAAAGTACTGGTATTGTTGCATTCGAAATGGTAACCTATAATTATTTTCTTTTTATCAATTTGTTAATTCTGAAAAAAAGAAAGTACAACTATATTTCCTGAGGTAAATTCAAGAGGTAAAACTTAGAAGCAGGAGATTCTGGAAGAGGTTCTACTATTGCTTGTACAATGCTATGGTTCTGATCATGGTTCAATACTGACAAATAATGCTCTGACTTAAAAGCTTAATTTTAAATACTAAAAATCAGTTTCTAAAGTTGCTCTTTCTGGTGTTCTGGGCCAAAAACCTTGGATGAAATGATTTTTATATAGAACAAATTCATAAAAGGAGATGTACCAGTTTAACCAGTAAGGGCAATAAGAACAGCTTCGACTGACAGTTCAATTACACTTCTGATTGCATTATTTACTTGTATGTATAAGACTTATAATAAGGACTGTGAAATAAAGATAGTTCTCACAATCTAATCCAATCAAAACTTGAATATAAAAACAGACCTAAAATGTCAGGATCTTTTTTAAAAAATAAGACTGGGCATGGTGGGTCGTGCCTGTAATCCCAGCACTTTGGGAGGCCAAGGCGGGAGAATCGCTTAAGCCCAGGAGTTCAGGATCAGCCTGGGCAACACAGTGAGAGTCTTAAAAAAAAAAAAAGAAGTTAGCTGGGCCTGGTTGCACGTGCCTGTAGTCCTAGCTACTTGGGAGTCTGAGGTGGGAGGATCACTTGAGCCCAGGAGATGGAGGCTGCAGGGAGCCATGATTGTGTCACTGTACTCCAGCCTGGGTGACAGAGTGAGACTCTGTCTCAAAACAAAGACAAACCCACACACACACACAAAAACCCCCAAAACCCAGAAAGAAAAAGTAGTACAAGAAATCTCAGGATCGATTACTTTTTCCCCCTTGATTTTGAAAGATTTTCGTAACTACAGGTAGGTCAGAGAATATATTCTTTGAAGATAAAAAGCACAACATGCATTACTCAAATCTCAACGTCAGAGCTACTGTTGAATTTAGGTTTATGTGAAAATGTGCATCTAAAGTCTACTTGAAACCCTGGTAATATACTTTTTTTTTTTAAAGACTGTTAATATGGACATGTTTTTAGTAAGGTCTTTAAAGATAACTTTAAAGATAAATTAAGAGTTGATACATCAGTTTCTGAATGTGGAAGTCATTTATCATGTAACTTTACTGAAATTAAAGAGAGAATGCTTCTGAGTGTCACAAGGATAACTAAAAGCCACACAAGGAGGACTGCTGGCCCATTTCTCTAGTTCACAGGATGTGCTCAGCTTTAGAAGCCCACACACGGGCATCCAAACTGAGTCTCTGGAATAGAAAAATTAATGATGGACTCCCTCCCCTATGTAACCTTGGAAGGTTTTAAGTTACACCTTGGGGAATTGGCAAATCATTTTCAACATGTATTATAAATTATATGATGTTAAAATTATTTTTAATTTTTTAAAGTAAAAGAAATGTTACAGTAGGCTTGCCATAGCTTGAACGATTGTGAAAACATCACATAACCTTCCAGAATTTTGGTTACTAAGAAAACTGGAGTGTGTATGTGTGATTTTTTAGAATTGTTACTGGGTTTTGTTTTCTGAAAATGTTGACTGTAATGACATTTTCAATTAGAAAAGTGTTTTAGTTAGTACTGTTATATTTTTTGACTCACAGTTAAGTATCCTATTTGCCAATGTTTGTACCTCTGATGGCAAAATTATTTGATATATTAGATTAGTATTTGAAGCAAATAACTTTCTCAACTTGTGGGAATTTTATTATACTAATAGTGAAAATGTTAGAGGATAAGATTTTAAATACTTCTTGATTTAAATTAAAATACTATAAGATATGTATGTATATTTGGATTTGAAGGTTTTTTTCCCTGGATTTATAATGAATTTGGAACTTACAAGAACAATGAGGATGATGGTGCAATCAGAGTCATTTAGATAGATGGTGAGCTTTTTCTGTCCACGCTATGATTAAGTCCTCTGTTTAAACCCAAATGCAATCTGGGTGACACATGAATAAAATTAATTAGGTTAATTTTGAAATAAGAGAATATGCAAAATTAACCAAAAAAACCCCAGAAAACACTGGTCATCTCCTTCTCTAATGAATAAGGAAATAAGATCATAAATAGTCCCATCTCAACATGCATATGCAATTGAAAAAACTGCCCTCACAGGCAATCCTGGCACAATCCTAGGCTCATAAAATTTCTCTATCTTTTCTTGTAAGTAAGTCTCCAGTCATCATTCTAAATGGGAATCATTTTTAATGAAATAATTATAACTTTTCTGAAATATAATCATAATCAGTGTTTCTAGTTCAAGGTACAATTGAACTAATCCATAATTTTACCCTTTTCTTTTTGATAAGAGAGTGTTTCATGAGGGCATCTTTGGTAGAGATCTTTTCTCAAGTATTTTATAAATTATTCGAGTTTGATGAAGATGGTAGATAAATACACCAGCTGTCAGATGCCTATAATTTTCACAAAATGTGAAGAATTCATTGTATCTTAGGATGACCATAAAAAAATTCATGGTGTGGAATCTCTAAGCATTAATAGAGACAACAACGCTACTGCAGTAATACACAGCTACTACGAATCAGTGGCAGAGCAAGAATAAGTGGTGTATCAGGCAATGTAAAGTTTTTGCCTTTTCTCCTAATGCTGTGGTTGAGTTTTCCTGGAAATGAAGAAAAAAAACATAGGAAAAGTAGGGTGTGTTAATGAATCTGATGAGCAACAAGTCTAAAAATAGCAAAAGTGCAAAACGGAAGTTAAAAAAACGCAACTGGCACCTGAGGCATATTTCCCCTTCTTTATCTCCAGTGCTATGCCTCTGCTAAAAATATGAATCACAAAGCAAAGGAAAAAGAGAAAAAAAGTGTTGTAATACAGTAAAAATCACTATAATAAAAGTTTATAAGAATTGAGTTTTTTTGGAATTGACTTTGGCCTAGTACCATTAGTATTTTTTCTTAATTTTTCAGCATTTATTCCATAATAATGTGATAACAACTGTGTGTGTTACCTAGAGAAAATGCTGTAGATCCATACATTTGAACAGAAATGTTTATCGATGCCATAACGTGATACATTTGCTTTCTGGTGTTGTTTTTTGTTTATATTATTTAGGGAAATTTTACCTTACCATCATAGATTTTGTTACTTTAATAATGCAGAACTATATTTATTTAATCTAGATTTTGTTTTAAAATTATCAAGTGTTAGCTTTTACAAATAAGAGGCTTATAATGTGGCCAGATATTCTTAGAATTCTTTTAGGTCTAAGGGTTTTCAAAACTTTAAGAAATACATTCTATTTTTGCACCATTTAAAATTTTGTTTCCTTTAAGTTTTATTAAGTACACGAGAAGTTTATTATTTTTCATTGAATCCAAGTGAATTTATGGATATGTACTTATCTTTTATATGAATGTAATAGCTTGCTTTCAGTTCCTCACAGGTCATTGAAATTATTTAACCAATGAAAACATTCTCTGTTACTTCCAAAGTCAACTATGTTTATCAAAATCTCACTAGTGTGAGAAAAATAACAAGTGTAATATTAAAGCATTGTGCAATATCTTGAGTTGGAACATAATATTCAGAAAATTAAAATCATTTAAAATTAGTATGCAACCTTCTTTTTATTTAAAATCATTTGCTCTAAAATAGTGTTCATCTCTGCATTTCATATTTTCTTAAAAATATGGTCTTTCACTATGGATAGGCAGATGTGGTATAGCAGGGCTGCCAGGATGAGGGATGCTCTTCCTCTGGATTACACCACGGTTTGATTCTTTAGTAAGATGAAAACTTTAAGACACCAAGAAATGGAAACTGGTTAAAGGGTTTCCCTCCCTGCTTTATTCCCACAAACTGCACTGTCAATCAACATTCAGATGTTACTCCACAGCCGCTGCTGTCAATCTAAAGGTAGATAGATCACTCAGTAGAGCAAAGGCTCCTGAGGCTTTGCCAGCAGTCCACAGCCCAGTATCTACAGAGGCATTTGGGTCATGGTTTTTGCAAAGTGGGATGTGGGTGAGAGTGGGGTTGTGTTCTGACTTCCTTTATTGCTATCAGCCTGTGCCAGAAATAGGGATCTATATAGCTACATCCAATCCTAACTTATCTCTGCCTTATTTGAAAGAAAGGAATGGGTTTCTATTAAATAATAAAAACATTAGTTTATTAATTCCTGCTAGGAAGTAGCCTTTTCTTATCCTTCCTTCAACTGCCCTGTCTCCTTTTCCCTGTTATTCAAAGACCTTTCCCATGACCACAGCCACATTCTTTTTTGGCTGTTCTGGTTTTCAGTGCACAGCTCTTTCTTCTCCTTGACAGCAAGGCATGTTTAGTCGAAATAACAGAGTGTTTTGTAGGCACCTAATAATTGACTCCTAACCCCAGAGGATTGCTCCTTTTGGAGCAATACCTCAGTCAGGGTATTCTGTGCCAAATCTTCCTCACCAAATTATTCTGGTTGCTGATGCTTTCCTTGCAGAAATTTCTGTGCCCACGGAAGGTTTCAGAGGCAGATCATCTGGATTAAATAAGAAAAGACCTTTAGTAATCACTGATTCTAAGGGAAGGTATGCCTTTAAAAAGAAAGGAGTTTCATCAGGCCTCAAGATGGTTTATACTGCTTTATTGAGAGAAATGTGCTCATTTTTGCATCACAAAGGGGCATGTATTGGTGCCCACGTGGAGCACTGACACAAGTCGGCAGTGAGACAACAAACTGATTATCTCCCAGAAATGGAGGGCACCAGAGATGTCTGTTTCCATGGTCACCACAATCTGATGAGATCATGCTTGAGGAAAAGAACATGATCACCCAGAGTACACAGTCTTGCTTAGCATTTATAGTACATGTAATATTAGCATAAGACTCTCTTTTCTCTATTTTCCTACATGGAGAACCACAATGTAACTCTGACCTTTTTTCCAATTTCCTCACAGTTTAGTTTTTGACATCATAAGGCGGATGACATGTGGTACCTCCTCAGAGCTCCTATAACCCCTTGAACACATATCTTGTGTGGCACTGACTTCATTACATAATATTTCAGTTGTCAGCAAGGTGTCTCTCCCACTAAAATGTGGGTTCACTGAGAGTAGGTCAGGTCAGTTCAACAAGATTTATCAAGTACCTTTTATGGCCTAGGCACTTTGCCAGGTGTTGGAGATGTAGAAATGAATAAAAACAGTCTCTGACCTTGAGGAATTCATTTACATCTAGTAACAAAGACAGATATAAACAGATATTTTTCAATACTACACAGTAAGTGCAAGGACAGACGTCATATATACATTACCTCGAGCTCTGAAAGTAGCTCTTAACTCCACCAAAGGGGTCAAATAAGTATTCCTCGAATTGGCTACTGACCTGAATCTTGAAGGATGAGTGGGGATTAACTAGCAAAGCAGTTAGAGTGGAGGTGGGGTGTGAAGTCAGGGAGCAGTGGGTTACTGAGTGACTGGGTTAAGGAAGCAAAGACAGTGAGTGCAGATTTCTCCTCCCAGAAGATTCAGTGACAATACAGATGATGTTGTGAAACAGTTTGTTGAACCTATCTTGTGCCTTATGGTGTGCTGGTCAGAGGGAAGCCCTTGGTCTTTGCCTTTGTTGTCATAAATATTTAGTGCTATTGACTGAAAATGTGCTTGATTTCTTTCTTTCTTTTTTGAGACAGAGTCTCGCTTTGTCGCCCAGGTCGGAGTGCAGTGGGGGGATCTCGACTCACTGCAACCTCCGCCTCCTGGGTTCAAACGATTCTCCTGCCTCAGCCTCCTGAGTAGCTGGGACTACAGGCACATGCCACCATGCCCAGATAATTTTTTGTATTTTTAGTAGAGACGGGGTTTCACCATTTGAGCCAGGATGGCCTCGATCTCCTGACCTTGTGATCTGCCTGCCTCAGCCTCCCAAAATGCTGGGATTACTGGCGTGAGCCACCACGCCTGGCCCAATGTATTTGATTTCTGAGGCTCAACAAAAGCCGACTTTCACATTTAAGTCCATTTTGTGAAGATCCTTCATGAATATGTTGGAGTTATTTTAATGACTCAAGTGATTCAAGTATTAAAAAAAAATGATGAAATGAACTCCCCCTCATGCTGGCTTTCTAAAACTTGGAAAAATAGAAAAGTATAAATTTAAAACAAGTCTAAAAATGGTCCAAATGTATAATTTATAAAGAATTAACGTTTTTAGGCTGGGTGCGGTGGCTCACGTCTGTAATCCCAGCACTTTGGGAGGCTGAGGCAGGCAGATCACCTGAGGTCAGGGGTTCAAGACCAGCCTGGCCAACATGGTGAAACCCTGTCTCTACTAAAAATACAAAAATTAGCCGGGCATGGTGGTGGGCACCTGTAATCCCAGCTACTCGGGAGGCTGAGGCAGAAGAATTGCTTGAACCCGGGAGGCGGAGATAGCAATGAGCTGAGATCATGCCACTACACTCCAACCCGGGCGACAGAGCAAGACTCCGTCTCCAAAAAAAAAAAAAAAAAAAAAAGAATTAACATATTTAAAATATCTACTTTCCTGTATCCTTGATGATTCTCTTGGAGTAAACTAAGCCTCTTTCCTCTTCTGTTCCCCTTTTTAAAGAAATTAACTGTTATACATGTAACATGTCAGTTGGCTGTTATCCTAGAGATGGCAACATCATATCTGAAAAAAAGACCTTATCTATAATTGATGGCACCTAATGAAAAAATACGTGCCATGGGGATGTAATCAACTGAGAGATTCTATGCAGTGGAAGCCATGAAGTCTGAAGTCTTGTGAGAATCACATTCTTTCATTTAAAGTATGGAATTGGCCAGGCACGCCTGTAATCCCAGCACTTTGGGAAGCCAAGTGCCTGAGGTCAGGAGTTCGAGACCAGCCTGGGCAACATGGCAAAACCCTGTCTCTATCAAAAATACAAAAAATTAATTGGCTGTGGTGGCACGCACCTGTGGTCCCACGTACTTGGGAGGCTGAGGTTGGAGAATCGCTTGAGCCTGGGAGGTGGAGGTTGCAGTGAGCCACTGCACTCCCACCTGGGTGAGAGAGTGAGACAGCGTCTCAAAAAAACAAAAAACCAAAACCAGAAAGTATGGAATTATGAGAAATGAAGCCTTATTTCCATCCACAACAAAGTTCTTAGGCGTCTACTAAAGAATTTTGGTGTAATTGCTCTTTCCTCTAATGACGCTAACCATTAAAATATCTTGCTTGACTTGTATTTCTGATGACTGACTGGCTATTCAAGAACTTGCAAGATTTTCTATCACAACACCTATGACCTCAGGCTAATCAGTCAATCTGTCAATGTGAGAACAAAGGGATTTTCCTAAATATCTAACTGAAAGTATTCAATAAGTACACTACACAAAAATCAGGAAAAATTCAATTTTAAAAAGTAATTTTTAAAAGCCAGTTTGAATCAATATCTGATGCAATAAATACAGGAAATGAAGTTTATTATACAATTTCTACATCACTCTTTCTCCTAAAAGTCCTCTGAGATAATTAAAAATGAACATTTTGCAGTTCCACCAAGCTGCCATGGTCAACTGAAAAGGAAAAGGTATTTTTGTTGTTGTTCCTGCAAAAATATGACCCAGCCACTGAAAATAATTCAAACCATTTCCAGTCACTAAGAACTTTCTCTGAAACTCATGATGGTAAAAACTATGGCACATCTCTCAGCCCTCTTCAACTTTTTAAAATATCCTTGTTACAGATGTGAATGAAATGGTTTGAATATGGTTAGAAGCTAGAGACCTACAGCAGCACCCAACATAAAAGGAACCCAACAAGCAAATTTGTGTGGCAAATCTACTTTGGTTAGGCAATGAAAAGACCAGTTGCAGTTTTCTCTTCCTTGTTCCCAGGGATACCCAATAGTTACTCTTCTGTATTTTTTTCTTAGATGTTTCTGGTTACCGAATTCAGTGGCACAACACAGCAACTGAACTAAAAAATGAAAATTGTATAAAACTTCCCAACCAAAGGCTAAATATACACACCTTTTCAGATTGTTGGGCTTGCATCTGTTCTATCATTTTAGATTCACTTTTATACTGGGGCTCGTGCATTGACTGCATACTTAGAATGTTAATCTGATAGCATTAATAAATGTCATTTAGCCACATAAATTCCACTTTTACCAAGAATCAGCACATGAACAATCATTTGAACAATATAAATGTAATCTAAATGTATCAACATACATACACACAAACACACACCAGTCGCTCCTAGCAATCAGTTTGAAAATGCATAAATGGTAGTCCACTGTGAGAACTATTCTCTTTAGTTGCCCTAGAAATGCTGAATGACGCTTTCTTTTGAAAATTCCTACTTCAGCAGATTAAATGAAAAACCACCTAGTAAGGACTTCATAAAATAATGTAACCAAGAACATCACAAAATTGTGAGTTCCCTGGGATAATAATGTGACACTGAAAAAAATGTTTCAGCTGGGTAAAGATGCATATTGTGGAAGAATACAGTAGTGGAAAATGAAATGGAGGGATATCAAGAGATCTGGAAAAGCAATTTCATCCATGTGGACCTCATCTGAAAATGTTAAGTTTTAGAGAAGAATCTCAGGAGGTTTCAATTCTGTAAATGTTTCAGTCAAAATCGAATTTCTAATAAAAAAAAGAGACAAGGGATTAACTCATTTTCCTATGAACAAACAAAAATAAAGAAAAAGGAAGCAGATAAATACATCACAATCACTCAGATCACTAGAACAAAAACAAAAAAATGAAGGTAAAATGACCATATATACAGAGTGCTGGAATAGCAGATCAGTTAAATAATTATCAAATTTAGTGGGCATGATGATATAGGCAGAAATGGGGAGGAAAAACCTGCCTTATATGTACGTTCGCAATATGCCCATATTGTGGCATACATTTTTACTAACAGAACTTAGCAAAATAAAAGGACTCAAAGCCTTCTCCACTAACTGTGATAGATTGTTTTCCATTTGAGCCTGGGGTTGAAGGTAAACTTAACAGATCAAAACAAAATATAGACCTAAGTATGTCAGTAGTGCTAAGAATTTGAGCATGAATGTCATGTAAGAGCAAACCCAAGCAAGTCGGTTATTAGAAGGCAGCAAGTATTATATCACTCTAAACTCTGCCTAGTAAACATGTGATTGGCTCACATTTTTGAGACATGTGGTCATTTTGAAAAAAAACATTTAACTGTAAATTTTTTTTTTTTTTTTGAGATGGAGTTTCGTTCTTGTTGCCCAGGCTGGAGTGCAATGGCGGATCTTGGCTCACTGCAACCTCCGCCTCCCGGGTTCAAGTGATTCTCCTGCCTCAGCCTCCCGAGTAGCTGGGATTACAGGCGCGGCCACCACGCCCAGCTAATTTTGTAGTTTTGGTAAAGACGGGATTTCATCATGTTGGCCAGGCTGGTCTCGAACTCCTGACCTCAGGTGATCCACCCGCCTCGGCCTCCCAAAGTGTTGGGATTACAGGCGTGAGCCACGGAGCCCGGCTTAACGGTAAATTATGAGGACCAAGCACTCTTTATTTTCTCTTTCCTCAGTTTATCTTCTTTAAGGCATTACTGCAGACTAAGCCTAAAAAAAAGTAATTTGTTTTCAAATGATATGATTTACTCTCTGGCCTGGATTTCAAAGATGTCAGTATAATATGGATTGTATATATTGTTTAAATTTTACAAATAACATAACGCCTATTATAGAAATTTTGGAAAATACAGAAAAGTGCAAAGAAACAGAAAAAAAAAATCCTTCATCCGGTCAGCAGAGTTACCATTTTCACTTTTTAGTTGCTCTCTATATTGTACTTCTATAGTCGCTACACTACTCTAATATCCTGACTTAGTCACCTTTTATATCACGAGTATTTTCTTGGGTCATTAAATAGCTGGCACTTTTAAAGTGTTTACGGAGTATCTCATTTTGTAGTAATGCTATATGTCCTGGTTTTTATAACAGTAAGAGAAAAAGCTACAGCCTATTACAAAACACCTCCTATATCAATGCGCAAAAGAGAAAGGTGGACACAGAAAAGAAGGGGAAAAGTAACGTGAGAATTAGCAATAGAGAAAGAATAAGTGAGAATCGCTTAATTAGAGGCAAAGATAATAGGGCTAAGTCACATTATTGATTCTTGACTTTAGGACAAAAGGGGTACATGTCACGCACCTCTGTTCCAAGTTTGTATTTGCACCTTGAATGGCGATTTATTAGATAAAGTCGCGGTTTTACAACCTAAGCAAATACTGCTAATCCTCCCCCGACTCAATCCACCTTGAGGCCGCCTTTTAAATGCTCCGACTCCCTTCAGAGAAAGCCTCGAGGTAAAAAGAAAAACCTGTCTGGCAATCCAGACCTGCCGTCGCCACGATAACCAGAGTAGCAGGCAGGTGTGTGCTTACTAAACCACGGCCAACACAGCGAAGATGCGCCTACGCCGCACGCGAAGTGTCACCGTAGCTCTAGGACCACGCATGCGCGAACGCAGCTTCGCGATCCAATGGCTGAGCCCGTCACAGGACAGATGATCAGGGTGCGTCCGCCTTTTCGTTCCCGCTTCTATCCTCCTCCCCTTTCCCCTCCCCCTGTCCCTCCTTCTTCTCCCTCCTCCCTCTCTCCCTCCCTCTGGCGTCTCCAGCCGACTTTCGCTTCCCGTCAGCAGCCTTTGGCGGAAGAGTGTCCCGCCTCTTCCGCTCTACAGCGGAGGTGGCTGTGGCGGTGGCGCTGGTGGCTGCGGCGGCGGCGGCAGCGGCGCTCGAGCGGTTCCTGTCAGGGTCAGCCGGCGGGCCCCCTGGGTGGTCCACCTGCAAGTCGCGGAGCGGCGCCCCAGGGATCGATGGCGATGAACTATAACGCGAAGGATGAAGTGGACGGTGGGCCCCCGTGTGCTCCGGGGGGCACCGCGAAGACTCGGAGACCGGATAACACGGCCTTCAAACAGCAACGGCTGCCAGCTTGGCAGCCCATCCTTACGGCTGGCACGGTGCTACCTATTTTCTTCATCATCGGTCTCATCTTCATTCCCATCGGCATTGGCATCTTTGTCACCTCCAACAACATCCGCGAGATCGAGGTGAGGGGAGGGAGCTGTGGTGGGAGTTGGCGTTGCTCGGGAGGAGGGTCCTACGCGCCCACTCCACTTCTTTCCCAGCGCCCAGAATCCAGTTGACTGGCTGACCCCGCGCCGTCCACCACCCCCTTCCCTCTGTTTCTCTGTTTTTTCTTTCTCTTTCTGCGGGTTTCCTGAATTTGCAGGTTTGTCCTAGCTTTGTCTTGCTCGAGATTTACGAAGGAGCAAATCCACGGAATGAGCTGAGACGGAATGAACGTTTAATGCAGAAGATAGGTCAGGTGGAGAACGCTTCTTCAGTGGGCGGTTTGTGTGGTTCCGTGGGGGATTAGTGGGGGTTGTTCACGGAGGTAAAAAGAGAAGTGGGGGCGGGGGGCAATTGTAACTAGGTAGATGTAACCCTGAGTGAATTGACAGGGTCAAAGTGCCATTACCTTTGTGGGAAGTATCCCAAGACACAGAGATGAACACCTTGGCCATCGTTGGGAAAAGAACCAGAGTCGTAGAGGTATTGACGATTCTAATGTAAAGAAGCTGTCGCATGTTACCAGGTCACATATGAGGACTTATGACAAATGTGCATAGTACTTTTCATTTTGAGCTAATTCGATATTTTTAGTTGTAGGGCAAGATGTACATAAAAGATAACCTGAAACTTCAATTCTGGTTTTGCTTTTAGGCTACGTTTATTAATGTGCCCTACCTTTGCTGGGTTTTTGTTTTGTCTTGTTTTGTTTTTGTTTTTGTTTTTTTTTTACAAAAAGAGCCAGTGACCACACTCAGGGAGTAAGTTGTGCACTGTCTACCAAACATTTTACTGATACTAACTTTGCTGAATGTGTAAGACATGACAGGAAAACTTGGGGAAACATTTCTTTGTCGAAAGCACAGTATCTTTATCTGCAGGGGCGAAGACGGTTGACAGTACACTGTATTAATATATACTCTATAGGTGTCCAGTATTAAGCATCTCTCATCTTTTCTTGCATATCTGAGAATTTTTTTTTTTTCTAAATCTATTTGAAAGGGCAGGAACTAGTACCAAGTTCTCTTGATTCCTTCTGTTCTGTTTATACACACACACACACACACACACACACACACACACACTTTAATAAATATACTTTGTGATTTAATGGGACTTTGAGAGTAATTTTATTTTTAACTACTGAAATAGGGATGGGGTTCCAGTTTAATTTGCAGTGTTATCTCTAAAAGCAAGATTGATGTATTTTGTAATTCTACAGTGCTTACTTCAGTGTTGATGACAGTAATAAGAATAGTATCTATAGAATAACTAGTTTTAAAGTTTTTTACTAAAAATTCATTCTCAATTTAATAACTAGAGAGTTACAGTATTTTTTTTCAGCATGTATTTTAGTTTGTTTTATCACCTTAGTCTCCCTAATAGTCCTGCAAATGTAGTACTTGTTCTAACCATACTGGGATCCCACATTATATTAGGATATGGGCAAAGCGGTGTCATGCAAGGAACATGGGCATTGGCTGGGGTCAGGCAGAGCTGGTTTTAAATTCCAGCTCAGCTACTAACCAGCTCAGTTTCTTGGAAAATTTCCGTAATCTCTCTGAGCTTCAGTTTCCTGCAAAATAGGTAGAATCATTCGTATCTTCTAAGGTGTGAGAATTAGAAGCAATGTAAATAAGATGTCTGGCACTAGGGATCTGTCTCCTGATCCTTAATCAGGAGAAGAGAAATAGAGAGGTTGAGATTTGACAGTAAACTAGTTGAGAGTATTGTAAAAAATGAGACAGAAACTCAGGTGTCTTGATTCCCAGCTTTAAGCTTTCACCCTACACTAAGATCCTTTTACTGCAATGTTAGTAAAGTAAAAGAAAATAATTTAACATCAGAAATTTGAATGATTTTATTTAAACTTCTTAAGATAATAAGATGAAAATAGCAATAATTTGGAATTGTATATAAATTAGTATTTTCAGAACTCAGCTTCCATTAGTATTTACTATAGTATAAAAATAAATATTTAACTTTTCTTAAAATCTTTGGGTTTTGGAGTAAAATAAGGTTCTTCACGCTAAGTAGTAGACGAAATAGAAATTTTTCAAATGGCTCTCGTGTAATTCTGATTTCAAGTTGCCTGAAGAATCTGCTGCAGCTTAGCCTGGTTAAAAGGGCACTGAAGAGTCAGGGAATTAAGGTTGAAATCCCAGCTCTGTCACTCTGTACTTTGTGATCTTAGGTATAATTTTGAGTCCAATTTCTTTACTTGAAGAGCCAAAAGATTCAGATTAGACTGCGTCTAAGAGGCTGTTCAACTCTAAAATTCTATGATTTCCAATTCAAATGTGATTTTATAAAAGCAGGATGTGTTTAAATTGTATTGCCTTTGAAACAGGAGGAAATGAAAATTAAGAATAATTGGGAATTTTTTACTGACACTGACATACAGTTGTGCAGACAGAATCCACATATATATTTTTAAAGTTTGGATGCTAAATATATAGAGAAATGCTTCTGAATTGTGTCTGGAAATTCCCCAAACACACATACTTGTTTCCTGCTTGTTCTCTACCCTTTGTTACCCACTAGTTGTAAATGGGTAATGAGAGGTTCTTACCAACATTCACTTTCATACTGTAAGTTACTCACACTTTATTTTTTATTTAAAAAACCTTCATTGCTATTTTAGTTCAGATTACTAGGGCAAAGGAGGCTTGTCAAATCCAAATGCTTTTTTAATATAGCTTAAAGTGCCAAAATCAAAAATCCAAACTTTTTCAAGTATAAAATCACTAGATTTTTCTCATTCCCGCAGAAATGTTACATTAAAAATTACTACTTTTGAAAAGTGTCTTGGACACCCCTGGAAAAAAAAGATATTTTCACATTTTAATGCTTACTTTTGGTAGCAGATTTCCTCTACTTTTTAGGTTTATGTGTCTTGTTTAGTTGGTTTTTAGATTTTCAATAATCTAAATAAAATTTGGCTAATAGAAAATCATAATTGCTTTATCATTCACGAGAAAATATTTTAAATATTTAATATCTTCATTTATTATCAGGAGCAAGGAATGAAGATTTCCTTTAATTTGGCAATTGTGAGTCAGGCACATCTTTCAAAGGGCACTGATTTTCTAGTCTAGGACCCTTGTTGGTGAGACTGAGATACAGAGGTTACTTGAAAAATATAGTGAGGTTATTCTTAACTTTTGTAAAAGTATCAGTGTGAAGTTACATAGTTTTAAATTTATGGTTTAAGTCAGATTAGGTTGTTATTCAGACTAAGTTTAAAAACTAAACATTTACTTCAAGTTAGTGTTGCCAAAAACATTTAAGGTACATTTTCATGAGATCTTAGTGAATTAGCTCCCCATTCCCCACGTTTGATAAACTCTCAACTTTCTTCTTCACCTTATTTTATTTACTGCCCTCGATTATTTAATCCTGATTATTTTCTGTTGTCCTAGTTTCTGATAAAAATTTTTATGTATGTTTTTACTCCTAAATTGAATTATTAGATTATAAGATTTTTAAGGAGATTAAATTTCTCATCTGTATTTAGCAATCTTTGTTATACTTAGGCTTTAGCTAAGAGTCAGGGAAGAATAAGTTGCTTTATATAAATTATCGTTAAAGATTAGGCACTTTTATGTTAAAAAGTTTAAGGTTTTAATATTCAAGTTGATTTTAGTTACTTAGAAGCTGACTTTTGGAAATTAAGGTTTGTGGTGTTTTAACTTGTTTCTCAAGTAATGTTAGTACTTAGAGCAAGGAATGCGAAAGTAAATATGGCCAGCTGGAATGTTTTGCGTGGCCCAGGAACATTTAACAGATGAACATTTGTAACCGATTTGATGATAGGAGAGCACTAACTTTGAATCCCAATTATGAGAAACGTCTCCTCCAAAATTTCCATTCTTCTCATTAGTATTAGTAGACCTATATTACCAAAGAATTGTACATATTATTGTTGCATTTTGAATTTTATCAATAAAAATTGTTGCAAATTTGTTTTCTCTCTTGTTACATAAGAACCTACATACCTAATATCTTGGACCATGCTTCTGGGTCCACAAAGCCTGAAGTATTTACTTTCTGGCCTCTTACAGAAAAAAATTGCCTGCCCATGACTTAGAGTTTTAATGAATCATACCAGCAAAGTTAGTATTTGCTACACAAATAGCTGTGTTTAATTTACATGTTCTAGTCCTCAATAATTGTTCAAGATAGGTGTAATGATCCCTGGCAATTGCTTAGGTTCTGTCTTTGTACAGATTTAGTAGATATAAAATTTACCATTAATATTGGCTTAGGAACATCATTCTTCATTTCTTTGTCACAGACAAAAATCAGGCAGCCTAAAGAAAGTTGCTTTTGAAAGTTTTATTTTACTTACCTTTTGTCTTCATTAAGGTCTCTCGAAAAGACTTCAGATAAATCATTTAGTGTGGAATAATCAGTTCAAGGGGGAGTACTTAAAATATGATTTTTAACTTAATTTGATTAATACTTAAAATGATTTACCTTATTACTCAGCATTTTGTTGAATGACCTGTTTAGGTCTTATGTTGATTTCCTTTTTGACAAATTTACATTCAAAATGGAAGTTTTCCAGTCGTTTTCCTATATAGTGTAAAAAATGCACATCTTTCAAATTCCTCCTTTCCCACTGCATTAAATTCTGAGTCTGTTTCTTAGGAATAGAATGTATTTTTAGAATTACCAAGAAGAAATGCCAGTTTGACTTAGGTGAACAATTACAGTGGTAGCAAAACAAAGCTGAGAATGTGATATCTCCTATCTGCTCATCTACATCTGTTCTATTTTGCCTCTGGTTCTTTGTCTTGGATTTTAGCTAATGGGCAAGTCTCCAGACTATCATTGTAGTTTGCACTGTGCCTTGTATGCTCTTGACATTAGTAAGCATTAATTTTTCAAAATGAGAGAACTGTAGCTTGTCTTCCACTTGGTAGCCTCTTTTGTTTCTAAAGATAGGAACTATGTGCTTTAGTGTGAACTTTATTTTTTGAATAAAGTTGTTACAACCCGTGGTAACAACTTTATTCAAAAAATAAAGGATTGTTAGGCCCAAAAGGTTTTATTAAGGTCTGGACATTATGTCTGGCTACCCTTGAATTTTAGCTGATAAAGGGTGTTGTGGTTTTATTTGATGGTGAAAACTCATAAGCTGAGTTAAATTTATAAAGGATTTTAATCAACATTGGACATTGTCTTCATACATTTTCTTCAAAGTGCATCTCTGGGAATAGTGGGAGATAGGGAAAGTTTGGGAACAGGACTTCCCTCCCTGCCCACCCCCCCACACACCTTTTTGGAGCAGAGGACCTTCTTAAGGAGCTTGGCATCTTTTGGGGAAGATGAGACACAATAACAAGAAAACTAAGCATTGCTAGGTGAGTGGCACAGGCAAGAATATCCTTTGGTAGTTCAAAGGAGGATGCAATCACATCTATTTCTAATGACCATGGAACGCTGTGTAGGAAGTGGGCTTTGAGCTGGTACTTGATAAATAGCACTTCTTTAGGGGAGGTTTGGATGCATTCCAAGAAAGGTGATTAATATGAACAATGATCTAGTGGCAGGAAATCAAAAAGTGTATAGATAAAATAGGAGTAAGAGCAAATTAGCTGGTGCTAGATTGTGGATAGTCTTGAGTATTTGATAATGAATATATTAAACGAGGGAAGTGACATGATTGCTACACTATCAGTTAGGAGTGGGTTGAGCAATGAGTAATTATGATTTTCATTCTCATGTAAAATGCCTTAGGAACATAGTGTGAAGCTGTCATGGAGGTTCTGTTTTACTGAGTCTTCACTTGATCTAATCATTTACTGCCCAGCCATTCTTAGGAACTGGCTCTCATGCTTACAGTTCGGCATGGAAGCTAGGGTTCTAACTGCCTTTTCACGGTAGCAATGTGGAAGAAGGGATGAACAAAGAGATAAAGGCCTTTTAAAGAAGGTTCTTGAAAACTGTCATGTACCACCTCCACTTAGTAACAAGGCCACACAAGCTACAAGGGAGGCTGGAAAATGTTTTCATTCTGATAACAAGGTTCTCAGTAAGTGAGACTTTTGTATTGTGAAAGAAAGATAGAATAGAAATTGAGGCGAGGGGTTGCTATTAGCAGTCTCTGCAACACAGGGTTAGAGGAAGATTTATCTGGTGGTGAAATGGTATGTCATCAGGATGAGAGCTAGATCTCATAGACGTGAGAGTAGTAGTTTAGGCACTGGAATTAATGTTTGCATTTTTATATTGATTATAATAATATTGAATCCAACTTGATTTCATAGTGAAAGTCATTAATGTTTTTTCATGTGAAAAGTGAGTTAGGTATGTGGCTTTGCTGATACTTAAAAAAAAAGGTATAGGAGTATTGAATATCACCATCTTCCTCTTGTTTTCTTCAACCTCTTTTTTCCATCTCTGTTCAGCATATAAATGTGTTTTGGTTTCTCCTTAAAAAACAAAAATATCCTTTTATTTTTATTTTATTTTTCTTTTTTAGAGACAAGGTCTTGCTCTGTTGCCTGGGCTTCATTGCAGTGGTACAGTCGTAGCGCACTGCAAACTCAAACTCCTAGGCTCAAGCAACCCTTCCACCTCAGCCTCTTGAGTAACTAGGACTATAGGCGCATGCCACCAGGACTGGCCAATTTTTAAATTTTTGCTAGAGATGGGGGTCTCGCTTGGTTGCCCAGGCTGCTCTTGACCTCCTGGCCTTAAGCAGTCCTCTTGCCACGTCCTCCCAGAGTATTGGGATTACAAGCATTGTTAGCCACCGCACCTGGCCTTTTTTAAAAAAAAATAGAGATGGGGCCTTGCCGTTGCCCAGGCTGGAGTGCAGTGGCAATGTTCATAGCTCACTGTGGCCTCAAACTCCTGGGCTCAAGTGATCTTCTTGCTTCGGCCTCCCAAGTAGCTGGGATTACAGGCGCAAGCCACTGTGTCTGGCTTAATTGTATTTCATAATAAAACTATTAATAATGACTAACATTTTTTGAGAGTATACTCTGCTAAGAGTTTTACATACATCATGTTGGTTGATACAGTGACACTTAACAAGGGTAACATTATTATTCTCTCCATTTTTTTTTTTTTTGGATGAGGACATTGAATCTGAGATTAAGTCTTCTGCTTAGTCACACAGGTGGGATTCATACTTTAGCCTTCTGACCTCTTGTTTAGTTTCCTGTAGTTTCCTGTATTCTCTTTCCACACAATCTGTTTAAAAAGAAGGGTCCATGCTTATTGCCAATGTCCATTCCCATCTCCCTTTAACTCCTTAATTTGCTGCGTTTGAAGTATGTTAAATGGTAAAAAATCCTATGAAGAAAAATGAAGGAAGGGTTGATGGTTTATAATTTTAAATAGGGTAGCCAGGGGAAGCCTCAGTAAAATGGCATTTGAATAAAGAACCAAAAGAGGGAAGAGAGTGAACCATATTGATATGTGAGGGAAGAATGTTCCAGGCAGAAGAAATAGTAGGAGCATAGGTCCTGAGGAATGTGCTTAGTTAGGTGTTTGAGGAACAACAAAGAGGCCAGTATGGCTGAAGTAGAGGGGGAAGAATAGTAGAAGATGAAGGTATTGGGAAATATTAGGAGGAATATCACATGAAGCACTATAAGAACTTTGGCTTCTCCGCTCAGTTTAGTGAGAAGCCATTGAAAAGTTTTGCACAGATAGGTGTTATTATTTCACTTATGTTTAAAAAGAGTCACTCTGGCCTTGACATGGAGAATATTGCCTGGTAAATAAGAGTAAAGCAGGGTATTTCTGATAGGAAAAAGCCAAAGCATATTTCCTAGTCTCACACACCACTCAACACTTCTGACACCACATGTGTGGAAATTTTTCCCTACACACCATCCAGTTCTGACACCAGATTCTCCAGCACACACCAATTGGGTGTCCTATACTTTCATTAAATTCTGGCACTATCTACTAGGAGATAGTATCAGATCTCACAGGGTAAGGGCTCAGTCCCACAAGACTGCCTCTCACTTTAGATGCCAATTGCAAGTCCCAGGCTGCGACCTGTACTTCTGGCCAAATTGCTATAAACTGGTGTTTCCATGACGCCCTCCTTGAGTTTGCTTTATTTGCTAGAGCGGCTCATAGAACTCAGGTAAACACTTTATTTATGTTTACCCGTTTATTATAAAGGATATTACACAGGATACAGATGAAAAACCAGATGGAAGAGATGTAAAAGGAGATGTTTGGAGAAGGGGTTCAGAGCTTCCATGTGCTCACTGGGGTGCCACACTTCAGGCACTTCCATGTGTTCAGCTATCTGGAAGCGCTCTGAACCCTGTCTTTTTGAGTTTTCATGAAGGCTTCATTATGTACACATGATTGACTCAATCATTGACCGTTGGTGATCAGCTCAGTCTTCAGTCACTCTGCCTCCTGGGACTCAACCTTCAGTCCCTTTCCCCTTCCCACAGGTCTATTCATGCCTTGGTCTTTCTAGTGACCAGCTTCCATCCTGAAGCTATTTAGGGGGCACCAACCACCAATTGTGTCATTAGCATATGAAAGACACTCATCACTCAGAGACTGTAAGAGTTTTTTTAAGGAGCTCTGTACCAGGAAACTGGGAGCAAAGATTAAATATGTATTTCTTACTGTAAATCACAATATCACACAGGGAAACCAGTTAAGAGGCTATTGCAAGTAATTCAAGCAGGAGATGATGGTGGTCACAGTAGAATGGTTGCAGTGAAAAGCAGTTAGATATAGAATATATTTATGAAAGTACAGCTAAAAGAATTTTCTCATGCAATTGATATATGGGGTGTAAGAGAAAGTGAAGAATCAAAGATAACTAAGATATTTTGGTTTGTAGCTGGAAGGATGGAGTTGTCATTTTTCAAGATGGGGAAGATTGTAGGAAAATGAGGTTTTAAGTATGCTAGTAAGAGGATGTGGTGGGGGAAGCAGAATAAATAGTTCAATATTTGACTTGTTAGGATGAGATGCCATTAGACATCCAAGTTGGGAATAATGAGTAGGCAAACAAATATAGAGTTCAAGGGGAAGGTTGAGACTAGAGTTACACATTTTGAGGGTTAATCAGCATAGATGATGTATAAAGGCCTAATTAGCATAGATGGTGTATAAAGGCCTAAGATAGGATGAAATCATAAGAGTGATTTATAGGTCAAAGAAAAGTAAGAAGATCCCTGAGTCACTCCAGTGTTTAGAGGCTGGGGAGCTAAGGAGGAACTAGCAAAGGAGACTGAAAAGGAGCAGCCAGTGAGGTAGGACAAAAACATGGAAACTGGTATCCTGGAATCAAAGGAAGAGCTTGTAAACAACATGCCAAATGTTGTTGCTCATGGTTCACAGAAGAGCAGGACTGAGAACTGACTCTTTTTTTTTTTTTTTTGAGACAGAGTCTCGATCTGTCACCCAGGCTGGAGTGCAGTGGCACAATCTCGGCTTACTGCAAGCTCCGCCTCCAGGGTTCATGCCGTTCTCCTGCCTCAGCCTCCCGAGTAGCTGGGACTACAGGCGCCCGCCACCAGGCCTGGCTAATTTTTTGTATTTTTAGTAGAGACGGGGTTTCACCGTGGTCTCGATCTCCTGACCTCATGATCCGCTCGTCTTGGCCTCCCAAAGTGCTGGGATTACAGGTGTGAGCCACCGCGCCCAGCCTGAGAACTGACTTTTGATTTAGTGACATGAAAAGCAGTGGTAAACCTTACAGAGAGTGGCATCACCATCCATAGGGTTTTTCATGCCAGAAACCCTGGAAATCAACCTAAGTGTATTTGCCCTCATCCCATCTCTAGGCACTAAGTTCTGTAGATTCTACCTTCTCTTTCTTTTGTGAATCTGTCTTTTGTATTCCTGCTGCCACTTTATTAGTTTAAGTTCTCAACATTTTTCACCTGGATTATTGTGGTGGCATTCTGTCTGGCATTCTCTTTAATCTCTCTGCACATTGGTGCCACAGTGATTCTTTTTGAGAGGCTAGTCTTAATGTTTCCTTCTTTTATTTAAAATTTCTCTTATGGCTGTTTCTGTCTAGCATTCAGGATACTGTTCAAACCCCTTTACATAGAGTGTAATTTTCTTCATGATAGGCTACTTTCTGCTTTTCTAGCCACATCTCCTACCACTCCTCTACCTTATGCTCTAGTCATGGCAAACTACTATAGTTTCTGGAATGTGACGTGCTAATAGTTTACCTGAAATGACCTTCCTTTTCTTATTCTATCACATTTTCAAATGCAGTTCCTATTAACATGGAAAGTCTTCCTTGATTCTCCTTTTTCCACCTGGTATATATGCTTCTCTCAGTTTCCAGAAGTACTAGCTTACGGCCTGCCTTAAAATTATATTATCCTGTAATTATTCATAAATGTGACTTTCTATCCCACTTGTCTGTAAATTCTTTTGTAGCATGAACAATGTATTTTTCCATTTTGTATTCTCATCCTGTAGACAGTGCCTAGCACCTAATAGGGACTCAGGTTTGAATGAGTGAATGAAACTCAGTCAGTACCATCGAGACATCTTAACACAGTTTGTTGAGAGTTTTTTGGTCATCTGAATGGTATTATGGGTCTGAAGGAGTTCTTGAAATTACCCAAGGAAAATATTATATACTATAAATCAAACTTGTATAACTGTGATATCCATCCATATCTAAAGGCAAAACAAATTTGCCTATTGAAGAGTAATCCAGAGAGTGCTGAAAATTTAACAAACAGGTTAACTGGCAAATGCTGCAGCAAAGAGAGACAAATATCGTAACCAAATATCATGTTCCAAGCCTCCAGTCAGGGATGTAGTCTCTCTTTGTACTCTCTCCCTGTAGATAACATCTACTCGGCAGCTTTCATGGAGAAATTTGCTGACTACTAGACTAGCTTGTATTGCCATACCACCTACACTTTTTTTTTTTTTAATAAAAATATCCATTCTATTTTAATGTTGTTTTCTGTGTTAGATACTGAACTCCAGGAGGTCAGGTGCTAGGCTGAATCCTCATTGCTGGGACCATAGAGGCATTCATAAATGTTAGGTGAATGAATGATTACGTCGATGGGCAGTCAGAAAGAAATGAAAGTCCTATTTCCTATCTGTTTATATGCAAATATTTGATTATGTTGTTCTCCTCAAAACTCTTCAGTTCCTTATTTCCTGCGGGACATTTTAACACTCAGTTACTTAGCTTGCTGAGGCTTTATTGTCAGCAGCAGTAAGCAGCTCTGCCTAGCTTAGACAGGAAAGAAAGTATTAAAGGAGGATTGGGTAACTCTCACACAAAATGGATGGGACGTATAGAGAGTCAGGTTTGGAGGCAAGTGGGAACTAAGAGAGTTTTGAAAGTATAAACAGTCTGATCCAGATGCCACAGCTGCTGTTGAATTTCTCTTGCTAGACTACTACTGTGACTGCTCATTTAATCACACCCACTCTTTGTTTCCCAGGATTCACTGGTCTATGTGCGAGTGTCTGATTGCTGAGTCTAGCTCTTGTACCTTTACACTGGCTACCATGGGTTTATGGAGAGGAAGAACCCATCTCTCCCTTTGGTTTTTGAAGTGGGAGGTGGAGCCCTGCATCCTTCCAAAACTCAAAATGGACAGTTCCACAAAACTTGGAAACAATTCCAGCAATTGCCAGGGTAATTGTATTTTTAAAATGAGATGATGTGTGTTAGAAATAGATAATCAGTGCCATGAGGAAAAGTCAGCATAGAGACAGAGGACCTCTCAGAAACGCAGTCTTTACTTTCTGCAGAAAGGGCGCTGCTCACAGATGGAACAATGGTGAGAGCACACTTGAACAAAGGAAAAGCAACATATTTATCCCTTATGCATTTGGGTCATCCTTACTGCCGTATCCTGCATCCATTGGCTGGAGCTGGACCTCACAGTTTTAAACTGATACCCGATTTGCTAATAACCTAAAACTTTCCTAAATAGGTAAGTGCAAGGGAGAACAAAGAAGGAGAGGAAGTTGCTTATGAAAGGTTTAAGGAAGCAATAACATTTCCAAATAAGGAAGGGGCATAAGCTATGAGCTAGGACTTGCCTGGGCCTGTCCAGGCATGCCTGAGTAAGCCGAAGCAACTAACTGGGCTAAAGTGTAAGAACTAATAGTTGATAGGAGGCTTTAGAGTAAGAAGTTATTATTTCTAGTGTCTATTGTTTTATTTTTAAACCAAGATGAGCTTTGAAGAGGAGCTTTTCTACTTTCTACATGTGTATTAAGTACTTACAATGCCCAGCACTTAGTATACATTCAATAAACAGTAGTCAGTGAAATACAGTATATAGTTTTGGGTCCAGTTTACCTTCTTAGCTGCCTCATTTCCTTCCAACATGAAAACTCCATAAATACAAAGTATGTATGCTATTGTCCTTAAATATACCTTGTGATTTCCACCTCTGTCTTCTCCATATGCCACCTCTTTCTCTCTTTTCCATCTTTCTTTTATGGCTCTGTTCAAATCTTTGCTGCTTCTCAGTAAGAAAGAAGTGTTGGTCCATCTATTTATTATTCCTCTATGCCATCTAGTTTGGCACTTAGAATTTAAGGTAGTTTTCTTGGTATTTATATGTTATCTTTGATAAAGTAGTCTGCTAGAGGGCAAAGGGGACTGACTATTTTGGGGGAAAAAATGGTTTAGTAGAAGGAACATGAGGCTTGGAGTCAGAAATCCTTGGTTCCAGCTTAGCACTAGCTATCACTACTTGTGTGACCTTGGACAAGTTTCTGAATGTGTTCTTTTTATATAAAATGGAGATAATGCTATAGAATTTTGGTGAGGGTCAGATGAAATATGTATGTGAAGGAAAAGGCTGTGTAAACTGTATAACGTATGATTGCTTTTGTGTGTATCTTATACCTAATGTCATGCCTTACACATAGGCTTAATATATTAATGATAATGATTTTTTTAAATAGTCCTTTCAGATTTTCATGGCATCAAAAGACATGTAATTTTTTAATACATTTAAAAAATCATAATCAGATTGTGATGAAGATGTTATAGCTATCTTTCATTTTGTTCATGTGTAATTTAATATTCAGTGATTACTCTTGGTTTCAATAAAATGTTATATTGTTATATTTTATACTGTAGCATAATTTATTAGATTTCAAATTCCATCAGATTATTTTTGTTCAGTTAAAAAAAGAATATGATTCCTCTTGCAGATTTTGCCCCTAGAAACTAATTCTAAACAGAGTGATTTGAGAGGTTTCTGTTCAAAAATGTATAATATGGGAATAAGTTCAGCTGGCAACTTTTTTTTTAATGCTTAGATTAGTCTTAAGAGGGAGAAAATGTACAGAGATTTTAAAATATAGTTTGTTTTTCTGAATGGTCTTTTCTTTCATCTCTCCAACATCATAAAACTTGGTATTTAAGTGGAATATTGTGCATGAAAAGGCCCCAGGTGCAAAGTTGTGGCCCAACAGGTCTAATGAAAGATTACATAGGCTTTGCCTCTCTCCGTTTGGGAGACCTGTGTTTTCAGTTTGTTTTAGTTATGTGACTAGCTCTTCTTTAATTTTGCAGTGAAAGAAAAGTTTCTCTAAACAATTTCATCAGTAAACAAATAAGCTTTGATGAAAACTGTTTCTATAGGAGGTTATACTGGAATTTGACTAAACCAAGTTTTGTTAAGCAAATGTATGACTTTTAAAAAGCCACTAAATGTTACACCTTACCAAGGAGTACTACAGTGTCTTAATCAGCTGGGTGATACCTTCCATTGGTTGGGTTAAACAACCAATGTTTATTTCTTGTAGTTCTGGAGGCTGGGAAGTCCAAGGTCAAGGTACTGGTAGATTCAGCTCCTAGTGAGGTCCCTTTACAGGCTTGTAGATGGCTGCCATCTTCCTTTGTCCTCAGATGATAGAGATTGAGAGAGCTGTGGTCTTTTTTTCCTCATCTTATAAGGACACTAATCCCATCATAGGAGCTCCACCCTCATGACCTCACCTAAATCTGATTACCTCCCAAAGGCTCCTTCTCCAGATACCATCATACTGGGGGATAGAGCTTCAACATAGGACATTTAGGGGGACACAGACATTCAGTTCATAACATTCAGGTGGCAAGTAAGCATATAAAAATGCTCAACATCATATATCAATAGAGAATTACAAATTACAACAACAATGACATATTACCACATACCTAGTAGGATGGTGAAAATCCAAAACTGACACCACCAAATGCTAAGGGAGGATGTGGAGCAATAGGAATTATGATGGAATGCAAAATGGTATACCTCCTTTGGAAGTCAGTTTGGCAGTTTCTTACAAAAGTAAACATACTCGGCTGGGCGCAGTGACTTAACACCTGTAATCTCAGCACTTTGGGAGGCCAAGGCAGGTGGATCACGAGGTCAGGAGATCAAGACCAAAATAAGAATTTAAGAGAAATAATGGGGCTGGGCGTGATGGCTCATGCCTGTAATCCCAGCACTTTGGGAGGCCAAGGTGGGCGGATCATGAGGTCAAGAAATAGACACCATCCTAGCCAACATGGTGAAACCCCGCCTCTGCTAAAAATACAAAAATTAGCTGGGCATGGGGGTGCACTCCTGTAGTCCCAGCTACTCGGAAGGCTGAGGCAGGAGAATCACTTGAACCCAGGAGGCGGAGGTTGCAGTGAGCCGAGATTGTGCCACTGCACTCTGCCTGGTGACAGAGTGAGACTCCGTCTCAAAAAAAAAAAAAAAAAGCAAACATACTCTTACTCTATGATCCAGCAATTGCATACCTTGTATTTAGCCAAGTGGGTTGAAAACTAATGTCCACACAAAAACCTGCACATGGATGTTTAACAGCTTTATTCATAATTTCAATAACTTGGAAGCAACCAAGATGTCCTTCAGTAGGTAAACAAATCAATAAACTGTGGCCCATCCACACAGTGGATATTATTTATTGCTAAAAATAAATGAACTATGAACCCATGAAAAGACATATAAAATCTTAAGTGAGTATTACTAAGTGAAAGAAACCAATCTGAAAAGGGTACATATGGTATGATTTCATATATAACATTCTGGAAAGTACAAAACTATGAGGACAGTAAAAAGATCAGTCCTTTCCAGGGGTTAGCAGAGAGAGGGATATAGAGTACAGAGGTTTTTTAGGGCAGAGAGACTATTCCGTATGGTAACATAATGGTGGATACTCATTATACGTTTGTCAAAACCCATAGAATATGCACCAAGTGTGAACCCTAGTGTGAACTGTGGGCTTTGGGTGATGGTGATGTGTCCGTGTAGGTTCGTCGATTATAGCAAATGTACCACTGTGGTGTGAGATGTTGATGGTGGGGGAAGTTGTGTGTGTGTGTGTCAGAGGCAGAGGGTATATGGGAACTCTGTACTTTGTTCAGTTTTGCTGTGAACCTTAAACTATAAAAATAAGTCTATTAAAAAATGTTTATGGTGGAAAAAAAAGCCTTTCAATTTAGCAATCGGGCCAGATCTTCTGACATCAACCAGTATACTGCAATTCAATTCTGGCACTAACCATCCTGAAATAGTGTCAGACTCCACAGGTTCAAGGGCATGGTCCCCAACAAGACTGCCCCCACTTCAGACACCAGCTGCAAGTCAAGTTCCCAGGCCACTTATACTTCTTGTCAACTGGCTCCAAATCCAGGGAGTTCCCAAGACCATTCTCACTACCTCGCCATAAGATTTCCCTCACTTCAGATGCCATTTGCAAGTTCAGGGATCTCCAGGTCACCCATATTTCTGACCAACTGGCTATATATTCAGAGGGGGTCCTAGAAGACACATATAGCAAGGTCTTGAAGAGTCCTGAATGCAGAGCTTTTATGCCCTCTCCCTGTATACTTAGAGCACATTACCCTCCCAGCACATTAGTGGATTCACCAACCAGAAAGCTGTCCTTCACTTCAGTGTCTAGAGTTTCTATTGGGACTTCATGATGTAGGCTTGATTGATTGAACACTGACTAATTGATTGAACTAAATTTTTAGCCCCACTTTTCTCCTAAGAGATTGGGCTGGGCCAAAGGTCTGCAATCACACAACTAGTCTTTTTGGTGACTAGCTGCTATCCTGAGTCATCTTGTTAACTAACATAAACTCTGGTGTGAATCAAGGGGCTTATGAATAACAAAGATACTTCTGTCACCTGGGAAATTCCAAGCATAAAGCTCCTTGCCGGGAACCCAAGACAAAGACAAATTCAGCACCAGGTGTTGAAAAAACAGTAGCTCTTGGTAACCTAATTTTTTTCAAAAGTATATAATGGAAAGCTGAGGTGACTGAAAAGTATTTAAGATTGAAAGATTTAAGAGGAAAAACTGATTTATTGATCTCTGTTAATCTAGTATTTTAATAGTTTGGATGTTTTAGCTATGTAAATATGCAGTTTTGAATTTTGTATGTATGATTTTATGCATAAATATATTTCTTTGATAAAAAGAAGAGAGGACTTTACTTGGAAAGATCAGCCAGTAGAACAACAGAGGACCCTTTCCAGTTTTTACTACCTCACACTGTCAAACAGATGACCTTAAAAACAGTTTTTGTCTGAGCTCTAGGTCATTTCATTGGACTTAATTTTCCTTTTAATAGCAAGTCGTTTCAGAGTGTTTTAGGTATCCACTTTCTCTAAGGAAGTGCTTAGTTATATTTTTCTCTTGCAGATTGATTATACCGGAACAGAGCCTTCCAGTCCCTGTAATAAATGTTTATCTCCGGATGTGACACCTTGCTTTTGTACCATTAACTTCACACTGGAGAAGTCATTTGAGGTCTGTGTTTCCAAGTAATGTGCTAGAAAAGCCATGCTTTAAAAAATACTGATACTGTACTAAATGTCTTTTACAAGGTATTTTCCTTTTATAGAGAAGTCTCTTTAATTTACTGGAGTTTATAGGCTTTTGAGGAAGATCGTTTTATGTGTTTGGCTGTTGGATTTTGCTGTCTGGTAATTAAATACATTTATTTGAATGGTTTAGTTAGTACTTTGTAGACAAAATTTAAGATATTGTATTTTATCCTTTCAATAGATAATTTTATGACTGTACGAATCAATTTTTTATCAAGTTTTATATACTTGTATTTTAAAATTATTGCTCAAATTGTTGTGCATACTTACGATACTAAAGCAAGCTTTACTTTAGAAAATAAATAATAATTCTCCCATTACTTAATTGAATTATTTTTATGACATATGAAGCATTATAAAAAATGCAAACACTTATTAAAACCTTACTGATCATTTATGTTTTTATAAGTAGTTAGAAATCCATCTGTTTGCATTTACACTGCCATTCTGAACACATGCTAACGGACATAAAGATTCAGAATAGGCATGTAAAGACCACTTTGTATTCTCCTGTGCCTGAAAATTGAGCTTAAAATAATTATTCTTAAGGCAGCAAAACTGCATTAATACATGCCAACTTTTTAGATTTTCTGAACTTAAGATTTTCTAAAGGTAGTGATGACTTTAATAGTCCCTAATAGTTGGTTGCCATCTAGTGGTTATAGATGCTCTTGCACTGACATAAAGGACAGGATAATGCTGCTTTTGAATAATACATGAAAACAAATTTTGTAGAAGACAAATGTAATTATTTAACTTTGTTTCAGCAGAAACAGAATATACATTTAAAGTATCTTTACAAGTCCATGATTTTTCAGTGTGATGGGCAGACAATAAAGATGCAATAAATTCTGCTTTTGTCAGAACAGGCAGAATTGAAGAAACGAGAGACTAGTATTGATATAGAAGCTCTATTAATTTTCTCTCCCATTCAAAAAACACTTCAGAACTTGTTTTTTGCAAAGGCAGTCAACCTCAAATTCATTCTCTTGTGGACTCTGTGTTTCTTCACAAGCTCAAACTTTGAATTGGACTAAACTCTTCAGGGAACTTCAAGTAGGTTATTTTATCTCAGTGTTCATTCAAATAATCTCTTTTTCAGTTTACAAATTGAATTTACTGTACTGAATCTTGAGTAATATTTCCTTTTAAAAAAGAATATTCATTTTCTCAATTTCTGTGATGTAATTTTGATATTCCCTCTCTTCCACAAGAAGGTTTCCATGTAAACATTTTCTTTATATAGAATGGGAAAATTTGCATGGTTTGACATTTGAAAGTCAAGCATTAAATAAATGATAGTGTATATAAAAATAGCAAATCAAATGAAGTCTACTTATAATGTTACTGAATTACTTTTAATTAAGGATAAGAATATAGAAAATAGAGGTAGCAACCAGAAAGGAGAAAATAGCTTAATGTTTGCTACTTCTAAAAATTTTAATCATTTAAGATGGCTTCTTAGCATCTTCTAAATAATTGTAATGTTTATAGGTTACACTTCTTTCCCAGGTTATTTCAAAGTTGGCTCTATTAAATATATTAAAGTACTTTTCTTGATTATTATAAAGTGGCTTATTATCATAGAGACTCTACTAATTAGTAGTTTATTAACTCATAATATTATATAGTGTCTTCTTGAGGAATTTATTATATCCCAATTCAAGTTCAGAATTCACTTGGACAAAAAAAATGAAAGTTTCAACTGCACATGGCGCTACAGACCTGTAGTGCACACCTCCCAGTGTCTAGGGACAGAGGCGGTAGAACGGCTCAAGCCCAGGAATTAAGGGCCAGCCTGGGCAACATAGCAAGACTCTAGTCTCTGAGAGAAAAAAAGAGAAACAAGTTTGACCATTATCCCTGTGAAAAGTCGATGCTAACTGGGTGAAGACCAGTTTGAATTAGAGAAAATTTTAAATTGAAGGTAGCTCAGAGTAGGCTAATAGATTCCTTGAATATTCTTTTTTAATGTAAATAGTACTTCTTGGACGTCTTTAAGGATAGTTTTAAAGTTTACTTGTGGCTTTTTGTAACATACTTTCTTTAGCCTTATTTACAGTTGTGCCATTTTAGATTGCTAAGTACTGGTGGAATTTACCCCACTACCTATCACAAATTGTAAACTAATAAAAGTCCAAATTATGTAGCTTTTATGTACACATGAAATAAGTTTATACAGAATAGTTTTTATGTGAAAATTTTTTCCCTCTCTGTTTCTCTAGGGCAATGTGTTTATGTATTATGGACTGTCTAATTTCTATCAAAACCATCGTCGTTACGTGAAATCTCGAGATGATAGTCAACTGAATGGAGATTCTAGTGCTTTGCTTGTAAGTAAAATGATAAATATGAAAATATGATATCTGTAAAATAAGAATATGTAGTAACTGTTCAGTTAGAATTGTTAGGATGAAATTAAAGTGTTGTCATTTATAGTTTGTATAGTGAGGATTTTTTTCCCCCCGAGATGGAGTCTCACTTTGTCGCCCAGGCTGGAGTGCAGTGGCACAGTCTCAGCTCACTGCAACCTCCACCCCCTAGGTTCAAGCAATTTTGCCTCAGTCTCCCGAGTAGCTGGGATTACAGGTGTATACCACCACGCCCAGCTAATTTTTGTATTTTTAGTAGAGATGGGGTTTCAACATGTTGGCCAGTCTGCTCTCAAACTCCTGACCTCATGATCTGCCCACCTCGGCCTCCCACAGTGCTGGGATTACAGGCATGAGCCACCATGCCTGGCCTGTATCATGAGGATTTCTAGTTAAAATATTTTTTCCTGGAATTTGCACAGATGCATTGATGCCCAGACTGGTTTGGAAATCTGTGGACTAGGGGATCTTAGTTTCTTTACTGTTCTTCAGTTTTCCATATAAGTGGTTAGTGCCTATGTATTTTTTTTTATTTTTTATTTTATTTTATTTTTTTTGAGACAGAGTCTCACTCTGTTGCCCAGACTGGAGTGCAGTGGCGCGACCTCGGCTCACTGCAGCCTCCACCTCCTGGGTTCAAGTGATTCTCCTGCCTCAGTCTCCCGAGTATCTGGGATTACAGGTGCGCATCACCAGGCCCGGCTAATTTTTGTATTTTTAGTAGAGACAGGGTTTCGCCATGCTGGCCAGACTGGTCTCAAACTCTGGACTTCAGGTGATCTGCCCTCCTCGGCCTTCCAAAGTGCTGGGATTACAGGCTTGAGCCACCGCGTCCGGCCCTAAGTATTTTATGTTACTGGTGCCAATGCAGCAAACATTCAGAGGCCCAGAGCAATTTAGGATTTCTTAGAATTAATGAATCTCTTAGAATACAATTTAGGACTATGTTGTGAGCAGCATGGGCCTCCGAAATGTAAAATATAACTGCTCTAGGTTATCTTGATTGGTTTTATTGCTGATCATCAGTTGCTGATGTGTGGGATTTTAAGCAATACAAGTCTACTTAAAGATTCCTTGGTATACACAGGGTTCTGGTTAGGCCTATGATATTTTGAATCTATGTGGGGTTTATTCCATAGGATCCAATTTTTAGCACTCAAATCCAGAGAAGATGTTGTACTGTGAGATACACCAAGTTTCTAGACCTTTCTGAATGTGTTTTTTAGGGATTATAGATTGTGTGTGTTCCAAAACCCCAGAAATGGTGGCTGATTTACAATTATTTTATTTATATATGTGCTCTGTTCACTGAGGGTAAAGAAAACTGAAACTGATTCTTTTCTTCCAAACTGTAAGCAAAGATTTCAGGCCACACCAGGAATAGATCAACTTTTTCTGTAAAGGGCCAGATATTATGTGTAAGGCCCTGTACAATCTGGCATCAGCCTTATTATCTTATATACTATTTTTAATACATTAAACAAGGCCTGGCTGCCCTGGGCCTTGTTTGCTGCTCCCTAACCATGCATTGTGACACAAATAATCTGCTCATTTTGCCATTTAGCATTTTATTTGCTTAGAATGTCATTTTTACTGTTTCCCTGGAGGTCTTCTCATCTCAAGGCCTGCTATTTTTCTAAGTGCCCTTCCATGCAAAAATGTGCTTGTTTACATATTTACTTCCTTTATTTTTTTGTTCCAAGTCACTACCACTTTTTGCTTGGATGAACAAATTGTGTCTCACATCATCCAATCCTGCTCCTTTCCAGGCCATTCTCATAGCAGCTATAGTGAGGTTTTTAAAAAGTATAAATATCACTTCCCTACCTAAAATCTTTCAGTGGTCATATTAGCACTTGTAGTAAAATCTCAGGATGATCTGAGCTATGCGTAATCCTCTTATCTCATCACATATCATCCTCCCTCTTGGCATGCTCCAGCTACATTCACCATTACCTTCACAGAAATAAGTTCTTGTTTAGTGGCATGTGGTGTTCTCTTTGCTTAAAACTCTCTTCTGTCTTCTCTTTACATGGCTGGCTCCTGGTCTTTTTTTATGTCTTAACTTAAATGATACCTCCTCCAGAGTCAAACTTTTCATTACCATAGATTCTAAAGCAGCTCCTCCTATCCTTTTTCCATTAAATACTCACATAGCCTCTTCATAACACTTACTGTAATTTGTAATTACATATTTGCTTATCTGTTATCTTTCTTTCCAGCTATACTGTAAGCTCATGAAGGCAGGGAGCATGACTTTCTTTAATCACTGTTTACCAAGTGCCTGGCTCGTGCTTGCACATGGAAGGCATTTAATAAATATTTTCTGAATGAATGTAGACATCTTCATCATGGCTCTTACTTCGTATGATAGTTGGTTTTGTAAGGGTCTGCTTCCTCTGTTACATTTTGAGTTGCTTAAAAATAGGGATTGTATTCTTTTCGTTTTTCTGTTTTTAGCACCTAGTATTGTACATGCTGCATATTAGGTACTCATCAAATAGCTTTGTTTTTTTGTTGTTGTTGTTGTTTGTTTGTTTTTTTTTGAGATGGAGTCTCACCACTCTGTCGCCCAGGCTGGAGTGCAGTGGTGCGATCTCGGCTCACTGCAACTTCTGCCTCCCCGGTTCAAGCAATTCTCTGCCTCAGCCTCCTGAGTAGCTGGGATTATAGGCCCCCACCACCATGCCCGGCTAATTTTTGTATTTTTAGTAGAGACGTGGTTTCACCATATTGGCCAGGCTGGTCTTGAACTCCTGACGTCGTGATCCACCAGCCTCGGCCTCCCAAAGTGCTAGGATTACAGGCGTGAACCACTGTGCCTGGCTTGTTTTTGTTTTTTTCTGAGACAGGGTTGACTTTGTCACCCAGGCTGGAGTGCAGTGGCACGATCTCTGCTCACTGCAACCTTCGCTTCCTGGACTCAAGCAAACCACCCACCTCAGCCTCCTAAGTAGTTGGGACTAAAGGTGCACACCACCATGCCTGGCTAATTTTTTGTATTTTTGTAGAGATGGGATTTCGCCATGTTGCCCAGGCTTATCTCGAACACCTGGACTCAAGGGATCCTCCCGCCTTGGCCTCCCAAAGTGCTGAAATTAGGGGCATGAGCCACCGCACCCGGCCCTCATCAAATAGCTTTTGTAAGCCAGTTAATGCAAAGTACCTAGCATTGCTTAGTTTAGTACCTGACACATAGATAGTAAATACTATTTTCCTTTCTTTTAAAACTTCCTTAAGAATGTAGTGGCTAGCAGATATATTTCCCCTAATGTTAATAGCTTTATCAATACAGATGGTGTAGGGACCAAAAAGCTGAGAAGTCAAATATTGAAGAGACTTTATGAGATACCTACCACAGACTTCCTTAGCCTTATCTTTTCCATTCACACAAGTGCTTTTTTCCAATCTAGACATGGAGAATATAGATACAAGTCAAGGTTAGCTGGTAATGAAATAGTCCTAAGAGGTCTAATTAGGGTCTTCTTAATTTCAAATTGAGATTATCTTGGTATGTTTATGTGTTTTGATACATGGCTTAATGTGGCGGGAGGGTCCCAGCTCAGACAGACCCCTAACCTCAGACTTGATATGATCTCTAGTTGAATCCCATAACTGCCACACCTCTTTAAGATCCTCAGTAGGGACTAAGTCAAAACCAAATCTGGACCACAGGCAAATGTTCTGCCTTGTCAGCATTTTTGTTTTTCTTGTACCTGGATGCACAGTTTAAAGATTGATATATTCTAGGAATCTGCACTAGACTCCTTCCTTCCTTTCTTAGATATAGGATTTAACCCCAAATCACAAAATTTCAGATTGTATAGTTGGACATGTTTATTTTTGAGGCCCAGTTAAATTAAAGGAATTGCCCAAGGAACTAGCCTCTTTAGTTCCAGTTTAAGATTTTCTTGTTATATCACAACTGGATTGGCAATAGACCATTTCTTAATTTTTCTTGGGCAGAAAACCCTTTGTGGTAATGTTTCTGTGATAAGAAAATCAAAAAGATGTTTATTTGATATATGCATATATGACAAAACATATGCAAGTAAAGGTTATATTAAAAAGGTAAGACAGTAATGTTCAGAATACATTTTGAATATTTAAATGTGGTGTTATCTATAGCCTACTTACATTACAGACCTGTGTATTATAAGTGAGAAAAATATAGGTGTTGAATTCTTAATCAGTAATTTAGGGATAGCTCATAGTTCTCCCAAAGGCCTGGATAGTAATTTCTCTCTTCTTTTCCTTCTAAAAACCAGAATCCCAGTAAGGAATGTGAGCCTTATCGAAGAAATGAAGACAAACCAATTGCTCCTTGTGGAGCTATTGCCAACAGCATGTTTAATGGTATGATATAGATACAAATATAGACATATATAATTAGGGCAATTTGCATAATTTCATTACAGATTTGATAGTTTAGTAAACATGAATGAAATTGAGAAACTCAAACATTTAAGACTAAATCAAGTATTGAATGGGGTATTATAATGCTTTGTGATTTTCTTTTGAGCATACTTACATTTTAGAGTGGATTTCTGTCTCTGAGAAGAAAGAAGCAGAAACATTCTGCTAATCTTATTTCATATAAAAATAAAAGTCAGGCTGACCTTCCCACTGACTTCATTTTTATCATTGAAAAGGAGCTATAGTTGATCATTTAGAGCAGCACTATCTGATAGAAATATAATGTGAGCTATAAATACAAGTCCTGTACGTAATTTTACATTTTCTTTCTTTTTTTTTTTTTCCTTTTTCTTTTTTTGAGATGGAGCGTCATTCTGTCGCCCAGGCTGGAGTGCAGTGGCGCGATGTCGGCTCACTGCAACCTCTGCTCCCCGGGTTCAAGCATTTCTCTTGCCTCAGCTTCCCCTGTAACTGGGATTACAGGCGCCCGCAACCACGCCTGGCTATTTTTTTTGTATTTTTAGTAGAGACGGGGTTTCACCATATTGGTCAGGCTGGTCTTGTATTCCTGACCTTGTGATCCACCCACCTTGGCCTCCCAAGGTGCTGGGATTACAGGCGTGAGCCACTGCGCCTGGCCTGGTAATTTCAAATTTTCTAATAGTCATATTTAAAACTATGAAAAGAAACAAGTGAAATTAATTTTAGCGATATGTTTTATGTAATAGTATATCCAAGATACTGTTATTTCGGCTTATAATACTATATAAAAGTTGAGATACTTCATATTCTAATTTTTTATACTAAGTCTTTGATATCTGATGTGTATTGTACACTTATAGAACATACTCATTTGGACCAACCACATATCAAAGACTCAGTAGCCCTGTGTGCCTAGTGGCTGTCGTATGAGACAATGCAAACAGAAATGGATAAGCAAGAAGCTACTGGGGATGCATTATTGGAAGGAAGGAAAGGCAGATTTACCTTGCAATTATAGTTGGGTTAATATTAAAACATTTGATCTTACTGCATGTCAGCTAGCCTATGGGTAAGTGAATTAGAACTCTGTTAAAGGAAGAGAAGTCCATCTGGAATTATAAAGTTACCATAGTTAATCCACATAAGAATAAAGAACAAATGTGAATCATATGCCTACTCTGTCACAACCACTTTTGGAAACAAATATCAGGTCCTTATTTCTCATAGAGTTAAGCAGATGCTATGAGTTTTCAAGAGATAGTAATGTCTTTCTTTGCTTGTGTTTAGATACATTAGAATTGTTTCTCATTGGCAATGATTCTTATCCTATACCTATCGCTTTGAAAAAGAAAGGTATTGCTTGGTGGACAGATAAAAATGTGAAATTCAGAAATCCCCCTGGAGGAGACAACCTGGAAGAACGATTTAAAGGTAAAACATTACTAATATCCCTTAAAAAATTAAACTAGGAGTTTTAATGAAGTATTTTAAATTTTCTATCTTCAGAATCTTAAAGTTTATGCTTTGAAAAACACAATTTTTCTTTCCTCAGCTTCATACCAAGTTAGGTAAATGTTCTAATGTACTAAAATTCTAAAGGAAATGTATACTTTTAATTATGAATTCAGTTTCTGTGATGTCTTAAAAGCATTTCAGCTATAATATTTTAAAATTGCAGCAAAGCTTCTTTTGAATAAACTCCTATTTATTATCCAAATTTATTTGTTTCTCCGCCACTTTAATTTCACAATGTAATATTTTGTCTCCTTATCCCTTCCCCACTCCTTTTAAGGTACAACAAAGCCTGTGAACTGGCTTAAACCAGTTTACATGCTGGATTCTGACCCAGATAATAATGGATTCATAAATGAGGATTTTATTGTTTGGATGCGTACTGCAGCATTACCTACTTTTCGCAAGTTGTATCGTCTTATAGAAAGGAAAAGTGATTTACATCCAACATTACCAGCTGGCCGATACTCTTTGAATGTCACATACAGTATCCTTTTTTGGCTGGGTATACAGATTCATAGAGCTTGAAAGGAGTCGAGTCCAACCTTATATCTGTTATGTGGCATGTTACCTTGTGCTTTAGTTTTGGTCTCTGCATTTTTACAAAAGTATGTGTGGTATATGTGAGAATGTATTTTTAAATTTACGTCTTCTAGAAATGTTTTGAATTCGCATATACTTGGTACTGGGGTTTGAAGCATATTGTTTGGTAAAATTACTTAAAATGTAGTAGGTGCTTGTTTTATTAACAAGCTAGGTATTTTTACAAGGGAGATTGTAATTGGGCTTAATGTAAAGGCCAATGAGAGTACCTAAAATTGGGTGTTGAGTGGTACTGGGCTGTTTTAATATATATATTTTAGATATTAAAAATCAACGGATGTGTTAATTTGTATCAATGTAATTGTTCATAATTTTGATCTATTGGTAGTATCAAAACATTTTATTATTAGCTATATTGTTCCACATTAATAAGTTCATATTCAGTGCTGATAAATACATTTATTCCACTCTAACTATGTGTTAACACTGTGCTGAGTATTTTCCGCTCATTACTTAATTCAGGCAGCAGCATATCTCCCTATTATAGACCAGAATACAGGAATATCGAGCACTTAAGTAACTTAGCTGACTTTACACAGGTAATAGTAAAGAGTTGAGGTTCATAACCAGGCTGTTGACTCCAAAGGCCATAATTTTACTCTCAGCTACCAACATAGCCTGTGTCTCAGCTAGTTCCCTCAGTTACACCAACCCATATCTGCATAGATGCAGTCTTTTTTAGGAGGGAAATACTCAGTAATTTCTTTTATTCTAACCAAAGTCTTTGCATCTTTTAATCTGGAGTCTATATTTTACATACACTGTGAGTGAAGAGATCTCTCAATATTAGAATCGTAAATGTTTGCTGATCTTTGCATTTTTATTTCCATAATCCAAATGAGTCATAATCCATATATGTTTTGGTTTTAAAATGGATTAGTAAATGGTTAAATTAATAGACCCAATTTCAAAATAAGGTTTTTTTTTGAATTCTAGTCTCTTGATGTTGCACCTGAATACACAAGTAAATATGGCCTGCTATGGCAGGCTAAAAGTGACCAAGTTTTTGAAACTAAATCCACATTGGAGCAGTTTTGGATAGACAGACCCAGTTCAAGTGCTGGTAGAAAGAACATTATCCTGAGGAGATAGTCAAACTAGAGAGTAGCTCTGTTAAAATTAGCATCCAGAAAATCTCTAGAGAGTAAGGGCAAATTTAGCAACCTGTAGCCTAAGGCACAATGAAGGGAAGTCTGTGAAGCACTGAGGAATTTTTAGTTGATAGATGATTTCCATACAGGAATTCTGCAGCAGGGTCCCAGGTTTGAAAGAACTATCTAAAGGAATGCATGATATATGGCAGATTGAGAAGACTTGATAAGACAGGAATTTGGACCTGCAAAACATCAAGGGTTAATTATCAAAATTGGGCATAAGGTGGGAACTAAAGACTAGAATGATGGCAGAAGCCTGTTTCTTTAGGTTTGGGAGACTAGAGAGAGACTAGCATGGGTAATTTGATACTGTATCCCACAGAATGTTGGGTTAGCTAGAGGTCTTAAAATCATTCCTGCCTTAGTTTAGGGTTGATTTAAGAAGTTAGCAGAACTGAACCTGCCATTGGGAGTTAGGGACCCATAGGGACCCATCTGTGGGGATGGAGAGTTGAAGAAACTAGAGAAACAGATGGGGCCTAACCCTAGATTCAAAAGATGCTTTTGAAAAAGTTGTAAACTTTTTGCATGGAGACTTGGTTCTGTCTTCTTTGCTGCCTTACCTCTTGCAAAATTCTACAACTGGTCCATGTAGATAATTCATCTAGTACACTGGTGCCCTATTTCCTAAATCTTAACAGCCCACCCTTCACTTCCACTGTTAGCTATCAGCTGTGTCACAGAGTGAGTTTTGCCATTGCTCCAAATCAGCAAGTTAAAACTTTTTTATTACCATGCTTTTTGATCTTTTGCTCAGAGCCTTTTCATAGTCTCATAACTACACTCTTGATACATGTGTTCTTTGAGCTCATGGAGACTTCTAGTTGCTGATTTTTCCATTTTCTCCTGGTCTGTCAGTCTCCTTGTGTGGGCTTCATTGTTCACTTGAAGTATTTTTTTCACATTGCATTCCTTTGAGGCCTTTTGCCCCTTCCATGTAATGAAAGCAAAAGCACCCGAGAAACTACATAACCTTTACATTTATTTGTTTTGGCAAAATATTTTGGCTTTTACTACTAACATTTAATTTGCTAAATCAGTCTTTCAAGATAATACTTTGTGTGTGTGTGTGTGATTTAGAACGTAGGAGTAAGGTACCTGTATATCCTAGAATTACACAAATGAATTACCAACAATTAAATGGCAACTTTTAAAATTGTATTTTAAACATCAAGTAACCAGAGATGGAAAAATCTTCCTATACCCTCTTCAGATTACCCTGTACATTATTTTGATGGACGAAAACGGATGATCTTGAGCACTATTTCATGGATGGGAGGAAAAAATCCATTTTTGGGGATTGCTTACATCGCTGTTGGATCCATCTCCTTCCTTCTGGGAGTTGTACTGCTAGTAATTAATCATAAATATAGAAACAGTAGTAATACAGCTGACATTACCATTTAATTTTATATTATGAAAGCAAATCATCTGCATGTGCATCAAGGCCAGTCCTATTCAACCTAGCTTTCGAATGCTGATGTCTGGTTAGTATGTCATTTTGAAGTTGGCACATAACTTTTCTAAAAAAAAGCAGTCTTTGTTGTTTGCTTCTTCCCTACGGATGACTTCTAAAAATATATGACGGGTATAAAAAAATTAGCTATATTGATCATATCAACACTGTAACTGCTGAAATGGCATTCTAATGTTTGCTTTTTATTCGGACAGGCCACATGATGCATAGAGCCTCTTTCATGTGACTTGTGTCTACTGCTTAAATCTTTATGCTGTGTTGATGATATTATATTGACATATGATGCTGTATATGTGTATGTATTTTGTGGAGAAAGGGATTACAAGATGTATGAGTATAATGACTTGCTAACCTTTCAGGATTCAGAGAAAGATGAAGAAAGACCATATCTAAATAATACACTTCATCATTTTCATGTGTATAAATGCTTAAAGTACCATCTTTGTTGAGGTGGTTCATGTATCCAGTTTATCCAGTACAGTTATTTGTCAAGCTTAGCTTTGATTTCAAAGGACACGCTTACCTTGTCTGGCATAAGAATTAATGCTCATGTCTGCAGTGGTTGGGTATGTCCTGCTTAGGAGAATTTAAAAATTCCTCTTTCCGTTTGGTTGAATGTTGCAGTCAGGAACCCCAACTCACTTGGAATGTTTTTATATGTAATCATTTCCCTTGAAGCTTATACTTTATAAGGGAAGAAAGAATTCAGGTGATACGGGAAAACTGCTTGGCAGACCTTCATCTTCTGCCTCAACTGTAAACCACATGTAAATGCTTAATGGAGACTGTTTTCATTCTTGTGATATTTAACATTCAGAAAATTACTTCAGCTTTGGAAATACTCAGGCTGTTTTTATTTTGCAGGTAAGTGTTTTGACTTAAGTACTAATATTCCAGAAATTTTTGAAAGCAGTAACCTTAATTTCCTATGTATTTCATTCCACTTTTGCATATAGGTCAAATAGCAATGTGTATGCACATTCTCTTTAGTTAAGGCACCAATTGTTTTGGTTGGTTTTCCTAAGACATACTTTAAAAAGATGTTCTATAAATTTCCTAATTAAATTATGGGGATTTTGGAGTATGTACATGATAAATTATAATATGTATATGGTTGAAGTTATTTTATTTTTTACTAATGAATTATTTTAATATTCCTTATTGAATAAATGCTGTAACTTGTTTGCTATGGAACTTATTCTTAAAGTTCTAGTTAAAAATAATTTTTCCACATGCATGAAAATATGTATTAATCAGAGGTGGCTTAATTACATTGAAATTGCTTTTTTGTTGTTGTTGTTGTTTTTACTGAAATAACTCATGTTTGTGTAGAAGAATGCCTGTTTACTCAGAGTTTATATTTTCCTTCAGTTATATTTTAAATCAAAAGGTCTGGGTAATGTATACTTTCTATTAATATATACTTTTTTAAAAAAACAAAAAACAATGTAATGGTTAATAGTAGAAATGTGCCACACTTTTCAAGTTTTATATAACATATGAAATTCAGTTAAAAGAATGTGTGTTTCATAATGACTTTTAACGGGTAAAAATATTACTTGCACGAAGTACTTGATGTATGGTTATCCTGAAATTTCGGAGTATTTGGTGTGTTCTTTGTCTAAAAATAGTCTGTTTTGTCAGTCCTTCAGAATGTTATTTATTCTGAAGATTGTCCCTCTTGCACTTGGCAGTTTATTTTCTGGGATACATTGTTGGGGGAGAGGGGTTTCTGCCACTCTTTCCAGATTGAGTCTGTGCTGTTTAAGGAGGACTACCATCCTGCAACTCTTTTTCTAATTGGGGCACAGAGGATGTCGCTAAAGAAAAGTTGAAGAGCCCTTTCAGCACTTTCTTATCTGTGGAGAAGATGGAATCTTAAAATACATTTGGAGTTTTATCTGTTTTACAAGTCCATTGATGGCCTAAGTTCCTCCTGTTTTCTGCTGTTTGATCTCTAAGGAACTCCTGTTGCTAAATATGAAGAGTATGGAACATTCATATGGTCTCTGTGAAGCATTGGGGGAGGGAAGACATTTCTTTTTCTTATAGGCTTTATGCTCAAATGTCATAGTCTCCTTTCAAAGAATTGTCTTGCATTTTAAATGCACCCAGCTTAAGTAGAAGACATTGAAGGATGCATTAATTTTTAGGAACTATTTTGAATTATGAAAAGATTCCCAATTGAAAAAATTATTCAACAAGTGAAAGCTAAGAAATTTCATTGAAATCATAAGGCAGTTTAAGCATAAATTGATAAAAATAGCTGTGTACTACTAATTAATAGAAAATCATTCAACCAAGAGAAGAGTCAAGTGAATATCATTTGTTTATTGGCTAGTGAGTTTCTTTGTAACGTTGATTTTATTAAATGATAATATTCGGTTAGTATGTCCTATGTTAATAAAAATGAACAAAATTAATTTTGCTATGTTTAGGTGTCTTGATAAAATAACAATGCTCCAGTGTTGTTGCTTACATTTAGCACTAAATTTTAACACAGGGTCAGTGAGTCCAGGTTTTAACTTCTTCATGCCTGGATGGGATAAAATGTAATTCATTGTTAAATTAATTCGTATTTGTATTAATCACTGTGACAACATTAACCATTTGTTCTTACCAGGAAGTGGTCAGATTATCATCTGAGTTACAGTTAGACTGGCTAAGTTTGGTATTAGATCAAGGGGAATGTCCAGTAAACAGAGAGGTAAGCATGATGAAAATAATGAAGTGGGGTACACAGGAAAAACCTGACTAGTGAGGAGGAGCAGCTGAGAGATAGGGTCAGTGAATGTGGTTCAGCCTGCTACCTCTCCTGTCTTCATAGAACCATTGCCTTAGAATTATTGTATGTCACGTTTTTTGTTGGTTAAGCTGTAAAGTTTTGTTCTTTGCGAACATGGGTATTTTGAGGGGAGGGTGGAGGGAGTAGGGAAGTGGTCCTTTTACAAGAATTTTGATGCATAAGTGTCTATTGTAGGGTTTGGATGATCTAGTACAGTGTTTTAGAACCCCTTTTTATCCCATGCACCATTCAGTAAACATAAAAATCACAATTCTGCTAATGTCATTTGGAACTTCAAAATAAATATCTTGTCTAAAAACAAATCAGACCGTGGTGGCCTTATTTCCTTTTATATATCTATAAAATTTATCAAAGTAACGTGTACACAGTTTTAAAAAATAAAATAGTAAGTTCTAAAGGCTTTATGATAAAAAATAGTAGTCCCTGCCTGAACTTTCCTTCCCTCCCAGAGGCAATCACTGTGACTCCAAAAGTTGTTTCTTCTTTTACCTTAGTGTATCTAAATAGTATGGCTATTCTGTTGCTTGATATAACAATTTTAGACATTATTGTTACATGATGTTACATGATTTAGCTCTCTAACACACATACTTTGCCTTCTATTATGTAGTTATAATATTTAGTAAATGCATTAGCTGTTATTTAAGTATGACTGTATAAATATTTTATACCCTAGGGCAAATGTAATATGATTTTCTTTTGCATAATTTTATTTTTCCTGGAATTAATAATTGCCTCATTTAAAACATTTACATAACTTTCTACAAATTTACCTTAAAATTTTTCCAATTTCTCTGTCAGGTCTGTCATGTTCCCATCACTAGTTTGAAAGGTTTTTGTACCCAAATATCAGATAATGTCCCTGTTTTTAACTAGAGATGTCTCTGCTGCAGTTGTCCTTCTGTGCCAGTCTGTATGGTTGCTCTCTTGGCCTACTATATGGTGATGATCCCATGACCTCCCTTTGTCATCCTGTGTTGGACTTCCCATTTCCTAGTTTACTTTGTTTACTAGAGCACTTCCTAAAACACTTATAGCTTGCTAAGAAATAGTATATGAAAGTTAAATGTTTTGAGTTCTTAAATGTCTGAAACAGCCTTTTTCCACCCTCACATTTCATTGATAGTTTGACTAGACATACAATTTTAAATTAAAAATAAGCTGCTCTCAGCGTCTTAAAGGCATTGCTCCACTCTTGTCTAGCTTCCATCGTTACTTTTGAGAAATTTGAACATATCTTAGTCAGATGTTGGACTTCTCCCAGATTGGTGCTTAATTTTCTTCTCTTTTTCTCCAGTTGTTTCGATGCTATTATCTCTGTTCTTTCTAGGAAAATTACTTAATTTGATCTTGCAACATTATGTTCCTTGTATTGAATTTGTAGCACATTTCTAAAAATATTTTAATTTCTGGAACTTCTTTCATTTTATTTTGTTTCCAAAATATCCTACTTAGTTCATAGATATCTTATTTTTCTGAGGATATATATATATGAATATGTATTACTACTTTTATTGCTCTATTAACACCAAAGTTTATTTGTTGCTATTTGTAATTTGTTTTTTCTCTTGTTCATATAGGCGAATTTCCTGTTATTTCTGGCTAGTCTTGGCAATATATGAGTAGACTCCAAAACACTATTTGAAAGCTCTGTGTTTGTGGGCAGTGCTTCAAGGGGTCTAGGGAGGTTCTATTACTTACTGCTTTTAACTCTGCTTCTTCCTTGTCCTCCATCTCACCTCCTGATTTCCACTTCACACATACTTCCTTGTATCTGTCCCTCCCCATATTTCTTCCACTTAATTGTCTCCCATTTACTTCTCCAGATAAAAATTCTCTGGTGTTCTACCTGTGAGAGACAGTGATGGAAGTGAGAGATCATATTTTTATGGCTAAGGGGTAGGGCAGAGGACTTTGGGGATCAGGCCATTCTGTTGTATATGCTTTCAACCAGTCATTTTCAGGCCTGTCCCTGCCTCCACTCTTTGCTGTAACTTTCACCTCCAAATCTGAGCTTCTCAGGGGTTGTGGAATCAATCAGCATGCTTCCCACTGGTATCTGCCTTGTAGTCCCTCTAGATTGCAGCTTTCTCTGTTCAGCTCAGTCATATTCCATCTGCTTTCAGTTTTCCACAAATTTGTTGAAATCATTTGTCTGTTGCTGCCTCCTCTCTATTCAAATTTTGGGCTCATATCTTTTTTAAAATTGTTTTTCAGATTATCATATGGTAAATTTTACTTCTGGTAGCATAGTTTTGTGAGTTTTAACACCAGAGATAAAGAAAAGTACCATCACTCCCCAAATAACTCCTTATACTATCCCTTTGTAGTCATTCTCCCTTCCCCCCACTCATAACCCACAATTTGTTTTCTATCCCCATAGTTTTATCTTCTAGAAAGTTCTAAATAGAATAAATGCCATATGTAACCTTTGAAACAGCCTTCTTTTCTTTAGCATAATGCCCCTGAGATTGATCTAAGATGATGAGTCTTATCAATAATTTTTCTCATATTTTAAAAATTTCTTTCATTTTACTGTAGTGGGATGGAGGAGAGACAAGCTTGTGGGGCCAATCCGCTATCTTAAATCAGAAACACCTTGAAGCAAATATACCCTTCACCTTTTGGTGATTTTATAATGTTTTTAAAAAAATCTTAAAAGATAAACTTGTTATGTACTTTAAGTGGTATTAATAGGAGCTTGTCTGTTTGTATATCACAAGCTTTTCTATCCAGGGTAATGTGGAAAAAGATTGAACTCCCCTTACATCCCTTTCAAGTTTGTTATGTCACTTTGTTTCAAGCACAGAATTGCAGACAATAGCTTTATAAATTTTTGTCAAATTGCTGTATCAGTGGTGTAAAATAACCCCAGGTTATGTTGTCTTTCCTTTTCACAACAAATTTTGTGAAACAGTATGTCCTTTATATTTTCTTATCATCTTCAACTTCAGTCAGGGTCAGGTTTTCACCTCAAGATTACATCGTTTGTACTCTGTTGAATGTCACCTGTGTCTGAAAGTTTCAGTAGAAAGAGTATGGGTTTCAGGAGTAGGCTGATACGGCTCCTATACTTACAAACTGTACCTTGCAATTGCTTAAATCTTCTAAGCCATTTACCTTTCCTTGTCTGTAAAATAGGGATTTCAATACCCATTTGGCAGATTTTGTTTTGAGCAATAAGGAAAGTGACAGTTAAAAAGCATTTAGCACAAAGCATAGAAAAATAGATATTCAATGAACAATTCCCATTCTTTTCTGTCAGATCAAGTGAACTCACCCTTATATTGATCTTTTTGCTCCATTTGATAGGCATTTTCCTTCCCTCTCCATCTTTAGCATGTGGCTTCTGTGAATGACTCCTGATTTTTTTCCCCTTATCTGTTCCTTAGTCTCCTTTGTATATTCCTTAATGTTGGGAGTTCTTTGAGATTATGTTCTGTGCCTTTAAGTTACACATTCTCCCTGAACAATCTTAAGTACCTTATTATTCCGTTGTCTTAACACTGACTGACTTCTCTATCTTTTCTTGTGCCTTGACATCTGTCTTGAGCTCTAGATTTTTCATTATTAATCTCTTGAGAAATGAAGGTTAATAATGAATTAACCTAAGTTAATAAGGCCCAAGCAGCAATCATTCCACACAAGCCTGGGTTTAATAAGGTCAAAACAGGAAAAATCTCACACCAACCTGAGATTTCTTACATTCCTCATTACTGTGAATGGTATAGCCAACCACCTTGAGGTAAGCCAGAAACCCTAGCTCTCTTCTCCAGCTGCCCAACCTAATCACTGTATTGTGTTGATTTTTGAATGTTCTTCCTTTTAGTTGGGTCTCTCATCCCTCCCCTTATCTACATCTCTCTTGATGATTTAGTTTAGGTTTTTCTTCCTCCTTGGATTACTATGAGAGCTTTCTGACAGACTCTCTGACCCTAATAACTCATGCCCAATCCAGCCTTTCATTACTAGAATGATCTTGAAATAGAGCTCCGATTTTAACAGTTTGCTACTTGAACCTCTAAGTAGCCCTTCGAGTTGTTTAATTCATCACTGAAATCAGCCTTCCACTGTTACCTCATTCTTCATTTGTTCTGCAAATCAAACCATTTGCAATTCCCCAAGACATTTGGCCACCCTGTCTTCTTTGCCTTTGCAAATGTTATAGCTTTTGCCTAGATTTTTCTTCTTACCCAACCTTTCTTCCCATAATAGTAAATATTTATTGAGTTATTTTAACAGCCACCCAATCATGAAGAATACTGTTATCTCCATTTTAAAGACAAGAGAAACTGAGGTATAAATAGATTATGTATCTTACCTTCAGTCATGTCACTACCACTAAATGGCAGATTCAGGATCTGTCTGCCTTCCAAGTTCTTAACAACAATATATTTTTTTTCTCTTTTCACTCCATCTAGGCCTCTGTTTTTGCAGTTCTGCAGCACATCAACGCCTGATTCCAAATTCAGATTGTTAATCATGTTCTTGTCCTACATCTGGAATGACTTAATTTCTGCTCCATTTATTCTACCAGACCTTGCCAAAATTGTCTTTTGTTTTTTGAGACGGAGTCTCACTCTGTCACCAGGCCAGAGTGCAGTGGTGTGATCTCGGCTCACTGCAACCTCCGCCTCCCAGGTTCAAGCGATTCTCCTGCCTCAGCCTCCCGAGTAGCTGGGACTACAGGCTAATTTTTGTATTTTTAGTAGAGACGGGGTTTCACCATGTTGGCCAGGATGGTCTCGATCTCTTGACCTCGTGATCTGCCCGCCTCGGCCTCCCAAAGTGCTGGGATTACAGGGGTGGGGCTATAATCCGTGCCCGGCCCAAAATTCTGTCTTTTTACAACCTTAGCTCACTAGTTCCTTTGAATTTCCCATACAACTTTTGTTGTACCAGTCATCTGGAGAGTCATTTATGTCTGCATCAAATTTACTGTTATGTATGATATTCCTAATTAGATTATATTCTCCAGAAGGTCAGAGACTTTAAAACAATATTCCCTTGCGTGTATTACAAAGTGTTACATTCATAGTAGGTAACCGGTAATTATTGTTCAATGGGGAATGACTCATGTTCATGTTGATGAAAAGAGTCAAACTATAAAATATTTTAAGAGATTTATTCTGAGCCAAATATGAGTGGCACAGCCCTCAGGAGATCCTGGGAACATGTGCCCAAGGTGGTTGGGATACAGCTTGGTTTTATATATTTTTGGGAGGCATGAGACATCAATCAAATACATTTAAGAAATACATTGGTTTGGTTCAGAAAGGCGGGACAACTCAAAGCGGGGGACTTCCAGGCTATAGGTAAATTTAAACATTTTCTGGTTGACAACTGATTGAGTTTATCTGAAGATCTGGGATCAATAGAAAAGAAATGTTTAGGTTAAGATAAAGGATGTGGAGACTTAAGTTTTATTGTGCAGAGGAAACTCTCAGCGGACTGCAGAGAGAGCAGGTTATAAAATGTGTCTTACCAGACTTAAAAGAGTGCCTGGCTCTTAGTTGATTATCTCCTGGATCTGGAAAGGGGAAAGGAGATTCTCTATAGAATGCGGATTTTTCCCACAAGAAACTTTGTAGGGCAATTTCAAGATATGGCAGAGAGACATGTTTTGGGGTAAAACATGTTGATTTTCTTCCTCCTTATGCCAGAGTCACATGGGAAAGTAAGTCATAATATACAGGGTTAAATAAAACCCATCTGATGAGAATTTGTGGTTTGTAGGGCAGGACTCCCCAGACCCTTTAGATATGAATTTGGGCAAGATAAAAAAAAAATCAGAGATTAGTCCTCATTCATATGTTTTATGAAATTGTTTATCATAAGGACTTTAGAGTCAGAGAAAAAGATCATTAGGAGTTAGTCTAACTACTTAAGTTTAATGATGAAAAGACTGAGGCTTGCAATTAAAGTATTTAATAATAAACTAATACAGCAACTAAGATAGCAACTATTTCCTGATGTCCAAAAGTGACTCAGAATATGATAAAGTATAGAATTATATTGAAATGTTATCTTTTACCTAACCAGTAGTTTGTAACATTAAAGTTCACATGAAACTGTTCTATATTTTTATAAAATTGGAAGTGGATTAAGCATGGCTCTAGGATTAACAGATGTGTGTACGCACACACACACAACCAAATCACACAAAACTATTCTGGCTTCCCTCTGTTTTTGTTACTTATCGATTCTATAGGCAGGATCAAAGTCAGGGTTATCTTGTCTGCTTTTTAAAGGGAAAAAAAGATTGGGTAACTGTCCTCTGGTAACTTTGCATCAGTAATTATGAGATATTTTCACTTAGTACTTTCGCATCTGATGTCCATCTTACTGACGAGACTTAAACCATGACCTACCTCAGGTTTCCCAGATATTTCCCACATATTCCCCCTGCCAATTTTGTTATACTGTTACAAAACCCTCCGGAGTAAGTATTTTCCGAAAGAACCATTTTCTAATTTTCTAACATTACAAAAGAGCAAGGATAAAAGAACCCCAAACTGATGTTTTGGAAAGCATTCTATTTTGAAAGTAACTTCTGGTTCAGAGGATGAATTTTAAAATGTGGTAATGTTTCTGGTGTGCCTGGGAAGATGCAATAAAGTTTGTTAGGTACGCAGGCAAATTTCAGTCATTTGTATGTCAGGATAATCACAACTTACAGAAAAGCAGCAAGAAGATAATGAATGAGGAACCCTGGGACTGAAAACATTTGGAGGGAGCACAAGTACTAAGACAGATGTTTTGAATTTTTATACTCAATAGTCCATTCTTTGGTGCAGGATACAGTTCATTCATTTAACCAATGTATATTGAGCATTTTCTATGTGCCAATTACTATTCTAGATGCCAGGGATACATGAGTAAACACAACCGAGTTTAGAGCAGAGTCATATGATCCAACTTAAGTTCTTAAAAGAATCATTGCTGTGTGGAAGATAGTGGAAGAGTGGAAACAGAGAAACCCGTTAAAAAGGCTTTTGACATAATCTGAACAAGAGATGATGATGGCTTGGCCAATAGTAGTAGTACTGTTGGAGATAATGAGAAGTGGTTCAATTCAGATTATATTTTGAAGGTGCAGCCAATAGAAATTTTTAATAAATTGGTTTATAGAGTATGATAGAAAACAAAGTTTAAGGCTTGAAATAAGGAAAATTGCAGAGGAGAAAGTTGGGGAATAAGGAGTGGAAAGTAGAATTCAGTTTTGTTTGTAAGTTTGAGATGCGCATTAGCCATCTAGGTGGAGATGTCTCAAGTTAATGGGAAAGGCCAGGCGAGAGATAAGTGAGAGTTGTCAGCACATGAATAGTTTTTCTTTCCTAAAACAATTCTTTTTCTTCATACAATCTACAGGAAGTGGGAGTAGTAGTTCAATGTTAGATGAAATCACAAAATGGATGAATGTAGAAAAAAGGTGAGAAACTGAAATTTTAGAGATTAAGAGGATAAGGATCCAGGAAAGGAAAGTAAAAGGGAGCAGCCACTAAAATAGGAGAACCACCGAAGGAGTACTATGGAAGCCACTTTAAGACCATGCTTCAAACTATCATATTCTTTCTTACATGTATGGTTTACCTCCAAATTAAAAAGTAAAAGTATATGGTGAGGGACGGATTAACTATGTTAAATGCTGCTAATAGATGGAGAAGGTGAAAATTGAGTTTGACAGTTTATTTAGCAACCTGGAAGCTATTGGTGATTCTAAACAAGAGCAGTAAAAGCCTGCCCAAAATGGGATCAAAAAAAGATTACGAGGAGGAGAAGGAGAGACAAGTATAAAGAAATCTATAGGATGGTAACGGTAATCAAAGGAGTTTGTTCGTTTGTTTTTAATTTGGGAATGTGTTAATAGATGGAATGATCCAGTAAAGGGGGAAATTGTACTGAATAACATGCATACAAGAATCTATGTCTACTTTAGGATCTATTTAATGTGAATTCATGGCTTTTTTTTTTTTTTTTTGATATGAAGTCTCACTCTGTCGCCCAGGCTGGAGTGCAGTGGAGCGATCTTGGCTCACTGCAAGCTCCACCTTCTGGGTTCACGCCATTCTCCTGCCTCAACCTCCTGAGTAGCTGGGACTACAGGCGCCCGCCACCACGCCCGGCTTATTTTTTGTATTTTTAGTAGAGACAGGGTTTCACGGCTTTAGCCAAGATGGTCTGGATCTCCTGACCTCATGATCCGCCCGCCTCGGCCCCCCAAAGTACTGGGATTACAGGCGTGAGCCACTGCGCCTGGCCTCATGGCTCTTTTTGGACGGAGTCATAAGCTTCTTAGATCTGTCACCCAATGTAATTAATTGATGTATTGGTTAATACTGTCTTTAGCAGTGCTAGGGGATTGGTAAGAAATCCACATCATCTCTGCGCTTCGGAAATTTACAATCTAGAGTTGGCTAAGTGGAGAAAACATAAGAGAGCACATACAACTAACAAATTCAGATTATGGACAATGTACTTTAAAAACCCCCCACGCCCTAGCTATTGGCACGTGGTAATTTTGCCCAGAGTTTTGGTTACATGCATAATCCAGAGGGGTGTAGAAAACCAGGTCCTTTCAGTACCAATCTAAGGAAGACATGAATTGGGGTGTTTATAAACCTTGGTGAGGAAGAGAATTTTAACTGGGACTGGTAACTTGGTGGGCCCATTGACATACAGTAGATTGTGAAGAAGAAAACCCCAAGGATTATAAGGAATAGTTTTAATATTACTAATTTTTATCCTTTGCTGAACCTATGGGTTTCTTATTTGAAATGGCAATCAAATAATTTGTAAGAGTTTGTAGAAAGTGGAAAGATTATTGTAATACAGGGTAGATATTTGCATTTGTACATACTTGAGGGTAAGTACAAGAAATAAACACTTGTAATGGGGATTACTTAAGCAAAATGGATGACACCGACAGCCTTTCTGTACAACAAATAATTGCTGTGCTTCTCTACTCCAGTAATGAATGTAGTGCCCTGCTGGATCTGGGACAGCAAGACTTTTGAGTCCAGATTCGCCATCCCATTTCTTGTTCCCTAACGTTTCCTCAGAAGCGAGCGAGCCTCTTCCACAATTTGGGGACACTGTGGAAGAACTTCTTGCTTGGGGAGTTCTGCAGCAGTCGAAGGTACAAGAATATAAAAACTGGTATCTCGACACAGCTCTTACAGCATATTCTCAACACAAGGAACAGTAATGTGCCGCAGCAATTCCTTCGGTGGAAAAAACTGACTGTATCCGCGTAAGAGGAGTAATTCTTTTTTGAATTTTATGAGGCTTCAGAGCTGTATTTCGGCCAACCCAGTCTTTGTTCAGTTTCTAGCGGCTTCAAGGTTGCCCAGTTTTACGCCTTCTCGCTCAAAACAGACACTAGTTTTCTTTGATAGCCTGGTCTCACATTGACTTCATCTAAGCTTATTACATTCGTCTCATAAATCGTTTGCTTTTTCCCCAGCCTTAGCTCCAGGGACCAGCCTACTGAACATCGAAAAGGTCAGGAACGAGATCACGGGACTGAGACGGCGAGCCGGCTAGAGCGGATAGAGCCGTACTGCCGCTCTAGTTTTTCTTTTGCTCTCTATGGTTAGGAGCGCAAGCCTCTCTTCGGCCCGGAAAGATTTAAGTTCGTGAATGCATACGCAAGACTCGGAGGTAGTTCCGGTTCCGGCGTGGCCATTTTCGTTGGTGGTGTTCAGTTGTGGCGGTTGCTGGTCAGTAACAGCCAAGATGCTGCGGAATCTGCTGGTGAGGAGCTTCTCATCTTGCATTCATGATGGGGGCGAGGGAGTGGAGAGGAGGCTGAGGCACCACGACAGAAAACCCTCACCTGGGAGGGGTGCAGAAGGCGGCTAATGAAGTCACCTTGATTCGTGTCCTTTTTCCCTGACCTTACATTCCCTTCCGTCTATTCCTCTCACCCCAGGCCGTTACTGGGTAGATGTAAGGAGTGGAGAGGCTGGGGAAGTGACCAGAGACTCGTGGGTTAGACTCGTCTTGAGTTCTTAGTCACCACCTCTAACCCTGTCGGTCATTGATGAGGTTAGTAGCTCCGATCTGAGTAAAACCAAGGCCCAGGTGGGGAGTGTCTGACACCCGGAAGCATCAAGCAGCAAGGTGTTCTTCTGGTACTGAAAGGTTTTAAGTTTCAATGGTTTTGAGCTTTGCGAGCTTGAGAAGGCAGTTTAAAAACCAAGCCATTCAATTTTGGGTGGAACTTTAGGAATAGTCATGGCTGAAGTGCAGTGTTATTTCCGTCAGGCGATTGTGCATTGTCCTTCACCCCTCCATCGACTTTGAGCATGTGAAATATTTCCCCAAATTTTGAAAAAGAAAAATGCGACAATGATTATTTTATTTTTTAAATTATTTAATGAAGTTTTGCTTCATTAAAATCCTCAATGTAATTTTAGAAAATCGAGAGCATATTTGTTTCATTATTTAATTCAACTGGATATGTAGTGCATGTCTCTTCTTTAAAAGATGTATACCCTCTTTAAAATTTTTTAGGAAAAATGTAATGAGAGAAGCATTTTAATTGAGAAGGAATCATGCCAGTCTATTTGCTGTCAAGTAATAGGGTTTTTTGTTGTTGTATTTATTTATTTATTTATTTATTTTTTGAGACGTAGTCTCACTCTGTTGCCCAGGCTGGAGTGCAGTGGCACGATCTCGGCTCACTGCAATTTCCGTCTCCAGGTTCAAGCGATTCTGCTGCCTCAGCCTTCCAACTAGCTGGGATTACAGGCGCTCGCCACCAAGCCCTACTAATTTTTGTATTATTAATAGAGACGGGGTTTCACCATGTTGGCCAGGCTGGTCTCGGACCCTTGACCTCAAGTGATCCGCCCGCCTCAGCCTCCCAAAGCGCTGGGATTACTGGCATGAGCCACTGTGCACGGCCTTTTTTATTTTTTTATTTTTTATTTTTATTTTTTGAGTGGAGTTTCATTCTTGTCGCCCAGGCTGGAGTGCAGTGGTGCAATCTCGGCTCACTGCAAACTCCGCCTCCTGGATTCAAGCGATTCTCCCGCCTCAGCCTCCTGAGTAGCTAGAATTTCAGGTGCGCACCACCACGCCCAGCTAATTTTTGTGTTTCTAGTAGAGACGGGGTTTTGCCATGTTGGCTAGGCCGGGTCTTGAACTCCTTACCTCAGGTGATCCACCCACCTTGGCCTCCCAAAGTACTGGGATTACAGGCGTGAGCCACCGCGCCTGGCCAAGTAACAGATTTTTTTTTTTTGAGATGGAGTTTCACTCTTTTTGCCCAGTCTGTAGTGCAATGGGGCGATCTTGGCTCACCACAACCTCTGCCTCCCGGGTTCAAGCGATTCTCCTGCCTTAGCTTCCCGATTAGCTGGGATTACAGGCATGCACCACCATGCCCGGTTAATTTTGTATTTTTAGTAGAGACAGGGTTTCTCCATGTTGTTCAGGCTGGTCTCGAACTCCGGACTTCAAGTGATCTGCCTGCCTAGTAATAGAATTTTTTCTTTGAAACGGAGTTTCGCACTTGTTGCCCAGGCTGGAGTGCAATGGCGCGATCTCAGCTCACTGCAACCTCCACCTCCCAGGTTCAAGCTATTCTCCTGCCTCAGCCTCCCAAGTATCTGGGATTACAGGCATGTGCCACCACGCCTGGCTAATTTTGTATTTTTAGTAGAGATGGGGTTTCTAATGTTGGTCAGAGTGGTCTTGAACTCCTGACTTCAGGTGATCCGCCCCCCTCCCCGGCCTCCCAAAGTGCTGGGATTACAGGTGTGAGCCACCGCGCCTGGCAGGTTTTTGATGATATGGCAGTATATTATGAAAATATTTGGGTTTGGTGTATTTTGGTTAAGCACTATTTTTGTAATATGTGTATGTCAATATGTTTGCATCAAGGATTATAAAATGCTACTGGTTCTGTTCAGGTAGAGATCATGATTTTATTTTTTGGTTAGAATCTATATGAATTGCTTCTTGAATATGTTATTTGGAGACTGCAGAATGTAATTCGAAGAGCAGAGGATGGATGACAAATTGAAAAACCTGGATGCTCTTGCATGACTTTGCTACTGACAAATCAGATATGCTTCAAGTCTCAATTTACCTTTTCTATAATATGAACGACTGAAAATAGTTGGTTTTGAAGGTTTCTTTAGGCTCTAAGTCTATTTAATAATATTTTCATTTTAGGCTCTTCGTCAGATTGGGCAGAGGACGATAAGCACTGCTTCCCGCAGGCATTTTAAAAATAAAGTTCCAGAGAAGCAAAAACTGTTCCAGGTACTGAAGTATTTTATAGGAGATTGTTACTTGTAATAATTAGATTACCAAAAGGTAAGAGTTGGGATAAACAAGTATGTGTATAAATTAGATCATATGACAATATAAACATTACAAAAAAAGTCAAGGACATGTACCATAGTGCTAATAGTGGTTGTCTCTTGGGGAAAGACCTGGTGGAGCAGAGCAATTTACCTTTATAAGTAGTTTGATTATGAGTGATTTTTGTTTTATTATGGTTTCTAGCTTTTCCTAAATAAAGCTTAAAGTGATTAAAAATAGTTGTATCATATATACCTAAAAATACAATACTTTATTGAACAGATGTACTAAATAGCTACTGTATGCTGGATTAGATGCTAGGGATATAATTTAGGGTTATAAACCAAAATCCCTTCTCCACTTTTTTAAGGGAAAAAAAGTTTCCTATGACTAAATCTAATGTGTGGCAATTATTGGTTCTTTTATATTTAAGTTATATTAAAGTTGTTGAGATCAGTGTGTATGTTTTATAGCTTTAATGTTTATATATTTGGAAAGACCGTCATTAATGGATCTCAAACTAACGGTGAAAGAAGAATGCTGACTTTTAGGAATTCTTATTTTAAAAGTAGTAGGAGTAGAGATGGAATAAAGAAAATTGTAGGTCTTTTAAATTTTAATACTTAAAATACTTTAATTCTAGGGATTTAAGGAGCTATATCATTTTATATGCCTGTTCTTTTGAAACTTAGTTGGAAATGAGTGAGACATTTATTATTGTCTTTTTTTTTTTTTTTTTTTAATCTAGGAGGATGATGAAATTCCACTGTATCTAAAGGGTGGGGTAGCTGATGCCCTCCTGTATAGAGCCACCATGATTCTTACAGTTGGTGGTAAGGCCTTTGGAATGTTTGAAGGTTTATAGAAAAGTAATAGTAATGATAACTGATAACTTTATTGCTTTTGCTATGCCAGTATTTTAATGCAGGCAGTTTGTCTCCAGAATTTGATATCTTACTATATCTCATAATGATTCAAGAGGGTGACTGATACATACTGTATAAGAGCATTGTGATGTCTTCTTTTATTTTTGAAATGGAGTTTTGCTCCTGTTGCCCAGGCTGGATTGCAATGGCACGATCTCGGCTCACTGCAACCTCTGCCTCCCGGGTTCAAGCGATTCTCCTGCCTCAGCCTCCCGAGTAGCTGGGATTACAGGCGTGCGCCACCATGCCTGGCTAATTTTGTAGTTTTAGTAGAGATGGAGTTTCTCCAAGTTGGTCAGGCTGGTCTTGAACTCCTGACCTCAGGTGATCTGCCCGCCACAGCCTCCCAAAGTGTTGGGATTACAGGCGTGAGCCACTGCGCCCGGCCTTGATGTCTTAATAAAAAAATAACACCAATAAGATTTGATGATTATGTTGTGATAGAGTTGGCTTTCTGAGTCCCATTGATGGCAGTGAAGGCTATATTTCAGTCAAAAACATCCATTATATCCCACCTCTTATAGCAAGGGCTTTAAAACATTTTGACTGTGATGCAAAATAAAAGCACACTTTACATCTACACTTTGTACAGACATATTTGTGACTAAAACAAAATTTGTACGGAACAATACTTCCACTGGAAGGTAAAGAGAAGGGATGCTATATTTGAGTGATTATTTTGTGCCTATCATATTCATAGGAATGCCACATACTTGGATTTCTGTGAGTCTTGCATGAAGTCTATAATATGTCCTCATTTTAAAGATGAAGAAATCATATTAATTACCTGTTTGGGAAACTCTACTCTCACACCACAACAATCAACATGGAAGATCTCTGTTGCCAAATGTGTGGGGGTTTTTCCCTGCACACCAAGTAATGGACACCAGCTAGGTGTCCTCCAGTTCAGTTTCCACACTATCTACTGGGAGATAGCATCAGATTCCACAGGTTGATGGCACAAGACTGTCCCCTCCTTCCCACCAGTTGCAAGTTTGGGTCTTCGGAACTTCTGACTGACTGGCTTTAAGTTGGGGTTCCCACAATCTCCTCGTTGGGGAAACACATTTACCAGTTTATTATAAAAGGTATAGGCTGGGCATGGTGGCTCATGCCTGTAATCCCAGCACTTTGGGAGGCTGAGGCTGGCAGATCACCTGAGGTCAGGAGTAAGACTAGCCTGGCCCACATGGTGAAACCCTGTCTGTACTAAAAACACAAAAATGAGTTGGGTGTGATGGCACACACTTGCAATCCCAGCTACTCGTGAAGCTGAGGCAGGAAGATTGCTTGAACTGGTAGGCGGAGGTTGCAGTGAGCTCAGATTGTGCCACTGCACTCCAGCCTGGGCGACAGAGGGAGACTCCATCTCAAAAAAAAGAAAAAAAAAAGATAAAGCCCTAAATTCCTTTTGGCCAATGTGACATTTCTTAGACATTCTGGTAAGTAGTTTTTAAAATGAAATTCCAGTTATCAGCTTTTTTTTTTTTTTTTTTTTTTTTTTTTTTTTTGAGGTGGAGTTTCGCTCTTGTTGCCCAGGCTGGAGTGCAATGGCGCGATCTCGGCTTACCGCAACCTCTGCCTCCCAGGTTCAAGCAATTCTGCCTCAGCCTCCCAAGTAGCTGGGATTACAGGCATGCACCACCACGCCTGGCTAATTTTGTATTTTAGTAGAGACAGGGTTTCTCCATGTTGAGGCTGGTCTCGAACTCCTGACCTCAGGTGATCCGCCCACCTCGGCCTCCCAAAGTGCTGGGATTACAGGTGTCAGCAACTATGCCCGGCCCAGTTATCAGCTATTTTTTATATTACATTTGATTACTTTAAAATTATATCACTCTTTTTTTTTACATTCACTTTAGGGAAGGCTTGCATATTTTGAACTCTTTTTTTCTTTGGCATTTAATCATCCTTAGCATTTGTCAGGCAGTCTTGGGTTAATATGGAAATAACCTTTGTATACGTTCTTAATCTTATTTTTAAAAATTTTTGCATTTTATGTTGACGAATATATTATTGTGCCACACTTTCTATATTAAAACTAGATTAAATATATTTTACATATATTTATTTAAAAATTTTCCAGCACCTATCAAAATACTTTTTTGTGTTCCAATTAAGGTAGTCTTAATGCAAACTTACAACTTTTGAACTGGAATATTAAATTTATACACTTAGATCTTAGAATTTCTGGTTAAGTTCTTTTTTGTTTTTTATTTTTAGGAGCAGCATATGCCATATATGAGCTGGCTGTGGCTTCATTTCCCAAGAAGCAGGAGTGACTTCAGTCATCCCAGCAATCACTTGGTTCAGTTTCATTCAGCTCTCTATGGACCAGTAATCTGATAAATAACCAAGCTCTTCTTTGGGGATCAATATTTATTGACTTGTAGTAACTGCCACCAATAAAGCAGTCTTTACCATGCTTTGTCTGATTTTATCACTTTATGCCAATAATTTCAACTTTTGGTCAGCCTTGTAAATCTTAGGTAAGGATCAAAGAAATGATTCTTTTGCCACTAAACTTGTGAAAGCAACATTATTGTGATATTATTTTAGTGAAATTTTACTTCTAACAGCTCAAAATTAGTCTCAACTTCTGTCTCAACTTGCCGTTTGAATGCATATTGCTTTTTCCCCCTACCCACTCCAGTATATCTTGGAATATGCTAGAACCCGGGGGTAGTGGAAGCAGATTATCTTTGGCTCCTGGGGTCTATATTTTTTTTTTTTTTTTTTTTTCTCAGCTATGTGAGAGTATGCTTAAATATTGGATATATCCCACAGCTTAGAATTAGGCTTTAGTAGAATGGCTTTGTAAGATATTTCAGTATTTGTTTTTTTCTACACTCCGAGTGGGTTCAGGTAGGTTTCTCTCATCAGGAACCAACCAAAGCAGGACAGTTCCTGGGCTCCCCAGCTATCATCTAATGGACCCACAACTGTTTAACCTAAACAGTAGTTAGGTGCTTAATAAATGGTAGCCATAATAGGCTGCTCATAATAGGAATGTTTCAAAAAGGTCTATTTAGGGAACACAAAATCCAAATAGATAGAGTAAGAATCAAAAAGAATTACGATGCTGCTCTAGGTAGTTTGCTTCAGGGTTTGCAGAACCCTTCCTGCTTTGAGAGAACTATGCATGAAGCTGGAAATTTCATAGACTTTAAGTTTGGGACTCCCTTTTCCTGGGTCCAGTTGTGCATCCATGTGGAGAGTAGCATCTTGTGAACCACTTCAGGACTTTCCTTCTATATATATCGAGATTGGTAATTCGTCAAGAGATACTGAGTGCCTACTGTGTCCTAAATGGTTTTAGGTACATAGGAATCACTGGTGAACAAAAGCAGATTCCTCCCCTCATATGTTATAGAAAGGGGTGGTAGGAAAGAGAGTTTAAAAATAAATTGCACAGTAGGTTAAAAGATAAGTTCTATGGAAAAAGACCAAAGGGGAGAACTGACATGGGTGTGGTTGGTTGGTTGCAGTATTAAAGTTAGGGTAGGCTTCAACAGGAAGGTCAGATTATTTTGAGACATCCGAAAGTGAACTGGTCAGAAACAGTCATCCCACTGTGTTAGAAATTGGTTCTGGGACCTCCCACAGATACGGAAATCTGTGAATGCCCAAGCCTTTTATATAAAATGGTGTAGTGTTTGCATGTAACCTATGCACATCCTCCTATATACTTTAAATAATCTCTAGGTTGGTTATAATGCCTAGTGCAGGATAAATGCTATGTAAATATACTGTATTGTTTTGGGGATAAGGACCAATAAGAAAGTCTGTATGTGTTCAATACAGATGCAGCCATTTGTTTTTTACTAAATGTTTTCAAGCTGTTGGTTGAATCCACAGATGCGGAACCCACAGATATGGAGGGCTAACTGTATATGGGCAAAAGGCACTCTAGGAAAAGGAAATAGCCTAGAGCAAATGTCCTAAGGTGCCTGGCATGTTCAAAGAACAGAAAGGCAAGAGTAGATACCACTCAGTGGGTGACGGAGAGGAAGTTAGTAGGGGGTGGGCCACATCAATTAGGGCCTTGTAGGTTATTTTAAGGACTTTGGCTTTTGAGTGACATGGAGAGCCGTCATAGGATTTCTCAATGAAGAATGACTTACATGTTTTAGAGGACTAGCCTGATTGTTGTGATAAAATAGACCATAGAGGGGCAGTGGTAGAAACAGGCAGATCCTTTAAGATGCTTACTGCAGCAACCTAGATGAGAGGTGATGAAGACTAAGAGCAGCTGTTAGCCATGAAAACGATGGAAAGTGTTCAGATTATGAGCAGAGGAGGATCTTTATCATTCACTTAAACCTTACCCTTCCTCATCCACCCATCCCACAATTTCTTACTGAGTATGAGAGTCTACTTTGTATAAAGCACTGTTGTAGGCTCAGAGAATACAGCTGTGAAATAGATGAGCAAGCCCCTTCATGGGTCTTACATTCCAGTTGGTGGAGATAGACAACAAATAATTCATAAGCCTGATACTGTCTTATAGTGGGAACTGCAGATCAACAGGGTGATCTATTAGGAGGAATAGCGCAGTGGAAGCTAGAAAAGGGCTGAGTAAAGTTACATTTGAACTGAGACCAGAAAAAAAGGAGCCAGCTAACAGTGAGAAGAAAAGCATTCCAAGGAATGGGAAAAGGAAATTGCTTTGCAGGGATGAATTGCAGAAAGAGGACAAGTGTGGAGTATAGGGAGTAGGAGAAAGCAGCTGTTGTTCTCTCTTCCACAGTGACTAGCACAACAAATGGTTATGCCACTACACACAGGGTCTAGATAGATTTGTTTTCTGGTTTCATAATCTGCAACACGATCTGATAACTATAATATTGATTTAGCAAGAATCCCAAATATAAATTAATGTAGACAATCTATCTCAGGCAGTTATTGTTACTATCATTAGTAAGAACTGGAAGCTGAGAACATACAGAGATCAAATACACAATAATTACATTTGAACTAGAACTCAAACCTAGATATGTCTTATTCTGAAGCCCCTTGTTTATGTGTTATGTACCATGTTATTCCTAAATGCAGAAAAAAGGAAAAAAGTACTTAGGATAATTTTACTGGTTGCTTTCCCCATTCCTTTTGAATATTGTTGTATTCGTGGTTATGTTTGATGAATTAGCATCATAAGAATTGGCAATTTTTTCATTTCGCTCTTCTTTCAGACTCCTGTGAGTCTGACTGTGTATCTATTCCAGTTGCCTATTTCTATTGAAATTATAGTTTTACAGCTGCTATTTACTATCTGAAAAAAACACAAAAAACCAGCTTCTACAAGTCAAGGATATTTTGAAGGACTCATTAATGAGGAAAACCAATAAAAACCCAAGACATTTTCTAAATTTTTATCTCAGTATAATATACTGGAGGGAAAAAAGGATTAAATGTTTACAATTACATTGCTTGGAAACTAGAAAATTGCCTACTGAAATGGTAATTGTAAGCCAGGCACGGTGGCACGTGCCTGTAATCCCAGCTACTTGGAAGCTGAGAAGGGAGGATGGCTTGAGCCCAGCAGTTGGAATCCAGCCTGGGCAACATAATGAGACTCTCTCTCAAAAAAAGAAAGAAATGGTAATTTTAAGGCATACATGAAGTCAGTTAAAGGAAGGGAAATTCATAACATTAGATATTGCAGACTTAGTGCCAGAATATATGCATGTATGTATGTAAATTTGGATTTGAGTGTTGATTTCTAATTATCAATGTTGCATTAGTACAATGTAAGATGGGCTGTTTCTTGAATTCTGAGATTATGCCAGATCTTTATTGACCTCTTGGAGGAGGCCATCATCTTCCCTCTGGGGAGCTGCTAAAAATATTCTCTAGCATTAGTCTGGTGGCTAAAAGCTGGTATCCTTGTTTGGCCTTGTTTTTTCTCTTTCCAGGCCATTTTACCCCAGTTAATGCAGTTATAACTAGAACAGCCTATGGCCATTAACATTTGGATGCTCTCCCTACAGTGCTTTTTCCTAAAATAGTACCTGCTTTGGGAAATCAGTATGCAGTGAACCATCTTGACTGTTTTGGTCACAAAAACATATCTTTACAGTTGATCGTTTCCCCATCTTAATTCTATGCTAATGATCATTAAAATGATCTCAAAAAAAGTTTTCTTTCCACTTTAGTTGGACCATACAACAAAGGAACAGACCAGGAAGTCTCAGTCAAGGATGAGGAGCCTGGAGTCTCTTTTTTGTTTACCTCTGTCCATATTTATCAAAAAAATGTCTGGACGAAACAGACAGAATCCCTTTACAGAATTGAACGACAAAAGCAAACAAAACAAAACAAAAAGATGCATTTCTCAAGAAGTAATTTTGAACATGAGTTTATTTCTCAAGTCTTGAAAGATTCCCTATGTTGATTTCCCAAAGCTGTAGCAGCCTAGCTTAAATCATACATTTTTGATAACTGGTTTCCAAATCAAGCCTTTTAGTTGGTAGAAATTCTTTTTTTGTTTTAGATGATTATAAAGTAGGCTGAGAAAAAGAAGTGGAGTTATATAGAACACTTAATAAAGAACACCATGCGTTTATTATTATTTAAAAAACTTTCTGATTATAAATCTCATTCATACATATAATAGGTACAAAAGAAAGAAGAATACTTCTGATAGTGTTCTGCTCTTTGTCCTATGTATAAACAACTGGAGCACAGGAGTATTTTTAGGACTCTCTCCATCTCTTGTCATGGTTCATCCTTTGAAATTCCCTTTTTGAGCATGGCAGAAATGTATCCTCTGATGACATGCTTCCCAGCTTCACCACTTATATTAGATGGTTTGGGCTGCTGTAACAGTATAGCACAGACCAGATGGCTTCAACAATAGAAATTTAGTTTCTCACAGTTCTGGAGCCTTAGGAGTCCCAGATCAAGGTGCCGGCTCATTTGGTTCCTAATGAGGGCTCCCTTCCTGGCTTGCAGATAGGGTAGCCTTCTCACATGGCCTTTCCTTGTGATGTGTGGAGAGTGAACAAGTTGTGGGGTATCTTTCTCTCTTTGTAAGGACACCAATACTATCAGATTGGGCCCCCACGCTTATGACCTCATTTAACCTTTATTACCTCCCTATAGGTCCTATCTCCAAATATGGTCGCATTGGGAGTTAGGGATTCAACATGTGAAATTCAGTGGGACACACCTGACAGAAAATAAAGGCTGTTTTTGATTCCAAGTTCAAAAATTTCAAGGAAGGGCTCTGACTGCCTGGGATCTACCAAATGAAGGGTAACATTGTTGGCAGTTTGTTTTAGGGCTCACTTCCTGCCAATCGGTGGCTTCTATTTAAGGAGCTAATGCTCTGAAGATTTTCTTACAGATGAAATCTCTTTTTATTTTTTATTTATTTTTACTTTTCTTGAGACAGAGTCTTGTTCTATTGTACAGGTTGGAGTACAGTGGCATGATCTCGACTCATGTCAACCTTTGTCTCCCAAGTTCAAGCAATTCTGTCTCAGCCTCCCAAGTAGCTGAGACTACACAGGCACGTGCCGCCACACCTGACTAATTTTTGTATTTTTAGTAGAGATGGGGGGTTTCACCATGTTGGCCAGGCTGGTCTCGAACTCCTGACCTCAAGCAATCCACCCGCCTTGGCCTCCCAAAATGCTGAAATTACAGGCATGAGTCACCGTGCCCAGCCCATTTCTTGATTTTTTGATGGGGCACTATTGGGGGTAGGAGAAAATATGATTATAGAAATTCAGAAGATTTAGGCAGTAATATATAAGATGGACCAGAGTGGAGATAAAATGGATAATGAGGAGGCTATTATAATAAACTAAGCAAGATTTCAGACTATTGAGCAAAGTGAGTTGTCAGCTTGGATGAAAGTAAGGGTGGCAGGAGGTGCTAGTAACGATATTAACAGTAACCTAATATAAGTTATGTTTTGTGTGAGACGCAGAATAACTGCCACAAAGAAAGCAAAATCAATAGAAAGTTAATAGGAAAATGGGTAAATTTGTAAAAAGGATAGGCTACATTATTCTTAGATTTCTACCTTCTATAACCAGAGGAAAACAGGAAAGCAGACAGTGGAGATGATCTAGGGATTTCAGTTACAATTTAAAGTTGCAGCATTTTCCTTATAAAGGAACACAACCTCCAAGACACTTGAATGTAAGAATATGAGAATGGTAGAACTGAAAAAGCACTGTTCAGGAGACACGAGGCTGTTAATGCTGTGTTATGCTGAAGCCATGCCAGCTCGGGAGTCAGCTGAGGTTACATCTACACTAGTTCCCAAATAACCATTATTCTGAGCCCCCACCTGTCCATTCAGGAACATTGCTACCCTTTAAAGTTAATTTTTTTGAGTCATTGACACCTCACATGCCCAGGAACATGATTTTCCATATCCCCGCCCACCCCTTCTTGTCCACTCCAGGAGAAGAAGTCAACCCATCCAGGTGCTGCTGTGCCCAAAGCTCTGTCTTCACATGCTCCCAAAGCTACCCTTCCTTGTGTCCTGGGGCAGAGCTGGTTTGTATGGAGAAATGTGCAGTTTTCCTTCATGTATTCATTCAGAAAATATTGAAAAGTCTACTCTGAACCTGGCAAGGTTCTAGGCCCTGGAATGTACACCCATGAAGAAGATAGAAAATGTCTCTGCTTTTAGGGAGTTACATACTGAGCCATGCTTCCTCAGAGAGGCCCTGAAGCAGCAATTCTGGAGGCCACAGTACAGCCAGTTCTCCCTGTCTGCAAGTTCAGCATCCACGGATTCAAACAATCCCTGTTTTAAAATGCAGTTTTTGAGGAATGAAGAACTCAAGGATATGACGGCCTGCTTTTCGTAGCCGTGGGTTCCACAGGGCCAACTGCAGGACTTGAGCATCTGCAGATTTTGGTATCCCTGAGGGTCCTGGAACCAATCCCCTGCAGATACTGAAAGACAACTGTATTGCAAAGTTTCCGGTAAAGATGACTGTTTCAGCTTTGGGCTTTTATTAGCACCTCTCTAATAAAACTCGCATGTGCCACAGAAAGAAGAAAGCATTTTTAGGCACACAGTGTCTCAACCCATACTTAGAAAACAATCCACATTTTTCTTTTGTTAGTGGAACAAAAGTATTCGAAGACGTAATTGCCTGTCGCATTGACAGCATTTCACGGGATTCTAGAGCCTCAGCTTTTGACTGGGAGCAGGGAAATTGACTTTTTCATGAAAGTAATGGGAGGTCTATTTTTTCTTTTGATATCTTGTTTCTCAGGGATTACTGCTTTTTCCCAGTGCGTCTTATGCTAAAAGGCTGGGCCCTGTAACATGACAGTTTTATGGTAGGACACTTTTTCTGGCTGAGGACACCAGTTCTCTCTAAGAGAAACAAGGGTTTCATTTGAAATGGCTCAACTCAAAACTAATGTTCACAGATCAATTCAGATTTGACAGTGATTTGTTGATGGAGTGAAAGTTCCCACCCCCCTTTCTCTTACCCGCTGGGGAGTCGGGCTGTATTGTTAAGGAGCCATGGCGCCACTAGAGGGAAGTATTGGATAGGGAGGAAAAGAAACTTCACATTCCTTCTGTTACCGTGGAATTACATAATATTTCAGTAAATCTAAATTGAAAATATCAAGATCTTGCCAGTCAGAAGTCATTTGCCGCTCTGAACTCCGATAACACTGCTTACACATACAAGTAATAGTAAGCATGCTTTACATTCATTATTTCTCCCATTCAATTTTAAGTTCCTTGAAGTATAAGGGCTGTCTTATAATTCTTTAGTCTACTACATAATATCTGTTGAAGAAATGAATATTTTATGAGCATCCTCTGAATACATGCTGAGTTCTTAATGTTTTAAAATATTTTTATAATAATGCAATTTTGAATATTTCTAAATTGACAAGTAAAAACTGCATCTATTTATGGTGTACAACATGATGTTTTATTATGTAACTCCCACAAGGTGTGTATATATATATATATATATATGTGTGTATATATAAATATTTATGTATATATAAATATTATATTTATATATACATAAATTTATACCACAAGGTATACCATAAGGCATATTTATATACCTTATGGGAGGGGTAAATAAAACTATTTAACATGTGTTGCCTCATGTACTTATTTTTAAGCTGGTCTTAAGTGAGAACACTTAAAATCTGCTCTCTTTGTAATTTTCAAGTATACAATGTATTATTAACTATAGTCACAATGATGTACAATAGATATCTTGAACTTAGTACTGTATAACTGAAATTTTGTGTCCTTTGACCAATATCGACCTACTCTCCTAAACCCCAGCTTTTGTTAACCACCATTTTGCTCTCTATTCCTATGAGTTTGACTTTTTAACACTCCACATAAAAGTGAGATCATGTGGTATTTTTCTTTCTGTGCCTGTCTTATTTCACTTAATACAATGTCCTCCAGGTTCACCCATGTTGTCGCAAATGACAGAATTTCCTTCTTTTCAAAAGCTGATTAGTATTCTGTTATGTGTACATACCACATTTTCTTTGTTTATTCATTTGTTGAATAAGCATTTGATGAATGCTTAGGTTGATTCCATACCTTGGCAATTGTGAATAACGCTGCAATGCACATGTAGGTATCTCTTTGGCTGACTGACTTTGTTTCCTCTGGATATATACTCAATAGTGGGATTGCTGGATCAGAGAGTAGTTCTATTTTTAATTTTTTGAGGAAACTTCCTATTGTTTTCCGTAAAGGCTGTACTAATTTACATTCCCATCGACAATGTGTAGGGGTTTTCTTTTCCCCATATTCTCACCTACAGTAGATATTTTTCATCTTTTTGATAATAGTCATTCTAGCAGGTATGAGATAATATCTCACTGTGGTCTTAATTTGCATTTCCCTAATGATTAGTGATTTGAACTTTTTTTTTTTTTTTCTTTTTGAGACAGGCTGTCACTCTGTTGCCCAGGCTGGAGTGCAATGGCATGATCTCGGCTTACTGCAACCTCTCCCTCCTGGGCTCAATCCATCCTCCCATCTTGGCCTCCCTAGTAGCTGGGAATATAGGCGCATGCCACCATGCCTGGCTAATTTTTGTATATTTTATAGGGATAGGATTTTACCATGTCGTCCAGGCTGGTCTTGAACCCCTGGGCTCAAGTGATCCACCTACTTTGGCCTCCCAGAATGCTGGGATTATAGGTGTGAGCCACTGCGTCCAGCCAAGTCTTCTTTTGAGAAATGTTTATTCAGGTCCTTTGCCCATTTTTTTTTTTTGGAGTGTTACATAATTTTATTAGAAAGTTTGACAAGTTAATCAGATAAACAAATTGATAGCATTCATGGCATGTAAACAGAACATGCACACTATTTTCAAATACCAGAGGAAAGTATTTAAAAGGACAAGTTTTAGGCTGAAAATGACATTAACTTCGTGAAAGTAGAAATCCAACAGGTCACATTTTAAAAACACTGTGAAATGACCATAGAAATATCAATGAAAGTGAAATCCACAAGTAATATTTAGCCACATACAAATTTTATTTAAGATCAATATAAATATTGGATGAATTAACAGGTTCAAACTAAGAATACTGTACAAAATCAAGGAAGTATTTAAGGAGAATTCTTGTGACTGGTATCAAAGGACTTAAATTCATCTAACTACTTCTACCAATACTAGTAAGTTTAAGACGTTACAGAAAAACATAAATTCTGGCCTTGTCCACTGCTATTCACGAAAGTGGAAGTTAATATTTCAGAAGTGTGTTCAAAATGTAAAAATGCTTTCCCTTATTAATAGAATGACTACATTCTGAAAATAATTATACCATATATTATATTGGAGGAAGTGGTGTTGTCTGAAATTAAGAAAAAATTCCAGGATTTCTCACAGATGCTGTTGTAGGATAGAAATTATCTAAGTGAAATATTTCACTAATGTGTCCTTGGCCCATTTTTAAATTGTGTTATTTTTCTTTAATTAAGTTGTTTGAATTCCTTATCATATTTTGGATATTAACTTGTCAGATGTATGGCTTGCAAATATATTCTCCCATTCCATGGATTGTCTCTTCACTCCATTGATTGTTTGTTTCCATTTCTGGGCAGATGCTTCTTAGTTTGAGGTAATTCCATTTGTCTAGTTTTGTTTTTGTTGCCTGTGCTTTTGGGGTCATATTCAAAAAATCTTTGCCCAGACCAATGTCATGGAACTTTCCCCTTATGTTTTCTTCTAGTAGTTTTGTAGTTTCAGGTCTTAATGTTTAAGTTTTTGATACATTTTGAGTTGATTTTTGTATGTGGTATGAGATGAGGGTTTAACTTTATTCTTGTGCAGATAGATATACAGTTGTCCTTTCCACAATATGTGATCGTGGCATCTTTGTTGAAGGTCAACTGATTGTAAATACATGGATTTACTTCTGGGCTTTCTATTCTGTTTTGTTGGTCTACGTGGCTGTTTTTATGCTAGTACCATGCTGTTTTGATTATATTAGCTTTGTAGTAGATTTTTAAATCAGGTAGTGTTGATGCCTCCAGCTTTGCTCTTTTTGCTCAAGATTGCTTTGGCTATTCACGATCTTTTGTGGTTCCATATGAATTTTAGGATTATCTTTTCTGTCTCTGCGGAAAATGTCATTGGAATTCTGATAGGGATTACATTGAATCTACAGATTGCTTTGGGAAGTATAAAAATTTTTACAATACTAACTCTTCTAATCCATGAACATGAGCTATCTTTCCATTGTCTTTGTGTCTTCAACTTCTTTCATCAGTGTCTTATAGTCTTCAGTGTACAGATCTTTCACCTCCTTGGCTTAATTTATTCTGAATTATTTTATTGCTATTATTTTTAGCTATTCTAACTGGGTTTGTTTTACTGATTTCCTTTTTGCATAGTTCACTGTGAGTGTATAGAAATGCGATTGATTTTTGCACGTTGATTTAGTTTCCTGCAACTTTCCTGAATTAGTTTATTAGTTCTAATAGTCTTTTTTTGTGAAATCTTTAGGGTTTTCTAAGTATAAGATCATGTATGGCCGGGCGCAGTGGCTCACGCCTGTAATCCCAGCACTTTGGGAGGCTGAAGTGGGTGGATCACCTGAGGTCAGGAGTTCGAGACCAGCCTGGCCAACCTGGTGAAACCCCATCTCTACTAAAAATACAAAAGTTAGCTGGGCGTGGTGGCAGGTGCCTATAATCCCAGCTGCTGAGGCATGAGAATCACTTGAACCTGGGGGGTGGAGGTTGCAGTGAGCTGAGATCGTGCCACTTCACTCCAGCCTAGGCGAAAGAGCAAAACTCCGTCTCAAAAAAAAAAAAAAAAAAAAGATCATGTAACCAGTACTATGTTGAATAAAGGTGGTGAGAGTGGGTATCCTCGTCTTGTTCCTGATCTTAGAAAAAACGGTTTCAACTTTTCACCATTAAGTATGTTAGCTATGCGGTTTCCAAAACAAATATTTGTAACATCAAGATTAAAAATAGAAATCCTTAAAGCTAGTAAGACAGACTTCTAAAGTTTAGAGGAAAACTCTAAACTCAGTCACAGAATTAGACAGAAGTTCAATTTTGTGACGACAAAATGCAGAATAAGTATAAATTTTACTTATATTTTGTTGCTTGTAAGTATAACTTCTCAGGTCTATTGTACTGAAACAAAGTAGCTGTAGATTTTGTGCTTTGCATTCTCAAAAGTACAACTTCCTGTTTCTCTCAACATTCCTGCTTAAAACAAAACAAACCAAATGAACAAACAAAATAATGTTAACATAATTTAAGGCTGAATCAAAGATACTCAGGATTGAATGATTTGTTTACACATAGTGCATTATATGTCTTTGATTAAACTACATTGAAGTCCTTTTCTTTCTTCCTTCTATTACATGTACAATATGTTTCATTTTCTTTCTAAATGGTTAAGCCATTCCTAAGAATTTTTCTTTAATTTTTCTCTGTGAAATTGTCTCGAGGAATACTCATATCTCCAGGCTCTCAGTCCAATCTTTCATTCAAGAAAAGATCAGTCTGCTTAACTGATACTAAGCAGAGAAACATTCAAGAATAAATGAGACAAGATTGCAGATGCTCACTGTGTTTTGTTTGCTGTTTTTTGTCTTTTGTTTTGAGACAGGTTCTTGCTCTGTCACCCACGTTGGAGTGTAGTGGTTCAATGGCAGCTCACTGTAGCCCCAACCTCCCAGGCTCAAGTGATCCTCCCACTTCAGCCTCCCAAGTAGCTGGAACTACTATTTATATTTAATTAATTTTTAAATTTATTTTGCATAGAGACGAGGTCTTTCTTTTTTTTTTTTTTTTTTTTTTGAGACAGAGTCTCACTGTCGCCTGTTGCAACCTCCGCCTCCTGGGTTCAAGTGATTCTCCTTGCCTCAGCCTCCCAAGTAGCTGGGATTACAGGCACCTGCCACCATGCCCAGCTATTGTTTTTTTGTATTTTTAGTAGAGACAGGGCTTCACTATGTTGGCCAGGCTGGGCTCGAACTCTTGTCCTCGTGATCTGCCTGCCTCGGCCTCCCAAAGTGCTGGGATTACAGGCGTAAGCCACTGCCCAGCTGAGATGAAGTCTTTCTGTGTTGCCCAAGCTGGTCATTGTTTTTACTAGGTAGACAAAGCAGTATAAAACCAATCCTTCACCTTCAGAGGGGCAGGAGCATAGGTGGGCTCAGAATGTCCTGCCAAGGAAAAAATTCCTCCCGCACTGGCCTTCCTGCTTTTTGATTTTCTGCTCATGTCCATTCAAGGGATGGACAAACCTGTAGCCAGATAGTCTTGGGCCTTGTTGGTGTAGGACAACCTTCCACATTGCTATTTGGATATTTTTGTGCTTTACTTCTCCTTTGGAGACCAAAAAGTATGAGAGAAAATAAAGCCTATAACTTTACTAGTTGGAAACACTGGTTTTGAAAGTCTTTGTCTTAGTAGGGTTGATTTTGGCTTTACTGAAATATAGGGATTACTAGAAGTCCTGGTCTCTTTTCACAAAGACCATGATCTCTGCCTCCAAACAGTCCATCGTTGGAGATCTGTGAAGTGAATGTGAAAATTATCCACAGGGAGAACGCTGAGAGATGAGAGACTGGAGGTCCAGGTGGCCATAGAAAGCAGGTTCAGTGGAGTCACAGGTGAATTAAGAGGTGGTTCAGCTAAATAGTTAACAGTGGGGGCAATCTCTAAGGAGTATGTGATGGTATTACAATGTCCACTAATTCTTTGAAACTTCTCTTATCAAGAGGTGGCGTTTATGTTCCCTTCTCTTGAACCTGGGTGGTTTTGCAGCTGTCTTGATGAATAAATGTAGCAAAAGTGATGCTGTGTGACTTCCAAGGCTAGGTTAGACAAGGGCAGGCAGCTTCTGACGGTTTTTCATGGGACACCTGTTAAGGGAGCCTCAGTTGCCATTTGAAAAGACCACCTACCCTGAAGTCAGCATGTAGAAAGCCTTCCTAGAAAGAAAGAGACAGGTTCAAGGAGACCCAGCTGTTCTAGCCTGCAGCTATTGGACTCTTTCCAGCCTGGATGAGGTGTCAGGCATATGAGTGAAGAAGCCTTCAAGATGACCCCAGCCCCAGCCACTGCCTGACTGCAGCTGCGTAGAGACCCCATGCGAGAGCTGCCTAGCAGAGTCCATTCAGCCAAGATCAATGAGAAAGATAAATGATTAACTGCTTTAAGCTATGTTTGGGACGGACTTTTTATGGAGCAACAGATTACTGGAACAAGGCATGGAAACACCAGAATACATTGGAAGCATGATGCTGATAATCTCAGGTTCTCTCATGAAAATTCTGGTGAAATGTAAATTGAGTGCATTCCAGCTGAAGTGGATGGTGCCCTTGTGAGGAAATTAGTTAAAAAGTACTTCTCTACAGCATGTGTCTATCTTGTCTATGTGTGTGAAAAGCAACGGAATAAATTTCATTTCTCTTGACCAGAAGTGGCCTAGGAGAGAACTGGGCCATGAAATGTAAGGGGCGGTCTTTGGGAAGTTTTCCTCCTTGATATTAAAAACAAAACAAAACAAAACAAAAGATTTGAGAGGATAAAGCCTTCCTTTCCAGCCTCTGGGCGCACTTGTGTGAGAGGGGGATGCCTGACTTCCACCTTTTAACCATAACATGACAGAAACCAATGCTTGACATGACAGAGGGGAGAAATGGGAAACCACTGGAGCCATCTTCATTGTCCTTTAGAATTAACCAACTTGGATCTGCTGCCACTGGGCTTATTGTTATCTAATAAATGTCCTTATTGTTTAAATCCCTGTTAGTAAAATCTCCTGTTATTTGTAGCACAAAATGCAATGGATACACTTGATGTAATGCTGTTTCTAAGGAACGAGTGATTTTTAAAGATTTATTTTCTTACTTTTAAATCTGTCAGTACAGTTTCCATGAATTTGTCTGATTCGCAAAAGAAAGCTCAAGAGAGAACTAGCACTTAATTCAAAGCAGGGACTAATTTGCTGGGTTTTTTGTTTGTTTTGGCCTCTCAGGACACTGACTCTACTTTAGCAAGGATATGTTAATTAGTAAATGAAATGGCTTTTGTTTCTTCTGTTGTTGCAAATTTTCTTGTGCAGAAAATGATTCAGAGTCCAAAAATGAAGTATGAAATGCCATGGTGGAGTTATGTCTGATAGCTTTTGTGATCAAAAGCTGTCAGAGGTTGAAACACGGTCCTCCCTTGTCTAATTTTAATATTCTGTGGTGGCCAGCTGTTAGGGGCTGAATTGTGTCCCTCCAAAATTCAAATGTGGAAAATCCTAACCCCCAGTACCTCAGGATTTGGAGATAGGACCTTAAAGAAGTAATTACGTTAAAATGTAATCATTAAATCATTAGGCCCTACTCCAATATGACTGGGTGTTTTATTAACAAGAGAAAATTAGGACACAGGGAGAGACAGCAGACACGTGCACTCGCAGAGGGATGGCCATGTGAGGGCGAGTGAGAAAGGAGCCATCTGCAAGCCAAAGAGAGAGGCACCAGAAGAAACCAAACCTACTGACACCTCACCCTTGGGCTTTGAGTCTCCAGAATTATGAGAAAGTAAATTTCTGTTGTTTCTGGTAGTTTTGTTATGGCAGCCCTCAAAAACTAACATATGACGTATATGACACTTTAAGCTACATCCCATGAGGGGATGAGAAAACTGTAACTTGAGACATTTCCAGATAAGTTAAAATGCTATGTTAAATCCAGTGCCATTTTTTTTTGAAAGAGTATACGATTTTAAAACATTTATTCAGCATACAATGCTGGTGGATAATTAATTTCACTCCATCAGCATTATATGCTGGATAAATGTTTGAAGATTATAGTGGCATTACATTATTGTGCTGCCAAACTTGCCCACAATTCTCAATGTAATCTTGGAAAGAATAAGGGTCTTGGAAAAGTAGAGATTGTGGCGAGAGGATTTTTCATGGAAGGAGATCTTGGGGCCCTTCTTGTGTGATAATGGGATCTGTATGAAGGAGATGGAATACAATTGGAGAGTCATTGATTTTTGAATGTTCATAACTGTGAGACAAAGATGTTGGAAACACTGGTAACACTTGAAACTTGTTAGTGGATAAGGGAACACTTGAAAGATTTTAGTTTTGCCTAGAGTTCCCTAAACAGTAACTAGTTTCCTAAAGAATATTATTCACAATCTGTTGGGTCAACTATTTTTAAGGTTGTTTGGAGGCAAATTTGTTCCCATTGTGTAATAATTCATGACATGATTAGTCTTTTGGCCTAATTTTAAATTCAGTTCTCAAAACAGTTTGTCCCTAAGTAAACTGCAATGCTGTTTTCTATTTAATTTCCTAAAAAAAAAAACAAACCCACTGGAAATGTCCTTGCTAGTGTTTATTTATTATTACATTTCAGTTAATGGAAATATGTAGTTATTCATCTTTTACTGGGAATCATTTTGATACTATGGAAATTACCCAGAATACTTTCTAATAAAATAAAAATAATAGATCAACAATCTTATCTAGGTTTTCTCAGGTCTGCCTTACAATATTAGCCAACAGGAACTATCTACCAAAATAGAACACTAGTATCTACAACACAATGGTATTTCTTAAACTATAGTTCACATTAAAAGATATACAGGAAGCAGATTATTTTTAGTGTTTTCTTGCTCAGTTTTCAGTGACATTCTTGGAAATAAGATTGATTTTATAAAAGAAAGTCAATTGCCTTTGACATACTGATGCATGAATTTGAGAAAGGTAGTCAATGACTGCTGTTGAAAACTGGAAAAGGCAAGTGTAATTTTGTTTTATTACCAAGAATACAGGCAATTTGTTAGAAAACTTGCTTGATTAAAATAAATTGATTAAAGATTAGAAAAATAAGCATATAAAAATAGAACTTCCTCTTTGGAAAGCTGAGGAACCATCATTTATATGAACACCAATTTTTATCTCGGCAAATGAGAAAAAAATGTACATAAAATGTTGCAGTATTTGGAGGCAGAACTAACTAAGTATATTGACAAGCTATTTGCCACAGAAACTTTAAGGCCTAAAAAAATAGAATTTAGTGGAATAAAAAATATTTTTAAAAGAAAACACACACCCACAAAAATATTTTCTTATTTCGTAAACATTTTATTAAATGCTATTTGCTTTCGTATAGCACTGTTCTATAAAATTCACCTTTTTTTCCCACTAGGTTACCAGTACTATAAATGATTATCTGTGTAGGGGAGGTGGAGGATGGGGGAGAAGATTAGATTAAATTATATCCTTTTGCAGATATAAGATTCTATGGATTCATTACAAACAGATCCTGACATTTACAGCTAATTTTTATCTAACACTTACTCAGTGTCAGGCGCTGTCCATAGTGCTTTGTAATCTGTGTGGCTCCAGAGTTGTACTGAATAAAAAAATAGTCAGCGGCAGGGGCACATACTTGTAATCTCAGCAATTTGGGAGGCCGAGGTGGGAGGATTGCTTGAGGCCAGAAGTTCAAGACCAGCCTGGGCGACATAGCGAGACCTTGTTTAAAAAAAAAAAACAACTAGGTATGGTGGCTTATGCCTGTAGCCCCAGCTACTCTTCAGGCTGAGGTGGGAAGATCCTTTGAGCTGAGGAGTTTGAGGCTGCAGTGAGTTATAAGCCTGCCACTGCACTCCAGCCTGGGCAACAGAGTGAGATCCTGTCTCTAAATAAACAATAATTAATTTTTAGAAAGAAAAAAAGAAACAGCTTCAAATCAGGGGGAAATTTTGACAATTAAATTGTAGGTTCATGTTTTACTAGAAAATGCATTATCTCCATACCCCAGTATTCTGAGAAATAAGAGACCTCTCATCTTTAATTCAGGGACTCTTGTTTATCCTACATACCCATTCTTTCCTTTTCTAACAGCTGGGTACAGGATGGCTTGGAATAAAGACTGCATTTTCCATCCTCCCTTGCAGCTAGGTATAACCATGTAACTAAATTCTGCCCAATAGAATTGAAGCAGAAGTATTGTGAGATAACTTAAAAGAATCTGCCTTCTCAGACTCTGTATATGCTTTAGCTAGATAATCAGATTCTACTGTTTTTGTTGCCTCTTTGGGAATGGACTTTTGTACCAGGAAGTAACATATCCTGCTCAATGATTTCCGTATGTGCCAGGATGATACATACAACATGGCAGACAACCAAGTTTTTAGGCTTTTGTGTGCTTCTGTTTTTTTAAACATTGAAAACAATAGAAAGAAGAAAGTTTGAGTTAAGCCATGTAATCAACAAATTGAAGTAAACAGGACATGAAGTAGCAAAGTAGTAGATATTAGAAATGGAACAGATCAGTGAAATCTGTTCATCCTTGAGTCACTGAAGATCCTTGGTCATCGTGCTAAAGCAAGAAATGCTTATTCTTAATAAGTAATAGTCCTGTTCATTTATAAACTTGGTTTTCAGGATTCTCCAGCTCATCAGTCACTTCTATGGAAAGAAAAGCTCACATTTTAATATGTCTCACTGCCATAGAATGTAATTTCTGTCATGTTGTGTATATTTTCTCATTTAAATTCATTACATTATTCATTTTGGCAATTTTCAAAACTAGAGCTGATCCATGAATTCTATCTTTATCTCTGTTGTTGTAATTTGTACTTCCTTTGCTAAGGATGTCCTTCTCTTATCTGGCTGACTGACTCCTACAGAACCATGGCTCAGCTGAAGCACCTTCATTTCGGGAGTCTGTCAGTTTCAGAAATCTGACTTAGGTACCCCACTGTGTGCTCACAGCCTGCTGGGTATACCTCTACATGCACTTATTACTCAAGATTGTGGCTTTGTTTGCTTCTGTCTCTTCTCCCCTGGATTATAAACTCCTTAAAGTCATGAATTATGTCTCTCATTTTTGTATTCCTAGAGTGTCTGTTTTACAGCAAATATGCAATAAATTCTTCTTTTTCTTTTTTAAACATTTTTTCTCAGGACTGAGATTCAAAAAATCTCTAACATTTTTTCCTTAATACACTTTTAAAGTTACATTTTTGAGGGACAATTCATATACAATAAAATTAGCCCTTTTAAATTGTACAACTCAATGACTTGGCAAATGTGTATAGTCCTGTAACTACGCCACATTTATCATATGGAACATTTTCATCAGTGCCAACAGTTGCATTTGCTCCTTTGCAGTCAATCTCCTACCCCATCTCCAGCCCCTAAAAATCACTGCTCTGATTTCTTTCTTTATAGTTTTGCCAGTACTATGCTGTCATAAATGAAATCATCTGTAGCATGCATTCCTTTGTGTCTGACTTTTTCACATGGCATAATGTGTTTGAAATCCATCCACATTGCACATATCAGTAGTTTATTCCTTTTCATATTCCTGTTCATGTCTAGGTAGTACCCATCGTTTGCATGATCTCAATGTGTTCATCCATTTGGTGGACATTAGAGTTGTTTTTAGTTTGTGGCTATTATGGATAATGCTGCTATAAACATTCACATACAGGTCTTTATTATTTATTTATTTATTTTGAGAGAGGATCTTGTTCTATCCCCCAGGATGGAGTGCAGTGACATGATCATAGCTCACTGCAGCCTCTAACTCCTGGGCTCAAGTGATCCTTCCACCTCAGCCTCCTGAATAGCTTGGATTACAGGCTCATACCACCATGCCATCTATTTTTTTTTTTTTTTTAAGACAGGGTTTTGCTGCATTGCCCAGGAGTCTCTAACTCCTGGCCTCAAGTGATCTTCATGCCTTGGCCTCCCAAAGTGCTGGGATTATAGGCGTGAGCCACCACACCTGACTCCACATATAGGTCTTTATATATGTATATATTTTCATTTATCTAGGGTAAGTATATAAGATTGGAATTTCTGGGTTATATAGTATGTGTTTAACTTTATAGTAAGATGCTACACTTTTCCAAAGTGATTGTAATTTACAGATCTGTACACAGTATCTGTAGTTTCCAGTTCATAAGTATTTTTAAAATGAATATAAATATAATCATATTTGATTTTTGGTTTTCTATTTGTCAGATATAATTATTTTTTAAATATATAAAAATAAATGGACAGACGTGCTAAGGCCTAGCTTTTTCTGGTTGCCAGAGTAGAAAGATGTTGAATAGGATTTATTCCTTTCCAAGCAACTCCTCTGTTTTTTAGTTAGTGATACTTCAAATTCCTTCATTACAGTGTCTTTCTTTTCTCAGGTAATGTTTTCTCGAAATACTTGTTAGAATTCAAAGTCCCTACCAAGCTGCTCTGGTAGGATTACTTCATCAGAGTTTATCAGGACCATTTTTCAATGGCCTTGCTAAAATTCGTGTGGAAAGAGCCATTCAGAGTATGGGGAATCTGAGTTCAGGTGCAGCGGGCTGGAGGGGTCCCTGAATGAGAGCCAAAGATGGGAAGAGCAGAGTGACATGGTGAGGGAGGAATACAGTAAATGGCAAATAACCAGTCTGGGAGGACACCGGAACCAGAAGACTGCCTTGCTCTGCTGCCAGCTGTGGCAGTAGATTTGGGTTTGAGAGCTAGCTGTGCCACTTTCTAGTTATGTGGCTTTAAGAAAATCATGTAACCTCCGCTTGAAACATCAGATTTAAAAAATCTGGAATGCTTAAGAAATAACATTAGTTCCATCTGCATTAAAAGACTATTGTTGGCATTGCCTTGAGAAGTACTCAAGTGCAATATATATATTTCATGAGTGTCTTCTTTTATTTGGTCAATTAAAAAATGCTTTCCCTCCCTTTAATTCTCTTCTGTTTAACTCTCTTCTGGCTCTTACTCTGTACCTAACACATCAATGGCATTCTTCTCTCAGATTCTAATCTCTTTTCTGCCGCCTTAAACCATCCTACACACTTTGGAGTAGGCAATCTGTGGTACCTTCATAAATTCCTTTCTATGGCCATCCATCTCAGACCCAGAGAAAAAAACTGTGAAGCTTTAGATGTGACTAGGGTGTGTCCTTCAGTTTCAGATTCCGTGATATGTCAAAGAATATTTACAATACATTTCAATGAACTTGAAGTTCTAGAAGGAGCCTTCTTAATTTTTGAGATGATATGGGAGTCCTGTGATTTATTTGTTGTCTACAAGATAAGCACAAGCATCTTTTCATGACAGCAGTTCAGTCATAGTCATTTATAAGACGCCTACATTTTCCTGGAAGCCTATATTCTCTTTCTATTTATAGCTGTATTTGTTTTGCCTTCTTTGCTTTCCAGCATAGTGCTTGTTTATAAAAAAGATACCATGTAATCCTTTCAACGCCCTGTATGATAGGAAAGAGGAAATGAAGTTTGTTATGAATTTTTTAATGGAGTAAATGACTCGCTAGGGAAAACACACGTCTATGCAGTGATGTCATCAATGATGATTCCATGGCCCCATTGTCCTCTGGGGACCTTCTCTTTTCATAGGCCATCCAGCTCACAGGATGGTTTTTCTTTTAAGTAAAGGCAATCCCCAAATTATGCTAAGTGTGAGGACCAGGAGTTAAAGAATTTCTGAAGACCATAGCGCAAAGGAGATTCCCTTGTGCTTGGCAGCTGGTTCTTCAGACTAAGTGGAACGAGTCCAAATTCCAATGAAAGTCTTATTAAAACTGATGTCAGACAGCAGGAGTATTCGACACCTTGAATACTTGCTTTTTAGCTACCAAGTGCCCAGCACATCAGTCCAAAAAAGGTGACCAATCACTATCTCCTGAAAAAAGGGATCCGTGAAAAAAAGTCCCAATCAAACAAACTGGTAGTATAAACACAAAAGATTTACTTTCTTAAAGGGAACATGTTCCTGCCATGTGCTGAATGTTTGTGTCCCCCATCTCCCAAATTCATATGTTGAAATCCCCAATGTGATGATATTTGGAGATGGGTCTTTAGGAGATAATTAGGTTATGAGGGTAGAGCCCTCATGAATGGGATTAGTGCATTTAAGAGACATGATGGCTGTTGTGCACTATGATTGTGACTCTGAACAGCCACCGCACTTCAGCCTGGGCAACATAGCGAGATCCTATCTCTAAAAAATAAAAAGATGAAAAAATAAAAGATATGAGAGAGCTTGCTTCCTTTCTCTCTCTCTGTCTCTGCCATGTGAGGATATAAGAAGACAGCCATCTGCAAATAAGGAAGAGTCCCCTCACCTGAACCTGCCAGCACCATGATCTTGGATGCCACCAGTCTATAGTATTTTTGTTATAGCAGCCTGAACTGACTAGACAGTTTCTAAGTGCTTTATAGGGATTTATTAATGTATCAGAAATGTAAGCTGAGCTAGTATTCTATATACATATCGGGAGTAATTCTTTACATTGGTGCCTCTACTACACAATGTTTGTTAGCATCATTTTGAATTCTGGTATGCATTTAAAATGAATAAAGTGACATTCCTCTCATTATATTGCATAATTTACATTTAATCTGTCAGAATATCTTTTCATCAATCACTATGAAATAGTATCATTTTATCTGTCCCCTGCCCCAGCACTTTGAAACTTTCGCTTTGTGTAGGAGAATACAGATGTTTACCATTGGATTTCTATCTATTAGTAGTAGAGTCATTATTCTTTTTTCCTTCTTGCATAGTAACAGAACCTTAGATTTTTAGATGGGCACATGGGTGGCCAGAAATTTCCAGACGTCTCCCTAGCAGTTAGATGGGTCCATGTGACTAAGTTCTGGCCAAAGAGATATAATTGCAATTGTCAAAGAGCAGCTTGTGAGAACCTTCCTCAAAAGACAGCAAAGACCACCATTTGAAACTCTCCCCCTGCCTTTTTTTGTCCTTTGCTTCTTCTGGTGCTGAAATTCATACATCATCTCTGAAGTGGGTGCAGCCATTTTGGACCATGTGGTACCTTGAAATGAGGCCTCATGTGTGGAATAATAGGATAGAAGGAACCTGGGTGTCTGAGGACTTCAGAAAACTGGATCAGCTTTGGACTGCCTACCTTTTGATTCTCATGAGAATTTTAGTCCCTGTTATTTCTGTTTTCTGTTACTAGTAGCAGAAACCTCTGATGAAGAAGAGTGCCAGTGGTGGGCACTCTTAGGAGAGGGGCAGTTGAAAGTGACTGAGGGAATGCTCTCTTAGATGCAAAGGTGGGCTTGGGAAGTGAGCAGACATTGCCTGTCACAGGACACAAGTCCACTGTGCCAGGTCTGCCCTTTCACCAGCACTCACTGACCTGTGGACAGAGGTCTGATGCTGCTAAGTAATAGGCACAGTTGCAACCTCCCCCTCTTCCTCCCTCTGAAGCAGGAGCTAATGATGTTGAGGCATCTGATCTTCTTAGCAGCTCTGTCAGCTGTACTGGGAGTGCTGGGTGGGCCAGGCACATGTAGTGGCATATGTCATCACGTATTGTGGCAAGTTTTGTTTCGCTTTAACTTTGAAAGACTGCAGATGCAGATATGTTGGATTGGTGGCAGCCTTCCACGGCTCTATTCTAACCTCAGTCTTGAGACAGGGAGGCAGTGAGTTCTAACATGTTTTTACAAAATTCATGACATGCCCAGGAATAGGGTGTCTGGAATAATGGAAGGAAGATGAGCCAGGCAGCTGGCATCTAGATTGTACTCCTGTCACTATTCAGGTTTTGCAAATGTGAAACAAGGGAGTGGGTTGCAGGAAGTCTAAGATCCTTTTAAGTTCTGTCACTGTGATAATTTCTATAATCATCAGATCAGGTGTATCACAATTTCATTGCTTTCTTTATAAGTATGCAACTAATCTGTTGAGTATAAATACAGTGAGAAAATATTACCTGTATTTCCTGAGAAGAAATAAAGCAAAATGTTCTCATCTTTGGATATATATTTTAGCATCAATGTTAGTAAGAAAAGGAAATAAATAGCATCTTGAGTGTCCTTTGGGAAATGAAACTGTACCATGTTTCTGTCTGATTTAAACTTTAAAGTCAGGCCAGGTGTGGTGGCTCACGCCTGTAATCCCAGCACTTTGGGAGGCTGAGGCGGGCAGATCACTTGAGGTCAGGAGTTCGAGACCAGCCTGGTCAACGTGGCGAAACCCCGTCTCTACTAAAAATACAAAAACTAGCCAGGCATGGTGGTGCGTGCCTGTAGTCCCAGCTACTTGGGAGGCTGAGGCAGGAGAATCGCTTGAACCTGGGAGGCAGAGGTTGCAGTGAGCTGAGATCACAGTACTGTACTCCAGCCTGGGCTACAAAGCCAGACTCCATCTCAAATAAATAAATAAAACTTAAAGTCAATGACAACAATGAACTAGATTCCTCCCAGGTGAAACATGGAAGTGGGGAGGGTGGAGGTTTGGGAAGCAGACAGGCCTGAGTTTCACACTGGCTTTATGACCCTGGCCTGTCAACTTTTCCTCTCAGTTTACAAGTTTCCTCAGAATAATTTTCCTAACTACTATTGGCTAGGCTAAACCCATAAACACTCACTTGAACCATTGATTTGGGGACCTGTATGTCCTACAAGTGATTGATTAGTCCTTCTTATCTGCCAGTTCTATTAATAGATGACTCCTCTGGCTCTTCTGGGTGACAAGGCTTAGACTAATGTGTGTCAACCCTCACTGAGCATCAGAATTACCCAGCCAACTTAAAAAATATACAGATGCCCAGGCCCCACCCTGAGAGTTAGATTTAATTGTCTGAGGCTGGCCCTTAGACATTAGTTCAGATGTTCTCAGTCTAGCCTAGTGATTTTTGTTCGTGCAGTCTGGCTTGAGACCTGTCAGCACCACCCCAAGCCACATGGTGGCCTCACATGTGGGTGAACCAGAAGTGGAAGGAGTATTATTGAGGCACTGCACGGCCCACACAACAGCCATATGGGCAAAAACCCATTATTTGTCTGTCGAGACCCTCACTTTAGTTCCAGGGTAAAAATCTGAATGAGTATTAGCCACCGCTAGAAAGTACAAGATGAATCATTTCAACTTCATTTTCATCAGTAGTAATAAAAATCATAAAGGCACAAGACTTCATTTCAAAAAAGTGTGTTAGTTAAAACAAACTCAATCCTCAATACTTGGCTTTCTAACTACTTTCCTGATGTGAACATGGCCTTATGTGTTCCTAACATCAGAGATCAGGAACTTGTATTTTGGGGGCAATTAGTGGTTTCGTTTTAAAGCTATTACTATCAAGAAAGAAACAAAAATATATGAAAATAAGCTATTCAATGAGTAAAACTACAAACTACTTTTTTTTTTTTAAAAGTAGACCTTGTGTGAGAGTTTGAAATAATTTTCTCAGTTTAAACAATGAGTGAGGACTTTATGTCCCACAGTCTTGATGAGTCTAACACTTGAGAAGCAGATAGAGGGAGGCTGGAGAAAATTGTTTAAGCATTTCCCAGATGCTTTTTGTATCACATGCAGTGTTATGCATTCAGCCACCCATGAACAAGCTTGCTGGAGAGCCAAGAAATAACAATGCCATTGTTTTCCCTTTGAATAACTCTGCCTGTTGCACAGAGTGCAAATATGTCTTTTTAGTAGTTTTTCGTGGTTTGCAATTTCCTGAAAAAAAAAAGAGTATATCACTCTAAAAAAATCTGTATTTGAACCTGAGACACTATTCAAATTGTATTAATATAGCAGAGAGTGTCCAATAAACTTTACTAGGAAAAAAATCCAAGGATTTTGATCATATATAAGGCACGTCTAAAGCCATTTTGTCATGTCCCCCTACAACTGGCTCACCTGCCTCACTTCTCTAATTTTCCCCTTGGCACCATCATCATTCATTCAGTCACCTGGCTTTGCTCCAACATCTTAAGATATTGTCTCGTTTTTACTTCCTAAAGCCAGCCATCTTTCTCTTTGCATGCTGCTGCTGTGAGCACCATACAGAGACTCTCAGTGTCTCTTCCTTGGATTCTGGTACCCACTACCCCAGTCTCCTTGCTTGCAGGTTGTCTTCCCAGCAAGTTACCCTGAGCCCTGTTGCCAGATTGGACTTGCCTCATGAAATTCTTTATCTGTAGTACAGAGATAAAAATTAAATTTCATGGACTGACAAATACAAAATGCCTTGTGTAGTATCTGAAATACAGTGGGTACTCTGTAAAGTTTAGTTATTCCTATATTTAGAGGAATAAAGTCCAGGCTCTCAGCCACTTTTAAGCCCCATTACTATTCCAGTTTTATTCAAAAACATTCTGCTAAAACCACTCTACTTTATTTATTGCCCAACACATTTCCTGCTCTTTGCTATTTTTTCAAGTTCTCATTTTGAACTTTGTGCTTAGAATGCTCACTCCTAGTCCTTTAAAGTCTTCCTTCTCTAGAAATTCCTCAGGGACCACTTCAACATATAGTGCTTTCTCCCTCCCACAGACTTTTAACAATTCTTATTGTTGGGAGATATTTCTCCACAAGTCTCTCACGTTTCTGCATGTCTGTTGGCAGAGGCTCTGACTGCCAGTACTGTAGATGATCTCTTCAAGGGTGTTTGCATACTAACAGCTTTGGAAGATAGTGATCATTTCTGTCTCCAGAGCGAAGGGCAAGTTTGTTTACTGTCCAGTGTAACAAAAACAACGTGTCTCTCCAGGGCAAAAGCCAGGCAGCCTTATTGCCCTCATAAAAGATCCCAAGCTCAGATTCCATTCCTATAATGCAATGCAACCCACTGCATGTGCAAGGGTCACCTGTCTCTTCTTGTATCGCCCTGTTGGAACTGGGGCTTGAGAAACTGGTGTGAATGATGACCCTGGCTACTGGCTGCTATTATTGTGAGCAATACAGTCCTTTGTTTTTGATTCCTTGTGTGTTCAGTCAGCACCCATGAAACTACAACAGGTTAACTTGTTAGCTTGGAAGTAGGATAAAATCTCAGATCCTTCATACTTATTGATAACGATTATTATTATTTGGTTGTTATAGCTCCTATTTTTTTCATAACAATCTTTTTTTTTCTCTTCCTTTTTCTTGTCATTGATTTGTGGAGGAACTGGTTCAGGATAAATCTTGTAGATTATCCCTTGGAATTTTGCATGTTCTGGGTTGAATTGATTGCTTCCTGTGATGTCATTTATCTTGTTCCTATATACATCTATTTTTCCTCAAATCATTTTTCACATTGATCTTTCAGCTTTCAATTACACTCTGTCTCCAAACTTCTCTTGAGTCATATTTGGCTTCCACGTATGTTTATTTCTGGTCTTATTACTATATTTAAGTTTCTTATGGGCAGGACTTCTTTTGGTTTGCCTTTACAAAAAAAAACTCCTACAATTCCTAGTTAACATTATGACTAGAGTAACAGCATTTGCAGAACGAGTATTCAGGATAAAAATGATTCAATGAGTCTAATCAGATAACATACTTTTGCTCTTCTCCACCAGAGGGCGCAATCACATTAGATTTAGGAGCATTTCAAAATCTGGGTTCTTGTCTGCTTTAAATATACCGATGTCAGTATTCTATACATGTAGCTGCATGAATTAGTAAATATATATAAATGAGTTATCAGGCTGGGTGCAGTGGCTCACGCTTGTAATCCCAGCACTTTGGAGGGCGAGGCAGTAGGATCACTTGAGGTCAGGAGTTTGAGACCAAACATGGTGAAACCCCCTCCCTACTAAAAATAAAAAAATTAGCCAGGCATGATGGCATGCACCTGTAATCCCAGATACTCAGGAGGATGAGGCATGAGCATCGCTTGAACCTGGGAGGCAGAGGTTGCAGTGAGATGAGATCACGCCACTGCACTCCAGGCTGAGCAACAGAGCCAGACTCTGTGTCAGAAAAACAAAACAAAACAAAACAAAAACGAGTTATCAAATGGAGACCTGGTCAGGTTACATGTCACCCTACACAGGAGCTCCTACTGAGAGCAATGAAACGTCTTTTGACTATGATTTCATTATTACCGCATTTCAATCTACTAGGTAATTAGTTTAAAAGCCAAGACCAAATCTTGAAAAATAGATTCCTGTGATTCTTCACATTTTCCATCAATCTGAAAGTGTATTTAAGTATACGCATACTGACTGCTGACACACAGAACAGTGGCCTGACTAGAAATTCTCCACCTTATGCTACTTTGATGGTTCCAAAGCAAATAGATTGCAAGATGCCTGTCGTGGTGTGATTTAAAAGTACTGAATTTTACGGAAACAAAGGAAGAAGTGGCAGCGGTTGTTTTCTTAGCTCTTAAGTTAATTCATTTCCTTTTATCTTCTACTTTTTGCTCAAGGAGGTCAGAGCTAACTGGAAAATCAACTCCCAGTAGTACTTGACTTTTATTTAATCTAAATGATTTATCCTGAGACGTTATTGTATGTGGATACCGTGTTTTTTGAAATGTCATAGTTTCCTGTGCAACCACAGCTTTTTTTTTGTTTTTTTTTACAATCAGCTTTTTTAGATTGAAGCAATTATAATTTTTTGAGGTCATGTGAGGTTTGAGCTACCAGTTTGCATAGTAAGAGAAATATGATGCAGTTTCTGCTTTCTGCTCCAAAGTTGCTCATTCGCTAGTAGGGGAGGTTATTTCAGTACAGGTGAGATGGTCTGGGTGAAGTACTTGCAAAGTCCTTTGTAAAGAAGCAGAACTTGTCAAAGAGGCAAGAATGCAGCACGTCCCCTTCCTTCCTTTCAGGATGGTTTGGTCTCAGGATTCCTAAGCTTTGCTAGTGCAGAGAGGGTGGTTGTCTGAGGCGTCTCATTTTTAATGTTACAACATTCTGAGTGCACGACCTTGGGAGATTTAAATAGGCCACACACATGAAGTTGCTTCAGGTGTCCCCGCTGTTACTTGACAGAATTTTGAGGGCAAGGCCTTGTCTTACTTATCTTCGTATCAGCTACTCTGAGCTTGGCACTGTAAATAGACGGTGCTCATTAAATGTATGTTGACTTGAGTTGCACACAGGGATGGAAAGAAGAGTATTCAGACACACAGTTTTTGACTCTTGCTGGTCAGGCTGTCTCTCTGCTTCTGAGAATCAGAGCAGGTGGTGCACTACCTCCTCTCCTCACCCTTTTATTCCAAGGGGCTTGTGAGAAGTTTCTTCACTCAAGACCCTCACAGTTCACACTGGGGCCAGCCTTAAGAGATAGGCAAATACTGCACGTTCAGACGAGGTTTCCCCTTCCTTCTGCACAAATCAGCCAGAACCTGCAACGGAAGTGTTCTAGAAACTGTCTCACCTGTTGCCAGGAATGCCGGCTAAATTGACCTCAAACAAATCAGTGAAGAGGCCCCCATTGCCTTTGAAGAAGTTAAGATTACAGAAGTTAAGGGCACTCTGTAATATTAACTTCTTCCTGAAATCAATATCTCTTCCCTTGTAAACTCACCCTTTCTTTGAAGAAACTTGAGCAGAACCTAGAAGCCTCGGGGAAGGAATTTCTGTAAGCAGCTTATTAAACGGCATGAAGAAAGTTGATGCCCTTCTCCCCACTCGTTCTCCCATCCTGCCGCCTCTCAGCCCTGAGAATCAAATACATGAATGAGACTTTTTTTAAAAAACTCACCCCAAGACTTGTAAACTTGTCAACAACTTCCCAGCTCTACGTTCTCTGTAACTTTAACTTCTGACGCCGGGTTAGCGCTGACCACTAGATAGCGCTGTCGGACAAGAAATCTGAGGGCTCGGAACCGCCGGGAGCCCAGGACTCAGAGGGTGAAGAGGTGGGAGATGAACAGAGGAAGCGCGAAGGAGGCAGAGCCCGTGATATCGCCTGAGGAATAAAAGCCACAGGGAGCTACCAAACGGAATAAATCCAACTGGCTCTTCCCCAGTCAATAAATATCACCAACGGATTCCAAAGGGTATTAGGAACTGGATGCACCATTGAAAGGGGAAGGACGGAAGAGGGTTACCCGTTCTTTACCGTTTATCACACTGGGAGTCCAGCGTAAAGGCCCCAGGGGACCAAAATGCCAACGTCATGCTGGGAGGCCCCCGGATTGCCTCTTTGTACACATTTGAATTACACTCGTGTCCCCGGGGAATGAGTGTACTTGAATTAGTTTCTGGAGGAGTCTGTGTAGTCCCCAACCCGGGAGTCCTCTCCTTCCTGTTTCTCTCATCCTACTCTGGAAGTTTTGCTTAAGGATCCTTTTTGTTGAGCTAGAGAGGAAGTTTGCCGGTGGTGGTTTGTGTTACCTACACTCCTTTGCAGCAACTATTTTCAGATACGTTAATTCTAAGTATGTGAACAAGAATGCCTCGAGCAAGAGAAGATGCCCACGCGGGTCCCCAGCACGCTGCTCTTGGCTGGAGAGGGCAATGTGCACGCCCTTGGGGACAGATGCCTCTTCCACCCAGTCTGCGGCCTCCAGCCGCAGGAAAGGGAAGCCCGTGACTGTCTTTGGATCCCCGGAGGGTGACTGCTCAACTGCGGGGTTGATAGATGCATTGGCAGCTTGGAGCCAAATCAACAAGAGTTCTCTCTTTTAAACAACAACGACAACAAATCAACATTCAGAGTTACATGCTCCTCAGTCAACAACTCCGCCATCACACACACACACACACACACACACACACACACACACACACACACACACACACAGAGAGAGAGAGAGAGAGATAGAGAGAGAGAGAGAGAACATCTGGGCCGAGATACAAACACCAGCCAGCTTGGGCTGGCGTGGAAAGTAGCAGTTTTCCTTTTCCCTTTCTCGACGGGGTGTCGTTGTCCGGGGGCTTCCCTGGCCGTTTCAGGCAGTGGAGCAGGCCAGGGGCGCAGCCCTACTGGGTGCCCGCTTGGCGGCCTGAGGGACTTCTCTGTTCTCGGGCTCGGTCTTTGAGGCTGCCACCAGTCCACGCGCGGTCTGCAAGCCTGGTTGGACTGGGCTCCCTGCTCTTTGTGTGTTGGGTGGGGAGGCGAGTGAAGGGCTAGCTTGGGTGCAGACGCCAGCTGTCGACAAATTCGGGGCTCAGTGATACCAGGGCAATGTGGCTGCAAGCCTGATTGGGCGCAACGTTGAGAAGGTCGGGTGTTTCATCCCTGGGACGCGCTCACTCACTAGGGGTTTGTCAGACATTCTGGTTGTGAGGATTTGAAGGGGGAAAATCTTGTGTACTGTGTAGGCTCTTTGTGCGAGCTGCCCAGCTGGACTTCGAGTGGGCTGTGTGGTTGGGGAATGTGCAGAGGCGGCGATTCCTATTTGTCTTCATTGTCTCCCTCTTGTCTTCTCTCTTGCTTTCGCCGGCTTCTGCTGGAGGCAGCCTGTGTATGGGGAGATGTGCAGAAAGGGGAGCGCCCTACAAGTTCTTGTCATTCGAAAGGCAAGTTTGGAGGCTATCGCGCCTAGTGGAGAGGGAAGGCCAAATTTGCAGACGTCAGAGCCAATGGGGAAGAGAGATTTACATTGGGAGCATGCCCTCCCATTCTACTATGGCGGGCGGTTAGTTCCAGAGAAGCAGCTCCTCTGTTCCCTTGCGCCCCACCCCGGTCCTTTGTTGTTCAACGCTCCCCCAGCGTTACAGGAGTAACCTTTGGGCTTCAAGAGGCCAAAACGGTGCAGGGCCTATACTGAGGTCAGACGTTATAATCAGAATCTCTCCAGTAGCATTTTTCTGATTTCTTGGTGTGAGTGCTCGAAGCTTCCTCCCTTGCGCCTTGTACAATCTGGCAACCCTGAGTACCAGACTCCCTGCCCAGGAACAAGGGGTAGGATGCCAGGATGGAGGGGGCTGTAAGAAGAGGCGACGTTGTTGGTAGAATATCAGCCCCCTATTTGGCTTCTGCAGTATTGTGTGTGGAGGGGTGCTTTGGGGTTTCAAACTTACTCCTCTTCGCCCCTTTGGCCCCGCGAGGTTTTAAGGGCAGAGCTTTCAGTCCGAAGCCTCCGCTCGGGGCCAGGTTTTGCTCTGGTCCGGGTGAGAAGTTTCTGCAGTGGATGCAACTTGTTACTGAGCGGCTTCCTATTCTGAGAACTCCTGGGTTTCATAGCTTTCCTCTCCCTCTCTTTTGGCTCAATTTAAGCCTCCCAGTTCCGTCCTGAAGCACCAGGGGAGTGAGAAAGGACTGGGAAAGCCATCCCATCACTGAGCCCCGCGCGGGCGGCTGTCCGGGTTTCCAATCGCGCTTGGAGATTGAAAAAGACAGAAGGCGCGCCGCGTGTACAGACAGTTAGTTAATGGAAATCCTGTAAATCGGTTTTAAGTGCACCCAGGACAGAGGGGGAGGAAGATGGAGGTGGTGATATCAGATGAAGGATGGAGATCCGCAGGAGCGGGGGTGAATGGGTTACGCATCCTTGCATTTCCGAAAATGGGAGTCGCTCCCCTCCCCATTGTTCTTAATGTAGAAAAATTCATTAAAGAAATCGCAGGGATAGGGAAACCCGAGCTTCCCAGTCCGCCCCAAGTGGCGGAGTATGCGGCTTCCCTTGGCAGGGAACCCGGCTGCGGCTGTCCCCCTCTACGCTCCCTCCCTTCTCCCCGCCCCCCAGCGGGGCACTGCTACTACGGCGATCGCCACCTCACGCCGAAGGAATGCTCGAAGTATGCACACGTTCCCAAAAGTAGACCTCCTTCACCGCCGGAGGAGCATACATCACCCCGTGGCAGCCGTCCACCTTCTCAGGCGTTTCGTAACCGAGTAAACTGAGAGCTGGGAACAGCCCTCTATTAAGTAGCCCGCGGCGCGGAGTCTCTTCCCACTTGGCTAAGGCGAACCGCCCCAGACGCGTCCGCGCGCCGGCAGCTGCAGGCTCAGGCCATCTCCAGTCGTCCTGCCGCGCCCGCCTCTCCTCCTGGGATTCTCCTCCTCCTCCCGGACTTCCCCGCAGCTGCCCACGCCTCGGCGGCCGCCAGGTGCTCCTGGAGCGCAGCGCCTATCGCCGGGGCGTGTGGGGGCCACACCGAGCACCAGCTTCTCCGACGCCGGGAAGCCGCTGTCGCCGCCGCTACCTCTCCCTGTTGCCGCTGCCTCAGGTCAGCCTGGTTTCTGTCCCCTTTCCCCTACCCCATCATTCCCAGAGACAACTCGGGAAACGGCGTCTAGCTTGCACCTTGCCCGGAGCGGTGAAGAATCCTGGGCGAGGACAGTTTGGACTTGTAATAGTGTAGATGGGCTAGAGCTTTGCCTTGTATACTGAGATTTGGTGATGCTTTGGGGTTTTTGAGGGAGAGGGGAATGTTGCTTTTCTTAAGAGCTGAGCAAAGTTTTGTGCACGCAAAGCATCTCGTTCAGTGTTTCCGTTTCTAGAGGAGTTTCATCTGTAGATGCTGTCGATTTCAATGGAGGGCGCGCTGGGTTCTGGGGCGGCAGGGCCCTGGTTATCTCGCGGCTGTGGCTTTGTCGGGGAGGGCAGGCGTGCGGCGGGGGCGCTGGGAAGGTATTTTGGTGACGCACCGTGCGGAATTCTTTGGAGGGCCCGCTGAGTGCTCTGCAGCTCGTCGAGGCTGCACGGGTGTGTGTGGCATCTCGTAACAGATTCCTAGTGGAGTGTTCTGGCTGCTTCCTCCCCTACCTTTCAGAGCACCCGAGGTGGTGGGTTAGGCAGCACTAGGGTACTCATTCTTGGCGGACTTTCCCCAGCTCCGGGAGAAAGTCCCCTCTCCGACTCCCTCCCGGTGCATTGGTGGAGGCCCTATTCGGGGTCTGTGAGATCTCCGCGGCGGTTTCCCACTCAGATCCTAGACTTGTGGGGATCAGAAAGCGTGGGTCGCCGGACTCGTTCACCGAGCGGAACAGGTACCCCCAAGCGGGCGTCCTCGGGAGCCCTCCAGTGACCAGTTCAGGGCTCCCTGGGACTCTGGGCCAGGGAGACTCTCGATCCGGACTCTGTAGTCTTCTAGTGAATGCCGGGGAAAGATAGGGCAGGAAAGGAAATAAACGCTAAGCTCTCCTTTGGCTAATGCCAAGGTCGTGGTGGGTGGGAGAGGAGGTAGGCGACGCGGACGCGGTGTGTGTGTGTGTGTGTGTGTGTGTGTGTTTGTGTGATTTTCTTTTTAACTGGACGCGGGAGTTAAGGAATTGGGTTCTTCCAGCAGGGAATTGGGAGGGGGCGAGTTGGCAGAAGGGGACGAGTCCACTTAGCCCCCACTCCCACCCCAGTGGACTCATTTTTATTCATGAGGGTGAAGTGTGGGAGTCCTTGCTGCCACGTAGGGGCGGCCGCTTTCAGATATTTATGTCTGAGAATGCTCAATGAAGTGTTGCTAAGCATTCAAATGAATGTTTTGGCTAAAAAGGAGAGAAAGCGTTTTCTTTTTTAAAACATATATTGACGGGATGCTTGGCTGGCTGGCGTTCCGATATCCCGGCGCGAGATGATTCATTCTTGCAGCTAAGTCGGGAAAGCGATAGGTGGCGATCGAGACCCAGCAAAAGTGTTTCCACTCAGGTTTTCGTTGAGTTCAGCTGTTAAAAAAAAAAATCTGCGCACAGCTTTTCGGTGGGTCGATTGTTCGCCTTTAACTTTTCGCGAGCACGACTGCCAACTGAGTTGGAAATTATTATACCAAAGTTAAGGCAAGACAATTGGAACAATGGGCCAGTCTCACCTCTTGCTTTTCACTGATGTAGAAGAGGGTTAGAAATGTCAAACAGTTGTTAATTAGGAAGAAAGAAATTGCTAGACCCCTTAGATACTTAGGGCAGTGCCAAAATTTTAATCTTGGCTTCATAAAAAGGAGCTCCAGGCAATTTGGCACGCCTGCTCATCAGACATTTAAAATGCAATTTACACACAGGCTGAGGAAAGCTGCCCTCATGCTTTGTGCCAATAATTTGGAAAGTCATCGTTGGAGATTGTCAGTTTCTTTTCTCAAAGAGGCCTCGACCTTTGGCTCATTTTTGCATTCCGACGCAGGACAGTCTCCTATCCCCCTCCATTTTTCCTGAGGCCTAGGCTGTTGGCTTACAATAATTTATGTACTTCAGAGTCAACTCTTTTTATGTTTTGCCACTGGCAGCTTCCCAGTTTAGTTCCTTGCTAGTAGCTTTTGTCTTTGGGTTGAACCCTAGACTATTTTAGGAGATTCCATTCTGTAGACATGGGTTAAGTACCTACTGTGTGCTGGGAAACCACAAAGATGAATAAGATTCTTTGTCTTTAAGGAATTCATAATGTAATTACAAAATTAGAAAAAATCGGAACAGAACATATTCTCCTCTGGGGCATATATACTAATAATCTTCCAGCTTAAATAAACAGTTAAATACAAAGATTATTATTGATACTTTTTATTTAAAAACACGTTGGAAAAACAGACTAGGGTGTCTTGCTTCTTCCGTTTTGCTGCCTTATTTGTTATTATGTATTTTGGAGTTGTTTTTCCCTCATCTCAGGTAAAGGATTTATCAGATGTGAAAACAACACAGTTAGCAGGAGGGTCAGGTTTCAGCTGGGCCTTACATATTTCTGTATAATCCATTTCAGATCTTAAAGAGCTGCATATTTGAAAGCAGAACAAAATGAAGAAAAAAGAGAATTAAAAAGGTTTATTATACTTTTCCAAATTACCCTGAGACCACTAAAGTACAGTTACCTGAAGAGTTCAGCAGCTAGGAAAAAGCAGTCAAATAAAATCCCCAGCTGGAAGAGATATTTAGTTGAGTGAGGGATAAAATGACCTCTGAATTAGCCATTACCCAGGCAGGATGAAATCATGTGAGGGCTGGTAAAGGCCTTCACCCGGGATGCTAAGCAGGACCAGTCTCCAGGAGAACAGGACCCTTTTTAAACTTGAACTTCCTCCTAGGGACATGATTAAACTTCTGTAGACGAACTTGACTTACACTGCTTCACAATAGGCCCATTATGTGCTGGAGTAGGCCCTGTGGTTATTAAGGCAGATCTGGTCGGGTTCTGGACTAGGTCCAGGCTCCAGTTCTAACCTGGTTCAAGGCCTGCCCAGACCCAGTTCTGATGGGGTCACTGCTTCCTCCCGCAGATCTCTTCATGCCGCTGTAAGCTCGGAGGCCAAGGATGCGGAGTAGGCTTCCCCCAGCGCTTGCCGCCCTGGGCGCGGCCCTGCTCCTGTCTTCCATTGAGGCAGAAGGTAAAAGGCTCCCTTCCCCTTCACCGAGTGACAATGCAAAATTCGATAAAGGAAAAAACACAACTTTCTTGCTTCTATTGCTTGCTCTGTTTTCCCTGCGCTTCGTGCTTTCTCCGGTGGTTTCTCTCCTTCAGAGAAACGCCCCTTTCTCCTGAGGTTTGTCCATTTCCCAGCTCTCAGGTCCAGCTCTTTCGTATTCTGCTTAATGCATTCCGTACAGTGCTGTGTGGTCTTCTTGAGCTTGTCTCTGCGGTGTGCTGTCCACACTGCCACCTGCACTGCCGCCTAATAAGAGGACCAGCCGCCCGAGAGGGGGCGACGGCTCTAATCAGCGCAACCAACAGGACACCTCCGGGTGGCACCCAGGAGCCCCGAAGAGCGGGCGCACTCGCTCGCTTGGCTGGTAACCAACCACCTGGCTCGGGGCTGCGACCTCGGTGACAGAACACAATAAAAGACTCCAACAGCGCTGGCTCTGCGCCTCTGTGTGCTTTGTGGGGAGCTCAGTCGGCGGGGCGGACGGTGCGGGCAGATGAGCCAGCAGCCAAGCAGCCTGGGGGATGATGGCAGGCAAGCGGAGATCCGGGACCCCAGGTGTTCGCACGACCTAGGGTCGCGGCTGTCCCTGTTGGTTAGCAGGGCTCCAAGGCGCGTGGCCTGGACTGGCCCAGCTCAGACAGGTTGAACCTGGGCCAAGGTTTCCAGCCTGGGAAGCGAGCGCGCGCCGGAGTTGCTGGGCACCACCTCCAGTGTCCTGCCCTTGCTCCATCCTGCCTCCCTCAGGGACAGCCGGGTGCGTCGGACCTTCCCGCGGAGGCAGTGGGGCGCTCCGAGATGGGTTTCCAAAACGGCGCCGTGTGGCCCCTCCTCTAGAAAATGGAGGGCTTTTGTTAGATGTCCCACCCAATTTTATTTGTTGTGTGCACTTGATGTCTTAATTTCTCACTGTTCATTAAACAAGCCATTTCTATATGTCAACCCCATGGCGGCTTCTGTGGTCCCTCAGTTGTCACTGGAGACCTGAACAAATTAGTTTTCTTATTCTGCAAAGAAAATGGGGTAATGTCATGAAAGATATCTTTTTTTTTTTTTTCAATAAAGAAATACCCCTGATGAAGTTAAGGGAGGAAAAAAAACACTTCTGCCAAGTGACAGCTGTGGAAGTTCTGGGTTGAGGTGTGCTTTTTTAGAGGCTGTGAGAAAGTATGGTTGTTTGCATGATTATGCCAAGGTTTTCAAGGTTTCTATAGTGTTGGATTTTCTACTTCAAGACTACAGGTAAAAAAAAAAATTAGGGGAAGCAGAGTGTTTCCAAAATGTATGGCATGTTAAGAAAAGTGACAGAAACTTGCTGACTTTTCTTAGCTGATGAATATTTTATGAATGTAGAGGCTTTTCAGAGTGGCCTCTGTGAAGTAATAGTCAGATGGGGTTGCTTTTAATGTTCCTTTCTATGTCGTTGTTAGGAAGGAATTTTATTTGAGGAACTTCTGGAGGCCCTACTACAGATATTTTTAGATAATTCACTGAAGTGGCCCATTTATTGCTCATTAAGAAAATAGTTATTTGAAAATCAGAAAGAGTTGAGAATTCTTAGAAAAAGAATTAGGCTGGAAATGATGTAAGTGGAAAAAATTGATTCTGAATTAGATATTGGCTGGTTAGCAAGTGCAGTTAAAAAGAACAACTTACTATCTACATTTCTGATTATTCCCATATTATATTTTATCTTTTAAATTTGTATTTATTTCCATATGGTACAGCTCTTTTTTTTTGCTTTCTTAAACTGTGTCTTTTCTTGTATCCCATCTCCTTAAGTTAGTATTTAATAATTATATTTTAATAGGATTCATTTTTTGGCCTTATTCTCTAGTTTGGCATTGTCAAATAGAAATATGGTATGAGCTACAAATGTAAGCCACATATGTAACCTACATTTTTTTTCTGGTAGCCATATTCAAAATGGAAAAAGAAACAGGATAAACTAAATTTTATAATGTATTTTATTTAACCTAAATTATTTCATCATGGAGCCAATATGAAAATTATTAGTGAGATACTTGACTTTTTTTGTACTAAGTCTTTGACAACTGGGTGTGTATTTTATACTTACAGTGCAGTTTATTCTTTAAGTTATTTTTATTTTTCCTGAGACAGAGTCGCGCTCTGTTGCCCAGGCTGGAGTGTAGTGGCTTGATCTCGGCTCACTGCAGCCTCCGCCTCCTGGGTTCAAGTGATTCCCATGCCTTAACCTCCTGAGTAGCTAGTACTACAGGGGTTTGCCACCATGCCTGGCTAATTTTTGTATTTTTAGTAGAGACGGGGTTTCACCATGTTGGCCAGGCTGGTCTCGAACCCCTGGCCTCAATTGATTCACCTGCCTCAGCCTCCCAAAGTGCTGGGATTACAGGCAGCACAGTTTATTTCGTACTGGCCACATTTTAAGAGCTTGCTAGCCACAGATGTCTGGTTGCTCCCGTGTCAGACAGCACAGCTCTGCTGTTGACTACTAAGTGGTGCTAGGAGCCTTTGAAGGGCTAACAAAATTTGGGGCCAAAGCCTTTCTGGGGTCACTGGGCTGGAACCAGAATTTCTTTGAAATATTTCTGTTGGGGGCATTTCAAAATTTCAACTTGGGACTCTATTTGGTACCATGCCATTTTGATCTGAGTCCTAAAGTAGCCACAGTTACGTTTCTTTTCCTTTCATGACTCACACTTGCACTCTTATATTCATACTATTTTATTACCATTTTCTATGACCTTAATGTTTTGTATATTAAAAACCCAATACCTTTTTGAAAACATTAAAATGTTTTGGTATTCACTTTTTGCATTTCTTCTTTTTTATAGTGGTAATATTTTTGTCTTGTTTTTCTTCTGCTTATTTGTATTAGGAGCTATATTTTTCATACTATGTTATCTTGTCCTATAGAAATAAGAGTGGAAATGATTTTTTTCACTTCAGTATTTATAATTTTTAGCCACTGCAGAGACTTTATCAACCGCATCACTGCATAGACTTTATCAACTGTATCTGAGTGGCCTAGAATATATGAATTATTTTTGGTTCATGTATGATACAGTATGTTAATTATCCTGTGGAAAACTTAACACTTTGCATATAAAGGTTAATGGTCAGTATTCCCTGAGAACTGGGCACTTTTCTAATTAATCTAGGATTAGAGATGAATACAAGTTTTCTGAAAAACAGAGTGTTAATTTTGGTTAGTCTGATTTATAGTTTATAATATATAATGAACAATTGAATATTATCAATTCATCAGTGAGTTGTGGCTATAGCTTTGTCTTGTGTCTAGGTTGAGACTAATTTGTATATATTTTTATAATCCTATGTCTAATTTGTGTTATAACAGAAATTTCAAACTAGAGGCTAACATAGAGATCATCTGTTCTACTTCTCTCGTTTTCCAAATGAGAAAATGAGGCCCAGAGAGGCTGAATCACTTGGTCAACTAATGCACTTACTTAGATATGAAAAACAGACAAGACCCCAGTCTTCTAGTCCTAGGTTAGTGCTGGTTTGGTCACACTGTGCTTTCTTTGTGCTTGACAACTGGTTGATCTGGAAAGTTTAATGAGAGGGCACGTTTTGTAATGTGTACAAAATGATCTGTAGCTTATTCTAAAATATTATTTTTTCAACTGATTATTTATGGTACCTTGAAAACTCAAATGAAATGAATTTCTATATCATGGCAAAGATCATTAAAGTTATGCTAATTTTGCATGGCAAATGTAAATTAATGCCTATAGAATATAGTTAACTCATCACTTATTGCACACTTGTCAAGATTTCTCCTATTAAGGTAGTATCCTTTCTAGTGTTATCACAGATATCAAACTAAAGATCTTACTAGTTCATCAAGATATTTTAGTAGTGTATTCTTAGTTTTGATATATCTACAGCGTGTTATATATACTTACCAAAACTTATTAGACTCCTCTACTCCCTCTCATCCATTTTCCCACCTGTCTATCCATCCTTCCCTTCATTCATCTCTGCAGTGGCTGGTAATTTCTTGGACATAGCCCCTTTTTGGGTGCCCTATTAAAAATGTTTCAAAAAGTTATATATCAAGATGGACACTTTAGTTTTAAATGCTTGAACAAGTGTATAAAGTTAATATACCAAATTTCATCTATATCTGAATTGGAGATACCTGAATACCACATATTTATGTATATATGTATAATAATATGTAATATGTAATAACAATATTACATGTGTAATACATATGTAATATGTATCATATATACACATATAATTATACATGTATGTATATATATAAATCAGCTACATATAAATATTGTTTATATTTACAAATATAGGTATATATTAAAAATACGTATATATTAAACCCATTTATGCCTAGTGTTCCACTATTGGAATGCTAAGCATGTGGGAGTGATTTATATCCTACTGCTCAAGGTCATTGCCAAGGTCTGATTACAAAAATTCAAAAAATTGCAATCTCAGGTATAAATGGGTTAAAAGCAACTACATATAAATATTGTTTTCTAAAGTTAATTTTTGATGGAAATATTTCTTCTACTTTGCATTTAATCTAGTACAGTAGAAAACTGTATGTTTTGTAGTCAGACCATGTAATCCAACTGTTGTTGCCTATTGGCTGTGTTAATCTCTCTGAATTTCACTGATTTATCTGTACAACAGGGATAATAAGGCCCATCATTGGGTTCTTATAAGGAAAAAAGCAGCAACACAGTAACCAGCTCTCTGCCTGTTATAGAGAACACTCAGCAAGTTTCAGCTATTATAAATCATTCCCAAAATGTCCTAAATCCTGCCAGTTTATGTAACAAAAATTTCATCAGAATGAGTCTTCGTAGCATAGCGTTTTGATAACGAAAACATTATCTGTAAATATGGAATTAAACTATAAGAATAAAAATACTTAAAATTTTAGTCTCTTCACTGTCAGTATTCAGTTTTTTTGAATATATGTAAGATTGTTATTTATTTGTAATTTTCATTCTGTTTCTCTTGGTTTGGATTCTCATCCTATGCAACTATGGCTCTTTGCAGTTATAATCAATATGCAGCTAGTGCATAATTGAAAATTTCTGGGCTGGGCACAGTGGCTTATTCCTACAATCCCAGCACTGTGGGAGGCCAAGGAGGGCGGATCACCTGAGGTCAGGACTTCAAGAGCAGCCTGACCAACATGGAGAAACCCTGTCTCTACTAAAAATGCAAAATTAGCCAGGCATGGTGGAGCACACCTGTAATCCTTGCTACTCAGGAGGCTGAGGCAGGAGAATCGCTTGAACCTAGGAGGCTGAGGTTGCGGTGAGCCAAGTTCATACCACTGCACTCCAGCCTGGGCAACAAGAGCGAAACTCCGTCTCAAAAAAAAAAAAAAAAAGAAAAGAAAAGAAAAGAAAATTTCCAGCATCAGCATTGTCTTAGGGAACACTTAGACTCTGTGATGATGTGATGGTGTTTATGAATTATTTTTATGTAAAAGAAAATATTTTTAAAATTAATAAAGTACATTTTTCAGCACTGATTTATGTTGACACGGGTCATACACTCACATCTGCTTTATTATTATTTTTTCATGAAACAAACAAATGTACAAATAGAATGGCATGCCTGAAAAGCTGTACATGCAATAAAATCAGCCAGAAGAAAAGTGAAGCGGGCTCTCTGTTGTACCCATGCGGGTTGGCCATTCTTTCCTACTTTGATTCCCACATACCACAGTTTCTATGAACACCTCAAGATCCTCTGAAATGTTAAAGACTTTTCCCCACAGTCAATTTTTCAGTTTATCTGGAATCCTGGTCATTTGGATATCAACAAGGGGGGCTGCTACTGCCCTTCAGCAGTTTTAACCTAATGTCCGCTGCTTCAGGTCATTTTCCTTCCAAGGTTGGTGGTACTGTTTTTCCATGTACTGATTTTTTTTAAAAGCATGCTCAGGCCAGTGCGTCTGCCTTTGCATTAAATTTGTCCTGAGCCATTGCTATTGGAACAATATTTTATAATGATATTCTTAATACCCGTTGTCCTATTAACATCTGTTGCATGCATGTTATACTAAGTGATGAGTACAGCTAAACCTCAAAATATGATTAAAGACTGAAGAATGTTGAGTAATTAAACTATGCATGTAGATTAATAGTCTAATCTCACTGCCTGTGTATGGATAGTAAGAATATAACATTCATTCCAATACTAGTGTATCCAATAAAAATAAAAAGCCATCTCCTACAGTTGGACGCAGCAGTCCACTAAAGCAAATGTTTGCTTAATTATTTCCATTAAAACATGTTATTAATATTACATAAATCTTTAACCCCAGTTAAATTCTGTGACTCATGTCTCAAAGCTGCTAGTGTATTTTAATTGACCTTTGAAAAAACCTGAAAGGAAATTGTAATCTCTCAAAACAGATGCAAAAATTCTGACTCACAAGGAATACTTTCAGACTAAAACATTTTAGGAAGAGTGTGGCTGAAAGTCATCTTAATTTGTTGACCTGTTTCAAGAGTAATAATTTTTAATTCATCAACCATGCACTGACAGTGAGTCAGTACAATGCTGCATGATGAGGCATGAACATTGTAGAGAGAATATCATTATAAAATATTTAGGAAACGTCTTTGTGTAATGACTACTGTACATGGAGGCTTTTGTTCATTGTGGGAAACTAAAAACAAGTCAACATTTCACTGACACATGCATGATGCTCTACAGTTTTGTATGTAAACTATTTCTTTCCGTACTTTTCAGTTATTCCTGTCATTGACTTTTCCAAGTTTTTATGCGCAGTCATGTCTTCAGATCACTGATCCTTCTTCACTGTTTTCTTTAAGTTCTGTAAATAAATGTCCATAAATATACATTGATGTTGTCTTTTCATAATTAACCATTGTTTTGTAAAGGACCATACTGGCATTTTAATCTAAAATGCCCTTTCTAGTATGGAGTATACCTGCTGCAAAGGAAATAATAGTGTTGGTTTACACCCTGGAACATTCAGCAAGCTGGTGTAAACAGGCAGAATATTAGTTTTATAAACTTTTGAATATCACTATTTATATATTTATAAATTATTAACATCACTTATTTTTGAATACTTGCCTATGAATATGAATATACATTTAAATGTATATTTCCTTGTCAGATATAACTGTTTCCCATGATTCCTCATTTTCATTAAAATATATTTTTCATCTCTGCTACATATTGAGATTTATCAAATAACAATGAATAATTACAAGGCAAATAATGCAGAGAATGAACCAAAACCATCGTTGATTCTTGTCCATATTATGGGAAAAAACATATTATGTCAATGTTTTGAATTAACTTCTCTGGTTGTAAGCAGGTTGTGATTTGGCATGCTTGTTCAAAATGCACTCAGCATGTATCGAAATTCCTTTAATTGTTATGTGAATTGTTTGCATATGTGGTTATTATATGTGATTTCATTGTACTTGTATGTACTTGTATCCAAATATGTTTCTATTATGCTTGATTTTGCTGGCCATTCTTGAATGACCTAGCAACTCAAGAATCAAAAGTGTTTTGTGCTGTCTTCTGTAATATGTATACTCTCTGATGTTTTGTCAGCTTTTAGTTTTATTCTTATCCAACAACATATCTTTTATATTTGTTGGAAACAAATTTATGCAAAGACAATTTTAGAAAGCTTTGCTCAACACAATTCTTTATTAATTAAATTGACCATTTTGTGACATTGAAAAGTTTAATAATATAAACTCTCTCTTTTGCAGTTGACCCACCTTCAGACTTGAATTTTAAAATTATAGATGAAAATACTGTTCATATGTCATGGGCAAAACCAGTTGATCCAATTGTGGGTTACAGAATAACAGTGGACCCTACAACGGGTAAGTTTTGAGATTGGGGTTTTAGGACAGAAGCATCATGATGATATAACTCAATCTCCACCTCTTCTCCCCTTTCATCATGAAGAAGCTGAGCTTTAGGAAGCCTGAGGGATTTGATCCATGTCACCAGACATTTGCTGAACTCAGGTTTCAGATTTCCAGTCTAGTATCCACTATTATATTTTAATGTTGTTGAGTTTAACATGTTTTGCTGTGGTAGGCTGTTATTATTAAAAATTGACTCTATTTTTACCTGATCAGAATATTGTTAGTAACCTTTGATCTTATAGAATCAAATCCTCATTCCTTGGCATTCTTCTTGAATTACTTAATCTTTTCAACATTTAAAGTATCAGCTGATGAAGTAAGTTGTTACAACTTACCCAGTGTCCTACACATTTCAGTATCCAGGAAACACCATTCTGTGATAATGGTAAACAACCATGATGACAGATAAGAATTTACTTTGGCTAGGTGGATTCCATTGACACTAGGCTGAATCTTTGGAAAACAAAACAAAACTTGTTTTGCTTGTTCTCAGGCATTATCTTTAGTGTTAATAATGTTGCCAAAATGTGGAGAACCAAACTCTATTGATTAATTTTTAGTTCTAAAATGGAATGAGAAAATAACCATTTCCACTGACTGTAAACTAGTTCAACCACTGTGGAAGACAGTGTGGCGATTCCTTAAGGATCTAGAACTAGAAATACCATTTGACCCAGCCATCCCATTTCTGGGTATATACCCAAAGGATTATAAATCATGCTGCTATAAAGACACATGCACACGTATGTTCATTGTGGCACTTATTCACAATAGCAAAGACTTGGAACCAACCCAAATGTCCATCAATGATAGACTGGATTAAGAAAATGTGGCACATATATACCATGGAATACTATGCAGCCATAAAAAAGGATGAGTTCATGTCATTTATAGGGACATGGATGAAGCTGGAAACCATCATTCTTAGCAAACTGTTGCAAGGACAAAAAACCAAACACCACATGTTCTCACTCATAGGTGGGAATTGAACAATGAGAACACTTGGACACAGGAAGGGGAACATCACACACTGGGGCCTGTCATGGGGTGTGGGGAGTGGGGAGGGATAGCATTAGGAGATATACCTAATGTAAAGAGTTAATGGGTGCAGCACACCAACATGGCACATGTATACATACGTAACAAACCTGCACGTTGTGCACATGTACTCTAGAACTTAGCGTATAATTTAAAAAATAGTAAAAAAAAACAAAGAAAGAAAATAACTACTTCCACTAACATTGGCTAAATGGTAGGAAGAAGTCTTGACTGGCTGACAGTAGAGATGGAAGATGTCAACACAACTTATTACTAGAACTGTGTTTATTTATCTTTTAGCCTTTAAAAATACCAATGATTTTACATATTGATTTACCAGGAAACATAGCTTTTTTTAAAAAGATGATTTAAAAACTTAAAAAGGGGTAAAAAATTTACTTTTTTCTCTTTCAGTCTTTTCTCCCCAAATATATTTGCAGTTAACATATTCATTCCAAATCAGAAAATCGGTTCTAACAGGGTCCATCCAGTTTCTAGATGTTGGGAATAACTGACACCTAACACTTCCAAAACTGGCACTGGGGCTACCCAACCTGGCAGAGTCTGAGTGTCTTGATGTCCTCTGGGGATCTTGGTTGGTTTTGCATGTTCCACCTGCAAACCAAGAGCATTTTTCAGTGGTCTGTTGCACCTGTTATCTTTCCTAATTATTTATATTTTGATGAAAACAATATAATTAAAAATATCATCAGGCACGTAATTCCCAGGAACCACCAGGTTTCCTGATTGAATTGAGAATTAACAGAATCTAGAAGGGAGTACATAACTGCCAAAATATAAGTAAACACCTAGTATACTGGACCTTGAAATATTTGATACCTGCTTAAGTCAATGCAGAGGTCAATGTTACCCATTAAGGCATGTAGCCATTTGAGTATGGAATATGCACTGCTTCCACACAGATTTTTGCCCACTAGGGGTTGGTCTTAACCTATGGGGTTTGTTTTCTTTGAGTTTATTTTCATCTCTTATTTCTCTCTCTCTGCTCTCCTCCAATGCATAATTTAAAATTAAATTCATTTTCTCTGCTTCATCTCTTATTTATAAAACTGTTATCTACCATTAGTCTCCAAAACCAATGAAAGATTTTTAGTTCGATATTCTGATATACCTTTAAACTAGAAATGTCTTGAATTCTCAAACAAGTATTAAATATGATTGTAACAAATAAAAGCAATACCAGTCCATTTATTAAATTTCTAAAATTCAAAATTTTAGTTTTGGAAGGCAGTAAAAAATAATGTTTGAGTGTCCTGAAAAAATGTATATACTGAATTTTTCAGATTTTGAGTACCTCTGGGAATTACAATGTATTGTGTTGTGTTATATGTGAAAAATGTTTTGTTGCATTCATATTTTTCCTTTTGATATTTCCAGATGGGCCTACTAAAGAATTTACCCTTTCAGCTAGTACCACTGAAACTTTATTGTCAGAACTTGTACCTGAAACAGAGTATGTGGTGACAATAACTTCATATGATGAAGTAGAAGAAAGTGTACCAGTTATAGGACAACTAACAAGTAAGCACACATATAAATTAAAATATTTGTATAATTTTTATTTTGCAGAAGGTTTTTCCAACTTCAGATTTAATCTTTTATGATACAAAGTTAATTTACACCAGTACTAACTATTTTTTTCTGTTATCCTAGTTATTAGTGGACATGAATAATTCATTCCTGATTTATAACTCTGGTCTCTGGAAACAGCAGGAATGTTATGAATGAAGACCATTAAAAATGTTAACTTTGCTGGACAACAATGTGAATATCTTTTTGAAATATCTCAAAAATATCACTAAAATAACTTACTTGTAAGGGAATGATTATTTGGCAGTATTCTATGACCAGCTGGGCAGAGCCGTACATTTAAGAGACAATAACAAAAACTAATATAATATATTTATTCTATTTTAAAGAGAATATCTGCTTGGGTTCATTTCCTTTTGTAATAATAAAGTTTTAACTTAGTTCAAACAGGTAGTTCGACAAAGCCAGTGGAGAAGAAACCTGGAAAAACCGAGATACAAAGTGAGTGTTTCTCTTACTATTTTTGCTTAGATTCATGGAAGTCATAAATGTAGGATAGAACAGATGTTCCAATTATATACATAGATTGATCTTATTCCTATATTAATTTCTATAAGCTTTATCTAGAAGGAGCACAGACAATATAAGAATAATGTATAACTAAGTCATTATAACCTAAGTTCTGACATTCTAGCTAGTTTTTCATTCTATTTACTAGATATTCTTTTCAATGGGAGTGTTTTGAAATTGTGTGTGTCCAACCTTTCCTGCAGGATTTTGGCAATAGGTGAAAACAAAGCACATCTCAGGACTCAACTCATTTCTCAAAGACAAACTGATAGCAGTAGGTGGTACTTAGGAATATATGAGAAATACAGGGCTGGAACATGAGAGAGATGCCCTCAGCTAGTGTTCAAAGTAATACAATTGCCATGAAAATACTTTTCTAAGTCTATGTGTATGTTATGCTCTTCTCTAGGTTATTTACATGGCCTTAGTTGATGGTAGTTGTAACCTTTTTGAGAGTCTCTGTAACACACCTCTTATAAATTGGTGCATTTGTAATCAGATGAAAGCAATTTTATTTAGTCTAGATCTTGCAGTTATTAGCCTCCTTTTGTCTTATATTGCTTTTCTGACTTATGGGGATAGATCCTTAAGGGGTTTCTTGGACTTCTAATTTTGTCATCTCGTAAAACTTGGATTTATGACCCAGAATGACAATAAAAAGATTATAAACACAAAGGTCTCTTTATCTGGAAGTATCCCCTCCAGATCACTGTTTATCATTATTTCAGATGCTGATATTTTCAACAATTATTATTTATTTTAAATTGAGGTATTATGCCAAGTATTGACTTTTTAATAGGCTTAAATTGACCTATTAAATAGTGTGCAAAACTTATTTAAGCATACAACTTGTATTTATTTGGCTTGCAAAATTTTTCAGCACCCTCTCCTTCTCTTCCTAGCCAAATACTTCTTTTATTACCTATCAGCTGACTGCAAGAACAAAATCATCATCAGAAAATTCACTTGGTATTGCATTACAAATACAGATTTTCATAAAACCAACCTGACCTCCACCATAGAGAGAAGGAAAGATAACATATTCAGTTACAAAAGCTGATCATTGTATTTTGATAATTTCAGGATACCACATGGATTTTTAACTTTTGAATAAAAATAATTGTTTACCCTCTTTGTTCACTAAAAGTAGGTTTTAATTGTCAAATTTAAATATATTGATAATTAGGACTATATATTTTGGCTATTTTGCATAATTTTATGCTTGTTTTTACTTCTGTCAGGCTCCCTTAGCCCTCTAGACTAACCCTAATGCAAACTTTAGACAATTATATTGAAAAGTGCAAGAGTATATTAACAAATTAGATCTTCAACTCAACTGCACTTCCTTGAATGGTACAGCAATTATTTTGTATTTATTTGTTGATAAATACCAAGGAATAAAAACCCTTTGCTTATATTTCTTTTGTATGACTCCTAAATGTTTTATAAAATTTGTGCTTGTAAAGAAGAGTGAGGGTATAGTTTATAAAAATGGATAGGTTGATAGCACGAATACTTCAACTTTATGCTCCCGGAGAGCAGATTATAGATCTATTTATCTCTTTTTGTATAATGTCTTATAAAGCAATTTAAAGACATCTAGTTCCATGAATTCATCTTGATAAAGGCATTGAAAATGCTTCTATGTGTTGTTAGTAAAATTGTATATTTCTTTGTGCATGTGGGTGAAGAACAATTGGTGAATATGTTCTAATGAACAGAATGATTTAAGGAGCCAACATTTTTTGCAATGTTAACATGTATTGATGAGCTGATTTAATAAAGCATCATTTAAAAAGATATCAAATGTATTTCAGAATGCTCTGTCAGTGCCTGGACTGATTTGGTTTTCCTCGTGGATGGCTCTTGGAGTGTGGGAAGAAATAATTTCAAGTACATTTTAGACTTTATTGCTGCTCTTGTGTCTGCTTTTGACATTGGGGAAGAGAAGACAAGAGTTGGAGTTGTTCAATACAGCTCTGATACCAGGACTGAATTTAACTTAAATCAGTACTACCAAAGGGATGAACTTCTTGCTGCAATAAAAAAAATTCCATATAAAGGTGGCAACACAATGACAGGTATGTTCTACAGATTTTTTAAAAGTTAAAAATAAATGAAATGTCTGTTTCAGAAAGAAATGATGCATTGCCTATTACATATTAAATATTTTTGACATTGTTCACATAGTTTTTGACTTTGGAAAAATTGTGTAGTACAGAGTAAATGAACATGTTTCTTTTCCCTTTAGGGGATGCCATTGATTATTTAGTTAAAAATACTTTCACGGAATCTGCTGGGGCAAGAGTTGGCTTTCCTAAAGTGGCAATTATTATTACGGATGGAAAATCCCAGGATGAAGTGGAAATTCCAGCAAGAGAGCTTCGTAATGTTGGAGTTGAAGTTTTCTCCTTGGGTAGGTTAAGTTCAGTTAATTATTTCCATTTTACAACTCCTACAGTATACTTAATGTTTAGGAAGATGAAAGATTGATTCCTCAAGGAAGGATGCTATTAGAAGGGTTTACTGCATTTTTATAGTGTAATACTAAAGACTTAAATTGTCTTTAAGTAAAAATTCTGCTTATCTATTTCCCTCATATAACTCCCTTAGCATATGTATTTAGGAAGGTGGTATTCACATTCTTTGCCAACTCTCTACTTTTCAAAGAATGCTGGGCCAATGATTCTAATAAAGATCCTCCTTGTATTATCATTAAGTGTTTTTTATGTGTTTCCTATATTATGTAATACTTGAAGAATTCAGAGGGCTCCAGCTTATTGAGGACTCTGGAAGAAAAAAGTATTATCTTTACAGATGGCAAAGACATACGATGGTATGGTTGGGATGAAAGCCCACTCTGTTTAATCAACCACTTTATTCCTCTTTGGCTGACCACTATATGTCAAATTACAAAATGTTTTTGTCATCCGCACAGTTGCATGTGCAACTGTTATGAAACAAAGCAATTCTGGCTTATGACTTAATGACGATTTGAATATGTCTTCAGTTGTGAAAGATGGAGAAAACAAAGAACTTCTCCAAGTCAGTTGGCACATTTCCCGTTTCAATATGTCCTTATCCTTTTGTTTTGAAGGCATTAAAGCTGCAGATGCAAAAGAACTCAAACAAATTGCCTCCACACCTTCACTGAACCATGTTTTCAATGTGGCCAACTTTGATGCAATTGTGGATATTCAGAATGAGATCATCTCCCAGGTGTGCTCAGGTGTTGATGAACAACTTGGTGAATTGGTTAGTGGAGAAGAAGGTGAGTAGACTGTGTAGCATTCCCCATGTGTTAGTCTTTTCCATTGTTTGAGTGTTTATAGTTATCTTAGAAGTAGACATATTTGTTTAAATATTTCTTCCAGTGATTCTCCAATTGTATACTCCATTGTATTGTTTTTTAGCAACTCAACTTGTTGATACCATTTGTATTGTTTTTCCTTCTAGTGGAACATTCAATAAAATGTATCATTGCACAGTTCTTAAAATTTTTTTGGTGGGGGACAAGTTATGATTTACTCTTTTCTTTAAGACTCTTTTGTGTACATTGAATGTCTATCTGATTATGCTATTCTGCTACTTGCTTTAATTACCTTGCACTCTGATTTAAACATTGATGGGCTGGAAAGACATTTGCAACTTAAAATAATAACAATGTTTCTGTTAACTAGCTAAGGACAAGGGTTTTCTATCATTATACTCTGCGTAATGTTTTTGAAAGCTTTTAAGAATATTTCAAAGATCAGTCAATGTGATCCTCCCCTTAGAAAATTCTCCCATTTCTATTAGTTATTACTTCTAAATACATGGGAGAAAGAAAAGACATTTCAAAAGCATCCTTTTGAACATTAAAAATAACAACCCAAAGCCCTTATATTTTTCCATCATTGTTCTTCTCTCAGCTTGAGAATCGATAAGTGATTAAACATAAATTCTAAATAGTGACATCTTCAATCATACAAACTCTTTAATCTTCAATCTCTGAACATTTTGTCAAAATGTTCATTGGCCCTAATTCTGTCTGAGAACCTCTCATTACTTCATGGGCTCTCAATCTATCTTTTGTTTTATTGTCTACTGTCTAACCTTTTTGCTTTGTATTATTATAAAATCCATCTCACTCACCTCCACTTTTCTCTGATTACTTCTCTTTACTCAATCTTTTAAACAGTTTAATTCTTCCTGGGGTGCAGTTGCATGTATGCAAGGGTAGGCCAGACTTTTTTTCTGCCACTGTTGGAACTTTCCCTGTGTAGGGGGCTGGGGCTGCATCACAGGTGTTCACATTTCTCTTTAGTGTCTTCTCTCTTCTGCTGGACTAATCTAAGGCTTCTCTCTTCTGCTGGACTAGCCTGTACTGCCTCTGTATCCCTCAGGTTTGGCCAGATTTCCATGTGGCATCTCTGTGGCTTCCCTCCTACTATTTTCTACTTAAACATCATTTTAAATATATATATATATGTATATATATATTTATTTATTTTAAAAATTATTTTCATTTTTTAAAACTTTTAAGTTCAGGGGTACATGTACAGGTTTGTTACATAGATAAACTTGTTTCATGGGGGCTTGTTGTACAGATCATTTCATCACCCAGGTAGTAAGCCTAGTACCCAATAGTTATTTTTCCTGATCCTCTCCCTCCTCCTACCTTCAACCCTCCAATAGGCCCCAGTGTGTATGTCATTTCCCTCTATGTCTCCATATGTTCTCATCATTTAGCCCCCACTTATAAGCAAGAACATGTGGTATTTGGTTTTCTGTTCCTGTGTTAGTTTTCTAAGGATAATGGCCTCTAGCTCTATCCATGTCCCTACAAAGGACATGATCTTGTTCTTTTTCATGGCTGTATAGTATTCCATGGTATATATGTACCACGTTTTCCTTATCCGGTCTATCATTGATAGGGTTTTAGGTTAATTCCAAGTGTTTGATATTGTGAATAGTGCTGTAGTGAATATACGTGTGCATTTATCTTTATAATAGGATGATTTATATTCCTTGGGTTTATACCCAGTAATGGGATTGCTGGGTTAAATGGTGTTTCTGTTCTTAGTTCTTTGAGGAATTGCTGCACTGTCTTTCACAATGGTTGAACTAATTTACACTCCCAGCAACAGTATATAAGCATTCCTTTTTCTCCACTACCTCACCAGCATTTGTTATTTTTTGACTTTTTAATAATAGCCATTCTGACTGGTGTGAGATGGTGTCTCATTGTGGTTTTGATTTGTGTTTCTCTAATAATCAGTAATGTTGAACTTTTTTTGGTATGATTGTTGACCACATGGATGTCTTCTTTTGAAAAGTGTCTGTTTATGTCCTTTGCCCACTTTTAAATGGGGTTGTGTGTTGTTTTCTTGTAAATTTGTTTATGTTCCTTATAGATGCTGGATATTAGACCTTTGTTGGATGCATAGTTTGCAAAAATTTTCTCCCATTTTTTATGTTGTCTGTTTACTCTGTTGGTAGTTTCTTTTGCCATGCAGAAACTCTTTAATTTAATTAGATCCCATTTGTCAATTTTTGTTTTTGTTGCAATTGCTTTTGGCATCTTTGTCATGAAATCTTTGCCAGGGCCTATGTCCTGAATGGTATTGCCTAGGTTGTTTTCCAGGATTCTTACAGTTTTGGGTCTTACATTTAAGTCTGTAATCCATCTTGAGTTAATTTTTGTCTATGGTCTAAGGAAGGAGTCCAGATTCAGTCTTTTACATATGGCTAGCCAGTTATCTGAGCACCATTTATTGAATAGGGGGTCCTTTCCCCAGTGCTTGTTTTTTTCAGGTTTGTTGAAGATCAGATGGTTGTAGGTGTTCAGTCTCACTTCTGGATTCTCTATTCTGTAACATTGGTCTAGGTGTCTGTTTCTGTACCAGTATTATGCTGTTTTGGTTACCACAGCCCTGTAGCATAATTTGAAGTCAGATAGCGTGCACCTCCAGCATTGTTCTTTCTGCTTAGGATTGCCTTGGATATTCGGATTCTTTTTTGTTCCATATGAAATTTAAAATAGTTGTTTCTAGTTCTGTGAAGAATCTCAATGGTAGTTTAATAGGAGTAGTGGCCAATCTATAGATTGCTTTTGGCAATATGGCCATTTTTAATGATATTGATTCTTTCTATCTATGAGCATGAAATGTTTTTCCATTGTCATCTCTGATTTCTTTGAGCAGTGTTTTGTAGTTCTCCTTGTAGAGATCTTTCACCTAACTACTTAGCTGTATTCCTAGGTATTTTATTCTATTATTCACAACTCCCATTGTGAATGGGATTTCGTTCCTGATTTGGCTCTCAGCTTGACTGTTGTTGTGTATAGGAATGCTAGCAATTTTTGCACATTGATTTTATATCCTGAGACTTTGCTAAAGTTGTTTATCAGCTTAAGAAGCTTTTGGGCTGAGACCTTGCAGTTTTCTAGAGGGATTATGTCATCTGCAAACAGGGATAGTTTGAGTTCCTTTCTTCATATTTGGATGCTTTTTATTCCTTTTTCTTGCTTGATTGCTCTGGCCAGAACTTCCAATACTACGTTGAATAGGAGTGGTGAGAGAGGGCAACCTCATCTTGTGCTGGTTTTCAAGTGAAATGCTTCCAGCTTTTACCTATTCAGTATAAACATCACTTTTATGTCCTACATCTGGTTGCTTTTTTGAGGAGGCGATGTGTAAATTTGGGCCTGTTTTTACACACACTTCCTGCAGGTTGATTTGTAAAAAATTATAACTATATCTTCCGGGAAGTTGATTCCATTGACAAATCCAGAATTTTGATATTGTCTGAAATATCTTAAAATACTTTATGTTAACTGTCAAATACATGACTATGTTCTATGTTGAGTAAGGATCACCATTTTTTAGAGGATTGATATGAATGTGTCAATATGCATGTTATAAGCCATTGTTTCCCCTCTGTTTGGTGGCACGTGAACATAGTTGAACTATTTTTCTTACCCTGAAACTAGTGAAAATAAAATTGTTTAAAATTATAAGAACCTGTCATTTAAGAACTACTAAATGCTTTCTCTTTCTTGGCATATTATAAAGTATCTTTTAAAGATTACACTTTTATGATGTTATTAAGAGAGAAAAATTCCCTAAAGAATTGAATGAAGCATTGATTTAACAAATATTTATCAAGTGCCTACTTTGGTGCTTGAGAATGAAGACAATGAGTGAATACCAAAACCAGAATGGAAATCTTGGTTTCAGAGAAGAATTAGGCATGAAGTGTCCCAACATTAATTTCTTCCAAATACTTTCTTATTCCATTAACTTCTCAGCAATTTGACTAAAAGCCAAGTGTTGAACCACTTTTGGTTTGATAGGGACATGTGAAATTGGGGACTGAGGAGGGTATTGGGCAACTCTTTTCAATGTATTTACGATGAATTTGAATAAGGAGATTTGAAGGTCCAAACCTAAAGACCAAATTAGTAAGGTTACATCTCACTGTTATTAATCACTGTCTGCTTGTAACTTTTTAGTTATTGAGCCTCCTTCAAATTTGATTGCCATGGAAGTCTCTTCAAAATATGTTAAGCTAAATTGGAATCCATCTCCTAGTCCAGTGACTGGCTACAAAGTCATCCTCACACCAATGACTGCAGGAAGCCGACAGCACGCTCTGAGTGTGGGGCCTCAGACAACCACGCTCAGTGTTCGCGACCTCTCAGCAGACACAGAATACCAGATCAGTGTTTCCGCCATGAAGGGAATGACATCCAGTGAACCCATTTCAATAATGGAGAAGACTCAGCCAATGAAAGTTCAAGTGGGTAAGTCAATGTGTGCATCATTGTATTTGGAATATGTGAAGATCTGTTTGACAGAATGCCTTACTTGTTTGGACTTAGTTTTGAATGAAATATTTGCAATAGTTTTTTTTTTTAAGAAGCATGCTTACTAAGAAAGCTAGATATGTATATTTTAATGATTAATATGTATTGAAGTTTAATGTACTTTTTTTCTCTTTACAGAATGCTCACGTGGTGTGGATATAAAAGCCGATATTGTGTTTTTGGTTGATGGCTCCTATAGCATTGGGATTGCAAACTTTGTTAAAGTTAGAGCCTTTTTGGAAGTTCTTGTAAAAAGTTTTGAAATTTCACCAAATAGGGTCCAGATTAGTCTTGTCCAATACAGCCGGGATCCTCATACTGAGTTCACTTTGAAAAAATTCACCAAAGTTGAAGATATAATTGAAGCAATAAACACCTTCCCTTACAGAGGAGGATCTACGAATACTGGCAAAGCAATGACTTATGTCAGAGAGAAAATATTTGTGCCTAGCAAGGGATCAAGAAGCAATGTGCCAAAGGTCATGATTCTTATCACGGATGGGAAATCATCAGATGCTTTCAGAGATCCTGCGATAAAACTAAGGAATTCAGATGTTGAAATCTTTGCAGTTGGTGTGAAGGATGCCGTTCGCTCAGAATTGGAAGCTATTGCCTCTCCTCCTGCAGAGACCCATGTGTTCACAGTGGAAGATTTTGATGCTTTTCAGAGGATATCTTTTGAACTCACACAGTCTATCTGCCTTAGAATTGAGCAAGAATTGGCAGCTATAAAGAAGAAAGGTTAGTAGACTTTGAGAGTAAAAGTTATTTCTTCATGAACAAAGAATTTTTGGTTCTAAAATTGTGGATAATATGCTTGTTCAATTCTTTTTATAGACACGAAAAAGTAACTTTCCTATGTTATTGAAAACTATTGAACTTAGTTTTCTTAGCTCTGAGATATGACTTTCTCCTGGATATGGATCATATTTTAGTTGGTGAAAAAGCTGTTTAGTTACAAGAGTCATGAGATGTTTCTGTTCCTAGATCCTCAAGCAGGTTTAGGAACAAGTTTTATCATATGTATGTGTCATTTACAATCCAAATCCCATGTATAGGGTGTTCACTATGTGCTGGATACTGAGCTGGGTCCTTCAACTCAAAGGTGAAGAGAATATAGTCCTGCACCTTTGCATTCTTTTTATGCATTTCCTTTCCTGAATCATTTTGGACATCATTTGTCACATCTGGAATTTTCCTCATTTGTCACATCTGGAATTTTCCTCATTTGTCTGATCTACTTTTCAATGTTTAGTTAAAAGTCCCATCCCTTGAGTTTGTGTCCTTTTCAGGGACATGGATGAAGCTGGAAACCATCATTCTCAGCAAACTAACACAAGAACAGAAAACCAAACACTGCATGTTCTCACTCATATGTGGGAGATGAATAATGAGAACACATGGACACAGGGGTGGCGGCATCACACACCGGGACCTATAGGAAGGTGGGGGGGCTGGGGGAGGGATGGCATTAGGAAAAATGCCTAATGTAGATGACGAGTTGATGGATGCAGCAAACCACCATGGCACATGTACACCTATGTAACAAACCTGCACGTTCTGCACATGTACCCCAGAACTCAAAGTATTATAATAATAAAAAGTCCCATCCTTTTCATTAAGACTTCCTAAACTGTAACTGTCCTAGCACTATCATGCTATCACTTTCACTCAGTTGGCTTTCCTATGTACTGTTTTCTTTTCTTTTTTTTTTTTTTTTGAGACAGGGTCTCACTCTGTCACCCAGGCTGGAGTGCAGTGGTGCAATCTATGCTCACTGCAATATCTGCCTCCCCAGTTCAAGCAATTCTCACACCCCAGCCTACCCAGTAGCTGGAACTACAGGAGTGTGCCACCATGCCTGGCTAATTTTTCTGTTTTTTTTTTTTTTTGGTAGAGACGGGGTTTCCCCATGTTGGCTAGTCCGGTCTTGAACTCCTGACCTCAGGTGATCCACCCGCCTCAGTCTCCCGAAGTGCTGAGATCATAGGCATTAGCCCCCATACCCTTCCTGCCTTTTTTTTTTGGTTGTTAATAATGTTGCATTCTCTCGTTTCTCTATTTTGACTGTGTGACCCCTAAGGATTTACTGTATGTGTTAAACATTGTCTCTTTCTATGATTTAGTTTAATAACTGCTAAGTTTAATAAATATTTTGTTGTTGGGAAAAATTCCTTAATTTTTACTTTGAAATATTTGTCTGCAAACCACCAAAGGTTAATATCCAAGTACCAGGGATGAATGGGAAAATGTAGATGGTTCATTTTAGGTCTGCTATGGTTTAAATATTCCAATTATGGGCAAGGCCATTCTATTACTACTGCTTTAAGAATCTGAAAATTCACATTCAAATTTAATCAGTCATTTAAATAATAGAAGTTAGTATTATAGATAGTCAAGGTGAATAATCAAGATCTCTTTTTGGGTTGTAAGTTGTGGGGGGCTTTCTCTCAATGGTCAAATGTAGATGAGATACTCAGTACAGTAGTCTCAATGAGCACCATTCTCCCAAATTAATGTAAGCCATTTTATAAACATTGAAATATTGGTTACTGTTTTGTTTTATAGATTCAAGCATTTTTAACTGTCTTTTTTTTTTTTTTAATAGCTTACGTCCCTCCAAAGGATCTTAGTTTTTCAGAAGTGACTTCTTATGGTTTCAAAACCAACTGGTCTCCAGCTGGAGAAAATGTTTTTTCATATCACATCACCTACAAGGAAGCGGCTGGGGATGATGAGGTCACTGTGGTGGAGCCAGCATCGAGCACCAGTGTTGTTCTCAGCAGCCTGAAGCCAGAGACCCTGTATTTGGTCAATGTGACTGCGGAGTATGAGGATGGCTTCAGCATTCCCTTAGCTGGAGAGGAGACCACCGAAGAAGGTGTGATGGGGTTTCTGCCACTGTTATTCAGAAACGAATAATTTATTGCACTACAAAGTTACAGTATGTAATAACCATCTGCTTTATAGTTCAGAATTGCCAATGCCTTTGTAAGATTTGGCATCTTTAAAAGACAGCTTTTCATAAATCTTTTTAAAAAGAGAAAAATAACTTTTAAGTAAAAAACCTTAGACTTCTTTTGATGAATTTGAAGTTAAGAGACCTAGAGAACTGTTGATAATTATGGAATTAACTTTTGAAATACTGTTTATCCATCTTTTTTGGCCCCAAGTTTCAGGAATGTCATGTCTTAAATCTTTCTGAAATTGTTTACTGTACTTACAGAGTTACGGCAAATATATATATGTATATATATTGGTAATAAGTATATTATGAATTATTATTTTTTAAAAAAAGTTGTGGTAAAATATACATAACATATTTACCATTGTAACCATTTTTTGAGTGCACATTTTACTGGCATTAAGTACATTCACCTTGTTGTGCTACTATCACCACCATCCGACTTTAGAACTAGCAAAACTGAAATTCTGTACCCATTAAGAAATAACTCCCCGTTCCCTCCTTCCCTCTACTCCTGGAAACCACCATTCTATTTTCTGTCTCTAGGAATTTGATTACTCTAACTACCTCACTTGAGAGGAATCTTTCAGTACTTGTCTTGTTGTGCCTGGATTATTTCACTTAGTAAATGTCCTCAAGGTTGGTCCATGTCGTAGCGTGTGTCAGAATGCCCTCTCTACTTATGGTTGAATAATATTCCACTGTATGTATACACCACATATCTTTTAAGATGGGGTTCTTATTATGTTACCCAGGTTGGCCTCAAAATCCTAGGCTCAAATGATTCTCTTGCCTCAGCCTCCTGAGTAGCTGGGACTACAGGTGTGTGGCATGGTGCCCTGCTTCACATTTTGTGTATCTCCATTCATCAATGGACATTTGGGCTGCATCCACCTTTTGTGAATATTGCTGCTATGAACATGGTGTGCACATTTTGCCAAATGTTTTAAGCAGTATTTGTTTACATGTGTACTCCTTACTGGATAGAATTGAATATATTTGGACACACTTTGTTATGTTTGACATTTAAGGCACCAATTTAAGTTGGTTAGTGGAAGACTAAGGCAAGGCAATTATTCTTTAACATAAGCATAGCAAAGTATCACAATAGATGTCAATTGTTCTTTCCTCTTTTGACTGGGAATAGGAGGTAAAGACCCTGAAAGAATAGTGTGAGGAACTTAAGATAGTTATAAAGAAGTATTTGCTGACAGGGATGGTGCACATTGGCATACTATACTGATAAAAGCTAGAGAATCTTTTTTCTCTGAAACATTTTTCAGATAAGATTGCTATTTTTCTTTTTTTTTTTTTTTTTGCATGGTTTAGGTATATTTCTTCCTGAAGTCCATCACATAAACTAAATGGCCTAAGAAGTCCTTTCATCTTATGACTTTTGTGGTCATATAAAGGAGAAGTCTGTATTCAGATATTTCTGAGTTTCTGATGCTTTTCCTGTAATGCCCACACTGCTGCTCGATGACCCTGACCCTTTCTTTTCAGCATTTTGGAAGGGGAATGGGAAATCTGTCTCAAGAGAGGACTTGTCTCAGGATTTTTGAGTAGAATTCACTCCATTCATACACACTCTAGTTTTTGGTCATTGGTCTACTACAATGGAGTTTGGTAAAGTCTTTTCAGTTATATTGTCTGTAATGGAATCTGGGATTTAAATTTTCTTTAGTTGATAAGAAAGTTTCCAATGTAATACTTTCATTAAGCTAACAATTATAGAGCTCCTGCTATGTGTCAGGGGCTCTGCTAAATGTTTTCCATAGATTATCTCATTTAACCACTTAAATAATCCTATAAATAGTCATGTTTTGCGGCTAGGGTAATCTGTGGCTCAGAATTATATATCTATTAAGCCTCAGAGCTAGGATTCCAACCCATCAGTCTATCTGCTGATTTGTTCTGACTCGTTTAATCTTTTTCCTTCCAATACAAAATGAATCATGGGTGTAAGTTGGCCAACTACCATTTCTTTCTTTCCTGGAGAGATATACTTCCTTCCTTTCTCTTCTAGAGAGATATACTTCCTTCCTTTCTTTCTCCCTGGAGTGATCTATTGATGTGTTGAATATTTAAATAAACTTCTAAATGTCTGTGTGTTATTTGCCAGGCATGTTGTGCTAGGCTTTCACCCCAGTGGACTGAGAAGACAAAGACCTTTAGTTCATCTTTCCTGAATATGTTGTCTGTATAGGCAGTTGGCCCCATTGAGCAAGAAGGTCATTTAAACATGTTTACTAAACACAAAACCAAATGATGTTCTCATTTGGGCATAATGAAAAATGCATTTAAAATTATGAGTCTGTGGGTGTTACCCATAGTGCATCTTAGCTTCAAGATGTAGATCTAATGAGCATTCATTAAGTACCTATTCTGTGCTTGTTCCATCCTGTGTATGGTCGAATTATTCTCCAAGTCAAATGACTATACAGATAAAAAGTTAGTGTGGGACTGACTGGATAAGACGGTTTGGTTGGGTGGGTTGATATGGTAGAGCTGGGTGTTAGGTGTTATTTTCCTAGTTTTGTGAGAAAATGTAGTAAGAGTGAAAGTCTTGGCTGCTTATATTCAAAGAAATGAATTGTTTTTATTCTTGAAGTTTATAGCAGTATAAATTTAGCATTTGATAGAATATTTATTATTTTAAAAGTTTACTATTATATACATCTTTATGTAATTAAAAAATTAACAGTACTTAGTTTCTTTCTGGATATTATAGAATTCATATTTGCTGTTTCAGAATTTAGTTAATCTCTGGCTAAATGAGTACAGAAACCAGGATGTTTGCAAATAAATTGCTCATGGATTTCTTTAGAGAAATGGTATAATTTAGTAATAAAAAGGTAATTTTTGTATTTTTCATATAAAGTCAGTCAATTTATGTTTTAAAATCTATTTTTCCTTTTTTATTTCAGTAAAAGGAGCACCTCGAAACCTAAAGGTGACAGATGAGACTACAGATAGTTTCAAAATTACTTGGACTCAAGCTCCAGGGAGAGTTTTAAGATATCGCATTATATATAGACCAGTTGCTGGTGGAGAGAGCAGAGAAGTTACCACCCCACCCAATCAGAGGAGGAGAACACTGGAGAACTTGATTCCAGACACGAAATATGAAGTATCTGTAATTCCTGAATATTTCTCAGGACCTGGTACTCCATTAACTGGAAATGCAGCCACTGAAGAAGGTAGAGGAAATATGCTTATCATATGGTGACAACCAAACTCTTAGACTAGAGGGGAAAATTGGGACAACTATCCAGATAAAAAACTAATGAGACACTTTGTTTCAATTATTTGAGTATGTTAGACCATAGTCCTTTTAGATTTAAGTTTAAATTTTTTTTTTTACTTAATCATGACATTATTTACTTGTGTCAATAGATTTATTTGTTTAATTAATTATTTAATTAATTTTTTTCAGACAGAGTCTTTCTCTGTTGCCCAAGCTGGAGTGCAGTGGCTCGGCTCACTGCACCCTCTGCCTCCTGGGTTCAAGTGATTCTCCTGATTCAGCCTCCCAAATAGCTGGGATTACAGGCGCGTGCAACTACACCCAGCTAATTTTTGTATTTTTAGTAGAAAGAGGGTTTCACCATGTTGGCCAGGCTGGTCTGAGACTCCTGACCTCAGGTGATCTGGCCGACATGGCCTCCCAAAGTGCTGGGATTATAGACGTGAGCCACCACGCCCGGCCTTGTGTCAATAGAATTTAAATGCTAGGATATAGTCTCAATATTCTTTTAAAAATAATATTATTAAATGTTTTAGTGTGAATTGAAGGATGACTAAGAATTAAAAATCAAACTGCTATGCACCATTGAAATAAATTGTATTTTACTTCTTAAGAAAGATTTTTAAACATTAACTTGTTTTTCTTTAAATGGGATGATTAGGATCCCAGTATACATTCTGATGTTTGTTGAAATTATTAATGTTTAATACGTGATTTCATTGGGGGAAAAGTGAGGCATTCATAATTTTTCATTTTATTTCCTAGCTGTAATGTTTTTAAAATAGCAGTAATAATGCCAAGAACACATTAGCAATAATGAAAAGTTACTGAGTACCTGTCTGGTGTCAGGTTCTGTACAAAGAGCTTTTCATATATTTTGTTTAATCTCTGCATAGACTTTATGTTATTATTATCATCATCTCAGCTTGATAAGAGAATTGAGGCTGAGGAAATTAAATAATAAATCAAGACCACACAGCTAATAAATGGTGAATCTGAGTTTGTGGATTTTACTGTCCTATTGCAGACATTTACAAGGAGTATCCATTATCTCTTGGTCTGCATCACCCTTCTCTGTCCCACTGCCCTCCCTCCCTCTACATCACTCTCCCCACTCCTACTGCATTCCTCTCCCTCCTCCCCCACTGCATCATGCTCCCACCGCCCACTGCCCTCCCTCCCACTGCATCACTTTCCCTCCTCCCACTGCATCACTCTCCCACCTCCCACTGCATCACTCTCCCACCTCCCACAGCATCCCTCTCCCTCCTCCCACTGCATCACTCTCCCTCCTCCCACTGCATCACTCTCCCTCCTCCCACTGCATCACTCTCCCTCCTCCCACTGTGTCACTCTCCCTCCTCACACTGTATCACTCTCCTTCCTCCCCCACTGCATCGCGCTCCCACTGCCCATTGCCCTCCCTCCCACTGCATCTCTCTTCCTCCTTTCACTGCTTCACTCTCCTCTCTTCCCCCTGCAACCTAGCTCATTAGCCTGTTCTGCTATAGAGGCTTTCTCTTTTTATCTGCTTTCTTCCTCCTCTCTTCCATTGGTGAAGTGTGACTACTTCATTGGTTTTCTCTCTTGCTGAGGGTCTAGGGCTCTTTGTGCTGGGTACCGTAATGTGACCCAATACCTCTTTATCTTTCTATTTTCTGGAGTAAAACTAGCTGGCTTTTATATGCTCAGTGGAGAGTGATATAGGGCTGGATTCCTTAGGAACCTTCAAAGAGGACATGACCAATCTACAAAGAAAGTCATGAAATAGCAGACATCACAGCTACAAAAGGATGGGTAGTCCCTCAGGATTTGTACCCAAGGCTCGGTCTCACTTAGCTGTTTTATCTCTTACTTTTTTTCCCCCTAGGGAAAGCAATATGTTTATAATTTATCATTTTTATTATATCAGAATTCGCTCCTGAGTGTTACCTTTAGATGTTCATAGCATTACACTGATTAACTGTTTTTACTGAAGATTTCTTAAAGGAATTAAAATCTGCATTGTAATACTAATCAATGTGTATATATTTTATAGTGCTTTGTTCCACTTTTAAGGAAATACAGGGAAACTATTTTATAGGAAATATTCTAACATGAAAGATTTTACATGGAAGATTTTAACCTTTGTAAACACAGAAAAGGGACTGAATATCTTTCCCCTTGTTTCTACTAACATATAGGGTCTGATTTAGAGATGCTTAAGCTTTGTTGGCTGGTCAACAGTTAAAATTGTCATAGTCTCACCCAGGATATAACTTTGATGTAGTGCACATGCATAAGTAAAGTAACAAAGTGTTTTTCAAGTCTTTTTTTAAATAATGGGTTTTGATGATGTTGTCATTTTTTAATGAAGTTAGAGGGAATCCAAGAGACTTAAGAGTTTCTGACCCTACGACGTCTACTATGAAATTATCTTGGAGTGGGGCACCAGGAAAAGTGAAACAGTATCTCGTCACATATACCCCAGTGGCAGGGGGTGAAACTCAAGAGGTCACTGTGAGGGGAGATACAACCAATACGGTGCTGCAGGGATTGAAGGAAGGGACACAATACGCCTTATCTGTGACAGCCTTGTATGCGTCTGGGGCTGGAGACGCCCTCTTTGGTGAAGGAACAACACTTGAAGGTAATTACCATCATATTTTCTGAAAATTCAGGAACTTGTTTGTGGTGCTGCCTCTAGGAAGCTTAAAATGTTTTCAGACAATGAATCTAGAAGTGTGCAATCCTTTCTCTTAAAAAGAATGCATATTGAAAAACAAATAACCATAAAGCTCTCTGTTATTCAGAGATGTAGAATGTAAGCAACTGAAAAAATTAAACTTGATTCAGAAGTGCCTTGGGGAGCTGGATGCATAATAAGACCAAAGAGATGTGTTTATAGTTCCATGGGTTGGTTGAAAGGAGAATAAGTGTATGACATTCAGAGCGGGAAGGGACCTTGGGAAACATCTATGAAAAAAGGTTTGGATTGCCCAAGTTTATGCAGCTAGTTCTATCTTTCAGATCCAGATAAGAGCCATTTTCTGACTTCCATTCAAGTGCTCTTTTCATTTACCATGCATAAAAGCTCAAGAAATATAAGAATCCAAGTTTCTTTTTTTTTTTGAGACAGAGTCTCGCTCTTTCGCCCAGGCCGGACTGCAGTGGCGCTATCTCGGCTCACTGCAAGCTCTGCCTCTGTGGTTCACGCCAGTCTCCTGCCTCAGCATCCCGAGTAGCTGGGACTACAGGCGCCCGCCACCACGCCTGGCTAATTTTTTTGTATTTTTAGTAGAGACGGGGTTTCACCATGTTAGCCAGGATGATCTCGATCTCCTGACCTCGTGATCCGCCCGCCTCGGCCACCAAAATGCTCGGATTACAGGCCTGAGCCACCGCGCCTGGCCAAGAATCCAAGTTTCTATTTGTTTTCTAAGTGATTTCTGAAATTCCGTTCTGTATTAAATTTTCAAAGTGATTGCGATAAAGTACTTAGTAAGAAACATCAGCAAGACTGGAGCGGTTTCCTTGGTTCTTTAGAGTTAATTGTCAGAGGCCTTTTTTTTTTAGGATTTTTGAGATATAATCACAGCTTAGGTTTAACTCACCACAGCTACTAAGTGAATAATGTAAGGGAGAGAAAATACAAATTTAACTGAACCGCAATGAGAATGGATTGCAATGCTAAAAATCCCATGATGTTGACTCAGTCCTATAACTGGGGGCCTACGTGGACTATCAGCAATAGCTTTCCTTCTCTTATCATTATATTTTATATGACTTATTTTAAATGATTATAGGGAGAAAATGAATCTGAAGTATCTTCTAATATGAAATCACAGCGACTAAGCAAAATATCCATCAAAGTTGATGGCTCCAGGAGTTTGGAAGGTTGTAGATATTGTAATTAATGAGACAGGACATACAATAGGCAGTTCTTAGAAACTTCAAGACTTAATGAAAAACAAATAAATAAAGAATACTAATCTAAATAGTAGTGATCGGCCAGGCGCAGTGGCTCACGCCTGTAATCCCAGCACTTTGGGAGACCAAGGCAGGTGGAACACCTGAGGTCAGGAATTCGAGATCAGCCTGGCCAACATGGTAAAACCCTGTCTCTACTAAATACAAAAATTAGCTGTGCATGGTGGTGCATGCCTGTAATCCCAGCTACTTGGGAAGCTGAGGCAGGAGAATCACTTGAACTCAAGAGGCGGAGGTTGCAGTGAGCCGAGATTGCACCATTGCACTCCAGGCTGGGCAAGAAGAATGAAACTCCATCTCAAAAATAATAATAATAATAATAGTGATCAAGAGTTAAATTTCCATAGTCCATGAAATCTGTTTCTAGAAAAAGATTTAAATGAAAGATTAAATACCAGTGTTTAAAGTACTTACAACTAGAAGAGTCCTAGTTGTACTGCTTAGCTGTGTGACCTGGAGTAAATCTTTAACCCCTCTGGGCCTTAGTTTATTCATCTATAAAGAAGGGATGATTATCCTCCCTCTTTCTTCCCAGAGTTATTGTTGAGATCAAATGGGAGAATGTAAGTGAAATTCATTGGAAACTGTAAAATACTCTATGTCTACAAAATTCATCAAGAGGACATAGCTTATTAACTTTAGATCTGATATCTAAAAGCCTCTTGGTATACTCAGGGTTGGGGGCTGCAGATTGGTTCCAAGACCCCTGCATATACCAAAATCCCCTGCATATACCAAAGTCCTCTTATACTCAAGTCCGGCAGTCGGCCCTAGGGAACCTGTATATGTGAAAAGTTGGCCCCCGGATATAGGTGGCTTTCGCATCCTGTGAATACTGTATTTTTCATCTGCGTTTTGTTGAAATAAATCTGCATATAAGTGGACCTTCACAGTGCAAACCCATGCTATCAACTGTATAGCTTTAGTATTTCAAATATAATTGGTAACACAAAATGTTTTGAAAAAAATAGTAGCAACAGAAATTGCCTTAAATACACAGACATAATCCAAACAAAAAAAGCTTGTGATCTTTACAATCTGGGGCAACATCCAGAATTTTGGAGAAATTTGTCCTTTTCTTTGGACCTTTTGAAGTTCTGTTTCTCCATATGCTTTCCACAATCTTTTAGTATAGGTTGTTCATAAGATTTTTTTAGAGGACAAACTTTCACTCTTTATTTTTTACAGCATAGATGTAGATTGTATTTGTGAACATTTCTTCTTTATACGGAGTATCTTGGAAATAATTTAATAGTTTTTCTTCTGGTTGTGCCTTTTAACCTTCTGGTATTCATTTGTGCTTTCTTGCTTTTAAAAATATATTTATGCTCAGTAAAAATCTTCTCGATTCTAAAAATTAAGACATTTTTGCCAAGAATAATATATTACAAATTGTATTTAACAAAATGTACTTTTTAATTTTACAGGAAGCACATTCTACTAGGCTGTGATTTTTGTAAGCCAGATGTATTGCTCAATTGTTTATAATATTATAGCTCTTCACAAGTGGTATCAAAAACCTATCAACTTGTACGCATGTGTGAGTATACACACACGCACGTGTCTTTGATAAGAAACAATCTCTAAGGGAAACACATAGATAGTAAAATAAATTTTAAAAGCTATTGTTTTCTATTTCCTGAGAAGAAGGAAAGCTAGATAATTTGCAAGTTTGCTTAAAAAAATACAGTTAATTCCTAACTAAATTGTAGTAATTTACAATGGACATTTTGTTCATTTATGCTAAAGTGCTTTACTGCAGTGAAGGATTACCGAAGGGCCTCCAGCCTGATTTTGTTAACATATTTATCCCATTGCATTATGTGTGGTAAACTTGACAAATATGTGAAAACATAGTTGTGACTAAATGAAAATAATAGAAGATTTTTGCCCCTGGTTATTCCATTTCATTTTATTGTATTAGCCAAATCCACATACCATATACAGGAATAGGATATGATGGTAAATGCAGGGAGTGGAAAGCCCAGAAACAGAGCCAGGCAACTGCTTTTGAGGGCTGCTGTTTTTCTAATTTGTTTTTCTCTTGGGAGAGGAGGTGGTAAGAGCAGAACTTGAAGGAATGTTTCCTTTATCCAGAGGCATGGTGTCAGCCGGCAGGAACATTCTGTAGGTTGGACATCTTATAGATTACCTCAAATGCATTATGGCTTTCAATTCAAAAGGAAATAAAGTTGTTGTTGTTTTGTATTTTGAAAAAATGTGTAGTGTGGTCTACAACCATCCCTAACTTGAATCTATTTCCTAGTACTTTTTTTGAAATGCAGCCAATGATCAGAAAATTCCCTTGTTGCTGGAAGAGAGATTTATTAGCACTGGCATTGGGGAAGTTCATGGTTGGCTGTAGTACTGTATGCAATAGAATCACAAAGGCAGAGTTTATTACTATTTCAGATCCAAACTTCAGAGGAATGTGAGCATACATCATTAGGTTTGATTTACATTGTTTTTCCCCCGTTGTTGTTAGAGCAGTTAGACAATGTAATTACAAAAACCCTACTGTATATGTAATTGAACTTCAAGTCTTGAAAGAACCTTTAATTGCTGCTGTTAGTGCTTGGAGGAAAATCTGTTTTTATAAACCTCTCAATAAATACTGCCCATTTTAATTCAGAGATTTACCACAAATGAAGGAGAATTTCAATTTGAAGAATAATATGTTTTCTTGTTAAATTTTTGAGTGTTGTTTTTTGGCTATGGAAAATATGACTTTTTAGAATTTCCTTTGTTTCAGTTGCTGTAGCAACCTGCTAATGTCCTAGATATGAATGGCTTCCTACAGATCAAACCAAGTGTATTCAGTTGACATTTTGTTACAATGAGGTTTTTAGCACATCTCAGGAATTCTGCATGATGTTGAGTAACATGGGCCCCTTAAAGATGGACTAAACAAGGCCTCTGTGTTTTCCCTGATTTACTGCTGTCTCATAATTTGAAAAATCATACATTCTGGGTATAATAACTCTGACGTTGCCAGGGAACTTTAGCACAGTCACCAAACAGTAATTTCTATTTCCTTTTTCTGTGAATTAATTGCTTGTCAGATAAAAATTGAAGTCAATGTGGAGAGGTAATAATTATGGAAGAAACACTTTTTTGCTCAAGCCAACTTTGAAGTTGAATGGTAATTTAATTGTTAAGTTGTTTTTAAGAACTGTGTATAGCTTAAAGTAACTGAGTTAACTTATCAATAGTGAACTTTGTCCTTTGGAATGGTGGCTCTAATTCATTGGTTGTAAATCAAATGTATTTCCACATGAATGTTATCCACAAGCAGATCTTCTGTATTGCTGTGGAAAGTTGGATGACTTTTGAGCTGAGCTCTAATGGAAAAGACAAATTGATTTAGAAGAGAGTTTACGTTACATTTTCAATTTAACTTCTATTTTTGAAAGTGGTATATGAAACTCAATGAAAGCTGGCTGGAACAATCTATAAGATGAAATGCAGTTTTATTTCATGATGATTAATTTTTCATTTATCATTGGCTAATTTGTGTTATAATTATATTTGAATTGGATGATAATTTGCTTTTCAGAAAGAAAATGGAAAAGGGGTAAGGAAACATAGGAAAGTTACTTAAATGAGGCATTAGTTCTTTGGCTTGGTATGTGGAAAAAAGCAGTGTAGGAATCAACCCCTTCAGGATGTTCAGATCATGAGAAGTAGACCTGTCTGAATTACTTCCCACAGCAGCAGCACAGAGACACATGCAAGCACACACTAGAAAAATGGCTTTTGAATAGATGTAACTATGTTTTATAATAAGGACAGAAATGCTGAGTAGCCAAATTTCAAAACCTGATAGAGTTTTATACCTTTAAACTTATGACATTTATACCTATACTGGTACTATACTAGGAAGAATAAAGTGTAAGGGAAAATTGTCAAGATAGAATCAAAGGAATGGTAATAAAGGAATATCATCATTATAGATGATGACTTGTTTGAAATGATTGCCAGAATTTCTATTACCAGAGATAAAATTAATAGAGAGAACACAGGCATATATCCAGAACAGAAGAGAGCAAGTACTATGAGACTAAACATTATTCAAAAAAAACCCTAAACAAACCCCAGCACCATAAGACACATATTTGTAAATCTTGGGGAACAGAAGAAAGAGGAGGACCTCAGAAGGCAGGGAGCCTCTGCTAGAGCAAAAGTAGATCTAAGTTCAGGGAAAGGCAGTGACTACATGGCAAAAAGTCTACTAGGGTTGCTTTCTGTTCACTGCCACTGTTTCTACGCCTTCCCCTTTTGAGGAGCAGTAACCTCTCCTAGAGATAGCCTACAGACTGGTCTTCTGATATCTTTACGTTCTTCTCCCTCTCTCTTTCCTAGTCCCCCTTAGGTACTCTAAAAAGGGACTCTTGCATAAACCCAATATAATGAAACTAAACCAAAACAAGTCAGATAATTTCTTCCTGTAGTTACTGATGTCTGGAGCTCCTCAGATTCAGGACAAAAACGACAATGTATTGAACCAAGTAAATGCCTTGCTGGGTGACACTTAGAACGTCATTCATGTGAAAATGTGCTCAGCTCTTCAATAAGAGGCATGCGTGTGTTCAGAGCCATTTCCTGTTGAGACAAGATGGAGGGGAGAAGAGAGCAGTGAACATCCCACATGTGTCCATGGAGATGTGATGAAAAGCTTAAGTCATCTCCTCTGTTCTCTGAGGGTCAGCCTTGAGATTATTTTGCCACCTAAAGCAGTGATTTTCTGTACATGGCAATATAACCACACAAAATACAAGCCACCCAGCAGTCCTACAGAGCATCATGTGTGTAATGATTTTGACCAGTTTGCTTTCACCATACCTGTCTTTCTTTTGAAGGAGCACCATTTCTATGTGAAAGCAGATTTGAGGTTCCTTCCCACACTGACCCAGCACACCTCCCGAATAAATGCTTCTCTAGACCTCAGAGAGGAGAAGTAGAAAGAAGAGGAAAAAGGGGAAAGAATAAAGAATTGTAGAGGTTTTGGAATCACAGGGCAGATTTAAAAGATATTTAGAAGGCACCAGTACTTAGGTGCATCCCCAAATATTCCAATTTAATTGATTTGGGTAGGGTCCAGCCTTTGTTTTGTCAGGCAATTCTGTTTATCGGTTCAAGTCCAGTCCAGTTATTTTGCTGCTGAGGGCCCTAAGGCCCCAGGAGGTGACATAGCCTGTTGGTGACCTGCTCAGATGGTTGCACACCTGGCCCCAAGACCAGTTTGGCCACTTGCCAGCTTCCGTCCTGCCAACTGTACCACAGGGCGCAATCCACTTGCTTCATTTTTTGGTAATCTAATGTTTGGCCAAACCAAGATCTCATTTTTTAAAAATTCAAAGGTATAAATTTACTTGTCGTGAGTACAACTTATTCTCAAAATTCCTGGTTGTAATGTAACAGAATATTCAGCCCTCCTCCCTAAAAAAAATTATCAATGTGTTTGGGGAGCAGTATGGATTTAATATTTAGGAATATTCTTATCAAACTGACTGATTGACATGTAAGAAACCCACATGAAGCAGTTTATCTTCTCAATTGTGGTGTCTCGATTGAACTATCTTTCTCCTTTCTTTGGAGTCTATGTTGCTATGTCACTAACATGGAATGTTGTAGTGACAGTGCCTGCCTTTACATACCACAGGCAGAAACTACAATTTTTAGTGAGTTTTTTCTGAGATTGAGAACTTAGTGTTCACTCAAAATAGTGTTGTCATGCCATTAATTAGAGCTTAAAAATATTTTTTAGTTGATTTTTAATTTGCATCTTAAAAAGTGCTGTTGTAGATTATTTTCAGGATATCGATAAACCTTGGGAAAGGTCTTCATTGCATTTTACTAGTATTTTGTTCTAGCTTTACAAGTCTTGAGAGTGTTAAAATAGTTGATTAAAATCCATAGGAAGACATGTCTTGTGATCTTAGATCCTTTTGTTTTAAGCCCAGAAATATCTTTGTGAATGTATTTTTGCTTCAACCACAATTCTCTTCCTATTATTTTTCTCACAGTGAAATCATTAGCCTGTGTTTATGAGATTGATGTCTGTTGTCATGGAAATAAACAATGTCACAAATTTAGTGCTGTAGAAAGAAAAATAGGTTGAGAAGCAAAACCTTTGGGAAAAATAAAAGCTGAAATTGTTTTAAAATTACCCCGGTGTTAATTTGAAAGATAATTCCCACATTCTAGTTAACCTTATTTATCTGATACTTTTTTGAAACGTTGTTAATGCAGCTCATTTAAATTCAAAATTGCTTTCAAGCAAGGTCATTTCACAACAGCTGTTCCTGACTGCAATCTAGGAAATTTAGAGGAAAAGGCACATATTGAAAATGGTATATATCAAGCAAAAGAAAAACATGCTGTACATTTAAAACTTAGAGACTAGTTGTTGGGATATTGATTATCAAAACAAATAAAAAACAAAACAAAGAAACCCACAGCCAAACCAAATAAAACAAACAGTTTTAAATTGTACTTTTATATTCCAAGTAGAGAAAATATAAAGGTGTATGACCATTTACATAGTAAAGACAGCTAAAGAAGACTTTCAAATGGGAATTAACCTCAAGAGCTGAGGGTAAAAATTCAATGTGCTCTTAAAAATAAGTATTCTTTGTTCCAGTGAAATATGTAACTAATTTCCTTCCAGGGATGAGATGTGCTGTCAGCAGTTAAAGTTATTTATAATGGAGTTAGAATTTTCCATTTGGGCTTGGGGTCTGGTAGGCTGCCCAGCTTCTGTTTCATTTATTTTTTCCCTCTAAATCGACCATATATGATAGGTTTTTGTCCACCTAGATTTCTTTTTCATTCATTGTTACCTTTACTTTTTGTATTGAAATATAATTGTTAAATTATGACTGCGTTTAAGATATTCATTTTAACTCTTCGAGTTAAGTAAAATAATAGTTTTTAAAATTCTTGTAAGAGCATTATATATCATTTGCATGAATATACAACAATTACTGGTAAAATGTATGCTGGGAAGCAGATAGATTTGTATTTATGTCATGCTGTGGCATAAACCCTAGTAAAGGTAGACAATATAAAGTGACCTGTATATTTATCTTACATTTAAAATATGGAGAGTGAGGGTTTTATTGAAAGACATCTGTGCCTCCTGTTAAGTTGAGGTTTCCATATTTTTCCACTTGGGTTGTATGTTTTTTGAATGAAAGAGCCAAAATTTAGTAGCAGACGTTTTTGATCAGCTAGAACAAGTGGTATGTTTTATTTTGGTGACTAATCACTTTTAAGTTTTCCAGAAGAATTGGTTGTTTTCAGTTTTGTTAGGGTTAAGCTATATTGAAAGTTTGCACTGCTACGTTTTAAACTGCATGAGCAAATAAAAGTTTCACCAATAAACTGTTGTTGGCATTAAGTTTTGTAAGTGATATGAGATTGTTGCAGTTGTTGTAAATCATGCATTGAAACTGAGTTTATTTAAATTAGATCAGAGAGGAAAAGATCATGGTAAGGAAATAAAGATCTTCGTGAACAATGGGCCATGTCACAAAGCAGACAAAAATGTGATAAAATTCTGGGACTTAGATACATTTTTTTTCCTTTGGAATTTTTTTTTAAAGACAAATACTCCTTCAAATTTGGATGTCAATCTTGTCCTGAAGGACAAGATTATCTGACTAGGCATATGAGGGCAAAGTTAAGAGGTAGGAATCAAATAGAATTCTAAAGTTTTATTGCATCAATCTATTCCACAGACAGAATAGGATGGACAACTCAGAAAGAAGAAATGGGCAATTTTAGACAAATTGAGTGTGAGTCCAGCAAGTCAGAATCTCTACCAGGATCAATGAATATAATACTTAAATACCTACTAGACATTTTTAAAAAAGATTCCCTTTTAATTTCTGTTCTAGAACGTGGTTCTCCTCAAGATTTAGTTACTAAAGACATCACTGACACATCAATTGGGGCTTATTGGACATCTGCTCCAGGAATGGTTCGCGGTTACAGGGTCTCATGGAAATCACTTTATGATGATGTTGACACTGGAGAGAAAAATCTGCCTGAAGATGCAATTCATACGATGATAGAAAATCTGCAGCCAGAGACCAAATACAGAATTTCAGTATTTGCCACTTACAGCAGTGGAGAAGGAGAACCTTTGACTGGAGATGCCACAACTGAATGTAGGTAACATTATGGGTGTGTTTGGGTGTGTGCTGGTGCTACCCAATAGTTATCAGCTCAAGTGACATGCAGTTTAATCACTTGAATGTTTTTTCTTTACATGATAAATGAAGACTGAGGAATTAGGATCTTTAAAGAATTTGGCTTAAATTCAGAGTAGGTTAGTGTCTAAAAGTATATCAAATTTTGAAATATCGAATCTCTTTCAACTACCTATATTTGTCTTTTTTTTTTTTTCTGGTGCAATGATTGACTAGATAGAATACTCAACTAGTAAAAACACCAGAAGCTATGAAGCGAAGAGAATTCGGGCACATTTGTATAGCTGCATGATCTTTGTCAAGTTACTTAACCTTCTTTGAGCCTCAGTTTCCTAATCTGTAGAATGCAGATAATAAATCTTGTCTCTTAGAGTTGTGAGGATTGTATAAAATAGCAATATACAAAGTGGCCAGCATAGTGCCTAGCCACTTAGAGATGATTGATAAATGATGGGTGGCTATTGAAACTATGATTATCATACAACCAAGACTTAACTTAGTTTTTAAATTTTTTATTTATTTTTATTTTTTATTTTATTCCTATTATATTTGGTAAGGTCAAATCAAAAGCCCACTCAATTTTCTGATGGCTCAGATTTACCTCACTCTTACTAATATTCTTTTTTTTGTAAATAATTATGAATGACCTATCATAATCATCTGGCTGGTGAAAGATGTGTCAGGATATCTTAATTCACTATCCTAAAAGGTTATTTGTTTAAGTGATAATCATGTGTCAGTGTAGGTTCAGCAGTTGTAACAAATGTACCACTTTGGTGAAGGATATTGATAATGCAGGAGGCTGTGCATGTGTGGAGGTGGGAAAAGGTACATGGGAAATCTCTGTACCTTCTGCTCAATCTCTGTACCAAAACTGCTCTAAAACAATACAAAATCTATTAAAAACAAACAATTGAAACCAAACCAAAGCAAACGTCATTTGTTAAGCATGGGCATTTCTAAGCATTTGTAGGAGAAAACTTTAATCCTTTTGTTTTGGGAAGGTTTTAGGAAAAGGAGAAAGACTGGGCATTCATGCATTTCCTTCTATAAAAAAGAAGTAGAGGAATTTGGTGATTTTTCTGGCAAAGGAAGAGAGAGGGAGAAGTGCCATGAGCAATTTCAGTTAAGTCCTATATCTTGATTTTAAGTTGTCCTTAAACTAAAATCTTTGTGTCTAAGTTCATTTTCTTTTTATCACTTGCAAGCTCAGTTGGATGTTCAAGTTTAAATTTGTATCTTAATTCACCAGATTTTTAAAAATCAACTTCTTTATAGGAAATTTAAATATGTGAGAAGACATAGTTCTCAGATATTCACGTGATTGGTTTCTATGGTAGTAAATAAAATCTTGTGTCTGGAATATATTGGCTGATGTAGTTTAAGAACATGGTAGAAATTCATTCTCTACTTTTGAGGAAATTCACTTGTCAAGAGAAGCTGTATTGTAAACTTAGGTCATATATGACACATAAAGCTAAATTTATTTGTAGGAGTACAGATACAGTTCATGTGGCTGAGAAATTACAAAAGTATATGTATTTAGAGGGATTTTTTTTCCTCCAGAAATTATCCTCCGTTTTGTCTTTTTCCAAAAAGTTGGAGGCTTCAAATAATTATTTGGAATTTAAAATGTCTACAAGAGATGTGTTGTCGCCAAAAGCAAATATGGTGGCAGAAACTAAATAAACCTCTGTATCTCAGAAGATGAGCATCTAAGAAATTTTCAATATTTCTTGGCTAATTGCTTGATTTAAACATTGATGAACAGAAAGTCCTATTTTTTTCCCAAGTTAACTTTTTTTTTTTTTATTATACTTTAGGTTCTGGGGTACATGCACAGAATGTGTAGGTTTTTTACATAGGTATACACGTGCCATGGTGGTTTGTTGCACCCATCAACCCATCATCTACATTAGATATTTCTCCTAATGCTATCCCTCCCCTAGCCCCCTACCCTACTACAGGCCCCGGTGTGTGACGTTCCCCTCCCTGTGTCCATGTATTCTTATTGTTCAACTCCCACTTATGAGTGAGAACATATGGTGTTTGGTTTTCTGTTCTTGCATTAGTATGCTGAGAATGTTGGTTTTCAGCATGATCCATGTCCTTGCAAAGGACATGAACTCATCCTTTTATATGGCTGCATAGTATTCCATGGTGTATATGTGTCACATTTTCTTTACCCAGTCTGTCATTGATGGGCATTTGGGTTGGTTCCAAGTCTTTGCTATTGTGAACACTGCTGCAATAAACATACGTGCGCTTGTGTACTTATAGTAGAATGATTTATAATCCTTTGGGTATATATCCAGTAATGGGATTGCTGGGTCAACTGGTATTTCTAGTTCTAGATCCTTGAGGAATCACCACACTGTCTTCCACATTGGTTGAACTAATTTACACTGCTACCAACAGTGTAAAAGCGTTCCTATTTCTCCACATCCTCTCCAGCATCTGTTGTTTCCTGACTTTTTAATGATTGCCATTCTAACTGGTGTGAGCTGATATCTCATTGTGGTTTTGATTTGCATTTCTCTAATGACCAGTGATGATGATCTTTTTTTCATATGTCTGTTGGCTGCATAAATGTCTTCTTTTGAGAAGTGTCCATTAATATCCTTTGCCAACTTTTTCATGGGGTTGTTTGATTTTTTCTTGTAAATCTGTTTCAGTTCTTTGTAGATTCTGGATATTAGCCCTTTGTCAGATGTATAGATTGCAAAAATTTTCTCCCATTCTGTAGGTTGCCTGTTCACTCTGATGATAGTTTCTTTTGCTGTGCAGAAGCTCTTTAGTTTAATCAGATTCCATTTGTCTATTTTGGCTTTTATTGCCATTGCTTTTGGTGTTTTAGTCATGAAGCCTTTGCCCATGCCTGTGTCTTAAATGGTATTGCATAGGTTTTCTTCTAGGGATTTTTATGGTTTTAGGCCTTACATTTAAGTCTTTACTCCATCTTGAGTTAATTTTTGTATAAGGTGTAAGGAAAGGATCCAGTTTCAGCTTTCTGCGTATGGCTAGCCAGTTTTCCCAACACCATTTATTAAATAGGGAATCCTTTCCCCATTGCTTGTTTTTGTCAGGTTTGTCAAAGATCAGATGGTTATAGATGTGTGGTGTTATTTCTGAGGCCTCTGTTCTGTTCCATTGGTCTATTTTTTGCACTTTACGTTTTCGGTACCAGTACTGTGCTGTTTTTGTTACTGTAGCCTTCTAGTATAGTTTGAATTCAGGTAGCTTGATGCCTCCAGCTTTGTTCTTTGTGGGTAGGATTGTCTTGGCTATGTGGACTCCTTTTTGGTTCCATCTGAAATTTAAAGTAGTTTTTTCTAATTCTTGAAGAAAGTCAATGGTAGCTTGATTGGGATAGCATTAAATCTATAAATTACTTTGGGCAGTATGGCCATTTTGACGGTATTGATTCTTCATATTTACAAGCATGGAATGTTTTTCCATTTGTTTCTGTCCTCTCTTATTTCCTTGAGCAGTGGTTTGTAGTTCTCCTTGAAGAGGTCCTTCACATCCCTTGTAAGTTGTATTCCTAGGTATTTTATTCTCTTTGTAGCAATTGTGAATGGGAGTTCACTCATGATTTGGCTGTTTGTCTGTTATTGGTGTATAAGAATGCTTGTGATTTTTGCACATTGATTTTGTATCCTGAGACTTTGCTGAAGTTGCTTATCAGCTTAAGGAGATTCTGGGCTGAGACAGTGGGGTTTTCTAAATATACAATCTTGTCATCTGCAAACAGAGACAATTTGACTTCCTCTTTTCCTAATTGAATGCCCTTTATTTCTTTCTCTTGCCTGATTGCCTTGGCCAGAACTTCCAATACTATGTTGAATAGGAGTAGTGAGAGAGGGCATCCCTGTCTTGTGCCAGTTTTCAAAGGGAATGCTTCCAGTTTTTGCCCATTCAATATGATATTGGCTGTGGGAGGCCTCTTTTGAACAAGGAGCAGACGTGGCAGGAATGAAATGTTCATTTTTAGGTTACGATTGGCCCTCCATATTCTCAGGTTCCACATGTGCAAAAGTAACCAACTGCTGATAGACAATATTTTTTAAAAAGCAATAAGAAATAACAATACAACAATAAATAATAATGCTAGTAAAATACAGTATAATAATTATTTATATGACATTTACATTGTATTATAAGTAATGCAGAGATGATTTGAAGTTTAACAAGTTCTCAAATAATATCATAACATTGATGAGAAAAAAGAATTGATTCCTGGTGGGGGTCACCGTCTGTGTGGAGTTTGCACATCCTCTCCATGTCTGTGGGTTTCCTCCAGGTACTCTAGTTACCTCCCACATCTCAAAGATGTGCATGTTAGGTGAGCTGGTGCGTCCACATGGTCCCAGCCTGAGTGAGTGTGGGTGTGTGTGTGTGTGCCTAGGATGGGGTTCTCCCTTTCGCCCTGAGCTACTTGGACAGGCTGTGTCCACTGTGACCCTTAACTGGAATAAATGGGTGAATAATTATGTTACTGGTTTTCATTTATCTTTCTTAAATGTGTATATAGCTCACACATACATCAGTGTTTCGTATGAGAAGTGTTTTGGTTTTTATTGAGAAGTTTGGTGATGTTTTTGTGATCAGAAATATGATGTAGGAACATAACTCTTGTTTATATCAATTAACCTCTGGAAAATTGGTTTCTTTATGCCAGTTGTTCAAAGTTGCAGTTTCCAAGAAATTATTTAATGTTAGGTGAGGGCTTACTGTATTAGGGAGGATATGCATAGGTTTATGCAAATACTACGCCATTTTATATCAGGAACTTGAGCATGTGAGGATTTTGGTTTCTGTGGGAGATCCTGAAACCAATCTCCCATGGATACCAAAGGGCGACTGTATGTGAAAACTGCTGAAATGTCTAAGTAAATAAGAAATAAGTCATGGACCTTTCTTTGTTCTACCACCACTTTTTTGTTGTTTAGAAAGTATTTTCAGAAATCTGAGTGAGATCTGCTATTTAGATGGTAGAGGAATCCTAAGGTGTGGATAACTCAGCAGAACCCCGAGCCCATGCTCCTAGAGTTTCACATATGCTTCCAAGAGGGCATTTTGGGAATGTCTTTAAGATTGCTTTCACCTGAAACTCAGGGACATGGTATGCAGACTGTTGATACAATGAAACGAATACATTGATACAATGAAAATCATGAATTGGGGTTAGAAAGCCAGCAGAAGGGACACTTTCTATTGCCCTTCTAATTTATGGCAGCTGGCTTAGCAGTGGTACAGTGGATGTTTGAAAGTGTCTGGTGATAGTTACTAACACATGAAAAGAACTTACAATGTGAGAGGGTGTAACAGCATTTAATGGCATGTGGTATCCAATCAATGATGTAAAAATTCTTGCTCTTTGGTTATGGGAAACCAACAAGGGTTTTTTTTTTTTCTCCCTAAAATCCAGTTTCCCATTAAAACTAGGATGAGATATGCTGTACTGTATTTAATTTCAGTTTCTTTATTTTAAAGAGTTAATTAAAAGGCAGGAATATAAGTGAGGTTGTTAAAGTATATCAAGGTATGAGATATCACTTTTGGCTGTTATTAACATGTTTAAATTTTGAAACATTTTAAAGCTTGGCATCCCATTTTTTTTTTTGAAACTTAAGTTTCTTTAAACATTTTAAAGCTTGGCATCCCATTTTTTTTGAAACTTAAGTTTCTTTTTAGATCAACATTCATAAGATTTAACTTTTTATTTTTCTAAATTCTGAGTTGTGTGAAATTCGTTTAAAAATTTTGTAAGAGAGAGAATGTCTTGTTCCACTGAGTAAAAATTTACGAGATGAAACAAAAGATGAGAAAATGTATTGTAGCACAACCCCTTCTAGAAAACTGTTAGACACCCATCAACTTATTTGATATTTGTGACAACTGGTAATGCTAATAATCCAAATAGATTATTTTTCTATATACTATTCTTTCTTGTACTATTTTCAAAACTCCAGGTAAAGTCTTTAGATTTTTTGTTTGGAAATACATATATATGTTTATATAATATATATTTTTATATAATAATATATATTTTATATATATAAACTTTTTTCTTTTAATAGTTCATGTACCTGGAGAATAATAATAGCAAATTGATGATTAATCTAAATAAATTTTAATATTTCCAGAAAGTAATGGACTTCACTGAGAGTTCTCTTAGTTTCTTTAAACCTAAAAATAAAAATTGCAGCCAATATAATTTTGATTGAAATTATATTTTTTATCTCTCAGAAGCATAATTCATAACCATCATAACCATATATTGAATTTGCCTACTTTATCATTCTTATCTTTGTCCTCTATACATATTATGTGTTTTTAAAAAAATATGGCTGCTTTACAGATTTTATTTTTATTACTGATTTTAAGCAATTTAATTATGATGTGTCTTGGTATAGTTTCTTTATGTTTCTTGTGTTTGGGGTTCACTAAACTTCTAGGATCTGTGAGTTTATGGTTTTTATAAAATTTGAACCAGTCCATCCCATTATTTTTTCAAATACTTTATTTATTACACCCCCACTTTATTCAGGTACTCCAATTAATTACACATATGTTAGTCTGCTTGAAGTTGTCACACAGCTCACTGATGCTCTGTTCATTAAAAAATTTTTTTCTTTCCTTGTGTTTCATGTTCTATTATAATGCCATCAAGTTCACTAATCATTTTTTTATATTTTCTAATCTGCTGTAAATATTATCTTGAGTATTTTTCATTTTAGATTTATCTTTATCTCTAGAAGTTTAATTTGAGTCTTTTTATATGTTCTATATCTCTAGTTAAAATGCTTAATCTTTCTCCTACCATTATTACATATGAAATATAGTTATAATAAGTGTTTTAACATCCTTTTTAATTCTGTAATGTATGTCATTTCTAGTTCTGTTTCTATTGATTGATTTTTCTTCTTATTATGTGTTGTCTTAGTTTGGACTGTGATAACAAAAGGTATTACTATTGACTGAGTGGCTGTAACAACAGAAAGTTATTTTCTCACAGTTTTGGAGGCTGGAAAGTTCAAGATTAAGGTCTGGCAGGGTTTGATTTCTGGTGAGGGCTCTCTTCCTGGTGTGTGGTCACCTTCCTTTATGTCCTCATATGGCCTTTTCTCAGGCTGTGAATGTGGAAAGAGAGAGAGAGCTCTTTGGTGTCTCCTTTTTTTCTTATAAAGTCACCAAGCCTATCAGATTAAGGCCTCACTCTGATGACCTTATTAAACCCAAATTGCCTCCACAAAGGCCTCATGTTTAAATGTCATCACATTGAAGGTTGAGACTTCAATACATGAATTTAGTGGTGGGAGACCTTCAATCCATGATACAAGTCATAAGTTTTTCCTTTTTGGCATGTCTTGTAACTTTTATTAGATGTCAGATTTTGTGAATTTTATTTGCTTGGGTGCTAGATATTTTTACGTTCTTATAAATATTCTTAAGTTTTATTCTGGAATACAGTTAAGTTACTTGGAAATAGTTTGATCTGACATTTGCTTTTAAACTGTTTCAGTTTAGGACTAATTTTGCCCCATTATTGAGACAATCACCTACTAAATATCCTACATGATCTCCCTACAGTTGTGAGGTTTTCTCTTCTGGGTAGGGGGAACATTTCTAACCCTGTGTGAGCTCAATAAATTGTTCCCTGGGCTCCTTTGGGGTGGTTCTTTCCCTAGTTTTGGGTGGTTTTCTTACACATGTGCACTGATTATCCTAGGTTGAAGACCAAGTATTTTCTCTGTGGCACTCTCTCATTCACAGTACTCTATTCTTCAAGTTCTGGTTGCTTTGGGCTCTCCAGACTTGCAACAACATCTTGACAATTAAGGGAGGCCACCAGCCTCCATCTGGATTCCCCTTTCTTTTACTGGGGACTGGAAATTCCAAGCAATAGCTGGGCAATCATAGAACCTATTCCCCTTTGTTCCTTATCTCTCTTAGGGATCAGTGTCCTATGCCAGCTGATGTCGTGTCTGAAAATTATTGTGTTTTATTTTTCTTAGGTTTTTTTTTTTTTTCTGGGTTTCTTCATTGTTTCAAATGGCTCCTGACCACTTGAACACGAAATTTTCTCTTACAATCAGGAAAGATTCTTTGCTGATTTTGAATTTTGTTTAGCTTAATCTTTTTCTATAGAACATGTTTATGTTCTTTTGAACACTGATTATTGAACTGAATAAAATGGTCCTGCTTATGAACTCTAATTATGTATAAAAATAGGATGTTGTAGGTTATTTGTGGCTGTTGGTTACTTATTTCATATAGCATTATTAATAATTGTGAAATATTAGTAAACGGAATTTAATAAATAATTACATATTATTGATTACACATTAAGCAAACACTATTTACAGATAGTGCTTTCTGAAATACTCAGCATATACCAGTTTATCTTTAGAGCCCCTGAGATATTTTGAAGTGTTAGTTTCCTATTCTTTTGTGCTCATAGTCTGAGATGTGCGTGGCAATCATAAGAATGGTGTTAACTACAGTCACTCTGGCTAGTTATTTATGGATTGCAACTTTTTCTGAAAAAGTTCAAGTAAAATGTCCAACCCTGCATTCATAATTTTTAGTATTCTCCACAGCATTATTACTGGATAAATTCTTTACAGATGGAAATATAATAAAAATTCTAAAACCTTATCTCCGGAAATGGATGTTTTTTTTACTAAAGTCTCTAGAAGGCAAATAGGAAATCTCTGCAATATGAACTTCCATTTTTTAGTATTAGCTAGATAAAATGAAAACATCTTACTGAGATCTTGATGAGATTAGGCTCACACGCCATCATGAATTTATGAGAGATTACAGTGCTAAGCAATGGAACAGTGTACATATTTAAGAAGCCACAGAGAGTTTCTTTTCACATAAATGAAGAGGTGGACATACATTTTTTTTCAACATGGTATACAGTTTAATTTTCCTTTTATCTCACAGTATCTCAAGATTCCAAAACCCTGAAAGTAGATGAAGAAACAGAAAACACAATGAGAGTTACATGGAAACCAGCACCAGGGAAAGTCGTCAACTACCGTGTTGTCTATCGCCCTCATGGGAGAGGGAAGCAAATGGTTGCTAAGGTGCCCCCCACAGTCACTTCGACAGTGTTAAAGCGACTTCAGCCACAGACCACATATGACATCACAGTTCTTCCTATTTACAAGACGGGAGAAGGAAAGCTTAGGCAAGGATCAGGAACAACAGGTATGAAATAATAATTATATTTTGAGGGGGAGAGAAGGTAATGTTTTAAAAGATGACTTTGGTATGTCTACTTCATTTGTAAATGTTTAAAACTGATTCTGTAATAAGTTAAATTATAATTATTAGACAATGTCTAAATAACATGTTATTTTTACCAATCTAGTTCCTGGTAAAATGATTCTACATATTAATGTTCTTATGCAAATCTAATCTGAATTGTGAGAATTATTTACACTTCTACTTAGCTAGCACTCTGTTATCTGGACTTCTATGGAATATGCTATTTTGTGCTACCGGACTTAAACCCTTTTTATGGATATGCATTTCTGTGGGGCTAATAAAAAAGAAACCCCAAAGCCTAGTCTTACAGATAATATTTTAAAAATCTTTTTGTCTTTACAGCTTCTCGGTTTAAGTCTCCTAGAAACCTCAAAACATCTGACCCAACCATGTCAAGCTTCCGAGTGACTTGGGAGCCTGCCCCTGGGGAAGTGAAGGGTTATAAAGTCACATTCCACCCTACGGGGGATGACAGAAGACTGGGGGAGTTAGTGGTTGGACCCTATGACAACACAGTTGTTTTGGAGGAACTTAGGTAGGAATTAATTACGTTTGTGTCAAAGGATGAAATTAATTTGTTTAAAAGGTTGAATAGCTTTTGTAAATTAGTAGGCTTTACACAAATATCACTTATATGTCTGTTTGCCAGCAAAGTATTTAAAATCAGCTAAAGCTGTTTTCTTATGCTTGGTGCTGCTGGAGTTGAAGTTAGGATTCAGGGGTCAGCAACAGAATTTAGGCCTGAGCAGGATTTTTTTGTAATGTTTAATAATTTTTGTTTGTTTTTAAGGGATCAGAATTGGTGTTTTCAATAACACCCTGCTTTTAAGAAATTAATGTTCTTATTACACAATGTCACCGAAATTGTAGCCATGTGGAAGCGTGGGGGTTCCTGTACCTTTTGGCAAGGTTTGAGGGACTCATGCTGAGATCTTGAGTGTGAATCCCCCTCCAGTGTGCCATACAGGAGAAAGAAGGCAGGACCTTGTGGGTGCCAGCTGGCAGGAAAGGGCAAGGCTGGGCTCATGAAAGGTCCAGCTCCAGGCTGTGCAGTGAAAAACAAGGAAGTTTCAGTTCGAACAGCACCCTACATTCATTACAGTAAAAAGAATGAACTACTGTGTGTAGTCTTTTGGGAAGTTTGTTTTTCAATCATTCATTCAAGACTATTGAAATCTATATAAATGCTTGTGATTTACTTTTACCAGAGTAGGGAGTATAAAATTTATTGAGCTTACTATGTGTCAGGCATTGTGTTAGGCATTGTCTTATGTTACCTTGCAAAGTACAGCACTTCAATTATTTTCTTAAAGCCCATTGCTTAGAAACAGTAAGATTAAAGAGTCTGACCCTTCCTGACATGCTGAAAGGCAGGGTAGAGACTCTGCATCTGCTAGAAAGGCAAGACAGAAACCAGTGCTGTGAATTCCTAGTGTTCTCTGGAATGATTGCTGTCTAGTTTCTCTTGACACCTCACACGGTAAGCGTAAGTGAGAAAGAGGCGGAAATTATTTTTCTTCTCTTATAATGTTGTACACTATAAACTCTTCATAGTGAAAGCTTGTAGATCAAGAAGAATGTCTTTAACGAAGCAAGCAAAAAAAAGTGCTACCACTTGAGCCTATGGTTCTCACAGGCTATATATATACTTTAACATTTTAGGGCTGGTACCACCTATAAAGTAAATGTTTTTGGAATGTTTGATGGAGGAGAAAGCTCACCACTTGTTGGACAAGAAATGACAACCCTTTCCGACACAACTGTAATGCCAATTTTATCTTCTGGTAAGAAATTGAGTTACATTCCTCGAGGAAAACAACTTAGGAAACTATTTCAAATGTGAACTGTTAGGGTATCATACAATGGAAAACAATGATACAAATTTTACACTAAAATTTATTTCAATAATTTACATACTTAGCAAAAAAACTTCTTCAAACATCCAGTCAAGCATGCTTTTTGACAGTATTTTTTTATACTTCTTTTATCAGCATTGCATTATTTCATACTTAAATTATTACATAAATCTATTTTTAAGAGTAATATATAATTATTAATGTATTAATAATTATTAGTGATGTAATTAATGTAGTAATTTTAAATTATGTAATAATGCATAATTTAAAATTGTGCATTAAATTTATTAATGCATTTAAATATTAAATTTAAAATTATGCATTATTGCATAATTAAGCTCTATTATTTAAAGAGTTTTTACTAAATGTAGATATTGTACCTTTTTCTATTTTTAATGACTAAGATGCAGTTTTCTTTTGTTAAAGTCATTGCAGAAATGTTTTATTTGGGCTGGGTAAGCAGTGTTAGGTTACATAAATAGGTGGGCAACTATGACTTGGGAAGGAAAATGGTAACATAAGCCCCTTAGATTTTCTGTCCCTGCCACAATTACAGCCTTTATGAACATAAAGCTAGTTTTTAACATTCTTAGAGACGGAGGTGGTGGACAGAGCTTACTTCTGATAGTTTTCATTATTGCTAAAAAAGAGTAGACCTGGGCAGAGCAGGAGCAGGCTTGTAAGGGCTTATTTCCTTGGGATAGTATTTGGGAATCCTTAATCCTGATATAGTATATAATATAGGAGTGACACATTTGTATTCTGTAGTGTGATGAGCATTATTTAATTTTTTCCAATGATTTCTTTTGTAATATAAAGACCAAATGCTAGCCTTGTAATAAACTGGAAAATTTATAGCTGGTAATATAAGCTTTTGGGAAGGAGAACATTAAAAAAATGGATGTGGACAAAATCAAGTGTCAAATCTTGCTGTTTTGCATTAATGTTCTATTGTTTCTCTTATGATGATATTAACTGACTTATATTTTTATTTTGTAGCTTGTACACTGAGGATGTTGGGATTATTTTCTCTTTCCAAAGCTTTTCCTTTGTATCAATGTTTGTGCTTATCTTTACAGCTCTCAATTTGTATATTTGTTTGCATACTTTTCTAAATTGTCTTCCTTCTTTCTTGATTCTTTAAATGTGCAAACTTCACCATCTATATTTACCTGATTTTTATTCATAGTAGATCATAAATTTAAATGATTAATAGCTAAATAATAATATATCAGGGTTTAAAAAATATATCTTTACCTCAAAAAGGTATAATTTTAAAAGTTATGTGTCTAATCCTTCATATATATGTGGTAGTTACCTAACAGCTTAGCTATTTGAAAAGATAATTTTTGGCTCACAAAAACCTTTTTTTAGTTTACATGTTTTATCAGTCCATCTCATTCTTGTCTGCTATGACCATTAAATATTGCAGAAGAATGCAGCATCTAATGATTTGACTACATTACAATTTTATTAAAGTTATTAGTACTTCATAGTTAGACAGCTATACATTCTTATTTATTTATTTCAGCCTTTGAATTTGTGAGCCCATCAAATTTTCAACAATGGCTTAATTCAAGTCTCCAGGTTCTATGAAAGAGGGCAGGAAATCGAGTCAAAGATAAAGGAAAGATTGGCCACTGAAATAATCTTTGGAGGAACTGCTGACTCTTAAGACTGTTAATTGAGGTTATTACTCCACATCACCGAGCTAGACCATAGTACTGAGACAGGCAACACTGAGGATCCAGGGAGTGGTAGAGGTGTGACAAGGAAGTACCCTTGCCAACAATTTGCTTCTTACTGTCTTGTCTCATGATTGCCATGTCAGGGATGGAGTGTCTCACCAGAGCTGAGGCAGACATTGTGTTGCTGGTGGATGGATCATGGAGCATCGGCCGGGCAAATTTTAGAACCGTGAGGAGTTTCATTTCTCGTATTGTGGAAGTCTTTGACATTGGCCCCAAAAGAGTACAAATTGGTAGGTTCTGACAACATTGGAGCCATTTAGACATTTTTATCTTTCTCTTTCACATGCGCTAATGCCAGTGGTGTCATTTTAGCTCTTGCTCAGTATAGTGGGGATCCCAGAACAGAGTGGCAGTTAAATGCGCACAGAGACAAGAAGAGCTTGTTGCAAGCTGTGGCAAACTTGCCATACAAAGGAGGCAATACTCTCACAGGTGAGTAAGGACTGTCTGACACTCTTTCAGCTCATGCTTCTGGTTAAGGTTTGTGGCTGAATGGTGATGTGACTGATTCTCTTTTAAAAATCCCACTAGGCATGGCTTTGAATTTCATTCGCCAACAGAACTTCAGGACCCAAGCTGGCATGAGACCTCGAGCTCGAAAAATTGGTGTGCTCATTACTGATGGAAAATCACAAGACGATGTTGAAGCACCTTCAAAGAAACTCAAGGATGAGGGAGTGGAGCTGTTTGCTATTGGTACGCACTGAAAAGGACAGTGATGCCCCTGGGGTTACAAATGTGCTGAGGATATTTTTCGTAGTTAGAAGTTTTATCTGAAGCATGAAAAAAAAAACCATTTTTTTCTATCACATAATTTATCAAAATAATGTTCCAGGAAGTTAATTCATTTTTTTCTTCTTTTTTTGGGGACAAAACTACATGGTTTCTTAAATGAAAATTAATAGATCAAGAAGAAAAATGTGGTATTAATAGGATTCATAAAAACTCCTACTTGGTTTTCCACAGAACCATGTTTATTTTTGATATCCATTATTTTACATTCCAGAAAAAACACTGAAGAGAGTCTTTTTGGTGGGAAATTGGTGCTATATACATTTAGAAGAAGCCAATTTAAAAGAGCTTTCAGTTTGTATTATCCTTTGTTTCTGTTTTATTATTGAGAAAAATAATATGTATGTTTTAGTTAACTAATTATTAAACCTTCATAGTTGGCCAAAAGCAGCCATGAATTAAGAAAGCCGTAAATCATTTGCTTCGTTCCATTAATTTTTTTCTGAGAAGTGCTTTTAATTTGTATATATCCCTTTTTGAAGGTATTAAAAATGCTGATGAAGTCGAATTAAAGATGATTGCAACTGATCCTGATGATACCCATGCATACAATGTGGCAGATTTTGAGTCACTCTCCAGGATAGTGGATGATCTCACCATTAATTTGTGTAACAGTGTCAAAGGTCCAGGTAAGTTTAACCCAGAGTTTCTCTCCCTCAGCACTGCTGGTATTTTGGGCCAAATAATTATTCTTTTGGGTGGGGGGGAGGGCACTATTTTGTGCATTATGAAATGTTTAGCAGTGTGAAAGGACTCTGCCGGTTGGATGTCAGTAGCATCCCCTAAACTGTGGCAATTAAACAGATCTTAGGTTGTTGCCAAATGTCTGCTGCAGAAAAAAACTGTCCCCAGTTGAGAATCACTGCATTAGTCACTGATTTTTTTTTCTGATTTGTTTCTCGTGATGGCACCTCAATGACTTCTAGCTTATTTGAGGACATATTTAGTTTATATCCTGCATACCTGCACCCTCCCCTACATAACATATATATAAATGGGAAGGAGTAGGAAGAGAGGGAAGGAGAGATGCTTTCTTTTCTGGTATATACCTATTGTCTTAAAGCATCTTCACTCCATTTAGTTACTACATTGCTATTGGATGGTTGTTCCCAGACTCCTGTTTTCCTCAGTTTTGGTACCTTTTTTTAAATTTCCTAGTGTGAGCAGGAATGAAAGAGCAGTCTTTATATCTGATTTGCTTTGCCTCAACTGTAGATGATCAGATTTGAAACTTTACACTTATAATCCCTAAATATAAAGAGAAGCTACAATTTTACAGTGTAGACATTTAGAAATTATATAACCTCTTTTTACCAGTGAAGAAACTGAGATCTGGAGAAAAATTACTTAGTCTGGGTCAAATGTTTAAAGATGTTTTTAGGGGTATTAAAAAAGTAGATATAGCTAAGGAATTAGGATATTGAAATAAAATTATAGAACTGGATTTATACCAAAAAAGGATGGTGCATAATGATTACTCTCTGTGCAAATCATGGGACAAAACATGGTAATCACCAAATTTGAAGGTTTTTTAAAAATTAATGATAAAAATCATGGCTCTTATTATGTGAGAAAAATTTTATTTAAGTACATGTAGATTATGGTAAAATTGTCCTTCATTAATTTAATTTGGTTTTGGAAAAGTTGGAATAAGTTTAAGAAACAATGTGGTAGAAATGGTTCACTTGCTCTGGGTGCTAGGGGTATGTTTATTTGAATGTTCCCTCTTGGGTTTCTTTCTCCTAACTTTTGCAGATTTTCTTTTTTGAATTTTGAACAACAGATTGACTTTTTCCCTGGAGAAATAGACCAGCCTGGCAGCCAGAATTTGTAGGCTTCTGGCTCTTGATTAGCTGAGAGAGTTGTAGTTTTATTCCATTGGAGAGAACTTTGAGTGGGATGAAAACATCTTTTATCTGTTTTGCTTTTTTTAAAAAATGAACTATGTAATAGTTGCATTCATTCTAGTTTCCCAGACAGTAAAATTGCTTGATAATTTTGTAGGTTTGACTCTTACCCAAGTACAATAAAAGTTAAGATACTAAGAATGGAAAGGCTTTCCCCAGTTTTGGCTTGCACAAAAAGTAGAAAGAGTTTATACGAGAATGATTTGCCATGCTTATGGAGTTATTGGATTAATCCCTTTCTCTTTTAATTATTATTTGGGCCATTTTCCTGTTAGACATATTGAGCTTAATATTTCTATTTTCATCAGCATTTATTCCAGACACTGTTATGTATTAGTCATTTCACCTATATCCACCCACAGGGAGCACAATCACAGGCGGTAGGTTGTTCCCAGATTGAAAAACATGTGTTTGCACTCTCTCCAGTGATACGTTGTCAGCTTCCTTTGTTATGCAACTAGATCCTGTTAGAGAATAGAATGAATGAAAAATCAATTCTGTCCTCACAGAGCATAACCTTTAGTTAAGGAGAGAAGACATGAGTATATAGAAACAAAATGATAATGAGGGCAGGGAAGTTGTGTGGTGCCAATAGTGATAGGGACAATGGAGAAGCTAAATTGTCAGGACCTAAATTCTTATTTACTGATTATATGTACAAGGGCAGAGAGAGAAGAAAGTATCAAAAGGTGATTCAGAGGTCTTGTATTAGTCTGTTCTCATGCTGCTAATAAAGACCTACCCAAGACTGGGTAATTTATAAAGAAAAGAGGTTTGATTGACTCACAGTTCCATGTGGCTGGGGAGGCCTCACAATCATGGAGGAAGAGCAAGGGAGTTGTTACATGGTGGCAGGCAAGAGAGAGAATGAGAGCCAAGTGAAAGAGGAAACCCTTATAAAAGCATTAGACCTCGTGAGACATTTACTACCACTAGAGTAGTATGGAGGAAACCACCCCCATGTTTCGATTATCTCCCTGTGGGTCCCTCCCACAACACTTGGGACTTATGGGAGCTACAATTCAAGATGAGATTCAGGTGGGGACACAGCAAAACCATATCGGGTCTTGAGTCTCAGTGACTTGTAAATTGGTAAAGTTCGTAAGGAAGAGGAGGATCAGGTTTTAAGGAAAGACAACGAGTTCATGTTTTAATCTTTTGAGGCTAGAAAACCTTTTAGTTACCTATTCATAATGGTCTTACAGGTGATGAGCCTCTAATACAGATTTATTGTAGCTACTTAGTATGTGAAAAGAAGTGTGTGAAAGCTTAGAATATGGAGCATAATATTGTTTCAATGTCATTTCAAATATTGTCACCTTTCTACAATAATGAGAAAAGTGTATACCCTTTATTTCCATGTGTAGGTGATTTGGAAGCACCTTCTAACTTAGTTATTTCTGAGCGAACCCATCGTTCTTTTAGAGTGAGCTGGACACCACCTTCTGACAGTGTGGATCGATATAAGGTGGAATACTATCCAGTTTCTGGAGGGAAACGTCAAGAAGTGAGTAGGAACACCTACAACTTACTTCTTCCTGATGTTGAGATTGGGTCCTCCTCATTAGGACTCTGAGAATAATGTTAGGTGAGGGGCAAGAGGGATGAAGAGGGGCCAGAAATGAGTCAAGAATAGTGCTTTCTATTCTTGACTTTGCTAGGCAGGCATTTCCATCTGGCTTTAATTAAAGGGAAAGAGCTTTGCTTAAATTGTTACGGTTTCTAAGAATTGTAGAATATCACTATGTTTTTTTCATTAAAATATAATTAGAAGATGCTTGATTTATTTATGAATTTGTAGTAGAATCAGAGAGTTAGCAAGGAACATTGAAGATGATCTATTTTTACCCATTCATTTTACAAATAAATAACAGCTGGGAGAAAAATTATATGAATTGTCCAAGATCTCATTGTAATCTGATAGTTTCCAAATACAAAAGACAATGGCCTAATTGAAATATAGATTCTAAGCTCACTGCAGTTAACTACTTTGTAACTATAGTTGGAAAAAGGGAACTGATTATACATACGTTGTTGCTCTGTTTAATTTTTCCCCCTAGTTTTATGTGAGTCGAATGGAAACTAGCACAGTGCTGAAAGATCTGAAGCCTGAAACTGAGTATGTTGTCAATGTGTATTCTGTGGTAGAAGATGAATATAGTGAGCCTCTGAAGGGGACAGAAAAAACCTGTAAGTCAGATTAAAAAATTGTTTCTCATTGCTTTCTTTTCCAAGATAAAGCATGATGGCCCATTTTTGCCTACCTTCCAAATAATTTCTTTATTTAACATTCATTCTATAAATATTTACTGAGTGCCATCTTTGTGCAGGTGCCCAGAAAATACTCAGTGGTTTTCTACTCCTGCTGGCTGATCATGCCATCATGGAGCTCCACTGTGGAATAGGGGGTCACTGCCATAATGATCTAGAGGGAAAACAACCTTTAATGGAGTTATTCACTTCTTAGAGTCTTTAGACTTTTGCTTTCAAGAAAATCTCCTAAAATGCAAATATACCTTTCAGGGGGATAATTTTACATTTTACTCTGTTGTTATATGTTGACATTTTATTGAGGAATAAAGCACATCAGGAGTAAGATATGAGGAAGGATACCATGTGGGGAGTGGGACTAAGATCAGGAAGAAGAGCGTACAGAGATACCGATTTCACTTTTACTAATGACCAGCGCTCCCGGCTGCCAGTGAGATCTTCTCTTTTCTTTCTGGCATCTGGTCTTTGCTAGAGAAACTCTAAGTGCTTTGGCTTTGAGTAGCACTTTTGGGGTAGATGTTCCTTGCTCCTATTCCTGGTAATGCTTCCAGAGACATATGAAAATATTCTTTCCTACTTCTTGCTTCTTGGTTGGGCTCTAGGGGGAAGAAGGAAAGCCACTTTTAAGAAGAAGGAGTGAGCATCACTCTCTAGAGCAAGAACTGACTTTATGTACTGCTCAAGTTTTAGGTCTTTATCTCTTCTCTTATATCCCTTTATATTAGACTATAGGAGGTGAGAAATAATGTATTTTATAACTGGCAGGATTAATATGATAATTTCTTAAAACTTTGAACTCAATCTTTGAACAAAAAATAATTGGAAGCAATATGGGTGTTATAGGGAGATTGTAAACCTTTTCCTCTGCTTCATGGGTTTATCTTCAAGAAGCCTATAAATCCCTGATGTTCCAGTTATTAATGTATAGTGTTCTTATTTTAAATTTATTTTTTGAAGAAATATAAAAAATAGTGTTGATTACATATATATAAAGTTCTGTGATTGAAGAATAGAAATAGTCAACTTAGTGATGTTCCAGAAAAAGAGAGTAACGTATCAGGAAGTTGGTATCTATTGTAGAGACTCACTGGAATGCCATTTGACACCTGAACTTTAACATTTTCCTTCTACAAAATAGTGGTAACATGCAGTCTTGAATATGAAGTGCAATGAGCAATGTAAATTGGATTTTTTTGGGGCAATGGGAAGGATTATATTAACTCTTATTGATTTCTCACAGTAACCCACTGTCTAGTATATACAAATATCAATAATTGAGTACAAAACAATGGTTAAAAATGAGTGGAATGAAAGGAACTAGACTGATGGTCTGCTTTTCTGTTTTGGAAGTGCCAGTGCCTGTAGTCAGCCTGAATATTTATGACGTTGGCCCTACCACCATGCATGTGCAGTGGCAGCCTGTGGGAGGAGCTACTAGCTACATCTTGTCATACAAACCTGTTAAGGACACAGAGCCAACAAGACCCAAAGAGGTGAAAGATGTTTGTTTCTTTAACATTGGGTCTTCCCAAGACTTTATAGCTTTATAGTGCCTATTATACTGCAGTTACTTACGAACTCATTTATAACTTTACATACAAAATGGAAAAATAGAAAAGTAGGTTTGTGGTCTGCAACACATTGTAGAAAACATTGGCATGGACTGCCCACGGTGACTGACGCCTGTGTAATCTCAGCAATTTGGGAGGCGGAGGTGGGCAGATCACCTGAAGTCAGGAGTTCGAGACTAGCCCGACCAATATGGTGAAACACCCTTTCTACTAAAAATACAAAAATTAGTCGGGTGTGGTGGCAAGTACCTGTAGTCCCAGCCACTCAGGAGGCTGAGACAGGAGAATTGCTTGAACCCGGGAGGTGGAAGTTGCGGTGAGTTGAGATTGAGCCACTGCACTCCAGCCTGGGTGACAGAGTGAGACTCCGTCTCAAAAACAAAACAAAACAAAAACAAACAAACAAAAAAAGAAAACATCAGCATGGAAAAGGAGATGTAATCTTATAAATGAAAAATACAAGCTGTATTGTAATCTAGTACAAATAGACTTCAGTTGACTATTCCAAAGGTAAATGGAAAAGTTTGATTTGAATATCTTATTTCTGCTGTGCATATCCATGTGCAGGTGCGTTTGGGGCCAACAGTGAATGACATGCAGCTGACTGACCTTGTTCCCAACACGGAGTATGCAGTCACAGTCCAGGCTGTCCTGCACGACCTCACTAGTGAACCTGTCACTGTTCGGGAAGTCACTTGTAAGCTACTGCTTAGTTTTATTTCCCTTCTTATTGCTGTGAGCGTAATGTTCATTAGAATTTATTTCATGTGATGCTAACAATAATTTGATAATTTATATACAAAGTCACAGTTATTACTTTTGACAATCAAATTTGAGAATAAATGTCTCAATTCTAGATTTATGGAGGCATCTCAAATTCATTCTAGGATGTGTATTTTTTTCACATTGAACATGCCTGAAATTGAAGTGTTTTACAGTCAATGGTGTCTTACTATTATTGCTCTTGGCTAGGTGCCAATCAGAATGTACAACATAAGACAATGGTGCATCTTATGAATGATGTTGTCCTAGATCCATGAAATATGACATATAGCATTGATGAGAATGGGAATGTTGAGTGAGTATAATTTTGGAGGAAGACATTGGGTTTAATATCAAGGTGCTCCAAGTTCTTGTTGATGTAGAAACTCTGTGGCACATATGATTAAGTCTGTTTCAGTTAAGTGAATTAATCAATTTACCCAATGCAAAGATATATTGATCCCCTATTATATGCCAGTCACGGGGCTAGATGTTGGGAATACCACTATGAAATTATACAAAGCAGTATAGACCATATGGACTCCTTCCTGGTTTGCATTTCTCTTGTGTGTGTTGGTCAGCCTTTTGTGTACTTCTGACTTGTTTTACTAAGCATTTAGGTGCTTTTTTCTTGAAGCGTGACAATGATTGCATTTACCCACTTACTGCCTCTTGCCTTACCCAGCTGGTATTTTGCTTCATGCTTGGGGAGATTGACATGCTGGGATAGATGAGCTGGCTTAAATTTAATGAGTCTTGGCCCACACTTCTGAGAAAATGAAGAGTTTTGAAGGCACTTCAAGGAGGAAAAAGGGACTAAGGAAACAGAGCATGATGGGGCAGAGAAGAGAAAGATCCCCTACAGGATGGGTCAGTGTAAATTAATTGACAACAAACAAATATTTATTAATCCTCCTTTATATGTTAGATCTTGTCTGGGGCTGGTGCTTTTGTGAAAATGGGATAGTGGCAGATGGAAGGAATGGGGAGTCAGCCAGGGATAGAGACTCATGTTCTGAAAGTGCTGAGAGAGGAGACCCAAAGTCACAGTGAGATTAAAAACAAATATGGTCACAAACTTGGGTATGGTGCTGGACTGGAACAGTAGAGGAATGGAGGGCAGAGAGAGATACACAAGACAAAAATGTTGAAGAGATGGAGGCGCAGAAATGTGGAAGTGGAGCTAGAGAGTTAGGAAGACAGATGTAAAGAGTCAGAATGAGAGACAAGTTAAACTAGTCAAATGGGCAGCTGGAAAGAGTGAAATACATCTCATATTACAGGAGAAAATCTCCTCATTCCTTATCCTCCTTCCCCCTTTTATAATGGAAAGTTATGTTAGATTTGGTAAACATTTACCATTTGGATTTTCTTCTAACAATTTAGGTGTCTGGGTTTTCTTATAAGCTTATTGGATGCTTAATGTTGGGCTCATCTTCATTCTTCACTCTGTAACTATTTTTTTCTGTCACGTTCTTGAGGGTGCATAACTCTATTGATTTTGTTTTCTGTCTTGAGTTAAATATCTGATAAAGAAACATGAGCTGTACATTTATGATGAATTATGATTTATTATGGGGTTGAGCAGCAAGAGATTATTTAAATAATGTGGAAGAAGAGTAATATATAATTGAGAAGTTAGCCTTGTGATAACAAAAAATTAAATATATTCTATTTTTGAAAAACCTTCTTAAGAAGAATTCAGTCTATCTGGTAGAATCATGGTACTTTTATCATCATAATCATTTTTTTCAGTTATTTTGCCAAACACCTTTAAATTTTCTCCAAACAACTTCTTGAAAGCTTGCATGGATGCTTTGGAGCTTTGTGGTTGAGAAGCACATCTGGATTTAATATCTCGTGCTTCTCTAGTGCCTTTACCCAGACCTCAGGATCTGAAACTCAGAGACGTGACTCACAGCACTATGAATGTCTTTTGGGAACCTGTGCCTGGAAAAGTGCGTAAATATATTGTTCGATACAAAACACCAGAAGAGGATGTCAAAGAGGTAGGTTGAAGATGATAGTAGATATGAAAATATTTGTTTTCCTAGTAGGTTTAAAAAAAGAACTTTATCAAGTATGGATGATAGCATGTTTTGAATACTTGTCACTTTGTTAACACAGTGTTGAAAACTTGTGATATTAATAAAGCAGTTTTTGAAAATCAATGATATATTGGACTGTCTTGTCAAAACAGAAATGTTTTGCTGTGTGATATTAATCTCAAAAAGATCATCCCTTGGTAGATAAAAAGTTATCAAATCTAAATGGTATTTCCTTCCCATCCAGATTCCTTATATGGCTCTCTATTCTAAGAATTACTAGAAAATGTCATGTTTCTAAAAATAAAAGGTAGGAAGAGGTTGCAGCAATGAAGAGGAGCAGTTTGTCAGATAACAGGAAGATAGGACACTAGAGAAGGACACAGAGAAAGGAGAAGTATGTTGTTAGAGGGGTGTCCTTTTGGGAGTGTTCTTTTGGGAGTTCCGTGATGACCAGATTCAAAGTTAGAGCAAATAAGAAGGGCTTCATGAACCAGCAAAACTTGTGTGTGCTTGAGGGAGTATTAATGTCAGAATCTCAGAGGCATTTTTGGAACATAGGAGTCATTTCTCTAAGCACTCAGTGACTGGTTCTGCTGGTCATTTGTGGATTATACAAAAGCTACTTTATACATGTGCACACATTTATTTCATTCTGCATTTCCATTTAAAAGGGGTACAATGGCCAGTGGATCTCACAAGATTCTTGTGCATAGCAAATGAAGTAATGCTGTGCGTAAGAGACCATTGCTGAAAGAAATAATGCAGTGATATAAAGGGAAACAGGTGGAAAAATGGTTAGGTTTTTTGAATACATAGGCAGTAATTATTTTCTAGAGAGTCATGTGCCATATGATCTAGTACATACATTTTTTTTCCAGTTTGGAAATATTTAAACTGTGTCCAGTTTCTGGATTCTCATGTAAATTGGAAAACACTGCTCTTTTCTGATCACAATTTTATATTCTTACGCTGACAGGTACAGTAAACAACAGAGAGATGTCAAAAGTAAACCCTTTGTAAAAGTAGTTCCACTGCTCTGTTACTGTTATAGGTAGAGGTGGACAGATCAGAGACCAGCACTTCCCTCAAAGACCTCTTCTCACAGACCTTGTACACAGTCAGCGTTTCTGCAGTACATGACGAGGGGGAGTCTCCTCCAGTGACTGCTCAAGAAACTACCCGTGAGTTGTGCTCCTGCTCCATTGATAATGGGAAACAACACTTTACATGCATGTGTAACACAATTTACTGGGTCATTTTGTTTCTTAATGCTACCTTTGCCAGTGTTTAATAATGCTTGGATTCATAGATTGTTTTTCACTTATTTTTTTGTAACAAGGTGTCCCATCTTCTATCTTTGCATCCATTCCTTTTATGATACTTTCCATCAGCCACTGTCATTAATTTATCTTCCAACTACAACTACTTGATGTGCACCTGTGTATGTGTGTGCATGTATGTGTAGTGGGGTGGGCAAGTTTTCTTGACGTATGTTGCACATTTGCTTTGGAAAAGATGCATTATTTATAAATTTTTTGGGGTATTTTACTATACGTGAAGTGTTATCAAGGGTAACAAAATATAAGCATCTTTGCCCTCACCAGTTCATGATTTAGTTGTGGAGATAAGAAAAAATTAACTGAGAATACATGGGATCATGTAAGGAAGGTCAGGTGGCACTGAAATTGTGTGCTGTCAGATTTCAGAGGAAGGGGCGACTGCACTGTAAGTGGAGTGCTGGGGGATACCGGGCAGCCTGCCCAGACCCTGCTTCCTGCTCCGTCTGCTGCAGCTCCTGGAGATGTCAGTTCCTCTGCCTCTCATGGTTTCTCCATAGTATTTAACACAGTCATTATTGCCTGTTGGTCTTTTGCTATGGATTCTACTTCCCCCTTGCTCTCTCCTAATGAAGGAAGAGACATTTTGCTCAACTTTGTATCTCCAGTGCCTGGCACATAATAACTTAATCCAGTGCTCAGCCCATTACATAAAGCAAATAGTAGTAAAAAAAACATTGAGGCCTAGAGCCAGCAGTGTTCCAAACAAAAACAATGGGAGTTTTATATGTAGTTTTACATTTTCTGGTGTCCACATTAAAAAAGGCAAAAATAGATGGATGAAGTTAATTTTGATAATGTTTTATTTAACCCAGTATATCCAAATATATCCATTATAATTTCAACAGCTATCAGTACAATAATTATTAACGAGACATTTTACCTTTTTTCTGTAACAGTTCTTCAAAATCCAGTGTGTATTTTACACTTAGAGCACATCTCAATTCAGACTAGCCACATTTTAAGTGTTCAATAGCCAACTGCATGTGGCTAGTGGTTTCCATTATGGACAGCACAGGTCTAGAAATTTAAGCAACTTGCCCAGCCACATCCAGTAACCTATTGATGGGACTGATACTATAGTCTGGAACCTTTTCCTCCTTTCCAGAAAATTCCTCACCAAAGGCTCAATGGCATGTTCTTTAGTGCCCAGCTGCCTATACCTAATTAGGGCATCTTGTCAAATGTTATAACCTGCTTTTTTTTTTTTTTTTTTTCTTTTTTTTTTTCGAGACAGAGCCTCGCTCTGTCACCCAGGCTGGAGTGCAGTGGCACGATCTCGGCTCACTGCAAGCTCCGCCTCCCAGGTTCACGCCATTCTCCTGCCTCAGCCTCCGGAGTAGCTGGGACTACAGGTGCCGACCACAATGCCCGGCTAATTTTTTGTATTTTTAGTAGAGACGGGGTTTCACCGTGTTAGCCAGGATGGTCTGGATCTCCTGACCTCGTGATCCGCCCGCCTCGGTCTCCCAAAGTGCTGGGATTACAGGCGTGAGCCACCGTGCCTGGCCATAACCTGCTTCTTAACTTCAGACATAACCACTTCTCCCTTTTTGACTCTGCTATTTTCTTACCATGTGAGATCTCTTAGCAATTTCATTTATTTTCCTGGCTTAAGTTCTTACCTGGTAAGGGTCATGGCTGGAGCTGAGAATTGATGCATATGCATCAGTAGACGACAGCTTTGCATAAAAATAATGTAACAGGTGTAGTGAACAGAAAAGGAAGTCAGGAAGAAAGGCTAGTGAGACAGGTAATTCAGTATAGTAGATTAATATTTTTAATATATATTTTCCCTTAAGATTTCCAAATAATTTTCAGATACATTTAAAGTACATTCTTAATGCTGCTTTGTTTTGCAGTTTTGCTGGTGGAAATAGTACCACTCTCTTTATCTCAATGGGCCTTTTCATTGTAATTATTAGAACAAATTTTTAATGGCTCTGGGGTTTGTGTAATTAGCTTTGGTTACCAGAAAATAGAGAAATAAGTGACAGTGAAAGCTCAGGAATGGTGGCAGACATAAAAATATGCTTGTGCTGCAAAACAGCCAGAGGACCTGGTCAATGGAGGGGTTGTGAAAGGGGATTTCAGCAGTCATTTGGGTCTCCAGGTGTTCAGTTCTCTGAACAGGGTCAGCATGTTCTGCTTCATATCATGTTTAAGGTTAGTGATCTATAGGAAGAAGCTATGTGTGGGTTACCTGGATCGTAACATGCTCAGAGTTCCTTTCCTGTGGCAATATTCCTAGATTGGAATTCACTGTATGTGTAGCAGTGTGTATGTATGTTCTAATCAATTGTCAGAGTGCAATACTTTTAGTGTTGTTTACAGCTAGGCAGACATTCTCATTTTTAAACTGCAGTGGTATGTGTGTTTTTAAAAAATAAAAATGAAACTGTTTCCTTTGGGTATCAGAACAACAAATTATGAACAATAAATGAATAACTATTTCCTTGAGCATCATCTTTAATGTATAATATATTAGCATACCTAGTTTATGACATTCTCGGTTAATAAGGACTTCTTAACCCAGAGTCTATGTGTGTCTTTGGGGTTATTGATAGACTGGAGAAGGTCCATTAACTCTCTGATATGTGGCCAAGTTTGTGCTTTGTGTATTGTGTATTGCTGTGTGAAAGAGTCCATAGTGTTGATTTGATTCTTAAAAAGTTGGAGAAAGGTACTAAATGGTATCTTAAAAAAATCATCATTTAAATAGAATATCCTTAATAACCTATTATATCCACAGAATGCTTGCAGTTTCCAGAGCTCTAGGAATTGGTGAAATATTTGGTTCTAAGCAACGTATTCAATCAGTTTTCAGATGTCCATTAATATAAAACAAGGCAGTTTTTATTATATTAAATTGCATTTGTAGCTCACATTCAAAAACTTAGTCTGCTTGCCTTTTCTCATGATAGGACCCGTGCCAGCCCCAACAAACTTAAAGATTACTGAAGTAACATCAGAGGGTTTCAGAGGGACTTGGGATCATGGAGCTTCAGATGTGTCTCTCTACAGAATAACTTGGGCACCTTTTGGAAGCTCAGATAAGATGGAGGTAGTTAACTCTCTTTATCTTTCTCTCTGTCTTTCATGTCCCATTTAATTTGTAGGGAAGCTTACTTTAAAGAAGTATTACTCTTGTTGTCAATAAGCATTTATTGACATTTGAGCTCATGACATGCATCAGAGCAGGAGGAACATCTGGCTAAATAATGTAAATAAACTGCCATTGAGTGTGTATGATGTAAGTGGAGACTTACTTTTGCGTGGGTATGTTTTTGTCCTCTTTCTCCAAGACCATCTTAAATGGAGATGAAAACACTTTGGTGTTCGAAAACCTGAACCCCAACACCGTCTATGAAGTTTCCATTACTGCCATCTATCCTGATGAGTCAGAAAGTGATGACCTGATTGGCAGTGAGCGCACACGTAGGTGTTTAGCTTTCAAATAGGACATTGATATTTTAAAGTTAATTTTTAAAAAATAGGGCTACAGCTATATTAGTAATGTGTTCCCAAATTCTGTTTTCTTTTAGTGCCTATCTTAACAACACAAGGTAAGAATTTAATTTGATGAATTGTTTGAATGAACAAATAATGAATGAATGTATAAATGAAAAGTACCATAAGATACATAATAAATAGGTCATCTGCTTTTAAATCCTAAGATGTTCATTGAGAACTCTTTTACATAGGGTTTTCTTGAAAAACTTTGCTTTGCTACTACTTGTTTTGGAGTGTATTGATCAGCTTGGGGTGCCATAACAAAAGATTAGACTGGATGGCATAAATAACAGAAATTTATATTCTCACAATTCTGGAGGCTGAGAAGTCCAAGACCCAGGTGCTATTCAATTCGTTTCTGGGTGGTGGCTTTCCTCCCAGCTTATAGCTAGCCAGCCCCTTTCTCAGTCTCTCTCATTTTCTCACTCTCTCACATGCAGGAGAGAGAGAGAATAAACTCTCTCATGTCTCTTCTTACAAAGACTAATCCCGTTATGGCAGCCCCACCCTTATGATCTAATCTAACCCTAATTACCACCCAAAGGCCCCATCTCTAAATACCATCATATTGGAAGTTGGAACTTCAACATGTCACGTTTGCAGGGACAGAAGCAAAATGAAAGTCCATACTAAGGAGTCATTTAAGAATCAATAACCATTTTTATTAAGGGAATGAATTTAATTATAAATCCAGAGGCATAGAATTCTCTGATTGCCTTGGGAGCTGTATATATTTTAGGGGGAGGCATTGTTCTGTCTGCTTACTCTGTTTTTCAACAATCTTCTTTCAGCTCCCAAAAGTGGCCCACGAAACCTTCAAGTGTACAATGCAACATCTAACAGCCTGACTGTTAAGTGGGATCCTGCTAGTGGTCGTGTGCAGAAATATAGGATCACTTATCAGCCTTCCACAGGGGAAGGCAATGAGCAAACGGTAATTTTTTAATAAAAATTATAACTTGGATTAATTCTACCATTTCTCTTCAAACTCTTTTTCCCCCTCAGTGCTTAGTTAGTCATACTTACTTTTTAAGGGATATTAAGATTTATTGCATTGGATGGAATAATCTGACTCTTTAGCTGGCACTCCACGTGGAGTGCCATCATGGAGACTCAATGGATGTTCTCATGAGAGATGATAGTTGTTCTTCATCACAGCCCCAAAGCATGAGGCATGTGCTTCAATGCATCCATAGTTCCTTTAAAAACTATTAGTGCTGGATTATCCATGACGATATCCAGATAGTTTTTGAGTCTATGTTGACCTTCCATTCCTCTCTCTAACTTAATCAACTGCTGAAAGTTTGCTAAACTTACCTATAATGTTTATTTTCTATTTATCTCATTTCCCCCTGTATTTTGCATGTCATAGGGTGTCTTCTAGATCTGGTGTTTCTAGATATGGGAGCCTGTTAACCTAATTTACACTGTTTTTCATTTTTCTATTATCCAAATGGAGGTCCCCAAGAAAGATGGTAGGACTCGAAACTCAGTCTTCATCCTCTTTCTCTTCCTAGTCTTTCCCTATTTAATAGAACCTTTGTCCATTTTACCTCCCTTACTTTAGTTGTCTGGTTTTGGGCTTTCTACAACTTTGCCTTTTGTGAACTACGTAATTAGAACTGCATGTATTATCCTAGGTCAGGAAGCCTCATGATTTTTACATAGGTATGCTTATGTTTTCTGATTCATTTCAAAATAAATCTCCAGTTTTGGTGAGGTACAGAGTTTTATTGACTTTTTTGGCTAGAATATTTTCTTATATAGCCTTAGAGACACATGTGTTATTAACCTTTAATCATCTGACTTGCCGAGCTCAAGCAAATGGGTCATTTCTCTTATCAGTTTAGAGGTATTAGCCAAGGTAGGGGTTGGCATTAATCTAAGGTGTGTGGTTAAAGATCTCTGATACTATCCAGTAAGTAAGCTTAGCTGAATCAGAAACCTTCCCATCTCTAGTGTGACTTTGAGTTGGTCTTTTGAGGCTTTTATAGCTCCAGTCTTAGGTAGTGTGATGCATTTGGACTGAGAATTTGTCTGTTTTAGGTAAATAGATTATCATTAATAAACTTAATATCAACTGTAATCAATAGACATTTATATGAAAATAAGACAAATTAGATGGACTGATACATTAACTTCAGAAACAGAACTTCTTTTTTTTCTGTGGCATGCCAGATTTCAGTAAAACTACAAATCAGGAGAAGCTTGTTCTTAGCATTTCCCATCTTGGGGGCATTGATGTTCCAGCTGCTTCTCCTAAGTCTCTTTTACTGTCTTTCAGCTGTTTGTTATCATAAAGAGTCTCGTAAACTTATCCTCTGGAAAGTATGAAGCCCTTAAGCTTTGTTAGTCTTTGGGGTACTTGGATTTTAACACTAGTCCATGAAATCATGAAAATGATGAATAACTGATGCTAGAATTATTTTGGGGAGCTGAATGGGAGAGGTAGGTAGATGCCCCTCTGCTTACTCATAAAAGCAGTTCTCCTCAGTAGGCTTTCAGATTTGTTATGTATTAAGTTTTTATCAAAATGGCTTATACTGGTATTGATAGTTTTCTCTCATAACCTCAAATATGAAATTTATTAAAATTAGCCACGGTAGTTCAGTTTGTCCGTATTGAGGATGATGACCGTGATTCACTGGGTTTTTCTCTGGAATTCAGACTACTTGAGTGGATGGGTGCTAAGTTGGAAACATCTGGTTTGTTCTAGCACATCCAGCCATCTACATGTGCACTCATTTTGGGCAGTGTGCCATTTTCATGCGATTTTAATTAGTATGACATAAACATCTGAATTCGGTAGACTGTTAATAAATTGTACAAATTTTCTTTCAACAAGATAGCTAGATGGCCTTAAGTAACGAATAAAAACTTTAAGCTCCATAATTAGAGTAAATTGAAAAGCTTCATACCATGGGGCTGGTATCATGGAGACAACTGGAAACCCCTGATTGAGTGTGGCCTGGCAAAAGGTCTGGTCATGTCGTTAACACAGCTAAGGCTGTTAAGAGTGACAGTGTTCTTGGGGGAAACACCAAGAGCTTTATACTGTATGCTGAATCATTTTAATGTGTTTCTAAAGCAAATAAAAACATCTGTTAAAAAAGTAAGAATAATATTAAGTGGTGTGGAGCCTCTAAAATTATGCAATTGTTTCATATCTTAAAGTCCCTTTGTAGCTCACTTATGATTAATCCCCCCGCCCCCCTTTTTTTTGAAGAGTTCTGTGAAATGTGTTTTGGATGAAATTTTGCAGTGCTGGTGGCTAGCAAGTTGAAATATCTTTCTGGGGTCACCAGTTTAAAGCTTGGAATCCTTTTTATGATTTGAGGTGCATATTTTACATTTGAAGTTATACCACAAGGTGTATGTTAAACCTTTACTGTGGTATGTAATTCTGGAACTTGACAAGGGTCTCAAACAGCTTCCCTGTAGAAAGAGCTTTTTCTAACAGATTAGTGAGATGGAGAGAGCAAGGCTAACACTTACCAAGACCCTTTTTACTCAAGACCACAATAGGAGGACGGCAGAACAGCGTGGTCCTGCAGAAACTGAAGCCAGACACTCCTTACACTATCACCGTATCCTCTCTGTATCCTGATGGTGAAGGAGGTCGGATGACGGGAAGAGGCAAGACCAGTAAGTGAAACCTGAGTTCCTATAGCTTCTTTAATAGCTACTATTAGAATGGAATCATCTCTTTATCTGGAAACACTGGGGTGACACAAAGTTTTACTAATATTTAAAAATTCATTTAGAAATAATATTAATAGTTTTTTCTTTTCTTTTTTTTTGAGATGGAGTCTTGCTCTATTGCCCAGGCTGGAGTGCAGTGGCATGATCTTGGCTCACTGCATCCTCTACCTCCCGGGTTCAAGCGATTCTCCTGTCTCAGGCTCCCGAATAGCTGGGATTACAGGTGCACACCACCACACCCGGCTAATTTTTTATATTTTTGGTACAGATGGGGTTTCACCATGTTGGCCAGGCTGGTCTTGAACTCCTGACCTCAAGTGATCCACCTGCCTTGGGCTCCCAAAGTGCTGGGATTACAGGCATGAGCCACCGTGCCTGGCCATATTGATCGTTTTTAACATCCTTGCTTGGAATTACTTGTCTCTGTTTGTGGAGAAAGAAGTTACTTTCTAGGATAGAAAGGTGCTCTAAGACCAAAATGTCTTGTGGATAGATGAGACATATGCATCAGGCTGACGCGGACACAGTGTGTGTCATTTATTCACTACTTCAACAAATGTTTGTGCGGTGCCTGCTATGTTCTAGGGTGCCTTGGAGATATCAGTGAATCTGTGTTTCATGTGTGCTTGATTGTTAGCACTATACTGTGATGGGATTTCTGTGCATTTCAGAACCTCTAAACACTGTAAGGAACCTGAGAGTGTATGACCCTTCTACCAGCACCTTGAATGTCCGCTGGGACCATGCAGAGGGAAATCCTCGTCAGTACAAGCTCTTCTATGCACCAGCAGCAGGTGGTCCAGAGGAACTGGTAATTATTTCTTGTAGTAAGAAATGCTAGTTTGTTTAAATGGTAGCTGAGTGATTTAAAAGTGGAACTGAAGGAGTTAACCAGTTTGCTTTAGAGCTGAAGAATTTCGTATTCATTTAATAAGACTTTATAGAGGGTAAATAGTTGATGCCTTAGAGCCTGGGTAACAGAGGGATTGTGGCCAGGATTCTTCCCCCTGGCCAGGGGAAGAAGTGGCCGTTCTGGGAAGTTCTAAGTGGGGAGTATTGGGTGGCTGGAGGGGTATAGGGAAATATGTAACCTCTTGTAACAGGTCATGTGGGGGCTTATTATGACATCCTAATATTACAGAACCTACTTCTTGACTTGGTCTTGAGTTGGTATTGTGTTATTTGAATTATTATTTCTTTCACAAATTTTTCAAGTCAATGCTTTTTGTTTTATTAAAATCCTTAGGTACCAATCCCCGGGAATACCAATTATGCCATTCTTAGGAATCTGCAGCCAGATACCTCATACACTGTGACAGTAGTTCCCGTTTATACTGAAGGTGATGGGGGACGCACATCAGATACTGGAAGGACATGTAAGTAATAAAGCCAAAAAATTAATTTTTCATCATAAGTGTTGCTTTTCATTATAAAGACCATAAAGGCCCATTAAAGAGAATTAGGAAAGTTTGGTGTGATAGAATTAAAAACATAAAAATTAGCCATAGTTTACCTTCCTAACACCAAATGTTAACATTTTGTGTGAAATAACAAATTTATAATGGCATCTTCTTTTGAAATAATTTCAAGATTTGTAAAGGTACATATAATCATCAGTATACTACTTTGCTTAATCTCTTTCACTGACAAAAATTCATTGAGCTTTGCTTTCTGCTTTATAAATTGTTGTGAAGGACTTTACAATTGGCTTTCATAGTGCAAATTGTTGAAATCTGTTTGGCACATTACTTAATTTCATATGTCTTTGGTTAGTTTGTTGAAGTGCTTTTTTGATCTTAAAATCTGTATGCTTTCATTTAGGAAGCAGTTTATGTGGTTTTACTGTTTTTTGTAGTATTGCTTAAAGGCTTTTGTGCAGATTTAGAAATATTTCTTTGGCTTTAAAAATATACTTGCTGATAGTTAAAAGGAACCAAGCATGAATGTCTTCTTTTGGTTAAGGATTAGTGGTCTAGGAAGATGATGTTATTGGTTAAATTAGAGTTTGGAATTAGTACATCAATTTAATTGGTAGCTTTTTCTAAGTTCCTATTGGGGCAGTTAATTAAGAACTGGGTATATCTTATTTTTCTCTCCTTTTACCTTTTCTATTAATCACAAAGATATCGAGTAGCAATTTGTTAAATGAAGAAGTAATGAATGGTTGAAACTAGCTGACTGAATCAGATGAGCTCAATAGCTGTTGTCAGATTTTACTTAGAAGGCAGACTCTTAAAAAATGTCTCTTCTTCCTCTCTCCATTACTTATGTTAGAAAACTGAAACTACTTTTCCTATTTCTTTTCTCTATCCCATGACCCTTTATGGCCAATCCAGTTCCACCACGTGTATTAGCTTGTTTTTAAGTGAATACAATGTTGCTTCCTTATAGACAAAGGCCATACTTGCTAACTTTAACTAAATTTGGATTTGGAGAGTTTTAATCTGCCTTTGTGTGTAGGTAATTAGAAGTATAAAGAAGATAGCATTTTATCCTGTTACAGAATGTAGGTTCTGGAAAAGTGATACAAAAGCTTGAGATATATAAACAGACTTAAAAAATAGATGTTGGCCTTCATTTCCTCAGTGATGAGAGGACTGGCAAGAAATGTCCAAGTATACAATCCTACACCTAACAGCCTCGATGTTCGCTGGGACCCTGCACCAGGACCTGTGCTGCAATATCGCATTGTGTATTCTCCTGTGGATGGCACAAGACCCTCAGAATCTGTAAGTAATTTTGTCATGGAAACTGCATTTCCTGATGAATGTAGTCACATGTTTGTGTCATGTTTGATAGCCTGGGAGAACACAAACCACAAACATGCCAGTGTATAATACTTAAATTATTGTTTTTGATGACTTGAGGTAGGTGTATTTATTATAGGGTTAGTAAGAATAAAAAGAATTTTGGGAAAATGTGAATTAGCTGGATGAGTTAAAAACCCCAGTAGTAAATGTAAATCATTGCTAGACCTTGTCAATATGTCTTTGTTATGAAAATAGTTTAAAGTTTACCTTCACTGGTTCTTACAAATTGCCCAATCTATCTTTAATTCATAACATTATTCAGTTTTGTAAGTAGACTAACAATTTAGAAATCAGAAATTGCTAATTTCAATAAGCATAGTATCAGAATACCTAAGGGAAAATAAACTTATGAACTAATTTGACTTATAGTCTTTGCAAAAATAAACAGTGTTGACAAAGATAAACAAATGATTAACAATATATGCATTTGGTAAGAACACTGATTTTCATGTCCAGGTATGGTAGGACATATTAAGACAACTTTACCTGTATGTATTGTATGGAGTCTCTATTTCAACACAAAATCTCCCCCACCACAATAAGAGTTCCTATTCTTGTGTATTTAACATGCAGGATGTTTTTTGGGGAAATATCATGAGCCTTGCATGTTATATTTGAGAATCTTTATAACAAACATAAATGGAGATAACTGAAGCTACTAAGGGTCAAGGATGAGGTCACTTTTTTTGGAAAGGTAATTTCTGAGGACAAATTTTGTTTAATGATATGGTCTGGGTGGATCTTATGGAGAAGCACAGTTGGCTTCTGATGTGTCTGGGCTCAACATTTTATTATAAATACTATTGTGATGACTAACTGAAGACTTGGTAAGCATTTGAGTTGTTGTCAAGCAGAATTTGGCATTTCCTCCCCTGCAGATAGTGGTGCCAGGAAACACGCGCATGGTGCATCTGGAGCGGCTGATTCCGGACACACTCTATTCCGTGAACCTTGTGGCTCTGTACTCGGATGGAGAGGGAAATCCCAGCCCTGCCCAGGGCCGAACGCGTGAGGCAGAAATCCTTTCTCCATTCCATTCCCTTGTAGCTAGATTGGCAGGGCTTCTCTGATTGAGTGAGTGGTGGGAGGGGGGTGGTGAGAGATGGGTGCTTTCTGCCTGGGATCCCCTACATTTACATTCCAGGCGAAAACATTGGGTCTGTGACTGTTGTTTGTGTGACGCGAACTTCTTCTGTTCGTGTTCTTATTTGGGACATGAGTTAAGGAGGGGTTTCTCCCCTTTTTCCCCTCTTCTGCTCTGCATCTTCCTTTTTTCCCTCTTTCTACTCTGCAGTGAATCATCTTACCAAATGGGGACTTTGGAAATGTGAGGGTTTAGTCTTTATGTTTTATTGAATAGATATAGTTATAGTGGTTAAAATAATTCCCCTTTTTCCTAGTCTACCTTTCAAAGCTAGCTCTAGGTCACTGAAAGTTCAGCATGTAACCATAGCTCTGAAATACACTGTTTATGATTTCACATTAAAACCATAAATGTATATTTTATTATATGGGAGGAAACATCTGAGTGAATGGTGAATGAAACACATGCAAGCAACCTCCTTAATCTGACCTAGGTAATGCTCACAGGCAGGCAACAAACTCTATTGTATTTTATTTATTTAGTACCACGCAGTGGACCAAGGAACCTGAGAGTCTTTGGTGAAACAACCAATAGCCTCTCGGTAGCCTGGGATCATGCTGATGGGCCAGTTCAGCAGTACAGGATCATCTATTCTCCCACTGTTGGTGATCCAATTGATGAATATGTAAGTCTGATACTCATTTATTGGCACATTTTATCATCTTAGCTGAATGGACAGTGAAGTTAAACTTCTTTAGAGGTATGCTGTGAGTACGGTTGAGTCCTTGATAGTCACACTTTAGGATTTTCTCTGACATGACGTTGGGACCACCCAAATGTGCTTACTTAGTCTTTCTGGCCTCCCATACCACAGAGAAGCAACGTCTTTGGGCTCATTTTTATTCTCAAGACAGATAGAAAAACTATCTTATCACATGATTAACTGAACATTTCTAACCACCTAATGACACCACAGGAACCAAGTTTAGTGAAATATGATACCTATCATTCTGGAATGTCTAAGTTAATATTCAAATAATGTATTTATCCAAATCTTACCCTTTCCTCAAATCTAATTCCTCTACAAGGTCTCCCTTAAATATTCCAGTGTTAATTGATCTCTCTTTTCTTTAAACTTAACATTTTGCGGTACACTTTAGTTTTGGAATATAAATACTCTCCTATTAGCTTCAAACTTTTTGAGTGTCATAGTTTGTCTTTCCAGAACCAGATTCAAGTTTCTGGTAGCTTACTCATAGCCCTCACTATGCACATCCATTTGTTATGAGTGGAAAAATGGAAAAACTAACTGCTTTATTTGAAATTTAGTGATTAATTGCTGTGATACGTTTGCAGAATATTGCACAAGATGTTGATTGTAAATTAGGTCTGTGGTTTGCCATCTTTTTACCACATAGATCGTCTTAGATAATTTTCCCTCCCTGAGCCCCATGTGATGAAATGTTTCATCTACTGGAACTTGATATAGTAACCTTTAATTCAAGTCCCTATTTTTATTAATAAGAAACACACGTAACTACCATTTATAGTTTCTGATCAAAATGAGATAAACAGTACTACTACAGTTAGTTTGCCAAAGCAGAGAAACTCATGGTTAGTGTTTGTTCAGCCTTGCCATGGACAAATATGCAATTTCCCTTTACTTTCCGAAAACATTAAAAATACAATTTATCATTTGTAGTTATAGGACTCCAGGCCAGGATTCACTGGCATACCTTATCCATGTTGTTTGTAGAAGCAAAGCATAGGTTTAGAAGAGAGATTGAGATGTCTGGTTCATTTCCTCTTCGAAGAGGTAGTTGAATGTATTCTCATCTGTTTCAGCTAACTAGTGTCAGCCAAACTGATATTTTTGAGGCCAGAAACTTAGTCAATTTTTGCTCACCAGTGGATTCCCAGTAGCTAATACCTGTCCCACTGTGCCTGGTCCACAGCGGGTACTGGGTACGTATTTGTACATGAAAACGGAACATGTGATGATGAGATCTGAAGGAAACAAACTTACTACTGAGTGCTGGAATACTCAGTAAGGTGTTCTGAAGCATACATGGCACTGCTTTTAATACAGTTTTCTTCAAAGATGTTAAGTCACATGGCTGTTAAGTGGCTGATCTGGGATTTGAACCCAGAGCTGTCTGATTCTAAAACCACTCTCCTATGCTGCAGAGAAGAAGTGAAGATAGTTTGTCTTGTCATGAGCATTGTGTAACAAAAATAAAATGTGAAAAAACTACTATTACTGTTTATGGGAATACATAAAACAATACTGTCTTTTGATCTGGAAGTCTTCTAGATGGTAATATATTTATAATTTAACTTCCTCTATAGACCACAGTCCCAGGCAGAAGAAACAATGTAATACTGCAGCCCCTGCAACCTGACACTCCATATAAAATTACTGTTATTGCTGTTTATGAAGATGGAGATGGTGGCCATCTAACAGGAAATGGAAGAACTGGTAAGTGTTTTGTACTCCCCCTTTTTTTTTTGCTTTGAAATTGTCAATATCTTAATGTTACTTTTATACCTTTTAAAACCTTAAAATTTTATCTTCACCAATACATCTCAAATACCACACTATTATATTATTTTTATTAGACATTAAATTTTGTCAAAATGATGACATGTGAAAGGAATTTGTTTTTAACTTTTTAAAGGTCCACTAAGAGAAGAAAAAGAAGACCATCTACATATTTTTATTTGCTTAAGATAGTTTTATTTCTTCTTTGGAAAACTATTGCATATTCTCTGAATAATGTTTCAACTGGTATGGTGTCGGTTAAGACTAAATTGTTAAGTCAATATAGTATCAGTAAGAAATATTCCATTGCGATTGAATCTTAAGTCATAAATACAGAAGTGAGATGATCAGCAATCATTTTCTGTCTACAAATTTAGCTTTTTCTAAAAAAGAAAAATGTATTTTTTATTGTACTAAGCAATTTGCATAGAATTATCAATGTTCAGACCCATTTTTACACTATACTGGTGGTAATTTCTTAGGGTTTAAAAATTCTCTAATGTGGTTGCTTGCTACAGTCACCTGAGGAGCTTTAAAAATACTTATGCCTGGGTTCCACTCCCAGAGATACTGATGTAACTGTGTGAGGTGTGGGCTGGACCTGCTGATGTTCTAATTAATGTGCAGCAATGGCTGAGAGCCACTAGTTTAGCATAAAGGTAGGATGAACTCTAGATCTGAGTTTTGTTACTGGTAGATAATTGCATTGCTGTTTTACACTTCATTCACCAAAAATCTACTTAAGTAACATGACTTCAGGTGTCTTTCTGCAGTCACTTGCCAAAAGTCTTTTTGTGCTTAAATGATCTTGACAACATTACAGAATTTGAAGAGGTGACATTTGAAAGCTCCTAAGGGAAAAGCAGGACTAGAGTTGACTCAGCTCAGTCTCTCAAGGTCAAGAATCTGTATTTATTGATATTGTTGTCTACAGCACTGAGTCAATGGAGACTCACATGACTCAAGATGATTTTAACGACCTCACTTTTTAAATTTTCTCAGATTTTAGACTATATTTTGGGACTTTCCTGGGGAAAATGGCATATTTCAGAATTTCATGCTATCAAAGTGGATTTTTTAAAACTAGATCTTGGGTTTTCCAGGAAGGGCCAAAGTCATGTTTTGCTTTTCTTATGAAAAAGAAGTTTTTCAAGTTGGATTCGTTATTTGCTCAATGCTGTGAATAGTCAACTCAGCAACTACTTAACATACTACCTGAACAGCATTGATTTCATAAGTTGTGGGCTTGGGGGCAGTATCTCTGGAAGCTTAAGGATTTATTCTAGGTAATGCTGGTGGAGGATAGAGAGGTACAGGGAAAAAACATTATTAGGTAGCTGGGGTGGTTTTGGGCAAATAATATCTTATGTATTTGATGAAGTGGTTGGACTAGATAGTTTCTAAATTGCTTTCTGTTTCCAACAATCTGTAATGTATGACATTCTAAAAATGGTTTGAGATCTCTTTTATTTTCTATAATCCTGAGTCATAGAACACTTCCTCTCTGGATACTGCTTCCTGCTGAGAAGGCTGCTCTGGAAATCACTAGTTCTTGAGTCTATTTGAGTTGCTGTTTAAATTTGGAAAACTATTAAGCATTTTTTGAATACTTCAATGCCTTTTAATTGTTTTCTGGATAAAGACATTATGGGATATTATGAAATTGCTCCCATTGGGCTTTCCTACCAATACTTTTAAAGTTTTGTGCTCTCCCTGTGTGCCAATAAAAGGTCAGTAATGTGTGTCAATGTTTGTTTTCAGTGGGACTCCTTCCTCCTCAGAACATACACATCTCTGACGAATGGTATACAAGATTCAGGGTGTCCTGGGATCCTTCACCTTCTCCAGTTCTTGGATATAAAATAGTATATAAGCCAGTGGGTAAGGAAGTGCCTTTGTCATCATAGAAATGTTTTGGAGGGTTATTTGCATATGAGGGTATTTTCTCTTTCATCCCCCACTATTGGGTTCTCCTGAGAGTTCAGATCACACCAAGTTTCCTGTAACCAAAGGCAATGTTTTTGGCAATAACATTTTAAGCCAATCATCTAAAGTACCATTGTTATTATAGGTATAGATGAGATTCTTATTAAATGTCATGATTAAAAAGTTTGACTTGGTTCATAAAGTTGCAAAATCAAAGATGCCTGTCTTCAGACATCCTATATGATCATGAAATGATGCATATTACATCAATATACCTCTGTATTTTTCCCACTATGCCCAGGTATTATTTTATTTTGGGCATAGATTCCATGCAGCTTATTCATGACAGCCTTGCTTTCAAATCCCCTCTGAAAATTTCACCTAAATTAGTATCACCTTGATTAAATTATTTGTTATTTTTGTTTTAATATTTTGTCTGTATTCTTAGAGAAACTGGAAGAAAAATGCAGATTTGTTAGGGCATCTTCCATATATCCAGTAAGAGTATGAACTAGAAAAAACATGAAAGAGAGATGGCAAGATAAAGGAAGTAAAATTTGAACCTATGTAAGAAATAGAAAGAGAACTTAAAAAAGAAAGAGGGGTTGGTAACTAAGGACTTTAGCAGCCAAAGTATGTGGAATGAGGTCCAAGATAGAAATTCTTAGGTTATCTCTACAATAAATGAAAAAGTGTCAATTGGACACCTACTATATGCAAAACACTATGTTGGCAAAATAGGGCTTGAGAAAGAAGCTTGAGAATTCATTCACTAAAGAAACATTGATTATATACCTACTATATTCCAAATACTGTGCTATGCTTTGAGAATAGGAGGGTGAAGAGTTCAGTGTCTGCTTACAGTTTCATATTTGTCATATAATGTAGCATGTGCCCCAGTGAGTAAGTGTATGAAGACTATGGAATTAATCGTGTTCATAATACCCTTTGACTATAAGATCTTTAATTTTAAGCAAAATTTCATGCTATTGATGGCATGTTTCTGTGTATTTTTGTGGTTGTTAATAAAGGTTCCAATGAGCCCATGGAAGCCTTTGTTGGAGAAATGACATCATATACCTTACACAATCTCAATCCCAGCACCACCTACGATGTGAATGTTTATGCTCAATATGATTCTGGACTCAGTGTCCCCTTGACAGATCAAGGCACTACATGTGAGTCATGGATATTTTCATGGTTGTGAGAAAAACTATAGTAGAAATTACCAGGTCAGCCTGTTTTAATTTCCTGTTTCTGAACATATACATGTTTCCTCAGCATTATGTAGGCAGGCTATTTTGTGTCTGGTTAGACAAAATACCTATTCAAATACATAAATATTATAATTGAGTATATAAAAATATATATGGTGAGAAATTTGTGTATTTCACATAAAATATTATATTTTGAATTTTAAAAGATAAAAATTATAGAAATTGTCATTTTATCCATGAATGACCTGTAAAATTAGATCTGTGATGCTACTTAGTTCTTCTTGACATTCGATACCAAGATATATATTACCTAAATTCATTGATTTAATTTGACTTAATCATTGAATCATGATTAGTGTGATTCAGTCCACAGATATATTTTAAGGTCACCATTGCTTTGATACCTATTTAACGACTTAGCAGATAGCCTTTTAGAAATTGTTTTCATTATTTTCCATGAGATGTTTTTGAAATTCTTAGTTTTGAGAGGGACTATATGGAATTTCCTTTCCTTGAAAATCAGCGAAAGAAAGGGGGGTCTATTTTGGCAGTACCACATTTTCAAATATGATTCATGTATGTTTCTTATAAGGAAACATAATACAATTTTGAACTTTTTTCAGCCACAGTGAAAGTTTGAAAATTGTGTTATGATTAAAAGTACATTTTTTGCCTCAATTTACAAAGTAAATCTCTTTCTTTCTTTATTTTGTAGTATATTTAAATGTAACAGATCTGAAAACTTACCAGATTGGGTGGGATACATTCTGTGTCAAATGGTCACCTCACCGGGCAGCCACCTCCTACAGGCTAAAACTAAGCCCTGCAGATGGTATGTGTGTAAAAAAGAAAAAAATGATCTGGAGCATGTAGTGGAAACATTTTAAATTTCAGTAAAGAAGATGCCATTTTGTTTATAACAATGCTATATAAAATTTTCTTGAAATATAATTGGTGATGACACTGGCATTTTCCTTTGTTGTCATAATCAGGAACAAGGGGACAAGAAATTACAGTGCGTGGATCAGAAACCAGTCACTGCTTCACTGGCCTTTCACCAGACACTGATTATGGTGTCACTGTTTTTGTGCAGACACCAAATCTCGAGGGACCAGGAGTCTCTGTTAAAGAACATACCAGTAAGTTTTTGAGGACTCTGGAAAGCTTTCATAAGGCTTTAGAATAGAATGCTCTAGTTAAGGAAGACTTAAGTGAATCCTGTGCAGGTACCTCTCCGTAGGGGTAGCAATAATGATGGGATGATGGCAGGTTCCTGAATGTGGAGTCTAAAGCTGGTTCAGGACCTTTTTCTGTAGCAATTTGCAAGTTGTCCCTGTTATCGAGTTGGTGCTACTTTGAGGAAGGCTAAAGGAGGGAGAGATGGCTCTCGCTGAGAAGGTGAATTCATATTAGTGACTTTTACTCATTTGACCCTATCTGAAGGCCTTACATTTTCCCTTTAGATCTTTATTTTCTGTAGCTGTAGTGGATGTTGAATGACTACCAGTGACATCAATTTGGATGGAATAAAATCCCCAGCATGTCAGTACCGATGACAATGGTGTCTCATTTTGTACGACTTGATTTGGTATCCAGGATTTAAATTGCTCTTAAAATTTACTTTCTGGGATATCAAATGTGCACATGGTGTGTTTTTATAATTATTATTTTTAAATTTTAGCTGTGAAACCAACAGAAGCCCCTACAGAGCCACCCACACCTCCTCCCCCTCCCACCATTCCACCAGCCCGGGATGGTAAGTACAGCTAAATAGGCAATCCGTTCAGCTGATAGGGAGTTACAGACTTCTTATTTATGCTGCATGTGCATCATTTACAATTAATATAGAACATTTCTGATCTATTATTGCTGCTGAAGAGTTTTTAGATTGAAAGAAAAGATTACCAGTAATTTGTTTCTCTCCATCTCTGGGCACATTTTGGTGTGAATAAAATCAGTCATAAATTATTCCAGATCTTCAGCTGGAAGTCTGTTTCCTCAGTTTTACAGATTTAGGTCTTCCATGGTCCATAGTTACATGGTGGACATTTCTTTCTGCTAGCTGCTGGCATCAGTAAGCGCTGCGAACCCTTTTGGCTATATTTGCGACCGAAGCCCTGAGGTTGTTGGCTTTAAAATTCCTGGTGTCCAACCTGAGAAGTTCCCTGGATTATACAATGCTAAAAAATTTTCCATTCACCAAAATTTGAAAGATAATTGTAACTTGCAGTGAACTGGTGAAACGACATACTGATTTATTAAGGTTGATCTCTCAGCATTTGAGGGCAATTCTCTAGCACTTTGTCAAATTAAATTTAGTTAAATAACTACTGTATTATTCTTTTCTCATATGCTGTTTCCAGCATTTAATAGAAAGCATTTCAGATTATATTTTTATTTTATCTTAGAAGGATGTAGAATGTTAAAACTTCGTTAAACCTATTATATAAGTAAAATTAAAAATTAAAAGTGTATTATTGTAGGGTAAAATAATAATGGATTCCTTTAAATTAGATACAGAAAGAAATTCAGTAAATAATCTTGGTTTAAAAACAAGTTTTTTCTTTTTAAATAGGCTTTATTTTCTAGAGTAGTTTTAGGTTCATAGCAACATTGCAGGGATGATGCAGAGATTTTTCATCTCCCAGACAGACTGCCCTTCCCCACACATGCCCAGCCTCCTCCACTATTAACATCCCACATCTGAGTGGTACGTTTGTTACAACCGATGAACCTACATTGACACATCATCACCACCCAAAGTCCACAGTTTGCGTTAGGGTTCACTCTTGGTGTTATACTTCTATATGTTAAGTTTTTATAAACTAAAATTTTGTTAATTGTTTTTGGAATTTTTTCTTAGCCTCTAAGTCTAGATATTCAAATAAAAATCTTCTCCTTTCCTGCATATGATTCTAGTGGCTTAATTTAAATTTTACAAAGGACTTGGCCAGGTGCGGTGGCTCACGCCTGTAATCCCAGCACTTTGGGGGGCCGGGACAGGTGGATCGAGACCATCATGGCCAATGTGGTTAAACCCGTCTCTACTAAAAATAGAGAAATTAGCTGGGCATGGTGGCACGTGCCTGTAGTCCCAGCTACTCAGGAGGCTGAGGCAGGAGAATCACTTGAACCTGGGAGGCGGAGTTTGCAGTGAGCCAAGATCATCACACCACTGCACTCCAGCCTGAAGACAGAGCAAGACCCTGTCTAAAAAAAAAAAAAAAAGGACTTATTTGCATAAAGTCAATCTTTAATACTTACATTCCAAATCTCCAAACTTTTTATTTGATTTCTCCTCTCATTTATTGTTCAAAACTACTTGAAGAGTTCCATTAAGTAAGATTGTATCTTTGCATAATGGATCTAAACAAATGGAGTAATTCCAGAGCAGGTATTGAGGGTCCCCGCAATGCTTCTTAAATTTATTGTGCATGTGAGTCATCTTATTACTGCTGGTACTGATTCAGGAAGTCTGGGGTAGGACCCAAGATTCTGCATTTCTAACAAGCTCCCAGGCAGTGCTGTTGCTGCAGAACCACACTTTGCGTAGCAAGGTGTTATACTGCATTTTCAATTATGTGATTTCATTTAAATGAAAGAATTCATGAGATTTGGGGCTTCCTCTGCTTTCTTTTTTTGCAGTATGCAAAGGGGCCAAGGCAGATATTGTGTTCTTGACTGATGCCTCCTGGAGCATCGGGGACGATAATTTTAACAAAGTTGTAAAATTCATCTTCAATACTGTGGGAGGCTTTGATGAAATCAGTCCTGCTGGGATTCAGGTTAGTGTCATTCCGCCAGTGGCTACTCATTTGTGATGTCTTGCCTTTCCTTTGAACTTCTCTTTTTAAGTAAAAAGTCTTTTCAATATAAACTCTGTTTTGACCTTCTCCTATTTGCTATTTCTTTTATTCATGTATTTTTGGGAGGGAATTTGGTATAAATGATAAATAAATAGAAAAATAAATGTTCCCTTAGTTTTTATCTTTGGCTAGATAATATTCCTGTTGGAGAACTTAGGGGATTCTAAGGGACTCTAACTTCCTGCTTAAAACTTCCAATCATGACACATTTCTATAGAAGTTCATCCAAAGTTCTGGATATTAAATTCTTTGTGATTGTCATCCCCTGTGAAGTTAGAAGAATCAGTGATAAACAGTGACTGGAGTGGGTGTGTGGAACTTGCTGCCTCTATCATTACTTTGCAGATAATTACCTTGACCAGAAGAAGGTCCATTGTTGAGCTAAAGCGTATTTCATTTGTTTTTTTAAAAGGATAACTACCAATTATCTTGCTCTGAAATCACTCCAAATATATTTGTTATACTGAAGTACTTAGAGAAGTTTATATTTCCATGAGGGGCCTCAAAGAATAAATCATCATGTAACCCTAACACAGTTAAAAGATCCAATTAAAATTTCACCCCCTCTGGTGAGGTTCCATGATGGCTTTACCCATTCCATGCTTTTGAAGTATTTTGTCTATATTGCTGCATTACAACAAATATCACTTCATATTGTCATTAGTTGTGTGACTCTGTTCTATCTAATCTTCTATCTAAATCATTGACTCCTTAAAGCAAAAGACTATCTTTTTAAAAAACAATTCTCTCCTTTTCTTTCCCATTTCTTTGGTGAATTTTCTTCTTTATTTTGGCAGTTTGATCATCATTGTGGCATTATGAAAATAAGCTATTTTGAAATAAACCACAAACAATTTCATCAACAAAACTTGTCCTCTTTTATGGAATAGTAGTATACTAAATTTCAAATCCTCAAATAATCCTCTGGACATTGATCCAACCCAAGAAGAGTAAAAATTCACCCTAGTTATATTCTTAATTTAATGTGGTTATATTCTTAATTTAACCACATTAATTCCACTAGCAAGCTTTTTTCATCCTTTTAGGAATTTGTATTTCTAACAAAAAATACTGATCATATTTTATTAACATCTATGTACCAGTTACTTTGTATACAGGATTATTAGTCTTTAAAACAATCCTAGAAGGTAAGTATAGTTATCCTCATTTTACTGATAAAAAAAATCCATTGTCACATAGCTATTAAATGCCAGAGCTAGGATTTGAACCCAGCGATTCCTGAGTACAAAGTACTTTTTCCACTAAATCCCATTTTCAATGAGTTTGTGATGAGGGATGATTATAATCACACATGTGACATTTTTGTATTGCCGTAAAGAACGGATATAGTCAGTGGGAAGTAGCAGTTGGCTGAGTCAACTGTTTAACCAACATTTGGATTCGAGATGGTATGTTCTCATGTCTAATCCTGGGATCTCACCACTCCCCAGCTTTATTCATCCCTTTCTATGTCCTAGAGAAAGGCACAACGTGAATATAGTATATTTTCATTATTAATGTCAATTATGACAATTTCATTGAAGATTGAAAATTAAAGAATTTAATGAGACAAGTGCAGTAGGTGTTGTAATATTAGCTATAAAGAGCTTACAATATTCTATCAGGTCTGAGATACTTTTTACACCACCCCCCCCCCCCCCGCTTTATTCTGCAGCTAGAGAATCATTTGAAGATTGAAACATAAAATGAGATGACTTATGCTCACTGCCAAACCACATTTTCCTTCAGGTTTCATTTGTGCAATACAGCGATGAGGTCAAGTCTGAGTTCAAGCTGAACACGTACAATGACAAGGCCCTAGCCCTTGGGGCCCTCCAGAATATTAGGTACAGAGGAGGAAACACAAGAACAGGTATGTGTATATGTAGACCTTTACTCTTCAAGCATTTGTAGTGGCAGAACTGAGTGTATTATCTCATGCTGATATCCAGATTCTTATCAGTTGGGTGTGACTAATGGCATTTGGGTAGTTTTCACTGAAGTGACACTAAAATTTTCCATGCCACATTCTGTAGGCAAGGCCCTCACGTTTATCAAGGAGAAAGTCTTGACTTGGGAGAGCGGCATGAGGAAGAATGTCCCTAAGGTGTTGGTTGTGGTCACGGATGGTCGGTCCCAGGATGAGGTCAAGAAGGCGGCTTTGGTCATCCAGCAGTCAGGCAAGCACATACATGAATTTGATTGCACTTGCAATTTTAACATTTTTAAATGTTCACAAATGATTGCAAAAGACTAAATTTGCTGATGTTACTTTATTGTTTCTGTTTCACTCTGCACGGTATACCTTCGTAATGCTAGTTTATATTTAATCATGGAATGGTTTGCAACTGCTCAAAAATGACATGGGGTATTCTTTGTATAAGATGTGGTTCAGGATTGACAAGGGGCAAACCACATTTTCCCATACTGGCTGGAAGGCTACAGAAAGCAATGATAATGAGATGATGCTAGAGCAGGCTTCCTGCCATAGCAGAAATGAATCTTGATACTGCTTCCTGTGCAAGGAGAGAGAAAAGGAAGCCTTTAGCTTTAGCACATCTTTGCAGATGCAGACTTAATGAGTGCTAAAAGATATGTTGCAAATAAGGAGTATTGAGGTCTTAGGGAGTCATCTGTGGGATAGATCTTGCCAATCAAATATACTGAGAGCCTCCTGGTAACACTGTTCTTTGGATTAGTTATTTAAGATCATTAGAGGTGAAAGTAGATCTTTCCAGTACTTGCATTAACAGCCCCCCTACCCCCTGCTGTCCCAAGCAAGGTCTAAGGTGGATATATTTTTAGAGAGAATCTTATGCATAATTTGTTGTAGTAAATTATAAAGTAATTACATGGAACTTGTCATCTGTACATGCATGATTCTTTGGCTAAAATTATGAGTTATGATTAGTGCTAAGTCATACTGTCTTTTTTTCAATAGAGGTTGTTCTTGCTGATCTTTTATAAAATGTATTGCCATTATGTTATACACCTTACACAGATTTCTGCATGTTTGTGACTCCTGGTAGATTTAAATTTGGGCTTATAAATATTTGCTTCTCATGTTACCTTATTTATATCTAAATATATTTCTAATTCCTTATATAGCTTTTTTTCCCCTGATGTCAAATTTAGCTTTCGGAGTGAAAAATGTGCTTATTTGTCATAGCCTAAATTTGCTTATTTGTCATAGCCCGTCTGTTGCCAATGAGAGTTGTAGATTCCATTTTCAAGATGGCCAGAGTTCTGCCTTTGAGCCTGAGTTTCCTGAGAAAATCAGTTTCAAGAACCCAGATTTTAAAATAAGCCCATTCTTGACTTCTGAGTCACATAAGCTTAAAATATTAATGGCTGCAGAACTCATGTGTGTATCAGGACTGTGGATCTGTGGAAGGCAGTGTGCACCACATGAAGTCTTTCTGCTATTAAAATCTTCCTATTTGAATTGTTGGGATTTTATCTTAGGAAATCAAATTAAATGAATTCTTTAGACCAGAAAATAGAAAGACCTGGAAAAAGTATGTATTTATTAAAGAGAGTTCACGTCAAGTAAAAGGACTTGCTGCATACATTAAGAAAATACAGCATCATTTCTGATAAGAATTTTTTTGCATTGTTCTAACAACAAGGACAGAAAAAAGAGATACGTGATTCATTCTATAAATGCTACTTTGCAGGGTTCAGTGTCTTTGTAGTTGGTGTGGCTGATGTCGACTACAATGAGCTTGCCAACATTGCCAGCAAACCAAGTGAACGGCACGTGTTCATTGTGGACGACTTTGAATCTTTTGAGAAGATCGAAGACAATCTTATTACATTTGTTTGTGAAACTGCCACTTCAAGTAAGTCACAGTCAACATGGATCTATAACCTCACTTATTCTGAAAAACAATTACTTAGTAGACAATTCTATATCCTTTGTGGGATCAAGTCTGTGCATAAATAGATCCTGGGAAATCACTTGAGAACCTGATGAATCACTGTTCCTATTGTGATCATGCTAAATGTGTGCTTGTCAGAAATCCATTTTTAGCCTTGAATATGTAATTTCCTTGTGTGGAAATAAAGTGTTTCAATATATCCTTTTCCCACCACCCCAATGCCTATGACATTTGGTTAAATTAATCTCAGCCTCAAATTGCATATAGAAGGCGTTTCTGTGAGATGAAGGTTTTCCCCATTAGTAATCAATTGGTATTTGTTCTGTCAACATCCATGCTTCAAGAGAGCAGTGAAGAAAAATGGTTCCTCAGAAATTCATTTGGTTCCCATTTGTTTGTTTGGGTTTAGATTTTCAAGTTCAGCTTTTTAACTACAGTGAAGAACCAAAAATTGATTATTTAAGTCGATTTATTCTTATCACCATCCATTAACACCAATTCTTGGGGTATAGGTTATGGAGGCAATTAATCCTCCATAATTACCAGGAGGCAATTTATCCTACATAATTGATCAGGGGTCTGTGGCTAGTCCAGACCCCTGATCCTAGACAGGGCTATGCTTTACAAATATAATATTCCCCTCCATTAAACATTATTTTAAAAACAAGAACTCTGGTTAGAGTAAACAGACTTTGTTGGTTTACTATGAAAATTTATGCTGAAGTTCGGAGTGGAGCTGCACTGATGAAAGTGAGTAGGGGGCTGGAGTGGTTTCTCTTCTGTCCCAAGTAGTCCTGGATGCAGCCATCTGGTTCCCTCAGCTCTGAGGGGTCCAGAGCAAAAACTACTGCACACTTGTTACTGTTACATGGTGTTTGGTAGCCAGTGTGAGGCTTGGAGACTTGGCAGAGAAGAGGGTTGGGGATGGACAAGCTCCTCCTACCTTTGCAGAAATCTAAAATTCCCTGGGAGGGAAGTTCTTTAAATCTATTGAAAAATGTGAAAAATTCCTCCTGTAATTCTATTTTATTATTTTTAAGAGTACTGTAAAAGTCCAATTGGATTAGAGAATGTTAGGGAAATATTTGTTACACTGGTTAATAGTATAATTTCTCCTACACATAGGAAATGTACAAGAAATAATGTATAAAATATTAAATTGAGAAGTTATTTTAATAAATGAACAATGTCATTTATTACTTGAAATACGTTCATTGCTACTTTCTGTGCATATATAATTTGTACATCGTGTTGGTGAATCATACTTAAAGAACACTGTACATTGCAGGTTGTCCTCTCATTTATTTGGATGGCTACACCTCACCAGGTAAGCATTTATACTTTGGGGCAAATTAATTTCCAGATTTAAGCAATAAAATAATTAAAATGTACTCTGTTTAATATTTTCTTTTCTGATGTAAAGGTTTTAAAATGCTTGAAGCATACAACCTGACAGAAAAGAATTTTGCTTCTGTACAAGGAGTATCTTTGGAGTCAGGGTCTTTCCCCAGCTACTCAGCTTACAGGATTCAGAAGAATGCGTTTGTGAATCAGCCTACAGCGTAAGTGTGACAACAGGAGGTTTTCCTTTTCTTAAGACCTGCAAAAAGTTCTTGGAATATTTGCTGACTTCCCAGAATCCTGGGACTTTAGAATTGTCAGAAGACTGCTTATGGATGACCCTGATTGGTTTTCTTAAATACAGTTAGGCTAATTGTTTCCAGGTTACATAGTTGTTTGCACACAGGAGACTAAGACTCAGGCCTCGTTATTGCCAGATCCAGGAAGCTCATGCTGGTAACAGATTACTGACCCTTTTGAATTTAAGGCTAGAAAAGCTGTTAAAACAGGAAGGCAACTTAATATTTTGAACATCTCTCCCTGTGGTGCAGAATACTGGATGGAATAAGTGCAGACCGAGAGCATTCTTTTTAGTGTTTCCGACCTCTAGAAAATGAAAGGTAGTGTTTCTTGTCCATGATCAGACAGTTGGCATGTAGTTTTTATTGGCTGATGCTCTAGCAATCTGTTGTGTAGCTGTAGATGTTATTTTACTTCATGAATGTTTGCACCTGAGTATGATAACTGAACTCTGTATTTCTTATTCATTAAAATGAAAACTTTTTATGCTGAAAAATATGTTTGCCAATTTATGGAAAGAAAAGAACAATGAGAAATTAAGGTATTGTAAGCTCAGGACAGGGTCAGGAATGATGTCTGAAATATGAAATGCTCTGAGAAAGCTGATGGAAAATTCAGACTAAAACCAAAGCTAATTTATTTTAAGAGGCAGAGATTGTATTGTTGTAGTTTGACCACATTGTAAGTCTCTAACTCCTTTAATGGTTAACCATGTTGGCTCGGAGTTCTAGGTTTTTCAGTGAACTGTAATACCCAGTGTTTAACTCTTCCAGTCAGCTCAACATATGATTTCTACATTTTAACTTATGACAGCCTATTGTTTTCTCAAGCATCAGAACTTTTGGCTGAAAGGAAAGAAACATAAATACAATTACATAATTTTTTCACAAGCACTAATTAAGGAAGGAGAAAAATGGGCTAGGTGAGAGATGAGTTGATGTGAAGAAAATATTTTTAACATAGAATATTATAAAGATAGTTCTTGAATGTATAAAAGACATCATGTCAGCTTACCCAGAGCATATGTTTTAAAAGCAAGATGGCATTAGTGGTGTGGTATTAGGACATGAAAGCTTTGTGTCCTCTATCAAAATTCATGGAGGAATAGCTTCTTTTCTATGAGCTTATTATCTGGTTCTTTTTCTTACCTTCAGGGAGAAAGTGTTATTAAATGTTCTCAGATAGAAAACCATCAATTCCGCTTCAAAGATTCCCCCAGAACAATGATTGACTAAACTCTGGAGGGACACATGGGACCAATTTTTTTTTTGGTTTTGTCTTACAGCTGAGGGCCAAGAAACATTTCCTTTCAATCAATTCCCATCCTTTTATCATCACTAAATGTTTGCACATGTATATGGCCTTCATATTTAAAATGGATTTTGTTTTTGGGAATATATGAGCTCTGGGGGTGATTTATTTGATTTCAGGGGAGAAATTTGGAAGTGTAAAAAGTATTACTGATAGGGAGGGAGAGAGAAATTAAAACCTTAAGCCATTTTATGATCTCATACAGCTGACATTGGAAATTAAGTATATTTAGTAAGATTCATTCTCTTTAAATGATACCCATAGTCATAATGTTTATCATTCTAAAATTATCATATAATTTTATAATACTCTGTGTCTAGAAAAATTAGTTATTAATAGTAGGATAAAAGACTATTTTGTAATTTCCCAGACTTTTGTGACTTTATCAAATTAGAAATAATCGATTATAATTTACATAACTGGTCTTTAGTGCTTGTTCTTTTGATGTGCTTCCTAAATTTTTCTCCTTCTAAGGAGAAGTCAGAAGGAGCCAGATTAGTATAAATAGCCTCTAATACTACCCATATGAGATTCTGGTGCAAAGATTTAAAAGAGTATCTGTTCTTGATGTTAAAGCAATCAATCTTTCTTTCTTCCTTTCTTTTTTTCTTTCCTCTCCTTTTTCTTTCTTTTGTTTTATCCAACAGAGACCTACACCCAAATGGACTCCCTCCTTCATACACGATTATATTATTATTCAGACTTCTCCCAGAAACTCCCAGTGACCCTTTTGCAATTTGGCAAATCACAGACAGAGACTACAAACCACAAGTTGGAGTGATTGCAGATCGTAAGAATTTTTATCTTAAGGCACATGCATACTTAGTTTTGATTATGTTTTTCTTTTCTCTTTTAAAAAACTTTCTGAATATAGACTATATATATATTTATTTGATATATACTTTTATGTTTGAACTTTTCCAAGTACAACACATCAGTAAATATCCTAATTGCATTTTATCATAACTGAAATTATTATATTTTTAAAGAAATCTTTCCAACAAGAATTATTTGCTAATACTTTAAATAAAAATTATACAATGCATATGATTTAATAACACTTTTATGTTGATTACAGCTTCTAGCAAGACTTTATCATTCTTTAACAAGGATACAAGAGGTGAGGTGCAAACGGTTACATTTGACACAGAAGAAGTAAAGACATTATTTTATGGAAGTTTTCATAAGGTAAAAACATAAGATTATTTGAGTCTTATTTCTAGAAAAAAATAAAACAAATTTATTATTTATTAAAATGTCATGTTAAATTGGCAGAATTATAACTATGTCTTTTAAAAGTAAAATCTTGTTTTAGAGAATTTGGTTAATTCAAATAATATTTAAAATAAAACAATATACTAATCAAGAGACAACGAGTAATATTTTGATTTATTTTTAATGCTTATTTCTTTTTAAAATTTGAATCATACTATATATAATATTATCCACCTACTTTTCTGCTTACCATTTGGTTATGAATCCTTATGTTATCTAGTTTGAAAAGCTTAATTTTAGTGGATTATATTTTAATTGATAATATTTCTTCTGCTTGCTTTTTATTGAAAAGTACAAACATGCCAGTGAAATGCAGAAATTGATATTTCTTCTGCTTGTATTTTATTGAAAAGTACAAACATGCCAGTGAAATGCAGAATAATTATTTGTATCAATCCAAAAGTTATCAATATCTACCAAAATAATTAAGATAAATGTTTATGAGATTAATTTTTATGTGAACACACTTATTCTTTAAAAACACAATTCTCTAGAAAATCTTATTAAAAGTTCTAAGATGCATTCTAGGGATTGTCTATTCTTGATCATCTTAATCAATTTTCTGTATGTCAACATCCAGCAGATAGTAGAAACCTTTTTTTTCAGGTTTCTAAAGGACAATTCGTTGACAAATAAGAAGCACTTCTTACTTAGAAAATACTGAAGTTAGAAGCATTAGAAATAAAGAGAACGATCTAGGTTAGGAATGGAAGTTAGGAATAGACTTTTTAAAAAAACTTCTATTTTAAGTTCGGGGGTATGTGTGCAAGATGTGCAGGTTTGTTACATGGGTAAACGTGTAATGGGGGTTTATCATACAGATTATTTTGTCACCCAGGTATTAAGCCTAGTATCCATTAGTTATTTTTTCTGATCCTCTCCTTCCTTTCACCTGACACCCTCTGATAGGCCGCAGTGTGTGTTGTTCCCCTTTATGTGTAGGAATTGACTTTTTAATAGTATTTCTTCATCCATTGGATTATGTTAACAGGAATACCAGTTGTTGCACAGATGCTTTAAAATTTCTCCAGTGTGGCATGTAGAAAGATTAGCCCTTATACATAAAAGACAGATGTTTCCAGTTCAAGCTGATTCTCTAGTGAAAATTGAAGAAATTTCTTCTACCTGAGTAGATTTAGCAGTATTTCTTACTGTTTCTACTCCTGAGGAATCTTGCTTTCTTTCCAGAGTGTTGTTCTTATTCATTAATCAGATTTTTGATAAGGATGGTAAAGGACTCTCCTCATCAAGCTCAAGGAAGCTTCAATGTACATATTAGTGATAACAAAAAAAAAGGAAAAACAAAAATCCCTGAGTACAATCGTATATCTACTTAAAGGTTTACAGACCTCCATAGTGAAGTGCAGTAAAATAAATGCCTCATCAGAAAAGCAAGTTCTAGTTTAGCAAGTGTTATTGGCTTCAACTGATCTTTATCTGATCTTAGATGTTGAATCTGGCAAAGGTCTTATGAACTTTTGTGGCTCAGTGAAACTTACATTTGAGTAACTTGCTAAAAAGGACTATTTTTATTTTTCCTTTCATAACCACTGAAGATATTGAGAATCTGATCATCCACTAAACCACTGATAACCATTTGGTAACTGTTATTTTAAAATTTCCAACTGTCATGGAATGCTTCATTTTATCTAAAAATTTTAAAAGGCAGTATTTTTTAGAGGTCTGTAGTGATATTAATGATTGCAAATCAGACAATTTTTTTTGACATTCTCTTCTTTATACCATTTGCCTCCCCAGAAAGGCATTTGCATTCTTGGGTTTTATATAATGCCTATTTTTTCTCCTCACAAGCTCTGTCTTTTCTTTCCAAATTCTCTACCTTCTTCTTTGTTTTTTATTTTAATAATCTTTCTTTTAGTTTCTCCTTTATTCCCACTGTGCTCTTTTTTCTCCTCCATTCCTTAAACCCGTTCTTTCTTTTTAAACAGCTTTATTGAGATGTCATATAGAAAAATTATGTATACTTCAGCTGTATAATGAGATGTTCCGATATACACATACATTGTGAAATGATCTCCACAATCAAGCTAATTAACATATCTATTACCTCTACAGTTACCATTGTGTGTGTGTGTGTATGTGTTGAACCAGTTTAATCTAAGATCTAGCATCTTGCAAATTGCAAGTATAAAATACCCCCATCCCATTGACCCACTCTCATCTCATCAATTCAAGTACCACCTTCAATCACTCTCAGCTGTTCACATTTTTTAACTGAGCCAGGGATTCAAGCCCTCTTTCTTCACTTTCTGTCTAATTCCTGAATTGAAGTTTTTCAAACTTGGGATGAGAATGAGCAATATTTCAAGAGCAGGAAATTAGTGACAGGGAGAGGGAACTTTGGGGAGAGGGATTAACTAAAATAGTTTAATTAAGGAATGACAGACAGTTATCCATTCCTGGGGATTCTCTTGAAAAGCTTTTTTTGTGTCTCCCTTCTATTGTTGAAAGATGACATGGATTCATGTGAGACATTTATAATAAGAAAGAGAACTAGAATGGCAGAGTCTGGGAAGGGAGATGAGTGACAAGAGGGTCCCTATTTTTTTCTACTGGTCTGGGACCAACAACACATCATTTAGGAAATAGATTGGTTACTCTACACACTTGGCACAATGATCTACAGATGAAGGGCCCAATCTGAAATGTAACTATGCATTTGTTTAAACTGCAGTAAAACACACTGAATACCTTATAGCAAAATGTGCTTTTAGAATGTGTTTCTCTATGGTTAGCATTCAATGACAAGTGTTCCTGGAATAATTTTGTCACAAATTAAAAATTTTGAAATAATTTTTCTGGATACTGTGGTTTTTCACATGACTTGTCAATGTTTGCATCTGTGGTTGTTCATATATGAGCCAAAAAGTTTTGGTTCTTATTAGATAAAAAATATCCTAGCATGGTGTTCTTCTTGAGTTCAGTATTAGTTGATTGTCCTGGGGGCATTTAAACTTTATTTTTAGTAAGTTATGTATTACTTTTATATAAAAGAAATATGGAATTTATATTTATCACAGATGCAGTAAACTTATGGTTTGGCGGTGATTCCATGTGGGAAAAATATTTAGTTTAAAAATACTTTAGAAATTATTCTTATGCTTACTGACTGACAGCATTTAAGGGAATTTCTGTTCCTTTTAATTTGCTGCCAAACTTTTCAAAGTCATCGTCAAGGGCTTACTTGAGTATTTGTGCTGTGATAAGTAGAAACTCTGAGCATAACTATAAAGACAAGGATTACCCAGGACCATTCTTTACATTGTTGAAATACAAACCTTTTATTAATTATCCATACTAATAGAGTTGTTAACATTCTGTGTGTCTTCAGTAGCAAATGAAAAATAAATCAATATAAACTTCTTTCCTTAAAAGAAAATTGAATCCTGAATTCTATTGATTTCCAGAGTTGAATCCCTATAGAAGACATGTGCTAGTTCTTTACTGTATGAGGTATCTATATGGTATGCAGATTATTTCTGCCTGAGATTGGGGAACAACAGACTGAAAGTTGAATTTAGTAAAATTAGTGGAAGACATCTGAAATTTCTTTGTAGTGAATATAATAGTATATACATGATTTATTAACCTCTACTTGGGTAGCTCTTTATAGCTTACAAAGTCATTTCATCTACTATATCCTCTCTGGTCATCTCAGTAAGAGTAGATAGTGGGAAAATAAGAAATTATGCATGTGTATGTGTTCGTAGGAAACTGAGACCAGAGGTTAAGTGGCTTGTCTAATTTCATATTATTAGCAAATGATTTCATCAACATTGCCAACTGCTCTTGGATTTTCAGAGTAAGACTTTTGATTTAGGATGAGAATAGCTTAAAAAACTTCAAAAAAATCTGATCTAAACTATGCAGAGTCAGCTAATTTTTTAGTGTAGAAATTTTATAATGGAAACAAATTATCTTTTTAGGTTCATATTATAGTGACCTCAAAAAGTGTTAAGATTTACATTGACTGCTATGAAATTATAGAAAAAGACATCAAGGAAGCTGGAAATATAACAACTGATGGTTATGAAATTCTTGGAAAACTCCTTAAAGGGGAAAGGAAATCAGCCGCAGTGAGTAAAACATTTTTATTTCTCTTGGTACCTTGTGTTAAGATTGAAATGGCATTTTTCTAAACAACTCCTTGAGTTTTATTTTATTCTATTTTTCTCAGTGAGTTTTAAGTTGTCAAATTTCTTGGTCAGATCAAAACATTGGAAGAAGTACATTGAGAAAATTTGTCCACAGAACATAATAATGTGCTTTAACTACTTGCTAGAAACAAAATAAGATGTCAAGGCACCAGGGAACACCATGTAGTCATTTTGAAACAGGATCAAATTGGAGAACACCACACAAAGAGTTGCCAACATACCCAGTGAAATAGAAAATAGTTCCTATTTTGTTCTTCAGCAATAATTGTTAATACAGATTTGTACAATCAGGATATTAAGCATTTGGGGACACTAGTTGCAACTTTCACCAGAGCCCACATTTGCTCACAGAGGAGCCATTCGGCTGCCTGTATCAAAAGGATCAGTGGAGTAGGGCAGCCAGCTGACCCCATTACTCACAACTTTCACTATCTCAGGTTTGAGGCAGGAGTGTGCCAACCCCATTTACAATGCTATCTAGTAGGGAAAATTTAAATCTAAAGTTGTCATCATACCAAGCTAATTAAATTCATATTAAATGTCAATCAAAGCCAGGCACCATTGCTCATGCCTATAATCCCAGCATTTTCAGAGGCCAAGGAAGGAGAATTACTTAAGGCCAGGAGTTCAAGATTAGCCTAGGCAACATAGTGGGACCCTGTCTCTATAAAAAAGAAAAAAAAAACCAATCAGCTGAGTGTGGTGGCATGTGCCTGTATTCCTAGCAACTTGGGAGGCTGAGGTGGGAAGACTGCTAGAGCCTAGGAATTTGCAGCTGCAGAGAGCTATGATGGCATCACTGCACTCCAGCCTGGGTGACAGACTGAGACCCTGTCTCAATCAATCAATCAATCAATCAATCAATGTCAATCAATAGACCTATTGTCCTAAAAGCAAAGCTAGCCTGTTTGGCTTCTATAGTTATTATTTTAAAAATGGCTTTATTTATTTACTTTAGCTTTCTTCCATGGACAGGATTTTCTTCTAGATTCAAAAGGAAAATTTTTATTCCACAATATAGAAACAATTAGTTCAAATGTAATAGAATTTTGATTAAAATCCAAACCTTCTGTTGAATATTGAATCTGATATTTAAGTATAACAATTACATCAGGTTTTTAAAAGAATAACATTGTCTAAACAACTTTTTACTTTTTATCAAAAGTAGTTTATTTTTAAACTGTAGAAAGATATAAAATATATGCTATCTTGAAATAGTTGAGGATATCAGAAAAGTTATTGGTCAAACCCTTGGTAATAATTTCTAAAAAGAAGAGCATCAATTGTAGAATAAGTGAAGAATTGTTTCTTTAATTTACTTTAATGTTACTTTTCTATAAGGGTGGGCTCTTAAAGCTTGATGTAGGCTGAGTGTGGTGGCTCATGCCTGTAATCCCAGCACTTTGGGAGGCCGAGGCGGGTGGATCATTTGAGGTCAGGAGTTTGAGACCAGCTTGGCCAACATAGTAAGACCCTGTCTCTATTACAAAAACAAAAATTAGCTGGGTGTGGTAGTGGGCGCCTGTAATGCCAGCTAATTGGGAGGCTGAGGCAGGAGAATCTCTTGAACTCAGGAGGCAGAGGTTGCAGTGAGCCAAGATCACACCACTATACTCCAGCCTGGGCAACAGTGAGACTCCATCTCAAAACAAAACAAAAACAAAAAGCAAATTTGATTTAAATGTGTGTGGGCTTCAAATTCATTTAATTATAGAAATTAATATTCTCTTAAAAAATAACACAAGGCTGGGCACCATGGCTCATGCCTGTAGTCCTAGCACTTTGGGTGGATCATTTGAGTCCAGGAGTTCAAGACCAGCCTGGCCAACAGGGTAAAACCCCGCCTCTATTACAGAATACAAAAAAATTAGCTGGGCATGGTGGTTCATGCCTATAATCCCAGCTACTCGGGAGACTGAGGCACGAAAAGCATTTGAACCTCGGAGGCAGATGTTGCAGTGAGCTAAGATCCCACCACTGTACTCCAACCTGCGCAACAGAGTGGGACTCTGTCTCAAAAAAAAAAAAAAAAAAAAAAAAAAAAGAAAAAAGAAAAAAAAAAGAAAATACCTAACAAACAAGTGGAACGAAACTCACTCAAACATTGCATTTCAGCCAAAGAGGTGAATCAAGAGTGGGAATCTCACATACACCTTTCACTTTTCTATCTCTTTCTCGTAGACATATGTTCAAACATCGCATTTTGGCCAAAGAAGTGAATCAGGAGTGGGAATCTCACATACATGTTTCACTTTTCTATCTCTTTCTCGTAGGCATATGTTTTCATGTTCTTTCCTCATGAAGTAAGGATCACATTGCTCTCAATGGCTCACACCCTTGAGAGAGTATGTGTGAGAAGTTGGCAATGTTAAAATGTGGAAGTGCCAATATAAAATGTTTTTCATGCATCTTTAGCTGATGTTGCTGTTGGTTGTTTGCAGTTCCAAATCCAGAGTTTTGACATTGTCTGCAGTCCAGTGTGGACCAGTAGAGACAGATGCTGTGATATTCCCTCTAGGGTAAGTAAAACAGAATTGAATTCTGCCATGGCTTTAACAGTCCCCCAGGAATAAACCCTTGTGCCTGGGAGAGGAAGTAGCACTCCACAGTTGTATCTTCAGGATGGAGCTAAAAGACACGCAATGTGTGGGTGCGCACCAGCTACTACAGAAAAGCCAGTGCCTGTGTGATCCCTCCCTCACAAGCTGGTAATACACAGACTGTATCTGGAAATTCTCCGTAAGAGAAAAGTCCTGCTGAGTTAATGTGTTTGATAAGCCCACTTACTGTAAAGCCCTCTTATTGCTTGTAAAATATCAGCATTTTACAAAACAAGCCAGCACCTTTCTGGATGACTAAGGTTTTTTAGATGGTAGAAATAACCATAGTATTTCTTTTTGAGATGATGACTTTTCTTTAATAGTATCTATGTAGGTGGTAATAGTTACAAAGTTGAATGTTGGTGATGGATTTGAAGCTTTTGGCCAGCAAAGACCGACATACATCCACAGGAAGTGTGTGCATTATTTATTCAGCAAATATTTATTGAGCACCTATTATAAGCTAGGCACCAATAAGCCAGTAAAAAGTGAGTATTCCAGTGAAAGGCACTGGGAGAGACAGAATTAATAAGGACATATATACTATATTATTGAGTGAAAGTCCTAGGATGCATAACAAATCAGGGCAAAGGGACAGACAGTGATGGTAGGTAGTAGCAGCCCTCAGTGATAAGGGGAGATTTAAGCAGAGACCTGAATGAAGTGAGGGACAAAACAATGTGGATAATGGAGAAAGAGGAAAGAATTTTGGATTTTTTTCCAAATGGGAATTGATATTTGAGATACACAACAAGTCTCTAACACTGGATTAGAGGAAATTGGATTAAATTACCAGAGATCTCAGTGGTCTTGTAAACATTTCTTTGTCAGTGAGGTTTCCTAACATAATGCATAAAATAAAGACATAAAGGAGCACAGCAAGTTTCAACATAAGACTATTCATAATGATAATTAAAATTATTTCTTTAAGTTGGGAAACAGACTTCCTTGTGCATGTAAGTGGGGGTGGGGATGGGAAGTCATTTTTTTCCTCTAAATTTAAAGGTAAATATTCTTTTCAAAATTTCAGAGAGATGAGGGAAAATGCCCTGCTTTTCCAAATTCTTGCACTTGTACACAGGACAGCGTTGGACCTCCAGGACCTCCAGGCCCTGCAGTAAGGAAATTGAAATAGTTCCTCTGGTTTTTCCTTTGAAATCTTTAGAGTGATTATCTATTTGCCAATATGGAGTCAGTAAAATACTTCAATTCATCCAGGTTTTCTAGGATAGAGCAAGCTAAATTGCAGACCATCTTTTTAGTATATTTGGACATCTGAAATGGAGTAAATCGGGAAGAATATTTGATTCTGACATTTGACATATTTCTTCAGCCATGCAAGAATGATAATATTGGCTAGTCTTTAGGAGATTTTTTCTTAAAGATGTGAACCTGGATTTCCATCTGTAATTACATGATTGAAAATTCCTTACGTCTCCTGAAAGCTTCTTATATGTTTGGTATAAAGCCACAGCTGAGAGGCTGACCCAAGAACAACTTGTCGAGAACCTAGAACATGTGCATCTTATGTAGCAGACATATCATGAGAATAACATATAGAGAGGGTAATTTGGGTTTGGAATAACTTGAGTGAGAAGACTATGACCAGATTTATGCATTGGTTGGGAGGGAAAGCCAAGAAAGTGCAAGGCAAAACATTGAAGATTGCAGTGATAGAGTTCATTGATCAATGTGAAACCCCTTGAATTAGTCTATCCAGTATCTGATCTGGGCCAGTTTTGAGGATAGCTCTAATCTCCCTTGGCTTCTTTTAAGAAAATATGTAATTAACACAGGAGGAGCTCAGGGATTCACAGAACATGAAAATTTACTATTCTTGGGTCATAGCAAATAATGTAGACCGATTTTAAGTTAATTACAAGCCAGCTCCTCATATATAGAATCAAAATGTCACTGGGATTACCATTCTTTTTTTCTAGTAACAGTGATTTATATTTATAGTCATGAAATTATGTCCTGGATGTGACTTAGATGTTTTTGAGATGTTGGGATTTTTTCCCCTGTAGTTGTGAGGTAACATGCTTGGATGTTACTGTGATATTTATTTCCACTTTGTTCAGTTGTTTCTGAATTCCTGTTAAGTACATGTTCTCATACTCTGAGCGATTTAAGGTACTCTTCTTTTTGCCCATCATTTTCCCCAAGGAATGTAATTCACATAAATCCAAAGCTCATTTTTCTCTTTATTGTATACAACTAGTATAATGTTTGCTTTTCCCAATAAACCTCAAATTTTCAAATGAAAATTTGAAATTTGAAATATAATTAAAGACACTCAGAATGTACAAAGTTTTGAAATTCTCTTGCCTCACATATTTGTATGACATGAAATATTTGCTTCAATATTTTGCAAGCAGCTGTAGAATAATAATTGTCTGGAAATTGCACTTTTTCTTGAAGAACTTTTTGTATATCAACTTCTTCCTATTTTCCTATGTTCACACTACTATGTGCTCTATGTATTTTAGGGAGGGCCTGGTGCTAAAGGTCCCAGAGGTGAAAGAGGTATCAGTGGGGCAATTGTAAGTATATTTTAGAGTGCATTTAAATTTTTATCTATATGTTGAAATCTGGTTGTTCAAATTTTCACAAAGGGGGTATGTGATCTTGAGCAAGTCAGCTCAGGTTCAGTGTGCCTCAGGTAATATAATTACCTCTGTCTTATCTCTGGATGTCATAATGATGGATTAGACTAGCCAGAGAAAGAAATGCATAGGATGCATGTCATAGCTGTAACAATTACACATGGGGAAGCTGCAGAAGATCTTTAAGGCCTTGGCCAGAACATGGGGAAGCAGAGGGGGTACCCACACCCCACAGGGAGCAGAGACCCGCTAGAGAGCTGGAGCCTGTTGGGAGCACTGCTGCTGCTTTTTTCACCAGTCTCAGAAAAAAATGCTGAGTGGCTGCGTATGTGCTCACAAGGGGTCACCTGCCCCTTCTGCCAGCTCCACACTGGTTTTCTGTAAGACAACTCAAGCTTCTCAGGGGAATATTTTATGAAGATAATGTGTAGTTTTTGGTCATAATATAATTAATGATAAAATAACCCCATTAGGAAAGGGCAAGATTAGGATGCTAACCCAGGCCTGATGCCAAGGTTGTGCCTTTTCCATCTAGACAGATTGTAAAAGAGCTCCAGCACAGGGCACCTCATCCATGGGCATCTTTTCTTTCCTTGCTTGATTTATATATCCTTTAGTCCCAGAAATAAGCTGAAGTCTAAGAGAAATGAGGACTAGCTTAAAATAAATCAAATCCAGTGAAACTTAAGCATTTAATCTCATATAAATCTATGAAAATTAATATATGAATATATTATATGCAATGTATTTTATTTAAAAAATCTATTTCTAATAGGACTTTTATGGAAATGTAAGTGTTCTTGTAAATTTATTGTACTTTTCAATAGTAAAGGGAAGAAATTACATTAATGAATATATTCATAGATGTAGATTCTTAAAAGTTTACAAAGATTATATGATTGATGTCTTAGAGTTATGATGACAAGTGTCTGACTAAATGTCAGCACTGAAAAGGTATTACATTACTTTGTGGTTGTCTCTCTCTTGTGTATTTTAGGGGCCCCCTGGTCCTCGTGGAGACATAGGTCCTCCAGGCCCCCAGGGTCCTCCAGGCCCTCAGGGACCCAATGGACTCTCTATTCCGGGAGAGCAAGTAAGCACAAAGCCTTTCTGTATTAAATGAGAATGGTGGATAAACATTTAGTTAAATGAATCTTTTCTACATTTTGCCAAATCAAATGTTTTCTCAGATAATTCAACGAGGTTAGTCACCGAGATAGCAGCCTCTATGATGACTGTTATTTTAGATACGTAAATAGACTATGTAATAATATAAAACTGTGTAGAAAAAATTACTGCTACTTATTTGACTTTATTAAACATTTTCTTATAAGTAAAGTAGATATCCCCTATGTTAAACTATATTCTTTTAAGGTAGGTATAATATCCCATAATTATATAAAATTACCCCATAACATTGTAAGTAGAAATTATAACACAGCATTTGTAGTTTAAAGAGTGAGCATTAATTCAAAAAAGGTTTATTCATCTCCTTTCAAAAATACCCTTCTGTGCTCATTCTGAACGCTTACACTGGATTTATGAAGTGATGAAGATTTCATAAGTGACTCATGTCTTCCTTTTTTGCTTAATCTCTGTGAAACGCCTGAGAACTGTTTTCCCATTGCTCACTCTAGGGTCGCCAAGGGATGAAAGGTGATGCTGGAGAGCCAGGACTTCCAGGCCGAACAGTGAGTTGGTCTCTAAGTTGCCCTGTCATGTGCTATTTGAAAATTTCCTTTTCTAGTGCCTCAAAAGGTGAACCCAGATTAAGTAGCAAAGCAGAAGCCTGGATATGTGTTTCACCTCATTTCCATTTCATACCCTGGTCTTAGCTTTCAAGTTGGTGCTATTCAATTCAGGTATCTGCTTGTTGACTGAGCATCTACTGTATGCTTGGCAATGTGCTTGGCTCTGTTCTCCTGTTTCTATTCAGAGTCTCTGGAATTAAAAAAAAAATTTGGAAAATAACAAGGATTCTCTCCCACACAGGAAGTATATTATAATGTTTCACTTGTTTGTTTCCTTCTGTGCAGGGAACCCCAGGATTACCTGGCCCACCAGGACCAATGGGACCTCCAGGAGACAGAGTAAGTTTTCTTGAGCAGGCTACAATGATGTTGGAAATGATGTCACGTGGTTGCCTATTAATTAAGAACCCTTCAAAATCCAGTTTGCAAGGCTGGTAATGTATCTTGTGGAAAGCTGCAAAGCTGCAAAGCTAATGTCAGTGGACCATCCAACATCAGATCAATCTCAAGGTCTTTGAAATAAAGTGGTGGGACTCCAGGGGAGTCTTTGAAATTTTAATTTTCAGAAAATTTCTTACCATATCATATTCATAAAAAGAAGTCCAGAAAAGGAATTTTAGCTGATTAAAAAGAGATTCAAGAATCTCAGCAAATTGTTTTAAATCTTAAAATTAAAATCTTAGTTGTGAGGCAGCTTTTCTGTAACCATGAGGGTAGCCTTGACTCCCATAGCACTTTCTACAAACTCAAGACATCCTGTCTACACCTTTAGAACTCAAATACCACTTCTAGGCCTTGATGGTGGGGTAGACAGCTGGTATTTAGTAGGGAATTTGCCTGTTGGTAGCAGCTTTCAGGTTTGGTCTTGACTTAGCATGAAAGCAGTACAGGAAACCCAGTCTTCTCTAGGATAAGTTAATAAGAAGCATGGTGAACATGACCTCTATGTTCTGTTCATCAATAATGTGAAATATTTGGTTCCATAGGAGACCACAAATGCTTTAATAAAAAGAACCCAGAAATTTTAAGAGTTTCTCAGAACAAAGGAACTAATGACTTTTCAGCGTCTTATGGTTCCAATAATAGTCTGAGAGTAGTTTGTATTTTGATTAATCAATCAAGTTAAAATATATGACTAGCAGCAGGATCTGAGGAAGCCAGTACTATAACAGCTGTCACTAAACATAAATCTATCAACCTTAACACCTCCAAGACACCATTGGGCAGAGAGGTAGGCCATTCAGAGGGAGCAAAGATTTGCCCTAAGATAATACAAAATGGTAGATGATATGCCAGTGAACTTTATTTGTTCCCATGCCTCCTTTTGAGTTTGGGGGAGAGAAAAGAGAGAGGTCAAAGAGAAAACTGTATTTTCTGGGATATGGGATGTGGAGGTAGTTCTGACATACACATCTTCTGACTCTTTTGAGACTGGCACTTTAGGTTTTTTTTTTGAATTCTTATTTTACAGTAAAGGACAACAGTGAGAGTACAAGGGTGACAAGTCAGTCTTCTTTATTAGAAAATAAACCCCAGAATATTGCAGCTGAGAAGTGGCAATGGGCTGACTTGCTTGCTGCTGCTACGACTGAAACCTTGTTTCCATCACATCCACCCCAATGTAGGCTTCATGCAGACACACGGCGGGTTCCCTAGCACACTTCCCAGCAGGGCTATCTTTCTGGACTGGTGCTCAGACAGCCATCACCATCAGGCAGCATAATTGCATCCCTGAAAAGTAAGGGACTGGAAGGGACTGTGCTCTTCCATTCTCAAATTCTAATCTGTGTCCAGCTTTGTGGTGAGGCCACCCTGGGATGAGGGCAAGAGAACTTTTCAGGAAACTGTTCTCCCTTTTCCTTCACAGCCTGTGTACCTACCTACTGCTTAGTAAACTACCACTAATGCAAAAAGGAGGGTGCATAGCTGGTGGGGTATCAACAATTTTAGAACATTAGAGAGACTTGGAGTATGGGAATCTCAGCTGAAACAAAACAAAACAAAATGTGAACTCAGTAGTGGAAGTGAAGAGAAGGAAGCACAAGAGATCAAGGCCAAGGGTTGTGGTGAGGAATGAAGACTTGTTAGCAGGATCAAGTAGGGAGAAACAAGATACAGAGATTGTCTTCAGCAGAGACGATTTTTGAAATGAGGCACAGTGCTGGGGGCTATTAGAAAGTAAAAAAAGAACCACATATACAGGTATCTGTACATGTGTATCTATGAAAATGGCCATCAGTCTTCTCAGCCCCCTCACTTGGGTAGAAGTGGAAATAACTGCTGCGGCTTGCAGCAAAAAATGAAGAATAAAATAAAATTGTGGCACAAAGTTCTGCAGATGGCATAGTGGGTAGCCTTTTTGAGTACTTCATAATAAATCTTCTTCACTCCAATTTACGAATATATTTCCTCTAAAAGGAAATGGTTGATCAGAAAGTTCTTAGACTGACTAAAGGAGGATTAATTATTTAGAAATATAATATTTACGATAAAAAATGAAAAAGAACATCCTATATAGTAGTTGGAGAAACTTGGGTGGAAGAAATTTTATTCCAATTGTCCAAGCAATATTATAGGGAATTTTTTTCTTAAGTGGCCCTTAGAAGTGATATTGGTGTTACATCAGATAGGCTTAGGATCTGTTTTTTGTTAATCAGGCCTAGATCTTCCGGAAAACAATCTGAAATCTTATCCCTAAAAGTTTCTGAAAAAAGTTTTTTTGGGGGGAAGTGGAATATTTCCAACAAATGTAAAAAGAATAATTTAAACTTCTATGGTAAAGTCAATGTGCTAATAAAAAGTGTGGCTAGTTAATTCAGGAAGAGATCCAAATGGTCAACTTTTGTGAAAATCCAAGAATATGGATGAAATGATTACTTTCATTCTCTGCGGAAAATGAGACAAAAATCTCTGACAGAGGAATGCAACAACTCTAAAAAATGACCTGACTCAGAAATCCTCGGCTGGATTTCAGAGATCTGCTGTTGAGAGTGAATGCTAACTGGGTAGCAGGATGACTCATTCCAGGCAGAGGTCATTTGGCACTGTACAGAGAGAGAGAAAAAATAACATATAAATGCGGGCGCACGAGCCAGAGATCAAGCCTGTGGGGAGATGTGCTCTGTTCCTGCCTGGTGAACTGATGCTTAGGCAGTTCTGGCCTTTGTGTGTATTGAAGAGAGACAGAGCACTACAAAAATTAACTGCTTATTATCAGGATTGAGGATTTCCTCTCTTTTGAGTGGAGGGCAGTTAAGACAGCTTTGCCTCTGTTTTTTTTTTGAAATAGGGTCCCACTGTGTCACCCAGGCTGGAGTGCAGTGGTGCGATCACAGCTCACTGCAGCCCTGACCTCTCGGGCTCAAGTGATCCTTCCACCTTAGCCTCCCAAGTAGCTGGGACCACAGGTGTGTGCCACCATGCTTGGCTACTTTTTTTCTTTCACTTTTTTTAGTGACAGTGTCTTCTTATGTTGCCCAGGCTGGTCTTGAACTCCTGGGCTTAAGCAATCCTCCTGCCTTGGCCTCCCAAAGTGCTGGGATTGCAGGCATGAGCCATTGCACCCAGCCCAGCTTTGCCTCTTTTGGGAGAGGAAGAAAGAAATTCACCAGGAGTGGAGACATAAATAGTCCTGCTCTAACTGTCTGACAGTTGCTCAGGAAATGAGGAAGGGAGTTTTCTAATTAGGTGGTCAGGATTTTCCATATAGACTTCTCTATGTCTGTATGTATGGCAGGGTATGAAGACTTGAGAGCATGTGTTAAAATAATTTTATTATTTATGTTTAATGTATATTCTTAGATAAGGGTGAATTTAAATGTGTAGTAAACTTTCATGTTAAGTATTTACTACAGAGCTTAATATTTGCATATTTGGTAAAGGAATGTTTTATAAAATTTGATGATTCCATCTTAAGGAAATTTTAGGCTTTAGAACATGATGTATTGACCAGTACATATTATAAATATTCTATTAAATATATGGTTAAAATATCTGGAAGCTGTGGTAAAAGCAATAGGGAGAAATTCTTATTGTTTTGTTGGGGCTAAAGGGTGCTGATATGATGGAAGAGAATGAAGGTGCAGAGAACGCACCAAAGGGAAAAATGAATTTCTAAGCTGAGAGTCCAATTCCCAGCAGACAAAGGAAGACTCTGCCACCATAGTATCATCTTTTATGATACCGCTTGCTTTTCTCAGTAACTTTCCTTTCCTCTCACCTGCATCCTTCCCGGGCCAGCCTGTGGACATTGACTTTTCCATAGAATGGGTAAATCTTCCTTTAGACTTCTTTATGCTATTACAAAAACAAAAAATAATATCTTCATGAAGGGAATCTGCCTTCCTGGGAGAAGATTAGTTTGGCTCTTAAAATTGTTTTATGTATAACTATACAAGTGAATGAGCATAGAAATTAATTATTCAGTAAAAGGCATAAACTGAAAAGATTTTTTAATTTTTTAATTTTATTTTTTTTGCTGTTTGTCTTTTTATTGAAAGCTTACCTCCCAAACAGCATGTTGGGCTAAATCCTTCTCTTCAGCCTTCAGCTTTAGCAACCTGTTTAGCATCTTTTCTTTTCACTTGCTTATGACCTCCCTAACTGTAATTACTTTCATTTTTACAATAGGGCTTCACTGGAAAAGACGGTGCAATGGGACCCAGGGGCCCACCAGGGCCGCCGGTAAGAACTAAATGTGTCTCATTTTTGTGCCCTTCACTCCCACCCTCTCACCTCATTTTGCTGGTAACCTGCCTTTGAAGCACATTCCATCTTTGCTGTGGAGTATATCATTGAGGGAACTGTATTTTTATTTACCTACATCAAAATGTGCTAGAGAAAACAGATGTGTTAAAATACAGAATCTTTCAGTTTAATCAAGTTACACTTGAGAAAAAGAAAAAGAAATCCCTAACTAACTGGCTACCAGCTGGTTGGTGCCTCAGTTTCTTCATCCCTACATTAAGTGGTTGGGTTTTATAACCTCGGTGGTTCGGTTATTTCCTGTTACAGAATTTTAAGAATCTGTGCCTATAACATTTAAATTTCAAGAACTTTATTATTGAACAGCCATCAGTTGTTCTGAGGAAGTCAGTTTTATCTACAACTAAAAGGGTCTTCAACGTAAGATATTGGGAAAATACTGAAACTAATGATTTTGAAACTGGCATCTGTATACTTGCATCCAGGTGAGATCGCAGTAAAATTGTTTGAGGTGATGGATAGCCTCCATGTCTGTGTGGCAGGATACTCAAGAGCATATGTTAAAATAATTTTATTATTTATGTTTAAAATATAGATCTTTAGGTAATGGGGGATTTAAATGCACAGCAAACTTTCACGTTAAGTATTTACTATAGAGGTTAACATTTGCATAATTAATGGAGTAAAGGATTGCTTGACAAAATCTGAACATTCCATTTTAAGAAAATTTTAGGCTTTAGAACATGACATATTGGCCAGTACATATTATAAACATTCTATTAAATATAGGGCCAAAATGTCTGGAAGCTGTGGTAAAAGCAACAGGGAGAAAATCTTATGATTTTGGTGGGGTTAAGGGTGCTGACATGATGGAAGGGAATGAAAGTGTGGAAAATGCTCCAAAGGGAAAAATGAATTTCTAAGCTGAGAGTGCAATTCCCAGCAGACGAGGGAAGACTCTGCCACCATGGTGCCCAACTTAGCACAAAACTGGCCACCTTCTTAATTCTTCTCCAGCCTAAATTTTCAACCTCTGTGTTTTGAAAGATTGTCTGGTCTTGTAGTAGGAAACTTAAAAAAAAAGGGAATTGCTTTCTGCACATCCACTTTGTAACCAATTTACTAGGATCATAGTCTTAAATTGTGAAACTGATTATATACATATGCATGTATTTTTCAACTGGTCTCAAAATATATTTTAGAACTATATAGTCCATAAGGATTGCACTGTAGTTGTCAAGAGTTTTTTATTTCATGTTATCTTAAAATTTGGTTTTATTTTTCCTGAATGTGTAATTATGAGTTGTTTCATTTAAACGCGTTTAAAACAGGCTGTATTCATTTACTTTAGATGGGATTTTCCCTTTGTCATAACAGTCCCCTTCCCTTTCCATGTGTTGTAGGGAAGCCCAGGCTCCCCAGGAGTCACAGGACCAAGTGGGAAGCCAGGAAAACCTGGAGATCATGGCAGACCAGTAAGCGGACAGCTTGCATGTCTACTGACAGTGGTTTCACTGTGGAAATAAATAATGAGAACTGCAAAGCTTTGTTATATTTAGGTTATCTCTGCTGTAATGTGTTTGAAGCATTTGTTGAAACCATGCTAAACTCATGGATTTGACTTGGTACTAGTTCTAAATTTTTCTCTCTGGGTTGTTATAATATTCTGGGATGAAAATTGTGGTTACTGGGTTTCTTTAAAAGGAGAATGGGATTATGAGCCAAGACACATATTTCTGCGCTGTATAAACACTCAGAGCTGGGTCAGCAAAATGATTCTTTTTACTTAGGAGTGGTATGCTGCTTAAGATGGAAAAATACATGATGATGGTGCACAGCGCCTCCATCCCTAGCTTGCTAATGTTAACCCTTTGGTGGCATTATCCAGCTTTCCATTTGTTCTTTTGTATCTAGTTGAGGAGGCTAGAACATCAGAACCAGAATTAAAATTATTTATTAACTTTATCATTTTACTTTTTTAATACTGTCCTGCCCCAATTTATACCCCATTTAACTTTCTCTTATGCAGATATTTTGGTTAAAATAATAGTTGAGATAGTAGTACACATATTTAGTATTTCCAAATTAGTATCTCCAAAACTGAATTTGAAGTTTCTAAAATATACACAAATATTTGTAATGAGTGTTGGGCTTCATATTTTTTACAAGCTTTTCCTTTTTTTGTATTTATGAAGTGTGAATTTATTTAAGCAATTTTTTTTTGTCCAAATAGCATCCTGAAATATAAAAATTTATCTTAAAGACAATTAAGTCCAACTATTAGCAGTGACAAAAATTTGTCAGGGCTCTTCTCTGGACAGAATTTCTCCTTTTTAAAGCATTGTTCAAATTATACAAACCCGAGTTTAAAAAAAAGTAATTTCAGAGAGACTTAGAACTGGACATTTATGTGATATGGCTTGCCTTGTATGATTCATAAAATTAAGCAGGCAACATAAAGATAGAAGGACTCCTGATATATTAGGTTAAAAAGAATGACAAAAACCATAATTACGTTTGCACCAACCTAAATACTTTAAAAACTGTGTGTACCCTAGCATGTGACTTTAGTACTTTCTTTTCCTCAATGGATCATGGTAGAAACTTTGCAAGTGCAATTATAAGTATATGAAACTTTTCTACCCATTCAGCATTTCATTTTGTTTTACTATGACCTCAATAGTGTCTTATATAAGAATATTACTCATATAATTGATGGCTGTAGCTAGAAGCCTAAAAGAAATGTCTACAGCTATTACTTGAAATATGATCTCTAAATATCGGCAATAAAGATGATTTCTACAAATCATGAACAATAGGACAATCTCAGAGTGCCAATAAATTAAAAAAAATCAGAACAATCTCAAAATAGCAGTAAATGTAAAAAATCCTGCATTTGCAAAATGCTCCAAATACAATATGTGTTTCCACAAAAATCTAATACTTTTGGCAAAGAAATAGATAACTCCAGTTTTTCTTACGATAATTATAATTTGGTATACATTTATTTAGAACCCAGCACTTCCCCTTTTCTCCTTCATTTTCCTCGTCCTTCAAAAGTAGCAAATTTCCTCTTCTTTTCTTCCCTATTTTATCTTACCTTCCTCTAATTAATGAAACCAAACATAGCATATAGGTATATATAGGTCTTAGCAGAGAGCTTGGCTTAATCATTGTTAGCTTATGTCATTAGCTATTATAATCAGTTGATATCTTCTTGCTAACTTATAGTACCTGATATTCTATAGGAGACATTTCCATGAGATGTTCATAGAATACTTCATTAGTAAACACATATTTGTTTAGTGCCTACAATATGCTAGCCAGTGTTCTAGGGTCAGGTGATATAACAGCAAACAAGACAAAATTCTTGCCTTCATAGACATTCTGGGGGGTATATAGACAAAACCATGTAAATATAGGTTCCCGTGATAATGAGTGTTATGAAGAAGAAACAGAGTAAGGGGTTAGAGAATGATTGTGCTGGTGGGAAGGCAGCTATTTTGGATACAGTCATCTAGGAACCTCTCTGACAAGGTGACATTGGGATGAAATGAGGGAGAAAGCTATTTGATCTATGGAAAGAGGGTTCCAGGCAGAGGAAACAGCATGAATGAAAGCCTTGGCTGAGGAACGAGACTCACATGTGAAAGGAACATCCAACAGGTCTGGGTACCAAAGTGAAGGGAGTTAAATGGAGGGGGATAAAATATGAGGTCAGATAGCTAGGCATAGATGATCATATGGACCATGTAGCCTATGATAAGGAATTATTATTTTCCTCTAAATCTGATGGGAATGGGATGGGTGGCTCTTAGAGCCAAAGGAGTGACATGATCTAATTTTTCTTTAAAAAATATCATTCTGGTTTTTGTGTGGAGAATAGACTATAATGTAGCAAAATGGGGAGAAGGGAGAGCAGTTAGGAGGGTATTGGAGTAGTTTCAGGCAAGAGTCTTGGTTTGGACTGCAGTGGTTTCCATGGGGATGGTGAGAAGTGGTTTGGTATGGGACATTACCTGATTTGTCAGTGATTTAGATGTTCCTTCGGTGATAGCAGTTGGCAGCCTGGAAATATATAACTGAAAGACAAAAACTTGTTGCACTCTAAGGAAAACTTTTCCAATATCTCTTATGGTGAGAGGCTTATGACAGTGTAGGGACAAATATTCTATGCTTGTATTTAGATGTAGGATCAGATTGAGTTATTTAATAAGAGAAAAACCCAGTTTTTTTTTAATTGTAGAATATTTTTATTATTATACTTTAAGTTCTGGGGTACATGTGCAGAATATGCAGGTTTGTTACATAGGTATACACGTGCTATGGTGGTTTGCTGCACCCATCAACCCATCACCTACATTAGGTATATTTCCTAATGTTATCCCTCCCCTAGCCCCTGACCCCCCAACAGGCCTGTGTGATGTTTCCCTCCCTGTGTCCATGTGTTCTCATTGTTCAACTCCCAATTATGAGTGAGAACATGCAGTGTTTGGTTTTCTGTTCTTGTGATAGTTTGCCGAGAATGATGGTTTCCAGCTTCAACCCAGTTTCTTTTATCTCAAATGTACAAAGAATCACTGGATGAAGTTAAGGGATATATATTGAGCTAAGCTGCTGACAACAGCCTGCTGGTTCTAAGTGAGACTGAATGGAGACTAATCTCATGGACGTTCCACAATAAGCAGCTCAGATAACCAACTATGATGATATAAAGCAAAGTATGGCGGTACAAGGGCAATCTTCATATGTATTTTAGTTCCATATGTATCATGAATTGCATTGTAAAAAGTGTGCATGGTCCATAACTTTTACAATTGTGACCACAAAATTCACATCTGTGCACTGTTTTGGAGGACATGTGCTTCAGAGAGAGAGAGAGAGAAAGAGAGAGAGAGAGAGAGAGATTAGATTCCTTTTTATAGAAAAGCAGAATGTGAGTAACATGGATATAAATGTGATGTGTCATTTTGCTAATGCTTTGGAAAACAGAACTTCTTCTCGTTCATCATTATGTCTATTCATGCATCATTTTAGAGTATGTTTGTCAGTTTCTAATGTATGTAATTCATATTTTTCAGGGTCCATCTGGGTTGAAAGGAGAAAAAGGTGATAGGGTATGTATTTTTAAAAAATCTTACGTTTATTTTGTGTGTTAAACATTGAAGCCTAAAACTATAGAACTAATATGCTAATCATTCTCATTAATTCAACAAGGGAGACATTGCTTCCCAGAACATGATGCGAGCAGTTGCAAGACAAGTCTGTGAACAATTGATAAGTGGTAAAATTTCTTTTCTTTTTGCTGTATGAATTGTTTTAAAATTAATTGCAGGAAAATGCAGAGTTTGAGTCATGAAGTTTCTAAGAGATAGATTTCTCTTTCATTTCGTTTGATAAGCTCTTATTCTTATACATTGTCAGTTTTGTATCTGATTAGATGAAGTTAATGATATTTTAAAGATTGTCACTAAGACAAAATAATAACCCAAGGTAAAATAATAGCAGTAAACTTAAGTACTAAGACATTAGATATTTTAAGTTAAGATCTTTAAGTCATTTTATGACCTTAAGGAAGGGGGCCCACCAAGATGAATTTGATCAGTGAAAGTTGATTTTGGTAGGAAACTCTCTCTTGCCTGTTTTTCACAGGCTCTTCTTATTCCATAAGGCCTGTTAAGTAATGAAGCTCAGTACCTGCAGACCGGTGTGGGCCTTAAACCCATAACTCACTCTTAGAGAAGTCTTAATCAATGTTTTCCAAAGTGCGGTACTGAGGAACACCTGCCTTAGAATCACTTATGTTGCTTGTTAGAAGTGAGTTCCTGCACCATGCCCTAAGCTTAGTGAATCATTGACTTTGGAGATAAGGCCCAGAAATACAGATTTTTCAAGGTGCCCCACAGGCAATTCCAGTTTGCATTGAAACCTGATTATCATTGCCTTAGATATACAAAAAACTGTAGAATTATCTAATTATAAAAAAGGTTTTCTTTTGAGTGATGTCACCTGGTAAATCTCAAGACTTTATTTCAGAGCCATATTAAACTTTAACAACTCTTTTATATTTGTAGTAATGTTTGTGGCTTGTAGGTCAGCATTTTGTGGAAACAGTTATTTATCAGGGACCATTTTGTCCTCGATGATTAGACTGTCTTAATTTTATTTTTAGGATTCTAATTAGATTGTTTCCTTAGAGGGGTTGCAGAATGGAGATGGATTTCACTAGACACTAAGAGAAAACAATTTCACTCTCTCATCCATCCTTTATTGGGTTTCTTACTAACAAGCCTTATTTCTGCTTGTAGGTCAGATGAACAGATTCAATCAGATGCTGAATCAGATTCCAAATGATTACCAGTCCAGTCGCAACCAGCCAGGCCCGCCGGGTCCACCGGGACCTCCTGGCAGCGCAGGAGCCAGAGGAGAACCTGGGCCTGGGGGGCGGCCAGGCTTCCCGGGCACACCAGGGATGCAGGGACCCCCTGGGGAACGAGGTAGGCATTTCTGGCTTCTGTATTGGGATAAAGGAAGGAATTTGCAAATGTAGGAGTTGGGACAGGTTGAAGGCATCTGAAAGGTGACCTAGGCAAACTGCTTTCACTGGTCTTGTTTGGACAGCCTCAGAAGAGCTGTTAGGCAACTCATAGGCCATAGAGATCCATGTCTTAGAAAAATGGCATGTTTTTATCAGATCTCAGTAAAGATAATGCTATTTTCTGACTTTTGTTGTTTTTAATGGGAAAAACTCTATCTTGGCAAACTAAATCAGCTACCCAAATCTTATTACTCTCTGTGACTGCGGCAAGAGTTGAGCAGCAACTGAATGTTCTTAGGCAGCCCTAGAGTTTTAGATCCAACTTATTTTGGTCCCTTTATTCAGGGTCTGGCACTGGTCTTGTATGTTTGTTTGGCTCTAATTTCATGGTATAGATAAGTGCAGTTGAAGGAAAAGGAGAAAAACAGGACTATTTGATTCCAGAGATTTCAGGATTCTGGGTATCCACTTTTGTCAAAGGAGTACTTAATACTCTAGAGAAAACCTACATATTTCTATAATTCTACTGGTTTGGCTGCTGTACTAATAGGGCTACTAAAGATAAAATACCTTTAATATGTTTTTCAATGAGATATTATAACAATTTCTTCAGGATTACTGTTCCTAATTACTATTTAAAAATATATTAGACATGTTTGTTTGCTTCAAATAATTTTTCCCCTGCCTTGTAGCCAAATTTTTTCTTGGCCATAAATCTAGAATTACACAAATGTCTAGAAAGAACTTGGCTTAAAGAGTGAACTTCTGTGAAAAATTAGGTTCTGCTTTCACTAAGGAAATGAATTACTTGAATCAAATATTATCAGTTAAGATGAAAATTACATGCTTCCAGATAATTTTTCCCCTGTGCTTTCTCTTTTTCTCCTTCCTTAGGTTTGCCAGGAGAGAAAGGTGAAAGGGGTACTGGATCTCCAGGACCTCGGGGGCTGCCTGGCCCCCCAGGTAGGTTTGCTAGTATTTTAAACAGGCAAACACTATAAATACCGAGAGGGCACACCATCCTGAAGAGATTCACAACTTCATCCTGTTATTCTTTTTTTTTTTTTTTTTTGAGACGGAGTCTTGCTCTGTCACCCAGGCTGGAGTGCAGTGGCGCGATCTTGGCTCACTGCAAGCTCCACCTCCTGGGTTCACGCCATTCTTCTGCCTCAGCCTCCCGAGTAGCTGGGACTACAGGCGCCCGCCACCACGCCTGGCTAATTTTTTTTAATTTTTAGTAGAGATGGGGTTTTGCCGTGTTAGCCAGGATGGTCTCGATCTCCTGACCTCATGATCCTCCCACTTTGGCCTCCCAAAGTGCTGGGATTACAGAAGTGAGCCACCGCTCCCAGCCAACTTCATCCTGTTATTATAGCATAAAGCATTCTTATTACCATGGCATATGTTTTAGCAAGAAGTTCAACCTCCATAACTTCATTTTCATGTTCCCTTTGTTAAAAAAATGAAAAGTTTCTATTAGGCATTAACTATAACATTAATATATGATGAAATGAATTTTAGTGACACAAAGGGTTGCTATTTCCCCTTTCTCTCTCCTTCCTTCCTTCCTTCCCTTTTCCTTCCTTCCTTCCTTCCTTTCTTCCTTCCTCCCTTCCTATTTGTTTTTTTTTGGCCTCATAGACTTTAAAGATGGTTATATTTCCTGTTTTTTCCAGTAGTCTTCAATATGGGGCTATTAGACTGAGAAAACATAGCCTCACTAAAAGGGCCTGAGATATTGGTAAATTTCATTCACTGTTCTCCCAAAGCATTTTTATATTTTGGATAGGACTACTAGATGTCTGTCTGATGCATTTTATTTACTAGGTTGTAAATGATTTCTTTTTTCATTATAAGGCACATGATACCCTTGCAACCAAGGACAGCCCTATGGCTAAATCTTTCCATTTATGTTAACTATAACTATTGATCCAGAAACAATCTTGCTTTGCATAGGCTGGAGGTGTGGAGCAGACGCTGCCTTCTTTTGATGGCAGCTCAATGTGGCTGCTTAACAGAGCTGTTTCCTTCAGGTGCTCTTTTCTCTGTGAGAGTGGGAGCAAACCAAAGAACTCACTGATATCTCTGGTTTGGCTGAATTTTTGCAAAATCAGGTTTTCTGGAATAAAATACTTCTGGCATTAACTCTGATGAGTCACTGGTAAGAAAGTTCCATCACACCTTGGTTCATATTGGGTATTTCTTAAGGAAACATTTTCTTACCATACAATAGTAAATTGTCTAATTTTGAGACAGTGGAGGTGCCACTTAAAGTATTGGTGGCTACCTCAGGAGTTGTATTTGACAAGAGGGGAAATATATTTGTTTTAACTCCACACTAGGTCCACAAGGAGAATCCAGAACAGGTCCACCAGGGTCCACAGGTTCAAGAGGTCCCCCTGGCCCCCCTGGCCGTCCTGGAAACTCAGGTATCCGAGGACCCCCAGGTCCTCCTGGATACTGTGATTCTTCTCAGTGTGCCAGCATCCCATACAACGGGCAAGGCTATCCAGGTACGTTGTTGCCATTGTAGGAACCCCAACTCACCTGAAGTAAAGAACTTTACGGAAATGAAGTTCCTTAGGATTGAAGGAAGGTTGATTTGAAGATGTCTTGAAGACAACAACTCTTTCAGTTCTGATTATATAATAATAGTGTTTGCTATCATAGCACACAACATTATTTCACTGTTAGGATTGAATTATTTTCTTTTTTCCCCATGTTTCTGCATTTACCAAATCACATCATAAACCTCCCCTTACTTCTCTTGGGACTTCAAAGCATGCTAGTAATTGACTTTTTTTTTTCTTTTCCCCAAGATTGGGAACAGGGATTTGTTAAATACAACTGTAAAATGCCAAGAATATGTATTTAAAAATTGTTTTGGGAATCTAATTTATGGGTAAACTATGTAATAATATGGTGTAGATAACTGAACATAGTTAACTGTCCCATACTAGCCATGGAATTAATATTTATAAAATCTGGGACTTAATAATTGCTTTTAAAGGATTTTTAATGAAATTCTAGTGTTTGACAATTGTAGAGGGCAGAAGTCTCCTATACTTGATTTTGTGGGATGTGAGGACTGGGGAGATACGCCAATCTGGAAATGAGATAGTCATGCTGTGGTCAATGGCGACCATTTCATTAGTGCACCCTCAAGCATCTTGCAAATTTAAAAAATTATACTGCTGTTTGATATGATTTGCTACTTTCAAATAGTGCATGAGTAGTTGAATATCTAAATATCTATATATCTATATATTTATATGCATAATTACATATGACCAAAAGTAATAACAAATCTTAATGTATATTTCCATGCAACCCATTCAAAAAATTGCAATTTAATTCTTTATAAATTTAAATTACCACCTCCTTATGGGATGTGAGAATAACTGAAAATATATGGATATATATATATATACTTTAACCATTACATACGTAGATGGATGTGTATTTATATTTTTTACTTAGTCATTCAACTTTTAAAAACTATCATCTTTGACCTGTTTCAGGTTCCGGCTAACACATTTTCTAAGTCGCCAGTGCTGCTTACAGTTTGAATACATGAAAATCCTGTTTCTGAGATGTTTGCGCACGTGCTTATTAGGAAATGAGTCTGTATGGAAATCTCACCACAGATAATGGTTAACGAACCGGGTCGACATCACAAAGGAGGGTGGAGACTCTTTTTACTAACTTGAATGAGACAAAAGCAGTGGTGTCAGTTTATAAGCCTGATGCATTTCAGTAATAATGTAGAAAAACATTATTTTAAAAAAGTTCCAACACACAGCCATGAGGAGCCTCAGTTTTGAAAGAGGTGCATAATAAAACTACTAACCAGAGGAGACTATGCCATTTTAAGAAAAACAATTAACCTGGTTAAAGAGAAATGTCTTATGTAAATAATAAACTAATTGTGGCTTGTAAATGATTTGTATGTGATCCTGTCGACTAAAATCACGTAACAATTCTACAATAAGCTTCTGCATCAAAGCCTGCCGCTTGCTCTATGCCGGAATAACACCAAATGGAATCTCCTCATCTCTTGCTTGTTAGCGATGTGTCTGATTCAGGGCATCTGTCTTTTTGTTACTTTTTTGTCCGTGTCCTCTCATTTGGGTTTTGTAACTGCAATTTTCAAACCAAAGTTTAAAATCACCTTTTCTTCCTGTTTTGCTGTAGTCACTGGTGTTCCTCACCCACCAGCTGTAACTCAGTTTGTGTGAGGTACAGCCACAGAAGATGTCATGTACTGTATATTACCTGGTGATAGTTGCTTTTCACCCCCCGAGTTCAGTTTCTAGGAGCCAATGAAACTTCCCCTCACCTCATCTTTCCAAGTTGTTCTTTGAATTGAGGAGTCTGAAGGCATAAACAGTTACTTGGGGATTTGCGAAAATCCTACTTAGTTACTGCGTTCACAGTTCTTTGGCCCAGTCTCTGACCCTTCCCAAGTATTTGTGCAATGATTGTGTTTACTGCTGGATTTTTGAAAGTTTTTTTTTTTTTAAGAAAGTGCCATTTCATTATTTGATTATCACCAAATTATCTGGAAATAATTGGGACATTGTAACTTATCTATTTATAGTTATGAGATTAAGACTGGAGTGCCATCACCGCGGGTGATGATTTAGCTTTTGCTGTGTGTGTGTGTGTGTGTGTGTGTGTGTGGCTTCCAAATCATGCCATAATTGTAATGTTGAATCGGACAGAGCCTTACGTGCCCGAGGGCGGGGCCTACCTGCCTGAGCGCGAGCCCTTCATCGTGCCGGTGGAGCCCGAGCGGACAGCGGAATACGAGGACTACGGCGGCGCAGACGAGCCTGCAGAGGAGCCTCCTGAGCCCCACCGGCGCTGGCGGCGCGCCCTGCCCCACGGACCCGGGCGGTGAACCAGAGATCACGCGCCGCGCCGCGAGGCTTGGGGGAGGTGTTGAAATTCTCATTTACAGGTCAGATAGAGCAGTGTACGTCTTTTCTGAGGTGTTTCTTCCAGCGTTGCTCATCCAGGAGTACCCTTTCTGATTGTAGAGAACCTTGTTTCTGCAGGAAGCCTAGCTCCAAGCACGCAGTCTGTAGACATTTTTGCCTTTGCCCTTGAAATACTTGCAAAATACTTTGTTAACAAAAGCTGCAAAGAGAGAACATGCCGTGTGCCTTTAGTTAGCACAGCGGGCAGCCTCAGTGAAACTCTTAGGTTAAGCAGTTAAGTCCTGGAACCCAGAGCTGCTGTGTATTTCGAGCGGGCAGTTTATCTTTTGCTATACTTATTTTCAATTCAATTACACCACGATTCAAATAATTCCCCTCCTAAAACCAAAAAGGAGGGAAACGTCAACTCCATTGCAATTATTTATCTTCCTCTTCTATCTCTGTTATACACCGGGGCATAGAATGCTCGTATACATCTCTTTAACAACCACAAACCTTAAGCCATGTAGATGAAGTTAGTGCATCAACGGGATACAGTTCCATATTGCCTTAAACCTCCTTGTTTTAGACACACTAACATTTATACCAAATTGCAGATTATTCTGCAGAGATGGAATTGCATGTTTGTGTTGTATATTTAGTATGAACTTTTTTCAGAATATAATATTTCTTAGTTATCAAAAGCAGTTGGAAAACGTTTGCAAGACTATGAACATAGAATTGCTGCTTTTATATTTTAACTGCAGATTGTGAATGTCACTGCCTTATATTATTTATTTCTGAAACAAAAGAGGCATTTTTCAATAAAACTACTGAAAATTTGACATGGCATGTTTCTTTCTTTGAAGGGCCTTTTGGACTGCCTCAAGTGGTTGTTACAACAAACAAGTTCATATCCTTGGATACGGTTACAAATCTTGCTAATACTATTAAATTATGCTAAATAACTTTAGATTTTTAATGATACGGTGAAATCATAGAAAGAGAGTGGTGAGAGCCTTAAAAAGCCCAGCAGATTCCAAAGGCTTTATTAGGAATATAGAGGATGTGTGGGTTGGTGGAAAAACAACTACGTATCCTAGGATACCCCAAACAACCAAATAATCTCTAATAACCCACACGATTTCATATGCATTTAATCACTTTTCTATACCATACTTAACCCAAAAACATGTTTAATTGCTAGAAGGAAAATTCCATAATGGAAAATTTTACATTTAGCGATGCCTTGCTTTTCCACTTACAAATGCAATAAAACCATTCTAAATATCAAGGAAAACAATGTAAATGTTGGTATGAAAGAACCAATATCAATTAAAGAGAGAGGAGTAGTGATAGAAAGTTTTCCACAGACCAAAACATCTGAATTAAGTACCTCCTGGAGATGAGGATCAAAACGAACAGATGATACATAAATGCATTACATTTAGGAGGCGTCAAGCAGGTTGCTAAACTCATAGCATTCACTTGTAATTCCCAACACGTGCACTTTTGAAGCTAGAAGATACTGCTGAGACTATCCCAGACCAACCCAATTCTTTTGCTTTGCTGGGAATAAACAGACTGCTAATTAATATTAGAACAAGACTAAGACTCTGGGCCTTGTGATTCTTAACCTAGTTCATCACTGGATGGCCTCCCCCACTCCCATCTTCTTACTCTCTGGGCAGAAGCTTTCAAACCTCCAAGTTCTATCAGTTTATTTTGATTAGTTTCTGATTCATTGGGGTTTCTGATGCTTCTTGATGAAGAACATGTGTATCAAGACCCTGAAGATGGGTGGGTCCTAAGCCACTGATCCGGTGGAGTCCCAGGGCCACGTGGATTCAAGGCAGAAAGAAATTGAACCTTCTATCACTGGCTAGATGTGGGTTTGATTCTTGATGTTGGCAATGCACTGATTAACCACTTTCTATTCTGTTCTGGGAACTTGGGGCCGAGGCAATCCAAACCAGGGGCTAAGCACAAAATTAATAACTAGCTGAGATGCTTGTTGTGATTTTTATTTTCATAGTATATTTACTTAATTGTGTTTGCTGGATTCTGTGTTAAAATTATTTTTATAATCCTTGATTGAGCACATATGGACTAAACAATGGGGAGAAGAGGACAGATAGTCTGTCTTTAAAAACTCACAGAAAAACTACAAGAAATCTAACATGTAGGTGCTGGTTTATTTATCCAAACTGTTTTTGAGGAGAATACAGAACAACTTGAAACACTTTTTCTAGCCTTTTCCATTTGGAAGCATTATAAGAAATTCCTTATGTGCAATGTATATTTGGAACTAGGGCTCTCATTTTTTAGAAAGTAGCCTGAAATAAACGTGGGGAGAAGTTATAGCTTCTCATGAAGTCTACAGTGGGAAAGATTTCAAAATTTACAAATAGCATTTATATGGGTCCTAATTTCTGAGTATTTTTATAGACTATTTGTGCAATGATTTAGCAAGTTTAACAGAAGTTTGCACGTATATTTTCTTAAATACATGAGCATCCATTTTTGACTCTATACAGAATTTTGCTACCCAAGCTTACATTTTATTTTTTGTGCAAAAAAGGTCAATATAATCGTTCCTAAATATTTGTTATTCATTATATCTATTACATTGCATTTGGCACATACAATTCTTCCTCATTTGGTTTTAATCATCATTTCTCCCTAATAAAAAGGGGTTTGTGATTATACTGTCCTCATGGGGTCTGCCTCATAAACACCAGCTAGTTATATACAAAATTGCTGCAGTGACTTTTATTTTCCAAGGCAATATTTTAAATACAAAGTAATATCGATCTTTATCTTACACCTGTGGTCAGAAAATTGATTTACATCTGAATATCTATTTATGTAAACATTTATTAGATTTTCCACTCTTAGATCAGGCTGCTGAAGGCTATTGGAAAAAAAAATCACATGGACTAGCTTTTAGAGAATGACCTGTGTTTCCTGTCCCTAACCCTGATCTCTTGCCTAGTTCTATGTCAGTATATTCAGCTGTACTGCATACCCCTCCTTCAGTTCCACAGACACCTCAAACTTAACACATCTGGTATTTATTAGGATTAAGTTCAGCTGTGAGTAACAGAAAGCTACAAAATTATAGTGGCTTAAAGAAGTAGAAATTTCTTTATTTCTCATGTTTGAGAAGTCAAGGAACCAGGCTCTTTCTATCTTGCTGCTCTGCTTTTTGTGATTTCCATGGCCAAGTTAGGCTTATGGTCCAAGGTGGTTAATAGAGACGTAGCTGTTATGTCCATATTCCCCAGCAGGAAGGAGAAAGAGGTGAAGAATATGCTTCATCTTTTAAAGACACCTCCTGGAAGTTGCAAACACAATTTGTATTACATACCATTCACCATAACTTAATCATTTGGCTACATTTAGCTGTAAGGGAAATGGGAAATGTTATCTGTATTCTGGATGGCCATGTGCTCCATGAAAATCAGCTACTCTGTTACTATGTAAGAGGGGAAATGTCAAGTGGAGGTAAACTCAACGCTTTAGTTTTTCATGCAATGTCCAGATCTGAACATTTCTCTCCATAAATATAATTTTCCTCCATTGTCCCCACCAGCCACCAAGTTACTCAGGCTAGAAATTTGAGAGACCTTGGAAACTTCCTTCTTTCACTTCTCACATCCAATTAAGTCTAGCTGATTGAACTCCTACGTGTCTTAATCATCTCATTACTACTCAATTTTAGACCCTTGAGATTTCTTGTCATGACTATAATTCATAGTTTCTTGAATGGTCTCCCTTCCCATAGCCTTGAATTCCCTTAAAAAAATGCCTTCTACACAGCTGTCAGGGTGATTTATCTAAAATGCAAGCCTGACTCAACAATATCTCCTGCTCAACATTCTTCGGGTGGCATACAGATTTCCCTGCAAATCTTGACTCTGCCAATTTCCTATTCCTCCTGTCTCACCAACTTTTACACTGGACCACCTAGAATTCCTATTCCGTTATTAACAAACATCTCCAAATCCTCAGCCTCTATAGTGAACAATCCCAGCACCTCCTGGATTGACTCTGAAAATATCGCAGAGACTTTTTATGCCTCCCAAAGTTGGTAGGTGGGGACATGTCCTCCTCACTTCTCAGTGCTGTTTCCAGACCAATAAGTCTTCCTCCTCCTACAAAAAGCCTTTATCATTGGAGGCTCACAGCTAACTTCACATCATTATAACCTATTTACTTTGCAACGTAGTAGCTGATTTTCATGGGGTACATGGCCATCCGGAGTAAAGCCTCCAGTAGCAACTTTAGTACGTGGCTTTCAGTGCTTTTCTCCATCCTCATATCTGCCATCTTCTGGGGACACTTCACCATCCATATTGGATGACAAATTCAACGTCCTCAATTATTTTACCTTCTTATTTTCAAGAACTTACTGTTTTTTTATAACTCAGCCTCAACTACTTAGTATCTCCAGGATCTTAACTTGAACTTGAATTCATTACAAACTGCCACAACTTTGAAATCACTAATTTAGACGCTGAGCTCTTCTGGGGCTTCCAGCTCATCTGCTCAAGTACCCCGCTGCAGCTGTTCCTCAGCTTCATCATGACACCCAATGCAGTGAATCTTCTATGTTCTTCCATCCATCAGTCCCTCCTTGTCTTCACTTCCTTTCTTATCCAGCTTGGAATCCATGTCTTCCTAAAACACTGTTTATCGAACAGCCTTTACTCTAAGGGGGTACAAAACCAGCTTTGTTTGTCTTTAGCCACTGCTTTCAGTTAGGTTCTAGGAATACTATTTTTCTATCTTTTATCATACCTCAGACAGATCCATTTCTTTTGGATAATTTTAAGCATGAGTACTGCAATTCAGTCTATTCCAACTTAATCCAATTGAAACTTTTAATCTCAAACCTGGCTTAGTATTTATTTTCCTTTCTACCTTAAAGCCAGATCTTAGACTTAGGACTGGGACTGCAGAGTTGGATATGTCAGCTCGTTCACTGCAGCTTCTCCAGGTTTAGGTAGGGGAAGCATACTGAACGAAAAGGAGTTAAGATTTCTTCCACGTAACCTGTGCCAGTAGAATCCTCTTTTGGATGTGGCAGGTGCCCAAACGCTGCCGCTCTCATGGGGCTTCTCAAGGGGCCTGCAGTGGGCCCACCTACTGCCCATTTATTTTCAAAATGACCTCTCCTAATGTACACTCAACTTTTGCTTCCATGAAATGCCTCACAGCTACTACTGCTAAGGTCCATTCCCCTTGCCTAAAGTTCTCTTAAGAAGTATTCCAGCAGGATGGCTCATGTCTGACTACCTTCCAAATGTCCATTTGACCACAGCAGACTAAAGCATCCTTGTTAAGCCAAATAAAAGGAGTCTTCCACCACAAATGCTGCTTCTGTTTGCTTGCCAAGTGCCATTCATGTTTCTCCCTTCAAGAACATAAGCCGGTAGGCTAGGTAATCAAGTCTGCTGTGTAATAGATACCCACTTACAGAATAACATGCCCTTATAGGCACTGCTCAATCTCTGTGACTGATTCCCTTAGAACCTCCTTCACATGGTTCACTTGGGTGAGGGTTCGAAGCACTCTTTCTACAATAGAGGGTAAAAGCCACAACTCTGTCATATAACAATGATAACCTGCTTCAGTGGATTCTTCTTGACTCTCAATCTTTTGCAAATATAGACTGCTTGGGTGTGGTGGAGTGAAAGTTTAGATGGAAGAGCCAGTTCTGCTAATTCTTAGAAATCCTGTGGGAATATGCTTTATGGTTTTCTTTAGAATGTGGGTGGAAAAATTCTAAAGAATTTTCTTTAGAATAGCTAGAATCTTTATAGCTATTTGGCCAATTCCGAGTCAAAAGGAAAAATACTGTTTAGCATTTTGGTACCCAAATAAGCCAAATTCCCTTGCTATTTTATTCTGTCAAAGGTGTGTATTAAAACCCTAACTGTAGATGATCCCAGCTGGTTGTAATCTCCATGAGTGTACCCAGATACTGAGCACAGTTGAAGAAAATCACCTGTTGGGTCAGATTGTTATGTCTATAAAAAATCCATGATGACCAACCTCAGCTTGCCTGCCAAAACTGCTTAGTAATTTGACCAGCCTTGTTCTCAACTATTTCCAAAAAATTTTAAACTTGAACTCTGTACCCCATTCTGATTAGGAAAGTTCATGCTACTTCTCATAGAAGTGATTATTTCATATAGGAATATGAAGCTAAACTGGAACATTACCTTTATATGGCAGGCTACAAAAACACCTGCATCTGCACATATCCTTTCCTTCTGTTTCATCAAAACAGCATCCCTATTGTTTGAACTCTGGATCCCTTTTTATTCTTCCTTCCACAAATACTGAATTAAGCATTTGTTAAGTGATAGATGCATTTCAAATGGTGCTGGGGTTCTATAGTGAACATAGAAAAACCAAGACAAAGTCTCTTTTCTTATGGGGATCTCATTTTTATAGTTGGAAAAAGACAATAAATAAATAGGCAAAGCATATAGTCAGAGGGTAATAAGTGCTATGAAGGAAATTAAAATAGGTGGGAAGATGGAGAATGATGGATGTACATGGTATGTGTGCTAGTTCAGGTAGACTGATCAGGAAATGCTTCTTTGAGCAGTGACCTGAGGAGTGGCTGAAAGCATGAGGCTCAGTTCTGTCTGATTATCATGTAAATTGGATGCTTTCACAATTATATAGATAGATTACCAACCATATCCTTAGAGTGATAGTTCTCAACCTCGCTTCCAGCCAGGACGGGAAACTTTCTACTTCTCTCTGTAGCTTCGGGTATCACCTTTAAGCTGACTACTGTATCTTTAGTTCAGTCATCTCTTTTGAGGCATGTATATCCAACTACCTTGGTACATCTCCAGTTGGATGCTTTACAGGTATTTCAAATTTGATCTGAACAAGGGAAAATCCTGCACTCTCCCCACACTAGCCTTTCTGCAAGTTTTTTTTTTTTTGTCTTTGTGAGTGGTATATCTATTCTCTCAATTGTTTAACCCAGAGACTTAAGAATTAATATGACTTCTCTCTATCCCTCACCTCCCCCATCCTCCGGTCACTAACTCCTTTTAATCCTATCTCCTTTCTATACAGTTTACCTCCCTGTATCCTCCCTGCTGCCATTCTTTCCCTTAGCTCCATTGTCTTGTCTGGATTATGGAGGAGTCTGTATTTGATCTCTTCCATCCACTTTTACCTCCTGCCAATCCATTTTTCTCACAGCATAGCAGCCAAAATGATTATTAAGAATGCAGTTCTGGTCACGTCATTGCATTCCTTAAACTTGTCTAGTGGTATCTAGTCCAGAAACTTTATCAAGACTCAAATACCAGCGGGGATTTGGGCTCTTCCTATTTTTTGACATTATCATACCTCACTTATCTCTTCAGTTGATTTTCTTCAACAATATTGAACTTCCTGCCCGATCCTTCCTTAACCTTGAGCCTTCACTATTTTCTTTACCTGGAACATTCTCTATCTTCATTTGGTCAAGCCCTACTATTACATTCTTTACATCGCTCCTGTAATACTACTTTCTTTGGGACATCTTTTCTATTGCTTCCAAAGTTCAAGGTTCCTGCAATGTATATTACCATGTTCTTTCCCTTTGATACCTTTTATCATACTAGTACTTCTTTATTCAGTGTTTGCCTTTTCCTGTTGGATGGCAAGTTTTGATGAGGGCAGGCTTTTGTGTGTCCAGAAGCCCCCACAATGCTGTTATGTAGGTAGTGTGCAATAAATATTCGTAGAATGATTTCAGGTGAAACAAACTCTTTTCTCCTGATATACAAGGCTCTATTTAAAACTCACCAGAATGTTGTATGAAAGTTGGATAATTCAAGTGTCGTTGGACTTTATGTCTGCTTTGTTGCAGTGCAGAGGAGGATGCCTCTGGGAATGTTTTACCCTGTATAGAAGCCATTAATGACAGAAGCCCTAATTATCTCTTACTTTGGGCTATTATATAATTGGGCTTATTTTAATGATGTTATTCTATATTTGTAAATTCAAGGTAACCTGAGTGGGGGTAATTGGATAGACTATAGGAAAAATTTTACCTTCTGTTCTTTTAGGTACATAACTGGAAAATAAAGTATAAAGATTGCTCCAAAGCCTCATTGAGCTATTAATAAAAAAAGCCTCAGGTGTTCAGGAAATGCCACAAAGAAGAATGGATGTTTTATCTTCTTTTATAAAAAAGTTGTTTTTTTTTCCCCCCAAGCCACTCTTCAAAGAGTCAACACCTGGCAGGATGGTTAGACAATATAATTGTTATAAAATTGATGTTTTGTTGAGAGAGGTACTGTTGGGAACTGTTGTCACTCATTGAAGCTTCTGATTGTAGTTAAAGTTACCCCATAACTTTAGCTTAAACATAGCATAAAACAAGCATGCCAAATGGAAAGTACGTTTACCCAGAACATTTTCTAGGGTTGCCAAATTAAAGCGGATGTGAGATATTTATCAGTTTAAATTTCTGGTGTTTAGATTACTCAAAGCAAATGCCACCGGAACATGCTGATTAAGGTCAATTTATTAAAAGTGGACTCCAACTAACAAACGTAATTTACACATTTTTTCTTCTACATATACCTTCTAGCTTTGGATTTTTCTAATAAAATAAAATGTATTTTGTTTTCAACCTTCTTAGTTTCTTGATTATTGTATTTGGAACAGAATGCAAATTGTAATTGTTGCAAAAACATATAAATATTAAGAGAACTTCTAATGGAATTATAAAATATTTTCCATTTATATTTTCAAGACAGGAAATAAAATAGACTTCTATTTTGTGCCTGGCATGGTACTAAGTGCCTTTAAGACAGCCAGGTGGGAAGGGGTTCTCAGAGAAACTCCAGCCGGCCTGCGCACTGGGAGGAGTGCGCACTGGGGTGGAGCCACAGAAGTTCGTGCCTTTTGCAGTGGGGAGGAGCCTGGCCCTTCCTCTTCCTGGGTGTTACCTGGAATTCAATCTGCCAGGTGGGAAGCATGTACTAACGAGACTCTCAGTCTTCCTTTGTGGAGAGTCCCTGTTTCCTTTTCTTTTCCCTTTTCACCCAATAAATTCCTTTTTTCTCCCCTTTTAAATTATATGTGAGCCTTTTTTCATGATCGTGTGACGAGGACCCCGTCTTTAGCTGAGCTACGGAGAGAGTCCTGCAACACCTTCACGTAGACATTCTTGTAAGTATTATTGTCCTCGTTGTACACATGAGAGAAAAAAACACATAAAGAAAATTAAACTGTTACCCAAGGTCATGCAGTTAGAAAAGGGAGGTTTCCAACCTGTACTTTCTTACTACACTGCACTGTCCTCACTGTTTATCTGTGGTGATGTAGGCATAATCCTGTTACTAATACAAATAATAACTTAGTTAGGAGTGCAAACTTTGCTCTCACACCTGGATTGGAACCTTGGTGCAGATGCTTTCTAACTGTGATCTTAAGAAGTTTCTTAACATGTCAGTTCCCAAGTCCTGAAAACTTGGGCCTCATGCTTACTTCTAGAGTTATGGAGAGATTAATGCCAATATTAGCAATATTTTTTTTACCATTTTAGAAAATTAATGTAGATACAAATCTTGTGAAAAGGCATTAGAGACTCTCCCGTAGTGGTTATTCTATTTCATAAGGGTTGTTCTAGTTCACTTGTTGAGAGGACGTTTTCTTACTTTCTCTTCAGTTTTCATTCCATTATTTTAAATGTTAGCACCTGTTTCTCCTTTAACAGTAGATTATAGTCTTTTTCACTCTTATCAACAGAGTTAGAGAAGATAATATTTGAACATGTCTAGCATACTGGTCACTAAATAAATGCTGTCTTCTTTCCCCACTGTTGCTATCCAATAGTTCCATAAATTGGTCTCAATATAGCAATTGGGTTTCTCAATGCTTCTTGGGGGTCATGGTGAAGAACTTTGTATAGGATCTGACACCAGAGGCATCTAATATTGTTTGTCTTGATTTAGCCAGATGGAAGAATGTGGAGGAGGAAAATGAAGGGATATAGAAACAGGAAAACTCTGGGAATAGTTTTATTTTCTTGACCTCTGTCAGAAGTTGTTAATAAGGATAGTTTCACAAATTTTAAATCAATTGAAATTAGGTATTTCTTAAATAACATTGTGTTCTTAGGTTGTAAAGCCAAGGGTTATATTTTAAGAATAAAATACTAAGAGCGCAGCCCACCTGAGGATTGACAGTGCAATAGCAAGGCTCTGGAGCCAGGAAGACCTGGATATGAGTCTAGACTCTGCCACTTTTTAGCTGCTTTGGGAGAGTAACTCCACTTCTCTTTACTTTCCTAATCCATCAGATGGGTATAATACCCATTTATTATACTCACTAACAGAAAATAAAATTGTGTTGGTGTAAGAAATCACTCCCTTGCAATATTGTATTTGAGATAATACATTTATAAACATGTATACATATATAATCATATATAGTAATTGATGTAATTTTTAATAGAAATTCCTAAATAAGTAGAATTTTTTTTTCCTATATTTGGCACAGGAACTATTTTCATGTGGATGTTTTGTTATTGATTACAATGAGTAGGATATCAGCAAACTGTTACAGAGAATGTTCCAGAAACAAATGTACATCTCAAATGTTTCTGAGAAATGTTTCTTTTCTCAGAAACATTCTATTTACTATGTCTAAATTATGACTCATTAGAAATTGCTTCTCAGTCCTCAAGTTATTCAGCTATTTAGCAGAATTATCTTTGTCATGACATATTTCTTAGTAGAGATATATCTCAAGTCTGGAGGACTTCTAGTGAAGCTGATCTGCAGAACTCAGGTAAGAATTAGGTGCCATCATGTTAGTAAAGGCAAGTGTTCAATAAATGGTTAGTATTGTTACTAGAGGAAATGTCTTATAAGACTATCAATTCAGATAATGGCACCAAGGTATTATTTACTATCCAAGCTGGATGCAATTCGGTTGTTTACCATAGCTTTATCTTGGGTATTTTGAATGCTGTCTCAAATTGGGCTGGCTATTAAGTGGTTATTGACTGTATTATTCCTTAGATTTCCATGTGCAAGTATTTTATTCTACAGATCAATAAAATATATATCTAGAAAGTCACTTTAACAAATTTAGAGCTTAATAACCTACTTATAAACAAAGTGAATGCCTCTTGGCTAAGTTTCTAGTCACTGAAAACACTCTCCTTAGCCATCCTGGGACACATGAACTTCAAATGGACCTTGTTTGGGGTTTTAATTCTTGTGGGCAGGCAGCCCACTGAGTACTTTCCATGTGAAATCCAGAGTCTCTTCCTGGAACTTGTGAGTAGAGAGGAACTTCCTTAAAAATCTGGTCCAATTTCTCATTACATTTTTTGTCACCAGTGCACTGAAAATGACTGGCAATTCATATGTGAATTCTGCAGTGAAATCTTACTAAAGAGATTGTTAAAATCGAGTGTAACAATATGAAAAGAACCATTATAGATGATATGAGAGTAACTGAACCAAGTTGGCAGGGTGGGTGAAGGACAGTGGGACATTGGGTAGAAGAGAATCTTCTTGGAGAAGATTATATCTGAGCTAAGACAAAAAGAAGAAAAAGACTTTCATTTTATCACTGTTAAAGATGGTACTAATTTGAATCTGTTTTGTAAAATATGGTCTCATTATTCTTACAACATACTGAAAACAAATACATAGAAAGATTATATTCTATAAAGGCCAAGCTAGTCTTTGTTGTGATAGAAAGTGATGATACTTATTTCTGATTGTTAATGGGTGGCTTACATTTAATTTGATTAATTAATAATAGCAAACATTTATTAAGTGCTTTATTATGTGCCATTATGGTGCAAAACACATAATAGATGTTAAATGACTTAATATATGGAAAGCCCTTAGATTACTTACTGGCACATAATAAATGCTCAAAAACATTTTTAGCAATTATTATAAATTTGTCTTATATAATCATATAATGGATGAAGGGACAGAAGTTTAGAGAGATTTATGTGCTCAAGGTCACAGAGCTAATAAATCACAAATTCGGGATCAGAATTCAAATATCTCTAACTCAGAACCCAAACTTTGAATCATTATGATGCACTCCCCAGTTTATTAAAATTATTCTCAAGAACATGGAAGCTAAATTCAGATTAAGTAATAGAAAAACATGAGCACATCACTTCAAGCTAGACTATTGTCAGGCAGTTTGTTTTAAGTTTTGATAATGTGTATGTTGTAAAGAACAAACATTTATTTATCAGTGAAATTTAAAACCTCAAGATGAAGCAGATGGGCATATACAGGGACTAAAGATGTACCAGGAGCCTGATACTACTTGTTGAAAAAAAGTCTCAGTGTGATAAATGAAATTGTGTTGGTATAAGAAATCACATAGTGGGGAGCAGATAGGCCAACATAGGAGTCAGTAACAGCAGGGGCAGTCCCTGAGAGACCCAAGAAGCAAATCTGATGCTCCCTAGGTTATATGGGGGATTTATATCATTTTTGACTCCTACCATAGATCTGCAAAACCTTGAAGCAATTCACTAATCAGCCACATTTATCAAACTCCAGCCAAATAGGTGTCCTGGGTTTTGTTTGTTTATTATTTACGCTCCCTACTTTCTTTCAATTGCTTTTCTCCCCTTCATTTCTTTCCCTTTGGTGCATTAATGAAATCTCAGAAAAGCAACTCAATTTGAAAGTAAAAAAAAATCATAAAATCTTTTCTTGAAAACCACAGCCTTTACTTTCCTGGCAATTAAAGGTGCTCTGAGATGGAACCATGGGCCAGATCTATATTTTGAAAAGGTGGAAGATCTCTCTTCTTCTAGGCTGATGTTGGCTTATTTCTGGGGCTCTAAGAAATTACTTCTGAGATCTACCACCAAATCTGCTCCTATCAGACTGAAATTCCAGCATTAGGTGCTTCTTTCATAGCCTCTGTAGCACAGAGGGAGAGGGTCTTCCAGCATAGTTAAAATGAAGCAGAGAAAAAAAAAAGTCCACTTCTTTAGTGGTTATATGAGGAATTCCTTGGATATTGTTCCCAGTGAAATAATCATAAGTAGTGAAAATTATTTAATTTGTAAGTCTTTGAAAATTGTCCTAAGGGCATATAGCAAATGAAGCAACATTTATTCAAGAGAATTTACTTTATTATGGTAAGAATAGCAAGAGTCTGTTGTTGAGCCAAGAGTTGCTCCTTCACTTCCTCTCCTCCTTGCTACCTGGACTCAGCTCAGTTTGATGGCATTTCAGATGGGTATGACCAACTAAGTTCTTTCCTCCCCCAGCTCCCAGTCAAGGACTAAGGTATTTCCCTAAGAGGATTAGGAAGCCAAAATCTCTCATATTCTCTAGCCTCATGTTGCAGAGGCTAAATTCTAGGCAAATAAAGCTATGAGGTAAGAGAATCTCTTTCTCTATTAAGGATCCACTCACCAGATGGAGACCATACTCCTGATACAGCAAGCTGTCAAGACCAGGGTCCTGAATACTCTCACCCAAGCTCTCCTGCAAGGTTGAGGTTGCATTCTAGGAGAGGAAAGCTGAGAAGACCAGAGGCTATCACCTCAACCAGGCCCTAAAGCAGAGGTTTTAATCTAAGAGAAGTGGGCTGTCTTTCCCCAGGCCCTGAGAAGTGGTCTCAGAAGTTTTGCCTGGGGTGTAGGTAGGGGGTAGAGATGGTCCACTGGGAGATAGAGCTCCCAAGTTATCCCTAAAGTAATTGACTTTATTTAGAACAAAGTGTAGAGATGTTCGAGCCTAAGGATGCTCTTGAAAACAATGGAAATTTTGGTGATATGCAATTTATGAGAGACAACTAGCTCTATTAGAGCAACAAGATAAACCCTAGGTCAGATAGATTACCAGAGAGAACAGCTGAGAAAAGCCTGCCTGGAGTCAGAATAAACCTCAAAAACTGCTCAAAAACTCTCTCTACAATGGGGCCAGAAATGAATTGAATTAGACTGTGGAGCAAATGATGCCCCCAAGACATTGTGGAACACAAAAGAAAAATCAGCTGGCAATTAGTGGAGCTTAATGGCTGGGTGTAATACCAACAGAGGCAGACAGGTTAATTAAGACATCAGGAGTCTTAATTTAAGACTCCTTAATTTAAGACTTAAATTAAAGAAAGTCAAAGAGAGCTCTGTTAAAAAACTGTTATTTTAGGGTCACTATGTACACCTCTTGAGGAGAAACATCAGAGGCTTCACCCTGCAAGGGAAATAGATTTCACTAGAATATTCTAGCTAAGTCACTAAACCCATAACAAGAAGTTCTGGGGAGAAGTAGAAATCAGTATTTAGAGTTACCACAATATATTACTTAAAATGTACAGTTTTCAACAAAAAATTATAAGACATGCAAAGAAATAGGAAAGTGTGACCCATATGTAAGAAAAACCAGGCAAGAGAAACTGTGAGAGGGCTCAGATACCTATGAGGGTCAGATATATCAAAGATTTCAAAACGGCTATTATAAATATATTTTAAAAACTAGATGGAAACATGAATGAAGAAATAAAGGGAGATGTGATGACGATGCCCCTTTAAATGGAGGATATCAATAAGAAAATAAAAATTATAAGAAAGAATCCAATGGAAATCCTGGAGTTGAAAAGCGCAATAGCTGAAGTCAAACATCCACTAGAGGGACTCAACATTAGATCTGAACTAAGAGAAGAAAGAGTTAATGAACTTGAAAAAAGATTGATAGAGATTATACCCACTACATGCCCACAAATTACATGATTTAAACAAAATAATTTCTAGAAGGACACAAGCTATCAAAACTAACTCAAGAAGGAATAGGCATTCTGAATAGACCTATATCAAGTGAAGATATTGAATGAATAATCAAAAACTATCTAAAAAGAAAGTCCCAGGCACAGATGACTTCACGGGTGATGTCTACCAAACATTTAAAGAAGCATAATCATTATTTAGAAATTCTTCAAATAACAGGAAAGAACATTCTCAATTTATTCTATGAATCTAGTATTACTCCAATACCAAAACCAGACAACAATATCATAAGAAAAAACCAAATAAACTATCTTTGTTCATTTGATCTGCTTTAAGAAAATATCTGCCACGAGTAACCTATAAACAACAGAAACTTCTCACAATTCTAGAGGTGGGAAGTCCAAGATCAAGGAATTGGCAGATTTCATGTCTAGTGAGGGCCCTGTTCCCTGCTTCCAAGATGATGCCTTGTTGCTGCACCCTTTAAAAGGAACAGATGCTGTGTCCTCACATGGTGGAAGGCGGAAGTACAAAAGGGGCCTAAGCTAGTTCCCGCTAGTCCTTTTATAAGGCACTAATCAATTTATAAGAGTGAAGCCCTCATGACTTAATTACTTCCCCAAAGGCCTTGCCTCTTAATACCACTACAATGAGAATTGGGTTTCAATGTGAATTTTGGAGGGGATACATTTAAATCGTAGCACAAACAAAACCACAGACCAATATCTTATATGAATGTAGATGTGAATATCCTCACAAAATACTAGCAAACAAAATAAAGTAGCATATAAAATAATTTATATACTAACCAAGTGAGATTTAACCCAGAAATTCAAGAAATGTCTAACATTTGAAAACTAATGAAATGCACCATATCAACAGAATAAAGGACAAAAAACACACAATCATCTCCACATACTCAGAAAAAGCATTTAACAAAATGTAACCTCACTTCAGGATAAAAACACACAAGAAACTTGGAATAGAAAGAAACTTCCTCAACCTTGTCAAAGGAATCTATAAAAATCCCATAGTTAAAATCAAATTTAATGGTGAAAAAGCCAATGCATTCTTCATAAGATCAGGTATAAAGATGTTTGTTCCTGCCACTTTTATTTAACATTATACTGAAGGTTCTAGGCAGGGCAATTAGGTAAGGAAAAAAATAGAAGGCTTCCAGATTGGGAAAAAAGAAACAAAACTATATCTATTTGCAGATGACATAATGTTGTATATAGAAAAATCCTAAAGAATCCACTAAAAAGACCATGAGAATTACTAAATGACTTGAACAAAGTTGCAAGATTTGGGGTTAATATACAAAAATCAATTGAGTTTCTTTACACTAGCAATTAGCAATCAAAGTTAAATTGAGAAAGCGATTCCATTTGCAACAGCATCAAAAAGAATAAAATACATGAATAAAATTTAACAAAAGAAGTATAAGACTTATATCCTGAAAGTTGAGAGAATTTAAAGATGTCCTAATGAAATAGAAAGACATCCCATATTCATGGATCTGAAGACTTAACATTGTTAAGGTAGCAGTACTCTTCAGACTGATCTACAAATTAAACACAAGATTTATTAAAATCCCAGCTGGTTTCTTTACAAATACTGGCAAGTTTCTCCTAAAATTTATATGGAAATTCAAGGAGCCTAGAATAGTCAAAACAACCCTGAAAAATAACAAAGCTGAAGGACCCACATGTTCCGATTTCAAAACTTACTACAGAGCTACAATAATCAAAAAAGTGTGGTGTTGACAAAGGGTAGCCATATAGAACAATGAAATAGAGTTGAGAGTCCATAGGTAAACCTGTACATTTATGTTGAATTAATTTGGAACAAGAGTGCCCAGACAATTCAATGAGGAAAGAAATAGCCTTCAGTGAATGATGCTGAGATTCCTGGACATCTACATGCAAAAGAATGATATTGGATTCCTTGCTTATACTATACACAAAAAGTAACTCAAATTAATCCTATAGCTAAACGTAACAGGTAAGTTTATAAACCTCTTCGAAGTAAATATAGGTATGGATCTTTCTGACTTTGCTTTAGGTAAAGTCTTCTTAGATTTGAGCACAAGCAGCAAAATAAAAATTAGACAACTTGAAATTTATCAAAATTAAAAATGTTTGTGCTTCAAAGGATACTACCAAGGTGAAAAGATGACCCACAATATTAGAGAAAATATTTGCAAATCATATATCTAAGATACTTATATCTAAAATATGTAAAGATGTACAATTCAATAATAAAAAGACATAACCCATTTAGAATGAACATCACATCTCAATAAACATTTTTCAAAAAAGATATAAAAAATGACCAATAACCACATGTAATGATTACCCATTGGGGATATGCAAGTCAAAACCACAATGAAATACCATTTCACATCCAGTAGATACCTATAATCAAAGAGAATAAGTTGTTGGCAGGGATCTGGAGAAATTAGAACCATCATACAATGATGATGAGAATGTAAAATGGTGCAATTGCTTTGGAAATATACTGAGTAACTGTATTAGTCTGTTCTTATGCTGCTAATAAAGACATACCTGAGACTGGGTAATTAATACAGGGAAGGAGGTTTAATGGACTCAGAGTTCCACATGGCTGGGGAAGCCCCACAATCATGGTGGAAGGTGATGGAGGAGCAAAGCCACATCTTACATGGTGGCAGGCAAGAGAGCTTGTGCAGCAGAACTCCAATTTATAAAACTGTCAGATCTGGTGAGACTTATTCACCACACCAGAACAGTACGGGGAAAACTGACCCCATGATTCAATTATCTCCACCTGGCCCCTCCCTTGACACATGGAACTCACTACAGTTCAAGGTGAGATTTGGATGGGGACACAGCCAAGCCATGTCAGTAATATAACACACAATGCGTGAATATAGTAATTATTACCAAATATACTAACTATAGTAGAAACCAGTCTAGAATAGAAAAGCAAAAGTAGAACCAGGGCTGAGCAGAGGCCAGAAACTCAGGAAAATTGGTGTCAAAGACTTTTGCTTTTGAAGATCAATCTCAGCCTCTACAGGTATTTAGCTTGCTCCTTGCCTATCCGACCTTATTAATGCTTACATTCAAATCCTATTTTAGGTGGGGTGGGCTGGATTACATGTTAAGTTGTTATTACTGATCTATACTCCAGGGCAAATGAATTTTGAAAAACAGTTTGATTAAAAAAGTGGGGAAGAATCTGTAAGGCATCAGATATTGTAGAAAGTAGAAGATGAATGAGATTGCAAAGGGCTAAGAAAAGGAGTTAGAGGAAGCAGGAGCCTTCCCAGATAAGATCATGACTCAGCCTAGCACGCTCTTTGAGTTGCCACATTTTTGTAGACATGAATTCTATAGACAAAGGTTTCACATCATATGGGCAGGCTGGTCAAGAAAGTCTTGTTTCTACTTTTAATGGGGACTCTTGGGGCCAACAGCTGTATCAATTGTACATGTGTGACAGGCCCAGTCTAGACCAAATCATGAAAAGCCAGGACAAAGTCCTTTGTCTGGGATTTTGGCAATACTTACTGGAGAATATGGGGCTATCAAAATGTATCCTAGATATTTTCGGTTTCAATGGTTTCCACTTATGTGGTTCAAAGACTCTAGGTGAGTGATTCTTAATTATTGGAGCATTTTTCCCAGGAAAGGGGTGAAGATCATATTAGAATTTGAGGGATGGCAGTGAGTGGATATTTGATGATGCAAGTTGAATATACTTATTCCATTAGTAACACAAATTACAAACAATGAGCGGTTAGTGGAAATATGCAGGAGATAGAATGAGAAAGCACTGTTAGAGACATAGGATAGAAAGTGTTGATAAATAGTGCTGTAGATCAATAGTATATACAAAGAGATCTGGGAACAAAGGAGGCTCCTCTTTTGTGAGTCACAAGTGTCCTTTGAGTCTGTGGAGTAGTGGAGCTGAGACACCATAGGACTCAGTGACTGTGAGTGCTGAGGAAAACTGTGAGTTTGGCAATTGAAATGCCTTATGTTGATTCCATGTTCAGGCCTCTTTCCAGCTTTTCCCATGGAGCTTCTCAAGAGAAGGACATCGAAAATTCTCACTTGGTCTATGTAGTCTCTTTGGGAAACTCATACTACATGTCAGAAAGTACCTGGCTTAGTAACATGCATTTCCTGATGCTAGATGATTGGTTGGCCAGATAAAAATGTCATATAGTTTTAGGAATATTGGAGGTCATGTGCTTTTTTTATAAGTAAGATTCCACAAGGATAGAATTTCAAGTAAAGTATTAAGCTGACTCTTTTAAATTGGAATGATTCAGACCTTTATTGTCATGAAGTATACCTCCAAAAATTATAACCATTAATTCACAATTATAACCATTAATTCACAAACCTAAACAAAGTGTGTTGGTTATTCTCTTTTTCCCTACCTTTCAGCCCTACTCCCTTCAGATCTGTTATCCATTCTTGGACTCTGAAAGCTGACTTCCTAGGAATAAATCACTTGGGATCTTTCACTCGTTGGCTTTGAGTTGGGTTCAGGCAGTGGGAAGCACCAGCAGGAGATCAGAGGGAGGAGGAGACAGCTATTCTTTGATGTCCCCTCTCTGGCTAGCTGTGTCCTACTGCACTGCACCTCCTGCTGGGCGTCTTCCTCTCCTCAGCTTCAGCTCTCACTGGGCTCCCACAAGGTTGTTTTCTCATTGCGTCTCTTCAGCGCTGGGGGTGGTAGTGCCTTCCCACTAGCAAGTTCCTGTTTCTAGTTTCTGGATGCTTCACTATTGTTTGATAAGATTGCCTTAACTTGCTCACACAGCTGTAAATCATCTATTAAAGTGTTAACATTTACAATCTCTGGGAGAAATTTCTTCTGGGACTCTGAATAATACACAAGGAGCCACGATTTAAGAAAACTACACAGGATTAGAATTAGAAGTGGATTGCCTACAAACTAGTTCAGTGATCTTTGTGAAAATGCTTCAGCTTTTCTGAGGCTTTATTTCACCTCATGTAAAAAGGGCAGGAAATTATCTTCTGACCTGAAATCAAATATGGCATAAATGACTGAAAGAGAAAGTGGCAGGTTGGGCTGGATGACATGCCTTGCCATTTTTAGATAGTGGAGACAGATACAAGCAGGCCATATTGGAAACCATCTCAGGTGCTTTAGGGCAATTTTATCTTTGCAAGAGAAGAACCAAGAGACAACTTTATTTCAAGCCAGATATAACCTAAGGCTGGATTTCCTCTTGATAAAGAAAACTGATACAATGGCCCAGGGAGGTTGGGGAGAACTGAAATTGTAAGGTGTTTATGTGGGAGAAGGCAGTCTTTTCCTTGAGTCTCAAATGCTATAATCAAAGAGAAGTAAGTCACTGACTAGATAGTGGGTTGCCTTCATTGCTAAACTGCATGTGCTGAGACTTGTAGCCTTGAAGATCTAGAGTGTTTGTGGACTCTCACCTTAGAGTTCTAAGTCCACTTCAAGCCCCAGTGTCTTGGTTCATTTAGTCCTGAGACTCTGACAGCTTCCACTCCTAATGAATTTTTTAAAATCTTATGTTTTTGACCTCAGTTTTCAGAGAGCACAAAAATAGATTGTTTAAAAACTACCAATACTTTGTGTTTTATTTTAAAAACCAGATAAATTTTCAATTCAACCAGATTTATTCATTATGGAGGGCTCTAATTTGCTATTAAAAGTTTCTGAAAAGGATAGCTACTAAAATGTCAACTGTGGGGATGAATGAGAGAGTGTGGAGGGAAAGTAAGCAGAGAAAAACCAATGCTGAAATTGGTGGAGAGAAGAAATGAGAGAGAGAGAGAGCAAGAGCGAGAGAGATTCATTCTGCTCAAAAATGGGAAAAGGAATGATGGCCACAATATGTTAGTTTGTTGACTAAATCTGGAAGAAAGAAAAACTGTCTCAGTGATATTTTGAGAACTTTTCATTGAGTATTTAATTTGGAAGTAAAAGTTCCTAAAGAAATGCTGTAGATGTTGATTCACCAAAATATGATATTTTAATAAATATTGGATGAAAACACGAGAAGATTCAAGGATAGTTATCTAACACAATTTAATAATTTTTCAAAATATGAACAATTGAATTAATACCCACCATTTGATTTTCTTCATTATTTCTCATTCATCATGAGAAAGAAAAGAAGGTTAACTGAGATCAGCATAGGCATTCTCACTAAAAGTGAGAACAATCATTTAATTGACATCTGTGCTTGGAATAGCTTCTCCAGGTGTAAGAATCCTTCAGCTTCCAAAGCTAAGGAACTCTGTAACACCAGTGTTATTCAGCTTGAGTTTTGAAGCTCTTCCAGCTTTTATCAATTATGTTTGGTTTCATTCAGGGTATTTTTTTTTTCCCAACTAGCATCATCTGCACATTAGGGTTCTAAGAGATTCTCATTTCAAGGGCAGCTTGAGTCAATTTAGCTGTGAATCAATTCAATTCTGATAAGCTTTGGCATATCAGAACAAGACCCAAATGTCTCATCTTATTAGTATGCTATCTTTTGGTATGCATGCTGTTGTTATTCACAGCACTTTGTTTTGTTGTCATATTCATTTTCCTTGTTGCCTTATCCATAGCTCATGTTTTCCCCCTGCAAGACCACCAAGAAATTATCTTAGGAAAATCAATAGAAGGCCTGACTTTTGGTATAGAAGCCAGCAAAACCTGGAGATGTAGGGAAGAAAATTATGTCAGAGAAACACAAAGGAGGGATTGGTGGACCAATTCTCTAACTTCTGATGAATATAATTAAGATATTATTATTTCCTGATAGTTATAGATTATAAGGAACTTCTATTTCTCTAAAACCAGAATAATTAGCTCTCTGAAATTATAGAATATAAATATCATCTGATTATTCTGGTGCTTTAGTTGTCTTTATAGAAGTAATATGTGACAGACATGAGAGTTGATCTGAAATGAATTTCTTGAGTCCCCAAGTGCCTCAGAAGCTTTAGTGATAGTTTCTAAAGGCCTTTTAAATGATTGGCTTAAATTATAATTTTTGAGTGGCTTTTTACTTAAAAAGTGGGATGATACCCATAGGTACTGATAAGCTCTTCAATATTTCAACTGTAAGTAAGCAAAGTAAGTTGGCAATAGTGGCTTCAAAATAATACATAATATAATCCAACATATAGTTAAATTGAAAGTCAAAGTGTGCCCATCATACATACGATGTTGGGTATTTCTCTTGATGTTTCATTGGTGTTGTTTCCATTAGGATTCTAAGAATTTATCAGGTTCCACCAAAGGTAGAAATTAGGTAGATTACCAAAGATAAAGATTAGGTTTCTCTAAAAAAAGATAAAAAACTTTAGACTGAAACTTAACGCTCATTTTGCAGTTTGCAAAACATACCAATGAGGCAATACCTTTGGGATTTTACTATATTCTCAGGTAAGCACATTGCATCATAACTAGGAGACTTTAGTTTCCTAGAGGAAAGGTATGGCTGGCAGAAGGAACTATTTGTAAAAGGTTTGAAGGAACATAGAGTGGGGGAAGGGGAGACTGGACAGGCATAGGGAGAGTTGGGAGAGGAAAACAGAAACCAGATGGCGGAGAAAGGGTCTTGAGTGGAGGTGATGGGGACAAGATGGGAGATAAATTTGCCCCAAGTGTGATCAGGCCAGATATGTCCATTTATTTAATTTAGGCTTTCCCCTGGCACACCTGGGTCTCATAGCTGCTCTGGAATTTTCCCCTCCAGCCACAGACTGGGTAACAGAGAAGCAGCAATGAACCAGAGGGGAGAGAATGAGACTGGGGGCACCAGGTTAGAGTGCTTTTCTTACCGGAGGATGATGACCACTTTCCTCAGTTCAAAGGGGAAGCTAAACTTGTGTATAAAATGTCTGTTAGGTGACCTGTGAACATATTTGTTTGTATGGAATCACTAGACAAGAAGAGCAGCAGCTCTTTCTCATTATGCATCTGTTTTTGTGCCCTTTGCAGCATTTAAGACACGTTTACATTTTCTAGCCAACACTGACTAAATGAAAACTCAAATCCCACAAATTTTAGTGGCGGTGTTATATTATTATTAAGGAATTTTTCTTCACCTGTTTCTCACTTTTATTTTTCACTAGAATTTTGTAGATGGAGACTGAAGGGCTCTCTTGAGCATGCAGCTATGCTCACTGTTCAAATGGGTAATCATTCTTCTAAACCAGTTTTACCCTCAAGGAAGGACAACAGAATAAAGCAGACAATTCCTGCCCCAGGCACAGTGTGTTCTCATTTAAAACTATATCAAGATTCCAACTGAGACTGTTGTCCTGGTGATTAATTTTTAGATATTACTGAAAAAACTATCAAACAAAAAAGCTTCTCAATCTACATTAAAGGAAACCCACGTTATAGATGTGTTATTATTAAAACACATAGTAGGCACTAGGATATTTAATGAATAAATGAATGAGCAAATGTCCTCCTGGGAATTGAATGACTTACCCTGTAGCAATATGATGTTTCAGTATAAAGACTAAATTGCTTGGACATGTTTCTTTGTGGGATTTTCACTGCTTTGGTTAGATTGTTTTTGTCAGCTCCTCTCTGCCTGATAGCGAATCCAAGGATTTTCAAGTGCAATTTGTCAATCTTGAGCCCTCTATTTCAACAGAGCACACCTAATTTTTTATTACTAATTAATTTATTTAGAGGCACTGGGCCAACGTCTTTTGGTAAACTGATGAGTGAGAGACTCCCTGCAAGCTGTCAGCTTACAGTATAGGATAAGCTCTCAGCTTACAGTAGAGGATAATTACTTAGGAAATACAAAAGTGACATCATTTGGAACACAGCTTAAATAGTAGTCTATTAGCTATCTAACACCTTTATCTGAATAAATTTTCAGAGTTCTCAAAATGTGGCACAATTTACTAGTTTTTTCCTGTCTGCCTGTAAACTATCACATTTCCCCTTTAAAAAAAAAACATGCCTTTTCCACACGTTGTCTCATTCGTTCCTGTCACTGCCACACTTTTTGGAAAACGAAAAGTCTTTTCCTGTTGCTTCCATCTCTTCTCTGTCAACTTAAGTCATGGGTCCATGGATTATGACCTGCATCCCCATGACTTTGCTCTAGTGGTCCTGCAAGGTCACTAGGGATTGCAATATACAAAGGCTTTTCTGTCTGTATATTCTCTTGATGTTTGTTACATAAAACACTATTAGCCTCCTCCTCTTTCTTGAAACTCTCTTTTCCTTATTTCCCATGACATTAGCATGTGGCAGTTCTACTACCTGAATGGCTGCTGTTGCTTGTCTTTTTGATGGATATATTCTCCTTTATATGCTAAATATGTAGATAGTCGCAGGGTTGTTTTGCTTGCTCTGCTTCCATTCTTGTTTCTTCTGGTTCTAGCATCTCGGTGGTTTTCCTTCAGAGAAGCAACTTGCACCTCATCCTCAGACATGTAGTCCTGGAGGTGTTAATGTAGCTCCCTGATTCTGGGGCTCAGCACCTGGCCCTGGCCTGTGCAATCAGCATATTCCATCCAATTCTTCCTGCCTGAAATCCCCCTCAGTGATTTGTTGGGACATTGTTGTGTGACCTGAATTCAGCCAATCATTGTCAGCCCTGGAACATTTGCTAGAACTATTGGGAAAGAAAGCTTTTTGTTTCTGGCAGTGTTGACTTTTTACAATATAAGTCTAAAGCTGCACATGACAGTTTTACCTCTGTGGAGGAAATGAGGTAGGCATTTACCTAGGGGGAAGGAAGGAAAAAGGGGCTACAGGGTAAAGAGGGCATCTGTGCAGAGTGACAGGGCCAAAGCAAATGAATATCTGCTCAGGGGTGCAGTAGCCTGAAGTAGGGTGTTTGAACCCAAATGATGGACTTTTCATTTCAAATGGGCCTTTATTTCAAATATAATTTATTTAATTGCACATTCATATAATTTAAATTGTAATAATTTTAACAATTGGTTCACAAAATTCATGAAGATTTAACAGTGGATTCCAGCCCACTCATGCCTCTAGTTTGCCATATCTGTTGATGTTTCTTGGCTGAACACATTATTACTACCATGGCTACTGATATGGTTTGGCTTTGAGTCCTCTCCCAAATCTCATCTCAAATGGTAATCCCCACATGCTGAGGGAGGGACCTAGTGGGAGGTGATTTGATCATGGGGGTGGTTTCCCCCATGCTGTTCTTGTGATAGTGAGTGAGTTCTCATGAGAACTGATGGTTTTAAAGTGTGGTAGTTCCTTGCTCTCTCTCTCTCTCTTGCTGCCGTACAAGATGTGTCTTGCTTCCCCTTTGCCTTCTGCCATGATTGTAATTTTCTTGAGGCCTCCCCAGCCATGCAGAACTGTGAGTCAGTTAAATCTCTCTTTTTTAAAATAAATTATGCAGTCTCAGTATGTTTATAGCAATGTGATAACAGACTAATACAGAAAATTGGTACTGGCAGAGTGGGATACTGCCGTAAAGATAACCTGAAAATGTGAAAGTAACTTTAGAACTGGGTAACAGGCAGAGGTTGGAACAGTTTGGAGGGCTCAGAAGAAGACAGGAAGATATGAGAGAGTTTGGAACTTCCTAGAGACTTGTTGAATGGTTTTGACCAAAATGGGGATAGTGATATGGACAATGAAGTCCAAGCTGAGGTCTCAAATGGAGATGAAGAACTTCTTGGGAACTGGAGCAAAGTTCGTTCTTGCTATGCTTTAGCAAAGAGATGGGTGGCATTTTGCCCCTGCCCTGGAGATCTGTGGAATTTTGAACTTGAGAGAGATGATGTAGGATATCTGGCAGAAGAAATTCTAAGCAGCAAAGTGTTCATGATGTGACCTGGCTTTTTCTGAAAGTGTTCAGTCATGTGTGTTCACAAAGGGATGATTTGAAATTAGAACTATGTTTAAAAGGGAAGCAGAACATAAACGTTTGGAAAATTTGCAACCCATTTTTTGGGGAGAAATTCAAGCTGGCCGCAGAAATTTGCGTATGTAAAGAGGAGTTGAATGTTAACAGCCAAGACAATGGAGAAAATGTCTCCAGGGCTGTCAGAAATCTTGGCAGCAGCCCCTTCCATCACAGGCTTGGAGACCTAGGAGGGAAAAATGGTTCTATGGGGTGGGCCCAGGACCCTGTTGCTCTGTGCAGTCTCAGGACTTGGTGTCCTGCATTCCACCTGCTCCAGCTCTGGCTGTGGCTAAAAGGGAGCATGTACAGCTCTGGCCATTGCTTCAGAGGGTGCAAGCCTTGAGCCTTGGTGATCCACATGGTGTTGGGCCTGCAGGTACACAGAAGACAAGAGATGAGGTTTGGGAACCTCAGCCTAGATTTCTGAGGATGTATGGAAATGCCTGTATGTCCAGAGAAGTCTGCTGCCAGGGCCAGACCCTCATGGAGAACTTCTGCTAGGGAAATGCAGAAGGAAAATGTGGGTTTGGAGTGCCCACACAGAGTTTCCACTGGGGCACTGCCTAGTGGATATGTGAGAAGAGGGCCACTGTCCTCCAGACCCCAGAAAGGTAAATCCATCAACAGCTTGTGCTGTGCACCTGGAAAAGCCACAGACAATTAATGCCAGCCCATGAAAGCAGCCCTGGGGGCTGTACCCTGCAGAGCCACAGAGGCAGAGATGGCCAAGGGAGCCCACCTCTTTCATCAGCATGACCTGGATGTGAGACATGGAGTCAAAGGAGATTTTGGAGCTTTAACATTTAATGACTGCCCAGCCAGGTTTTGGACTTGGATGGGGCCTGTGACCCCTTTGTTTTGGTCAATTTCTCCCATTTGGAATGGGAACATTTACCCAATCCCTGTACTCCCATTGTATCTTGTAAGTAACTAACTTGTCTTTGATTTTACAGGCTCATAGGTGGAGGAGACTTGCCTTGTCTCAGATGAGACTTTGGACTTAGACTTTTGAGTGAATGCTGGAATGAGTTAAGATTGGGGGACTGTTGGGAAGGCATGATTGGTTTTGAAATGTGAAAAGGACATGAAATTTGGGAGAGACCAGGTGAAGAATGACATGGTTTGGCTCTGTGTCCCCACCCAAATCTCATCTCAAATTGTAATCCCCACATGTTGAGGGAGGGACCCTGATTGGATCATGGGGGTGGTTTCCCTCATGCTGTTCTTATGATAGTGAGTTCTCACAAGAGCTGATAGGTTTAAAATGTGGCATTTCCTCACTCTCCTGCTGCCATGTAAGATGTGCCTTGCTTCCTCTTTGCCTTCTGCCGTGTTTGTAAGTTTCTTGAAGCCTCTCCAGCCATATGGAATGGTAAGTCAATGGAACCTCTTTTGTTTATAAATTATCCAGTCTCAGCTAGTATCTTTATAGCAGTGTGAAAATGAACTAACCTAGCTACCAAAAGATAATTTTTTATAATTCAGTGTTACTTCTCACTCGTTAGTATTCAACTCTAAATAGCAGCTTTCTGTCTTTCTTACTTATGTATGTGTTTATTTATATTAGTCTGGACTCATCAAGACTTATTTTTATTTAATATATTATACTCCATTAATATCATTATTTCTTTTGATGCTCAAATTGTCCACAATTTAGTAAGTGGTAGGTCCTTTAAGCTGGTGCCTAGTGTGTTTTGACCTATCCTAATAATTCTTTTAGGACTTTTTTTTTCAGGATTTTAAGATTTTAAAAAATTATTTTTTGTTACTTTCTGGTGCAAGAAGATTATTCTCTGTATATTTACCTGTTGTCTCAATCCCCCATGTATGTAACCATTATCTCATTGCTATTGCCTCCTGGAACATGATCACCCTCCCTGCAGCCCACTCCAGGCCTCCCTGGAGGCCACTGCAGCGCTGCACAGACATTCAGTTTGTCTGGGCCCTGAACGCTGTGTGGGGTTGCTGCTGACCTTGTTCCCATGCATAGATGCCCTCCTTGCCTTGCTTCGGCTCTGACACCCACCCCCTGCCTCACTTCCCCCTGTGTGGACTTGGTCAGTTTGTATTTTATGCTTTCATATATTTTAGACTCAACTTGTTACTATTTTATTGAGAAATTTTGCACTGATAGTCTGGAGTTGGCAAACTCCTTAAAGGATCATACAGTAAATATTGTGGACTTTCAGAACACATGTTTTCTATCTCATCTGTAACTGCTTGACTCTGTCATAGCAAGCAAAAGGATATGGTTGTGTTCCAATAAAACTTTATTTATAGATGGTTAGCCCATAGACTACAATTTGCTGACACTTGGTTTCTGTTTAGAAGGTCTGCAGTTTTGGTCTGTAGTTTTATTTTTCTTAAATGCCTTTGTCTATTTCAGCATCAGGGCATTGCTGGCTTGATAAAATGAGTTTGGAAGTGTTTATTCTTCTTTTATTTCCTGGAAGAGATTGTGCAGAATTAGTATTATTTCATCCCTAAATGTTTGTTAGAATTTGCCTGTGGAAAAACCTGGGCCTAAAGCTCTCTGTTTCCTTTGACATCTCTGTCACAAACTGGGTTCTAGAGACCAGGAGCTAATCTCATAGCAATCAGGAGGGGTGCTTGGTAAGACTGCAATAGTGAGGCTTTCTCATTTTCTCTGACCAACCTTTTTTTTTCTTGTAAAATCAAGCAACTGATTCTTGAAAGAAGAGTTTTTTCTTTTTCTTTTTCTTTTTTTTTTTTTTTGGTACAATGTGAACTTTTCTCTGAAATTCCTAGATGGGAATTTAATTTCTTTATTATAAAAAATGAGCCAAATTTTATTTTTTTAATTTAAAAAACTGTGAGAAAGGAGTTAAGATTATATATACATATACACATATTTTTCTCTCTATATATAAAATCTCTCATATATATGAGAGAAAAATAAAGCTATATGATATATATAATATAGTAATATATATAATACTAATATAACATTACTTATAATACTATGTAGATAGATATAGATCTATATATCTCTCATATATATGAGAGAAAGAGAGTGAGAGAGGGAGAGGGAGGAGAGAGAGAGCGCGAGGTGGGGAGAGAGATAAAGAGATGTTGCAAACCCTAGCAAGCAGATAATATAAAAGATATTCTGACATACCTTTTATTACCATATAAGGCACTCCTGGTCTTAGGTTAATATTCTGGACTTGCCATATGTTAAAATCTTACGGTGACATATCATTTCTCAGTCACAAATCCTGGATTTCAGTTGAGATTACTCAAGATATTCTAGTGAGAGGAAAGGAATTCCAGGCCCTTCATACAAGGCTGATCGTTTATCATCAATGGGATATACACAAAGAAATGATCCTTCCTGGATGCATAAAATGATTATTGGCCCAAGTAAAGAACATTAAAATACTGTCACTTACATGTAATCAGCAACACCCTTGACCTGCTGGAAAGGAGTAATGTTTAAAATATATGCGTGTGACCTGTAATAATCTTAAGGACATTCATCTTCCCTGCTTTCTGTCACTTCCCAGTTAAACTTCTCTCTGTCAGGTGCTGTAATAAAAATGGCTGAGGAAATGGGGTTACAAATTTATGTTCACCCTGCAGATGTGTCTGCTTGAAGTGTATTTCATTGCTACAAACAGATTAGGAGAACAAAATCCAAAATTAATGATCTTTTTGTTCTTGGGAATAATACATTCCCTAGCAGTGAATGAATCCCTGTCCTTTGACTTCACTGCCAAGGGTATTTTTGTGCAGCTCAGTTTGTGATCTGAATGACATATTTCTGTCCCAAGGACTATGCCAAAAGATACTGCATACTTTCTTAGTTTGAAGCCATCCTCAGCCCGGCCTGCTCCAGCCATTGCCTTGTAACACAAATGCTGTCCTGGGTTTCTTACCTTTGTTTCTTCAGAGTCACTTTCTCTCACTCTCAACCCTACTCTGTACCAAGCAGGGTGACCTTTTGGGATTACACCAATAGCCTCCTTTGCTTGGGTTTGGCCAATAGGGAGGCATTAATAGATGATCCAAGTTGGGAAGGATCCCCCAGTCCCCTCCTTGTGGGTTCTTAACTGGCTGATTATGTCCCTCAACTGAGGATCACAGTTCTTATAAGATGGCTTTCTCCACACAGCTCTCTCAGTAACCACTGCCTTCCTTTTCCTCTTCCAGCTTAGGAGTGGTAACTAGAAATACTAGCCCAGAGGCTCCTGTAGTTTCCCTATACCCTACCCTCACTTCTGTAAAGTAATTTTATTAAACTCACCTCATATTCTCTTTATTTGACTGTGCCATCTGTTTCCTGCCAGGACCTAGACTGATACAGAAGGATCATTACAACAAATCTCTTTTCAACCTTTTTTATCTCTCTGATGCCACACCATAATACTTTTTAGCTTAGCTTCCCTGGATTGAAATCAATTTATCAGAAAATCCCTGAGGGCAATAGAAAAGGTGAAAAGTCAAACTTGTATTTCTATTAGGTACCTAATTTTGTGTACCTGCAAAGTTAATTGAATATAAGCTAGTTAAAGCATTTTGCCCAAGATTCTGCTCCGTAAGTTTTTGGCATTCACTTTATTTGTGGCTATGTATTAATCTGAAGCACCTTAGTGCCATGTTTGACCCTCACATTCTAAATAGAACAAACTTCTCTCCTTCAAGACCTCCCCAAAGAAGAATTAAGAGATGAGGAAGGGTCCTTTGGAGTCCTTTGTGTGGGAAAATCTGGATGAGGTCTAGGGAAACTTCAGTAAGGGTGATGCTTGTTTTAAAGATAGACATTTAAAAACAGACGTGTTTATTACAGCACTACTAATAATAATCAAGATATGGAATTAACCTAAATGTCCCTTCATGGATGAATGGATAAAGAAAATGTGGTACATATATATAATGCAATACTGTATGGCCATGAAAATGAATGAAATCCTGTCATTTGCAATGGCATGGGTGAAACTGGAGGGCATTATGTTAAGTGAAATAAGCCAGGCACAGAAAGACAAATACTAGATAATCTCACTCATACGTGGGATGTAAAAGATTGTTCTCATAGAAGTAGAAAATAGAATAGTGGTTACCAGAAGATAGAGACGGTAGGAAAGATGGGGAGATGATGAGCGATTGCTCAATGAGTACAAAGCCACAGTTAAATAGGAGGAATAAGTTATGGCACTCTATTGCATATTAAAATGACTAGAATTGATGATAATGTATATTTCAAAAAAGCTAGAAGTTTTTGAATGCTCTCATCACAAAGAAATGACAAATGTTTAAGGTGACAGATATGCTAATTACCATTTGATCAATTTATACCTGTATCATAACATCACATTGTACCCCATAAATATGTGCAGTTATTATGTGTCAGTCATAAATGGAAAATAATATCTGCCTAATGAAATTGTTGTGATAATGAAGTGAAATATGCATATGAAGCATTGTGCACAGTGCCTGACACAAACCTTCAAAAACTGTTAGTGTTTTTTCCTTTATAATTATAAAGGTGCTTACAATTTTGAAAACTGTGCTCATACATTGGAAAGGAAAACTTTATGAAATTTCTGTAAAAAAATACTCATATGTCAATGGATGTACTTTCAGAAAATAACTTAGTAAATAACTGTACTCATTTGAGATACCCTCCCCCTTGGCTCTAATTTTTGCAATGAGTAGAAAACAGATCAGAACACAGATTCTTCTTTCAGTTTCTGAGAGCTAAGATATTAGAGATCCGGATTACATTTTCTCCCCCAGTTTGTTAAATACTCACAGGGAAAAATAAATCAAAATGAAATTGCCACTTTAATAATATAAATCTTTCCATTTTGGGCTATAGGATGTCTGTGTTAACCATTCAGATCTTATTTTAAAGCCTTCAGATAATCCCTATGAAGTTATTGCTGTATATTGTTATGACCTGGAAATATACATAGATGTTTTTGTTAATTAAAAAATGTCAGAAAGAAGGGCTGATACCATTCTTCCAGGATGTTGTGGCTTGTAGATTGTCAGATAATGGTGTACCTGCCTTGTCATATGTTAACTAAATTGTGAACCTTTTCAAAATCGTAGATCAGAAATGGAATTCATTTATCTGGAAAAATGCTTGCATCTGTGATTCTTGGTGGAATGGTAGCTTTGCTGAAGGATTGCAGAGTGCTAACTTTTGATGTGTGTTTGTTGGAAGAAAGCTGAATTTATTCTGCATTAATTCCCTTTCAGTAAGATTTTCTTTCTGTCTAGTTGAAATAATTTTTGGATACATTGATTAAAAAACAGCATATTCCATTTATTAGTTAATATTACTTTAGATATAAAGAATTTTCTCTGCAACTATTTATAGTAATTTTTTTGAAGTTTGGATTTAAAAATCAAAAGTGACAAATTACTTCATGTAACTTTTATACTTATGATTACATTGATTTCTTCATCAGATTCATAACAGGCAACAGTGGTTGTGAAATACAAAGGTGGCAGGAGTTCTTATAACCAGGAAAGGAAATTCTCCTGTGAGAGTCATTACTGCGCGTAGATTAGTTCTTTCTTTTCCTTTCTTTTTTCTTTTCTTTTCAAAAGATGTAAGATGGGGAGAGGTTTTTGAGCAGTTATGTTTGTGGAGAGGCATACATGACATTTCCCTTTATCTCAAATTATGTATCTTGAACTGTGCATTTCCCAGGCTATTGCAAAAGATTCTGGAGTGAGCCTTCTTTACTGTTAGAGACATATGGACTTACATTGCCTTTGCAGTCACATTTTTTCAGAGTGTGTGTCGAACAAACTGCACGTGTAGAGTTTTATGGATTAATTTAAACATCATGAGGAAAGTGCCCAGGCCTTCCTAGTTATAGGACCTCATTTATTATAATAGCAACAGCAACCATCATTTTCACTGAAAACTCATTTTCTGTTATCCATGGTCATGAGTTTCTCAGCGTCTTTATTAATGCCATTTTAATGCCTTTTTCTTGAAGTGTTAAATGATTGAGGGCTGAAGTTGGTGGAGATTCTCTGTATTTAATTAAAATAGTTGTTTTATGAGACTGAGAACTTAAAGTTAGGCTGTTGTCTGGAGTCCTTTAGGAATTCTTTTTAGATTTGTGCAAGGCAAAAACAAACAAACAAACAAACAAAAAACAACAACAAAAAACCAGCTCAAGGCATTTGTTTCCATTTTCTTGGGGAGAGTATTCACTTTGTCTGCTTAAAAATTAATGATATCCTTGAATTGATACTCCAAGCCTCTTTTTCATAGAAAAGATCCTTTATGAAAAGTGTTTTATAAATATTTGTATTATTTATCAAATAATATTTAAGAAAGTTTTAGGGTCTGATTATAGCTAGGACATGCAGAGATTTCATAGGCTCAAACCATCAACAATCTAAACAAGAACGAGATTAAAAAGTTTAAAAACCACTAAAGTAAGTTAAAAACCTGGTACCAGTTAGTTCAGGCTTCTGTTGTGACATAAAATTGTTGAAATATCAGTGGTCTTGATCTAGCAGATAGAGATGGTGCCGTTAGAAGTTTAAACACTTTTCACCAATGCCTATCCATCTCTGTTAGGAATTTATGTAAGCTTCATGGGACGATAAGAGACAAGATAATTTCTCCTTTTTGAAGTTGTCAGGCCTAGTCAGTGGCTACTCTGAAACCAAATAATATGTGACATAAGATTATTTCCCAAGATGATTGGCTTGTTTTATTATCTAAAGTTAGACTCTTTCATATGCCCCCTGAGATGTGGACTGGCTCAGAAGCACATGAAATAAATACATACAACAAATCCCTTATTTTGAACATGAGGAGAGAACATACCATTTTTATTAGTAGAAAAATATGATTCTCTTTGACCAAACAAATGTTCAAAAGAGATTTACTTATTTATGGCTTGATGGGGTACTCAGTGTTTAATCTCCTCTGGGCAGCCTCAGGTCTCTGGCTGGCCCTGAGGATCAGACCATCCACTAATTTCCAGTTTCTGACCCAGGCTGGTCTTACAAGGCTGTAGTGAATTGGCCCTACCCAGTTTTTTAGCATCCAAGTACTGGGTTCCATACCTGAGTTCAAGGTCTGGTACTCTCACTAACAGAGTGGCTTCCTGAGAGAACTTTAAACTTTTGGGTCACAGTTTGTTTATCCGCAAAATGGGATGAGGCTGTGGGAAGAGGATTGATTTGCATTGTCCGGGAATTCCCCTGAGTTTTAACCTTCTTAAAATTTACCAATTTTGTTGAAGTTCAATTGTTTATTTTGGTAGGATATAATTATTTGATTTTTGGTTAAACATGAAACTAATCTTTAAAGAAGACTTAGTCTTCATATCTAAAAGGGAAAAATGAGTTAAGTAAAAATTATCTCAAGCATAAAAGTCAATATCCATCATATATCCACATTATATCCATCCCAGTCATATAAGTTATATCCATCTTTCCCCCATTACCTCAACCCATCACTCACCAAGCAGGAGAAGATTTTATTCAGATGTGGCCACTGATTGAACCAAAATTGAACATCTGACTCATTTGTGTTCCTAGAGCAAAGAACTGTGCCCACACATAGCTTATTATCTGTTGAGATTTCATTTTGCCAAAATTTATAATAAGAGACACAGACACAGAGAAGCAGATGGTTGGGGTTGAGGAAATCACAATGGAGTGTTGGAGCTGGTGACCCAATTGTACTATGTACTTGACTAGAGTATGACTAAGTTAAGCAGATATGGGGACACTTTAGAGGGAATCAGAGATGAGGGACCACTAGCCCTGTGAGGGGCAGGAGGGCTTTCAGGGCTACACTCCCAGTTTCCATGATGTCTGGCAGTGCCTGCTGTTCCTTGAATCTGTGAGACCCCCTTACCCTTTCCACTTGACTTTAGGCAATTTCTGTCTCTTGTAGGTGGAAGATCTGTGAATGAAACAAAGATAAAGACATTATTATAAAATCCAAATGAATTGGAATGAAGGGTGAATAAAAGCATCATGCTTTCCAAAGAACCCTGGTCCCGTACCTGGGTTCAAGGTCTGGTACTTTTGCTAAAGTGGCTTCCTCAGAGAAATTTAGACTTCTGGGTCACAATTTGTTTATCTGTAAAATGGGATGAGGCTGTGGGAAGAGGTTTGATTTGCATCATCTGTAAATTCCCCTGAATTTTTAAATTCTTGAAATTTACCAATTTTGTTAAATTTCAACTGTTTGTTTTGGAAGGATTTAATTCTTTGATTTTGGGGAGTTTTAGAGAGTAGAAAGATGAAGGCAAAGATGAGAGAACGATGGAAATCCAGGAGTAGCGCCTTCTGGATTGAAGATCTAAGGGCCTCAGTCAACATTGAATATGACATCTGAAAGACATGATTATCTGACAGAGCATAAGAGTGTCCCTTTTCCCCTGACATGTCAAAAGAAAGACAGGTTGACTAGGAAACGAAAGTTCCTATCTGCTTTAATTACCCACAGTGGGAACCTTTTCTCTGGGATTTGAACATTTCCATTCTGACTTCAATGACTAATAGACAGTAAATTATTTTCCTGCTGGTCAAGAAGCTGGAAGGGAATGTAGACCTTCTTTGATCATCTCTGGCTAAATGGCCTTAGGGAGATAGAGTGGATGTAAGAATACTTACAGGGAAGCTGGAGGGTTCTCGTGTGCTTCTTCCCCCCATCCACTCAAACCATCCCCAGGTTTAAAAAAAATTCATTAAAAATTGATGAATAAAAATTACATATATTTGTGGCAAAAACATGTTTTGAAATATGTATACATTGTAAATGAAAATGTGATATATATACACAGGAGAATATGCTATTTAATCTTAAAATAGAAGGAAATGATGGCTTTTATACCTAAAATTTCATCAGTGATAGTAAACACTGGCCTCTAGATGCTAGAGTCTCAAGATTTCAATTTAAAGTTAAAATTGTTTCCTTTTTGGAGTATTAGCAAGTTTGTCCATCTTCCCCCACTCACCCTCCCCTCCCCTCCTCTCCCCTCCCCTCCTCTTCCCTTCCTTTCCCCTTTCCTTTCCTCTTTCCTTTCTCCTCTCCTCTCCCCTCATCTTCCCTCCTCTCCCTCCTCTCCTCTCCTTTTTCCTTTCCTTTCCTCTTTCCTTTGCTTTCCTTTCATTTTTCCTTTCCTTCCAATTAATTTTACCAAAATAATTACCAGAATTCCAGGGGTTAGGGGCTAGAGACACAGTTAGGGGCTAGGGAAATAGGCAAGGGGATGGATGAAGAAAAGAAAGTAAGGAAGGCTGAAAAAAAATGTTCCCGTCTGCATAATTGTGCCAAGGGCCTACGTGGTAGGCACAGCAATGATTCCCAAAGATGTTTATGCCCAGTGTGTTACCTTACATTGCAAAAAAGATCTCAAAGATGTGATTAAGGGCATGGGCCTTAAGACGGAAAAGATTATTTTGAATTATTCACATGGGCTCAGTCTAATCACAGGAATCCTTAAAAACAGAGAACCATTCTATGCCGTAGCCAAAATAAGAGGAGATCTGACTGTGGACAAAATTACCAGGGAGATGAAACATTGAAAGCATTTAAAATGGAGGAAGGGGACCATCAGCCAAGGAATGCGGGTAGTGTCTAGGAGCTAGAGAAGGCAAGGAAACAGACGTCCCCCTACAATCTCCAGAAAGGAATGAAGCCTTGCAACACCTTGGTTTTTAGCCAATGAGACCCGTGCTGGGCTTCTAACATGCAGGAGTATAAGATAACAAATGTGTGTGTGTGTGTGTGTGTGTGTGTGTGTGTGTGTTTAAGCCGCTGAGCTTCTGGTAATGTCTTACAGCAGCAATAGAAAACTAACATAGCATGCGCAATTATGAGTAGTGCTATGTCTACCTTCTCTCTAGAATCATGGTCTTCATTCCTGATGGTCAATTCAAGGTTGGCAACCATTCATGATTTGTAGCTTGGAACTCTTTCCACTGAACAAGAACTCAGAAGGTCATAGTGGAAAGAAGACCAGAAGTCGAGATACATGGGTTTAAGTTTAGGCTCTAGGCTCTGCCACTTGGAAATTGTGTAACATGGCACAAAAACCTTGTGGCTCCAGTTTTTCTCAATGCAACAATAAGAAGTTTAGATTAAGATAATCTCTAATTCCTTTTAGTGTGGGCCCTTGATGATTTTTCTGAGTGCCTGCCTCACTCAGTCACTCAGAGTCAATGTTAATGGCAGACTAAACATAATTGTGCTTATTTGGTGAAGAATGGGTGTTTAAATGTATTTGTCAAAAAGAAATGTGTTATCTTAATTTTTCTTTTTTTCTCACCAAGGAATGAGATTTGAGGACTACTTAGGATGTGAGAGGATTTAGATTAAATCTGGGAGCAGAAACTTGCAGTTTAATTTTCAGCAGAATATTAATTACCTATTTTACATTATTGGAGGATAGAATTTATTGGTCCACAATCTTTTTTTCAATATGAAATACAGATTCCTTGATATTATATTTTTTTCTTATTTTTACCTCAATCAGGAGTTTTGCCTTTCTAGTTTGCACAGTATTAGGTTGTCTTTTCACTTAGAGTATTATCTACTATATTTTTGATATGATATTTATTCTGCCTCAATATATTTATTTACTTTTTTTACTCATTTGATTAATTTCAATAACTTTTTATCCATGGATTTTAAAAAACCTATTAACAAAACCTAAACTTTCCTTAAGTTCTTTTTCGTTATTTTGCCAAAATATTGGCAAAATATTTTGTTAAATAGTTTATTTGTTATATGTTGGATAGCTTTAGCTACTGAGGTGGAGAAAATATTTGTTTTTGTTCAGAGTAATTTTGCATGTCAATTATAAAACCTTTACTTTGGAAATTGTTATTTGTCTTTATTGTCAGGGAATTGAACATCAGGAGACTAGACACATTAGAGAAGAAACTCCCTTTTTAATTTTTTCCATCTGAAAATTAGATATTTATATGAAATACACAAAACATACCTTAAAGTAATAGTGTGATTCATGTAAACTGATATGTAATATTTAGGAGCATAAAATCATGGAATATCAGAGTTGAAGGGACTAAACTGTTATTATCATTATTATTACTTTTTCAATATTCTTTTACTGTGGTAAGAATGCTTAACATGAGACCCTCTTAACAAATTTTTAAGTGTAAAATACAGTACTGTTAATTGTAGGGACAATGTTGTACAGCAGACCATTAAAACATATTTATCTTGCATAATTGATACTTTATATTCTTTTATTAGCAACTCCGCATTTCCTCCTCCCTGCAACCTTGAAAACCACCATTTTACCGTCTGATTATCAGTGAATATTTTAGATACCTTATATAAGTGAAATCATGCAGTATTTGGCTTTCTGTAATTGGCTTATTTCACTTAGCCTTGTAATGTCCTCAAGGCTCGTCGATGTTTTTACATATTGCATGATTTCCTTCTTTTTTTAAGGTTGAGTAATATTCCATTATATGTTTATACTACATTTTCTTTCTTCATTCATCTGTTGATGGACATTTAGGTTATTTCCATATCTTGGCAATTGTAAATAGTAATGCACATTGCAGTACTAATATATGTATTTGAGATCCTAATTTCAATTTTTTGGATAACTACCCAAAAGTGGGATTGCTGGATCATATGGTAGTTCTATTTTTGATTTTTTGAGAAATACTCATACTTTTTTCATAGTGGCTTTAGTATTTTGCATTCTCAGCAATAGCGTGTTAGGGTTGGAATTTCTTCACATTCTCACCAGCACTTGTCTTTTGGTTTTTAAATAATAGCCATTCTTTTTTTTTGTTTGTTTAGATGGAGTCTGGCTTTGTCACCCAGGCTGGAGTGCAGTAGCGCAATCTCAGCTCACTGCAAGCTCTGCCTCCCGGGTTCACGCCATTCTCCCGCCTTAGCCTCCCGAGCCGCTGGGAATACAGGCGCCCGCTGCCACGCCCGCCTAACTTTTTGTATTTTTAATACAGACGGAGTTTCACCGTGTTAGCCAGGATGATCTCGATCTCCTGACCTCGTGATCCGCCCTCCTCGGCCTCCCAAAGTGTTGGCATTACAGACGTGAGCCACCGCGCCCGGCCAACAATAGCCATTCTTACCAGGTGTGAGGTGTTATCTTATTGTGGTTGTGCTTTGTATTTTTCTGGTTAGTGATGCTGAGCATCTTTCTATACAACTGTTGGCCATTTGTATAGCTTATTTAGAGAAATGTCTATTCAAGACTTTAGCTCATTTTAAAATCAGATTATTCATTTTTTTGCTATTGAGTTCTATATATATTTTAGAAATTAATTCATTTGATATAGGGTTTGCAATTTTTTTTCATTCCTAAGGCTATCTTTTCACTCTGTTGATTGTTACCTTTGCTGTGCAGAAGTTTTTAGTTTGATGTAGTCCCACTTGTCTTTTTTTGCTTTTTGTCTGTGCTTTTGTTGTTACTTTCATAAAGTCATTGCCAAGACCAATATTTGTCCAATATTCATCAGGAATATTGGCCTTTAGTTTTCTTTTCTTATGATATCTTTGTCTGATATGATACCAGGGTAATGCTGATCTTATAAAATGAGTTTGGAAGTGTTTCCTCCTCTTCAATTTTTTTGAAGAATTTGAGGATTGATGTTAATTCTTCCTTAAATGTTTGGTAGAATTCATCCATGAAGCCATCTGGTCCTGGGCTTTTCTTTGTTGGGAGGCTTTTGATTACTGATTCAATCTCCTTACAAATTTTAGGTCTATTCAGACTTTCTATATCTTCATGACTGAATCTTAGTAGGCTGTATATTTCTAAAAACTTATCCATTTCTTCTAGGTTACTCATTTTCTTGGTATAAAATTATTTATAGTAGTCTCTTATGATCTTTTAAAATTTCTGTTGCATCAGTTATATTTTCTTTAATTTGTGATTTTTTAAAATTTGAGTCTTCTCTCTTTTTTTCTTAGTCTAGCTAAAGGTTTGTTGATTTTTTTTGGTCTTTTAGAAAAAACCCAACTCTCAGTTGCATTAATGTTTTTGCTATTAGTTTTCTATTTTATCTATTTCTGCTCTAATCTTTAGTATGTCCTTACTTCTGGTAACTTTGGACTTAGTTTGTTCTTTTTCTAGTTCCTTGAGGTGTAAAGTTAGGTTGTTTATTTGAGTTCTTTGCTTTTAGTATAGATGTTTATCACTACACATTTCCCTTTTGGTACTACTTTTGCTGAATGCCATAAATGCTAGTATGTTGTGTTTTCATTTTCTCAAAATATTTTCTAATTTCTCTTTTGATTTTTTATTGGACCCAATGGTTGTTTAAGAATATATTGTTTAATTTCCACACATTTGTGAATTTTCCAGTTTTCCTTCTGTTAATGATTTCTGGTTTCATTCCATTGTGGTTGGAAAAGATGCTTGGTATGATTACAATCTTAAATTTTTAAAGACTTGTTTTGGGCCCTAGCATGTGATCTATCCTCAAGATTTCTTGTGTGCTTGAGAAGAATGTGTATTCTGCTGCCATTGGGTGGAATGTTCTGTATATGTCTGTTAGGTCAATTTGGTCTATGACATTGTTAAGTTTAATATTTCCTTGTTAATTTTCTGCCTGGATGTTCTGTCTTTTATTGAAAGTGGGGGTATTAAAGTCTTCTATTATTATTTTATTCCTGTCTGTTTCTCCCTTCAGATCTGTTAATGTTTGCTTTACATTTGTATTCTTGTGTTGGGTGCATATATATTTATAATTGTTAAAACTTCCTGGTGAATTTAACTTTTTATCATTATATAGTGTCTTTTTTTGGTGTCTGGTGCCTTTTTTTTTTTTTTTAACTCAGAGTCTATTTTGCTCAAGTGTAGCCACCTCTGCCCTCTGCTCTCTTTTTGTTGCCATTAGCATGGAATACTTTTTCCATCCTTTCACTTTCAGCCTGTGTTTGCTGTTAAATCTAAAGTGAGATTCTTGTAGAGGACATATAGTTATAATAGATCTTTTTTAAAAAATCCATTCAGTGGGAGAAAATTTTTGCAATCTACTCATCTGACAAAGTGCTAATATCCAGAATCTACAATGAACTCAAAAACATTTACAAGAAAAAAACAAACAACCCCATCCAAAAGTGGGTGAAGGATATGAACAGACACTTCTCAAAAGAAGACATCTATGCAGCCAACAGACACATGAAAAAATGCTCATCATCACTGGCCATTAGAGAAATGCAAATCAAACCCACAGTGAGGTACCACCTCACGCCAGTTAGAATGGCGATCATTAAAAAGTCAGGAAACAACAGATGCTGGAGACGATGTGGGGAAATAGGAACACTTTTACACTGTTGATGGGACTGTAAACTAGTTCAGCCATTGTGGAAGACAGTGTGGTGATTCCTCAAGGATCCAGAACTAGAAATACCATTTGACCCAGCCATCCCATTACTGGGTATATACCCAAAGGATTATAAATCATGCTGCTATAAAGACACATGCACACGTATGTTTATTGCAGCACTATTCACAATAGCAAAGACTTGGAACCAACCCAAATGTCCATCAATGATAGACTGGATTAAGAAAATGTGGCACATATACACCATGGAATACTATGCAGCCATAAAAAATGATGAGTTCATGTCCTTTGCTGGAAACCATCATTCTCAGCAAACTATCGCAAAGACAAAAAACCAAACACCACATGTTCTCACTCATAGGTGGGAATTGCACAATGAGAACACTTGGACACAGGAAGGGGAACATCACACACCAGGGCCTTTTGTGGGGTGGGGGGAGGGATAGCATTAGGAGATATACCTAATGTAAATGATGAGTTAATGGGTACAGCACACCAACATGGTACATGTATACATATGTAACAAACCTGCACGTTGTGCACATGTACCCTAGAACTTAAAGTATAATAAAAAAAAATTGAAAGGGGTGATAATAATGATGATAATAACACAAGCCACCATCAATAAAATACCTTCTTTTGAGATAAAAAAAATCGACTCAGGTGTTTTATGTTTTTTGATTGGGTATTTCAATCTATTTACATTTAAAGTAATTATTGATAGAGAAGTATTTACAGTTGCCATTTTGTTAACGATTTTCTATTTTTCTTGTAGTTCTTTGATCCCTTTTTCTCCTCTTGCAAGCTTCCTTTGTATCTTGTTGTTTTTCAGTATGGATATGCTTTGATTCCTTTTTCTCTTCAATGTAACTTTTATAGGTATTTTCTTTATGGTACCATGGGACTCACAAGAAATATTTTATAGTTATAATAGTCTACTTTAAGCTGATAATAATTTCAAACACATACAAAAACTCTACACTTTTAATATTCCCCTCCCACTTTATGTTATTGATGTCATAACTTACATCCAGTCATATTATGCATCTGTTAGTATATATTTTTAGTTGTAGTTGCTTTTGATAATTTTAATTGTCATTGCTTTTGACTTTTAAACTGGAATTTAAAGTGATTGTGTCCCCACTACTACAATAATACAATGTTCTGTATTTGTCTTGGTATTTGCCTTAACAAATGAGTTTTTATACTTTTTTAATACGATTGTGTTGCTGTTTAGCATTCTTTCATTTCAACTTGAATAATTTCTTATAGCATTACTTGTAAGGCAGATCTAGTGGTGATGGACTCCCTCAGCTTTTGTGTGGAATAACTTTATCTCTGTTTTGTTTTTGAAGGATAGTTTTGCTGCATATAGTATTCTTGTTTGTTTGTTGTTTTGCTTTCAACACTTTCAATATATCATTCCACTCCCTTCTGACCTGGAAGATTTCTTCCGAAAAATCAGTTTATAGTCTTAGGAGGCTCCCTTATATGTGACAGGTGGCTTTTCTCTTGCTGCTTTAAAAATTCTCTCTCTCTTTTTTTTTTTTTTGTTTGAGATGGAGTCTTGCTCTGTCTCCCAGGCTGGAGTGCAGTGGTGTGATCTCGGCTCACTGCAATCTCCATATCCTGGGTTCAAGTGATTCTCCTGCCTCAGCCTCCAGAGTAGCTGGGATTACAGGCACACACCACCACACCCGGCTAATTTTGTATTTTTAGTAGAGATGGTGTTTCACCATGTTGGTCTTGAACTCCCGACCTTAGGTGATCTGCCACCTTGGCCTCCCAAAGTGCTGGAATTACAAGTATGAGCCACCATGCCTGACCCTCAAAATTCTCTTTGTATTTGACTTTTGACAATTGAACAATAATGTATCTTATTTTAGATTTTTTTGGGTTTATCTTATTGGGGCTCTTTAAGCTTGCTGGATCTGATGTTCTTTTGCTTCCCCAGATTTGGTAAGTTTTTGACCATTAGTTCTTTGATTATGCTTTCTGGTCTTTTTCTTCTCTCATCCTTGAACTCCCCTAATGCATATGTTAGTCTTTCATATGGTGTCCCATACATCCCTTAAGCTTTCTTCATCATTTTTAATTTTTATTTCTCCTCAGCCTGAATAATTTCCAATGACCTTTCTTTGAGTTTGGTAATCATTTCTTCTGCTTGATTTAGCCTGCTGTTGAATCCCTGTAGCACATTTTTAAATTCAATTATTGTATTCTTCATCTCCTTGATTTGTATTTGGTACTTTAAAATATTTCCAATCTCCTTGTTGAAATTCTCGCTTTTTTCTTCTGATCTCACTGAACATAGCAAATGATGGCTGTTTTAAATTCTCTATCAGGTAAATAAAATAACTTTGTTTCATTAGAGTTGGTTTCTGGAGATTTATCTTGTTTTTTTCTGTTTAGAATATATTTCCCTATTTTTCTTTTTCATTTTCCTTGACTCTCTGCATTGTTGTCTGTGCATTAGGCAAAACAGTCATCTCTTCCAGTCTTCACAGACTGGCCTCCTGCCTGGGAAGATCAGCCCAGCCAGAGATCCTGGAGAACTCTCCAAACTTTGTGCTGGTTCAACATGCTTTCTTTGTTCTTAGAGACCCCCTAGGCAGTTATAACACACTTTGTCCTGTCAGTGCTCCAAGACAGACAAGACTGAAACCCATTCCTCAAGAAGCTTCCCCAAAAGTTGGCTCATGGATGCTCTGTCACGCAACCCCTCCCTTCCACAAGGAGAAGCTGAAGCTGAGACCTGGGTTTTTCACCTATTCACACTGTGTGGATCTGTGTGTGGGGCAGGGCAGGGAGTGAAGGAAGGTGGTGATTAGTTGTGTGCTAAATGAAACCACTGTCTCTGCTCTTACTTGCCTCCAGGTGGCTAGATTATGCTGGGTCTTATAAATGCTCTAAGTTATACAGAAGCCAGTCCTCTGGATAACACCAAAAAGTTGGGGCATTTGATGCATAATTCACCTTTTTTCTTCCCCAGGGAAAGACTGAGAGATGGCTTTTTGTCCATTCCTTCTGTGCTGAGCCAGGCTGAAGGCCTGGCTATGGTGACATATCAGCCTGCACTGCCATCTCTGTTTTCAGTGACTCCAGGTGGCTAGATTTTTCTGGGTCTTGTCAGTATTCCAAGACAGGCTAGACAGATACCTGTCCTCTGGGTAACCCCCAGAAAAGTTGGGGCATTGCACATGTAATCTACCTCTTTCCCTCCCAAAGGTGAAGTTGAGAGCTGAGGTTTTTCATCCGCTCATGGTGTTGAACCAGAGGAAAAGGTATGGGTCTGTGGCGATGCCAGCCCACACTGTTGTCTTTGTTCTCACTGCCTATACAAGGCCATATTAAGTCAGATCTCACCTCCACGACAGGCTAGACAGAAAACAGTCCTCTGGGTAATCCCTAGGGAGGAACTGGGATCTGAAGACTTTTGTTATCTCATTCTGTGCTGATGCAGTGAAGGGGGCTATGGACTATGGCAAATGCTAGCCCAAATCAGTATTTCGGTTTTCACTGGCCCTAGGTGGCTATAATAAGACAGGTATTGTCAGCATTCCAAGACATGCTAGACAGAAACTACTCCTTAAGGTAACCTCTAGAAAAGTTGGAGCATTGAACATGTTCACCTGTTTCCCTTCCTGGGAAGAAGTGGGGAGCTGAGTTTTCTTTGATCATATGGCACCGTCCTGGAGGTATCAAATTTTTCTACCCCAGCTTTGATGTGAGTAGTTTCATGCACACCTGTGGCACAGGAACCTCTCAACCGGTTTCTAGGTTTTGGAATTTGTCCATCAACTCTTTTTTTTTTATTTTGAGTTTAGGAGTGGAGGTTTAATAAGCAAAAGAAAGAGAAAAGGAGAACAGCTCTCTCTCTTGTGAGAGAGAGGGGTACCCGAATGGGAATTCCCCATCAACTGTTGTCAAATTGGTGTGTTTGTGGGGGGATGCAGGGTCTAGGGCTTCCTATTTTGCCATCTTGCTGGTGTCACTCTATCATTACTATTACGGAAATGTTTACTAAACCTAAAATTATTAAAAAGTTAAATCTTAAGTGTAAAATAAACTTAGAATGGATAATCCAGTGTATATAAGTAATAAAAACAACTATAAGGAAGTTTATATTTATTTTATAGTTATTTTGGAGCTTAAATTTTGGATTGCTAGTACTTCATGGTTATATCAAGTCTAAAACAAGCCATTGGCTATTTAGGGATTGACGTAGAGCAGTGGCAACACTGACATTGGGCTCAAAGGTTGGGATATGTACCCCAGTGCTGGCTTTTCCTAGCTGTGCAATCTTGTGTAAGTTATTTTATTTCTCTGATCTGCAGTTTTCTTTTAAACCAAATAAGGCTATTGATAAGCAGCTTAATGGCTTGTTAGTAATAAATGATTTAGATACAAAGTGCCTGGAATATAGCAGGCATTCAATAAATTCTTATGCTTTTGTGTATAAATCCATTTAGTTCCTAAAGCATGATGCTTCCACAGCACTTTCCAAGAAAAGTCTGAGGTTTGTTTATGGCATACATTATATTCTGTGAGGCTTAATGCTTCATATCCCAAGATGACCTGTAAGTTAGAATATATATTTGAGTAGTGGACTATCTCACCTGCATTGCAAGCAGTACAGTAGGGAGATAATCTACATGAAAGTACTACAGATATGAGGCCACTGCATTGTTTACTAGAAATATTAGATCTATATTTGTTGTCTACTGGTACTAAGTGCATTGGAATTTGTGACACCAATTTTTATATTTGCTTCATTTCTATTTTTTCTTTTTTCTTTCTCACTTATTTTCAATTTATACTATCTTGCTGTATTTTGTATAACTTTGTGCAATGCCATCACTCCATTCCAGAACAAAGTAGGTTACTAACAAACGTGTATGTACATATGTGTGCATATATGCACACACATTAGATACTACTAGTTTAAAAAATTATACAACACTCAGGAAGAAGTAGGTAAGCTTTTGAATCCTTTCTTATTTCTACATGGTGTACCGCAGATTGTCCTGACCGGTTGGATATGAGTTTCAAGATGAGAAAGAATTACATTTGGGCATCATACTAAAAAATTTCCTCCTTAGAAACATTGCATGCCTTATTTATGAAAGATTGAGCCAATATTACCAAATTTATGGCCATTTATGACAAAATGTGTGATACACGCTGTTCTATAGATTAAACAAAGTAGCATTTAATTATCTCAGTGATGATTCTTGATTTTCTGAATTGCAAAATTGGGGGAACTTGACCCAACAGTCTTACCGGCGATCTTTCCAGCTTTCCCAGGCAAGGCATACTTCTCGAGTTTGTTACTCATTTGCATCTGGAATACATTGCTACAGGAGAGCATGGGAGTCTTTATGTGTCCTGGGTTTCTTCAGGGGAACTGTTCTAGAAAATATGATGCTTGGGCAAACAATATTTCAGTTTCAGTTTTATATGGACTCATTTATGGATTTAGTCTCAGTGATACTTTTTATGTCTATTAGACCCAAGGTCTCATTCTGAGTGGCTTTCCTTTTTCTGACCATCTTTACTGCATGTATTCAGTTTGTGACAGCATGATGCTTGCAGAGATTGTTTACCTTATCAAGCAATCTCTGGTAGAGAATCAAGCAATCTCTGGTAGAGAAAATATAGAAAAAATATTTGTTTAAATTTAAATATTTGCTTATTTTTCTAGATATCCCTAGCATGCTAAAAACCTCTATGATCAATAAAATATTAATATAGGAAGAGAAAAATAAATAGAAGGAATAAAATACATACAGCAAAAATATTTTCCATTGTGTATAGAAAGTTAATGTATTATAAAGCTGACAGTTCAGTAGGAAATAAGTACTTATCTACTAAATGATGTCTTTTCATAATTGGCTAGCCATGTGGAAAAAATTAAATTAAATCCTCATTTTATGGCACACACAAATATAAACTCCAGATAGATTAGCAAGTAAAAAATGAAAAGCAGAATAAAAATGTGGAGGAAAATCTGTGAGAGTTTATGTATTATCTAGAGCCAGGGGAAACCTTCTCTCTACCAAAATCAGAACAAAGAAAATATAAAATATAGAGATATGTGATGATATAAAAATTAAGAGTTGTTGTAGAATTATGTGCTGTTCTTAATTTCTACTCTTGAATTTCATCCAAAGTCATTTGATTGGGCTCCTTGGAAAACACACAACATTTGAAATTTAGCCCCCAGAAGAGCAAAATTTGTGGCTAAATGTCCAAGAAAAATACTTCAAAATAATGACAGTAAGGGACACACTTTAATCACTTTAACTAGGTCAAAAGAACAAGTCATTTCTTAATGAAGATCATACTCCAAGATCCTGTCTATGAAAGAAAGCATCAAATGTTCAAGAAGTAACAGAAACGGGAAGTCTGGAGGGCTGCAAATCTCAGAAATTATCCCAAAACAAAGCCAGGTAAAGGATGGAAAGTGAATTTTAATCCTTTATAATCAGAGGTGGTACAACTTTTCCAGCCGGGTCAGACTTGCCAAATCTTGAGGGAATAGACAATGAGGACAGAAGCATTGGTGATTTAGTGCTTTTTGCCACTGATAGAGCTTTACATTAGATTATCTTGAATTTCTGTAAAGGAGGCCTCAAAAACGAATAATTTATTTTAAGCAACATTATTTTCAAAATGGGTCCATTTAATTCTACAATATTTAAGCACTACAAAAAATGTATTAGATATAAGGTAAGAGTTATCTTTCATTTTCCTGCCCTTCCCAATGGTGAACACTTCTACCAGTTTGCCTTGTGATATCTGTCTTTTGCCTGTACACTTGCATGCATATGAGTGCATATATTTGTATTCAAAAGTGTACATACATCATACACACTTAACATCCAAATGACAACATGTTAGAAGCCATTGTTACGTAAGTTGAGTTTTTATTTAGCAATATGTCTTTTGTGGAACATCTGTTGTGAATACATGTAAACGGATATATCTGATTCCTTTCAATAGCTGTCTAGTATTCCTTGGAATGGGTATCATGGGGAAAAGCAGAATCAGTGCTGAGGGATTCTTGAGCAACAACTCTGCCTCCAAAGTCTGGTTACCCATGATACATATTTGTTTGTAGACTCTCTATTACTTTGCATTGATTTATTTTTTTCTTTTTAAAAATTTTGGCAGAGCTCATATATTTGAAAACTTATAACTTGATAGTATATATTTTTATATATAGTTGTATAATTTAAGAATTGACATTTTATAAAATTAATTCTATCAAAAAACATACTGTCTTTGCATTTACCCATGTATTTTTTAAAGTGACTTTTAGTGAGATTTTATACTTTGTTCCACACCGGCTAAATGTACTTTATTTATTAAATTTTCTAGTAAGTTATTGTCCAAGTTTAAGAAAATGTTGAAGTGTTGTGCTCTAGCTCCAGCTATTATGCTGGACACAAGTTTTCATTTGTTGCATTTTCAAAATAGGTAATGAAATTATTCAAAAATAAGGACATCTTGTCTTTTCCTTTCCAATAATGTATTTGTTATAAGGGCTAGGACCTTCTTCACACTCTTGAATACAAGAGGTGAGAGTGAACAATCTGCATTTTCCCAAGCTTTTTGGAATTGGTTTTTATGTTTCATCATAGAGGATAATATTTGCTATGAGTTTCTTGTAGCTAATTTTTGACATTAAAGATATTTCTTTTAGTACTGACCTCAGTTTTTTTTTAAATTGAGAAATGAGGATTGGTTAATATGGCTTGTCATTTTATCTATTTTTAACATTTGTTAAAATGATCAGGTATTTAGATATTTTCTCCTTCAATTCCTTTTATTGGTATACTCTATAAAATTGTATATATACAATTGCTGGATTTAATCTTCAAGTAGTCTACATAGTAATTTTTGTAGTATGTTCACAGCAAGCACGGACAATGGTTGTCTTTTTCAGTGGGATACTTGTCTTCCTCTAATTTTGGTGTAATAGTTATGCTACATTGTATAATGATTTGGACTACTTTACCTTTTTAAATATGTAAATTGTTTTAAATATATGTCAATAACTGATTTTATAAAGATCTATTAAAAATTTCCTATAAGACTACCTAGGACTATTGCGTTTTCTAAAAAGGACAGATCCTTGACTATTTCTTTATTTCTTATATGATAGATTTTCTATCTACTCGGGCCAACTCTGCTAATTTTTACTTTCAAAACAAATCAGCCATTTCATTAACACATTCAATACATTGATATAAATAGATTGGTATATTTGCATTTTCTCAGAAATTAAAAAATCTGTTTCTGTAACTATATTGAATGTACTTTTTTTTCTTTCTTTCTCTCTCTCCCTCTCTCTCTTTGTCTCATGGCCCTGCAGATTTTTGTCTACTCATTTTCTAAAAGCTTTTGATTTTAAGGGCAACATGATTTTTCTTTTTCTTTTAATTTAATTTCTTAAAATTTTTTTATTGCCTACTTTTCCTTTTTTCATTTTTAGTCTCTTTTTTTTTAATAATAAAGGACACAGGGCTACAAAATTTCTTCTGCGTGTTGCTTTAGTCTTACTTGATAGTTTTTGATAGTAATGTATTTCTTTGTGGGTAGTCTGTCTTTTTCTCTGGGTAGCTTTCAGTATTTTCTTTTTGTATTTAATGTTCTCTACATTATGTATGAATACGTATCTTTTTATTCTTGGTTAGCTCCTTCAATCTGAGCAATCATGTTTTCTTAATGGTGGAAAATTCTCGGCCAGCATTCTCCTGCTTTTCCAGTCCAGTTGGCAGAAATTTTCTAGTCCTTATTTTATGGACAGATAAACATTTCCTGGATTCCAAGTTTAATTCCAGCTTCTGTGTTGCCCTGTGCCTGTGATGTCATTGCCTCTCTCAGGCTTATATACTTCTGAGACTTCCAGGAGTTTCTATAGGTGACTCTGGTTTTGAGTTTTCTTTTCATTTCTGGCATCTGTAGGTTTTCTTTTTTTTTTTAATTAAATTAAATTAAATTAAATTAAATTATATATATATTTTATTATACTTTAAGTTCTAGGGTACATGTGCACAACGTGCAGGTTTGTTACGTATGTATACATGTGCCATGTTGGTGTGCTGCACCCATTAACTCATCATTTACATTAGTTATATCTCCTAATGCTATAGGTTTTCCTTTTTTGCTTTTGAACATTTTCTCCCCAGTAATTTATACATGTTTCCAGTGGGGGAATGGACTTTTGGCATCTTCCTACACTACTATAGTGGCCAAAAGTTCTCAACTTTATTAGTCCTTATTTCAAGCCACTTCAATTTTTTTTTGAATATAGAGCAAACCAGCTAAATAAAAATAAATCCTTACATATATTCTCAATTAATCTGCCCCTGAAGCAAGCACATTTCTATTTAGAGGTTTCTAAAAGCATTAATCACAATCAGGTGTAATGGAAAATCCATGACTTTGGGCTCAAAACCCATGAAGTTGAATTCTTGTTTTGTTGCTTATTGGCTTTTCATTTGTTTTGTTTCTTTTGAACATAATTGCTTTATCTTCTAAGAGGAATAAAACTACTTCCCTGCCAAATTGTTGTGAGGATTGATAGTAATATAAATGAAATGCAGAGATTAATAAATAGTGTGTACTAAATAACTGATAGCTACTATTTTCCTTTCTGCCCTATCAGGAAATAGACAGGTGTTGCAACTTCCCTGTGTTTCCAGATCTTGTGTTGATAAAAAGGGTGAACACATAAGGAATAATGGTATATCTTTGGGCCCAAAAGTATTTAGCAAGATTCCCTTACGCTGTGTTTAAAGAAACACCCAGATTCATTGTGTCACACAGAATCTTGGGCAGTTTCCATGAGCCGAATTGGCTCTCGGGGAATAGGATTTGTGGGAGTAGTACTGTGGGAATTGTAGAAGTGTTTGTGGGAACAGAAGAAGAAGAGATTAAAAGAGCAGCTCAGAGAATCTACCATCACCCATCCCTTACTCTTTTTCATTGTTGTGTGAAGTTCTTCAATTTCCTTAGCCACCTCTTTCACTGCAACAACTCCTGCCCTGAGCCCACCTTCATCTCCATCCAGCAGGGGCATCAATTTCTGGACACACACACACACACACACACACACACACACTATTTAAGTAAGGATACATACAGTGTAAGTTATTTTAATTTTCTTTTAAACTTCAAAAATTTTTTATAAAAATAAAATGACAATTAAGAAGATTTTGTTTTGTTTCCCCTGAACTAAGCCACTTAACAAATAGAACATACCTAATCTGATGTCTTATAAGAGTACATCTTACTTTGACAAAATTCAACAACGCTTCATGCTAAAAACTCTCAATAAGTTAGGTATTAATGGGACGTATCTCAAAATAATAAGAGCCATCTGTGATAAACCCACAGCCAATATCATACTGAATGGACAAAAACTGGGAGTATTCCCTTTGAAAACTGGCACAAGACAGGGATGCCCTCTCTCACCACTCCTATTCAACATAGTGTTGGAAGTTGTGGCCAGGGCAACCAGGCAGGAGAAGGAAATAAAGGGCATTCAATTAGGAAATGAGGAAGTCAAATTGTCCCTGTTTGCAGATGACATGATTGTATATCTAGAAAACCCCATCATCTCAGCCCAAAATCTCCTTAAACTGATAAGCAACTTCAGCAAAGTCTCAGGATACAAAATCAATGTGCAAAAATCACAAGCATTCTTATACACCAATAACAGACAAACAGAGAGCCAAATCATGAGTGAACTCCCATTCACAATTGCTTCAAAGAGAATAAAATACCTAGGAATCCAACTTACAAGGGATGTGAAAGCCCTCTTCAAGGAGAACTACAAATCACTGCTCAATGACATAAAAGAGGATACAAACAAATGGAAGAACATTCCATGCTTATGGGTCGGAAGAATCAATATCGTGAAAATGGCCATACTGCCCAAGGTAATTTATAGATTCAATGCCATCCCCATCAAGCTACCAATGACTTTCTTCACAGAATTGGAAAAAACTGCTTTAAAGTTCATATGGAACCAAAAATGAGCCCGCATTGCCAAGTCAATCCTAAGCCAAAAGAACAAAGCTGGAGGCATCACACTACCTGACTTCAAACTATACTGCAAGGCTACAGTAACCAAAACAGAGATATAGACCAATGGAACAGAATAGAGCCCTCAGAAATAATGCCGCATATCTACAACTATCTGATCTTTGACAAACCTGACAAAAACAAGCAATGGGGAAAGGATTCCCTATTTAATAAATGGTGCTGGGAAAACTGGCTAGCCATATGTAGAAAGCTGAAACTTGATCCCTTCCTTACACCTTATACAAAAATTAATTCAAGGTGGATTAAAGACTTATATGTAAGACCTAACACCATAAAAACCCTAGAAGAAAACATAGGCAATACCATTCAGGACATAGGCATGGGCAAGGGCTTCATGTCTAAAACACCAAAAGCAATGGCAACAAAAGCCAAAATTGACAAATGTGATCTAATTAAACTAAAGAGCTTCTGCAAAGCAAAAGAAACCACCATCAGAGTGGACAGGCAACCTACAGAATGGGAGAAAATTTTTGCAATTTCTGCCCTTAACACTTTTTCCTTCATTTCGACCTTGGTATATCTGACAATTATGTGTCTTGGGGTTGTTCTTCTCAAGGAGTATCTTTGTGGTGTTCTCTGCATTTCCTGAATTTGAATGTTGGCCTGCCTTGCTAGGTTGAGGAAGTTCTCCTGGGTAAGATCCTGAAGAGTGTTTTCCAACTTGGTTCCATTCTCCCCGTCACTTTCAGGTACACCAATCAAACGTAGATTTAGTCTTTTCACATAGTCCGATATTTCTTGGAGGCCTTGTTCATTTCTTTTTACTATTTTTTCTCTAACCTTGTCTTCTCACTTTATTTCGTTAATTTGATCTTCAATCACTGATACCCTTTCTTCCACTTGACTGAATTGGCTGTTGAAGCCTGTGCATGCATCACAAAGTTCTAGTGCCGTGGTTTTCAGTACCCCTCAGGTAATTTAAGGTTTTCTCTACAGTGTTTATTCTATTTAGCCATTCTTCTAATCCTTTTTCAAGGTTTTTAGCTTCCTTGCAATAGGTTTGAACATCCTCCTTTAGCTCTCCTTTAGCTCGGAGAAGTTTGTTATCACTGACCTTCTGAAGCCTACTTCTGTCACCTTGTCAAAGTCACTCTCCATCCAGCTTTGTTCCATTGCTGGTGAGAAGCTGTGATCCTTTGGAGGAGAAGAGGTGCTCTGTTTTTTAGAATTTTTAGCTTTTCTGCTCTGGTTTCTCCCCATCTTTGTGGTTTTACCTAACTTTGGTCTTTGATGTTGGTGACCTACAGTTGGGGTTTTTGTGTGGATGTCCTTTTTGTTGATGTTGATGCTATTCCTTTCTGTTTGTTATTTTTCCTTCTAACGGTCAGGTCCCTCAGCTGCAGGTCTGTTGGAGTTTGCTGGAGGTCCACTCCAGACCTTGTTTGCCTGGGTATCACCAACGGAGGCTGCAGAACAGCAAATATTGCTGCCTGATCCTTCCTCTGGAAGCTTCGTCCCAGAGGGGCAGCCACCTATATGAGGTGTTTGTTGGTCCCTACTGGGAGGTGTCTCCCAGTTAGGCTACATGGGGGTCAGGGACCCACTTGAGGAGGCAGTCTGTTTGTTCTCAGAGCTCAAACGCCGTGCTGGGAGAACCACTGCTCTTTTCAGAGCTGTCAGACAGGGCTGTTTAAGTCTGCAGAAGTTGTCTGCTGTCTTTTGTTCAGCTATGCCCTGCCCACAGAGGTGGAGTGTAGAGGCAGTGGGCCTTGTTGAGCTGTGGTGGGCTCCACCCAGTTTGAGCTTCCTGGCTGCTTTGTTTACCTACTCAAGCCTCAGCAATGGCGGATGCCCCTCCCCCAGCCAGGCTGCCACCTCGCAGTTCGATCTCAGACTGCTGTGCTAGCAATGAGCAAGGCCCTGTGGGCATGGGACCCACTGAGCCAGGCACAGGAGAGAATCTCCTTGTCTGCCAGTTGCTAAGACTGTAGGAAGAGCACAGTATTTGGGTGGGAGTGTCCCATTTTTCCAGGTACAGTCTGTCATAGCTTCCCTTGGGTAGGAAAGGGAAATCCCCCAACCCCTTATGCTTCCTGGGTGAGGCGACACCCTGCCCTGCTTCAACTCACCCTCCATGGGCTGCACCCACTGTCCAACCAGTCCCAATGAGATGAAACAGGTACCTCAGTTGGAAATGCAGAAATCACCCATCTTCTGCGTTGGTCACGCTGGGAGCTGCAGAACAGAGCTGTTCCTATTTGGCCATCTTGGAATGCCCACCAAAGCATTGTTCTTAAAGACTTTGCAGGTCTTCATTTAATTTCTACAGTGTCCATGTGAGATTATTAATTTGATTATCTCCATTTTATTGATTAGAAAACTAAAGCAGAGAAGCAAAACAACTTACGTAAGGTCATTTAGAAAGGATACAATCAAGATTCAAACATAGGTAATCTTGTTCTAAAATCTGTGCTTTTTTACCACTATGCCATGCTAACTCCCACATAATTCAAACTAAACAAGATTTGGGTTCAAATTCTGACTATGTTCTATATTCACTGGGCAACCCTGGAACTAGGTCTCAGTTTTGTCATCTGTGAAATAGGGACAATAATACCTGTTTTACTGGATTGCTGTGAAGATTGAATGAGATAGTTTATGTAAAGGGACATATCAGAGTTCTGGTACAAAGTGGATAGTAAACAAATGCCAGAGCCTTCTTCCCCTGTTACATTAGTGTTAAAAAATTTTATGGAAAAAAACTTATTTTCCTCAAACGTGGCCTTTTTGAAACCTAGTTAAAATATTTGGGAGAGGATGTCTTTCTCATTTTTTGCATCCTTTAAGATTATTGTAAAGAAAAATGAAATTAGTACCTGTGAGCATAGAAAATTAATCATTCTCTCCTTTCCTTCACTTGCGCTTTGCTTGCCACTGCTTAATGGTGATTGTTTTTTTTTTTTTAATAATAGGAGGGTAGAGCTGAGAATGAAAGAGATGTATTTGTGGCTCTTTTTGGAATTTTAAGTCCAAGAATGTTCCCTTGATTAAATATTTTTATAAATTTTCTTGAAAAGATCTTTGCTGACTTTTGAATGAACAGTTATACAACGCAGATCCCACGTCTTGTAATAAGCTAAATCCTTAGTGAAAATTACTCTAATAAGAGAACCATATATAAAGAATTTTCTGGTGAAACTGGCATATAATGGAGGGATCCATTTCTTAGACATCACTCAGATATGCTCCTCCAGCACTAACTGGGTTGTTTATTGAGATGAAGGGTTCAGGCATTTCTGATGTCTAAATCCGAGGGCTGCAAGTAGAGAAAAGTACAATTAACTCAGCGAACTTAAAACCACATTCCTCCATCTGTTGAGTCCCTTGGTGTCAGGCTGTGAGGAACCAGTGCTGTCGGAATGGGGCAGTAACAGATGGCTGAGAAATGTGCCCTTCTCCTTCCACCCCTGTCCTTTAGAGCGGCTTAGCTTGAAAATCTTTAACATATCATACATTTATCTGGTATTGGATACATGGAAAAAAGTCAGCATTGCGCTCTGTGTGTCACAGGCTGTGGGTTTGGCAGGACACGTGGATGGGTTCTCAGGCCACGTAAACCCACGTGAGGAAGAGTAACCAAATCCCTTTTCCATTTCCAACCCATACACATGTCTGCAGAAGAAAAAGACTAAACAAAATGTTCTTTTTTTATCCAAAATCAAAACAAATAGAAGGATGAGTGGGAGGAAGATTTGGTCAAATTTACTTTAAATGCCTCCAGAAAGAGGCCCTAGCGCAGTAAGTGAGAAATTCTTTGTTCCCATGTTTGAAGTGTCAGTACACTTTCAATGAATGTTTAACCCATAAAGTCTTCTTCATACAAATAGAGTTCTTACTTAGTAACTTCTATCTGCCCCTTGTTGCAATAGGTGCTATAGGTCAACTGGGTGTAAAGCCTGTCCTCAAAGAGCTTGCCATTTTCTTTTTTGTTATTTTATATTTGTCTTCTGGATAAACATAGCACAGGTAACACAAGTGTTCATATCTGCTCTCTTTCACAAATCTACTAAAGTAATAAGGGAATAAAACAAGTATAAATTTGAAAGGATAAAGAGACAGAATGAAGAGATAACAGGCAAGAGAGGGCAACAAGTTTTTGGAAGCTAGATATTAAAGAGAGAAAGGTATTTAAAAGAAAGGTACAGCTGAAAGTTTACCTTTGGAAGCTACATATTAAAGAGAGAAAGGTATTTAAAAGAAAGGTACAGCTGAAAGTGTCCCCAGAAGGGATACTATAGGAAAGCAAGCTGAGTTTTCTCTGCAGAAAATAGCAAAGGCTCCAAAGACAGAGGTTCCAAGTGCAGCAAAGATCATGGGGTTAAAAACAAGAGAGGTTAATTGACAATTTACATAGGAAGCAAACTCTCAGGTGTTTATTTTCTCCCGGAACATTGTGAGTACTCCTCTAGGAGTGTAGAAACCTGCACTATTTCTTTAGAGACATTAAAACCAGATTGGCTCTTCATTTAGGGAGGAAGGAGCTGAGGAGTGAACTGCTTCATTGAAAAAGGGAATCAAGTGGTCTTTATATTCAACGGTGAGCCACACTGCTCCTAACTCGCTGCTGCCTACCAGAGTGCTGGTTCTCAGGCATACATTTCTCAGGCAGGAGATTGGAGAGTCCTTCTCTGGAGAAACTGAAAAGATGAAGGTATTCTGATATAGGAGGAGCCTCAGTAGGAAATCCATCTTGTTATCTACGCATCTGGTGAAGCCAACCAATTGACAATTCCCTGTCCCCCTCCACTGCTAAGCTTCCCTTCTCATCACCTCTTCCTGCATGGAGTCTTCCAATTACCTGTTCGAGCCTTATTCTTAAACATGAACTGATATCCAAGGATGACCAAAAAATATTTAGCAAAAGCCTCCTTCACTGAATAGAGGCTATAACAATTAAACAGGAAAAAGGAAATAAATACAATAAAGGGATAGAAGAAAGCTTTTTACAAAACCTTGAGTTAAGATCCCCAGAGAAATGAGAAAACACTGCATCCATAGCGTTAGAATGGGATACTATAAAGAGTAATATTGAGAAGCAAAAAAGACTCATAGGTATTAAAAATATCATACCCCAAATTAAAATTAAATAGAAGTGCTGGATGGTGATATTGAAGAAATATCTAAGAAAGCAGAATGGTGTATAAAAAGATAAGACAAAATAAAAAGAAACAGAAAATTGAGGCTCAATCTAGGTTCCAACAGGCTTGTGGAGGCAACATTCACTTAAGAGAAATTATAGAGGACCAAAAAATTAAAAGAAATTTCAAATAATCAGTATAAGGGCATGCATTTCCATATTAAAGGGCCTGTCAAATGTCCAGAATAAAAAAAGACCCACATCAAGATTTATTAGGAGATACAAAATCCTGAAAGCATCCAGATTGATAAAATGTCATATTTTCAATCTAGAGCTAAGAATGGCATGCATTGATCCAAGAAAGTTTGTGAGCTAGAAAACAATGGAGAAGTACTTTCAAAATTAGGATGAAAAACCATTTCCTCCCTAAAAATTATAGTTCTCAAAAAATTATCTGTCCTGTATTTTTTTTTCTTTTCTTTCTTTCTTTCTTTTTTTTTTTTTGAGACAGAGTCTTGCTCTGTCACCCAGGCTGGAATGTAGTGGCATGATCTTGGCTCACTGCACCTCCGCCTCCTGGATCTTCTGGGTTCAAACCATTCTCCTGCCTCAGCCTCCCCAGTAGCTGGGATTACAAGCGCCCACCACCATGCCCAGCTAATTTGTATTTTTATTTTTCAGTAGAGATGGGGTTTCACCACTTTGGCCAGACTGGTCTTGAACTCCTGACCTTGTAATCCACTCGCCTCAGGCTCCCAAAGTGCTAGGATTACAGGTGTGAGCCACCGCACCTTGCCCTGTCCTGTATTTTTTTCTTAAAGAACCACAGGAGAATGTAAGAAATAGAAATGCAGAACCCAGGGAACATAAGAGGTAAAAGGATTCTCAGCATATTGGCCAAGAAAAGTTTGAGGGTGATAGCTATTTCTGTGAATGATTAATTACATACTGATAATTATGTAATTATCATAGTTGGCTATCTTAACTAAAAATTTGATATATTAGGAGATTGGGGAAGTAAAGTCAGGTTATTATTGTTGGCGATATTGGGAATGGTGATTTTGCTATAAAAGAGTAGAATCCTGAGATAAAATAATAGGAAGTGGTGTTTAAACTTGATAAATTAAGGAATAGCAGTATAAGTACATCATTTGGTGTCATAGAGTTGAGTGCCATAAAATTTGCTAAAAGCATGAAATTAGTTGCTTCTGGGGAATAGAACTCTTTTTAGTAACAGTGAGGCAATATTAATTTTTTTATAGCTTTTTAGCACTATTAAAAATTTTTAATCTTGTGCCTGGATAAAATAAAAAATGCATATAAAACTCTTTTATGCTATTTGTATTATATCTGTTACAATAGACTGGTTATGCCACAGTAACAAACAACTCCAGACTTTCAGTAGCATAATGCAAGAAAAGTTTATTTCTTGCCCATGTTTTCAGGTGAGTCAGCAGAGGTCTCTGATTTGCGTCCTTCTGTAGTCTCTCAGGAACTCAGGAATGAAAGCTTTGTGGGAACATCACTTCACAATCATTGAAGAAGTGGGAAAGAAACTCTGGAAGTTTCTAGTTGGCAATTAAGTGCTCTGGCCACACTTCACTTCTGCTTGCAACTCATTGGTCAGAACTAGTCACAAGGCACCATCCCACCACAAGAATGCCAGAAAAGTTCATAGTTCCATCTGTACAAAAGGTAAGAAGAACCAAATATTAGGAAGCAGAATGACTATCACATGTATTTTTCCATTTCACTTCAGTCTTTTTCCCCATCACTCTCCTTTCAATTTTCTACTCCCCAACCCTGGCAATTGGTGTTAATCCAGTGACTGTCTTTCTATTCTTTGTGTTTTTATAAAAATGCAGCCATTGTATATATATGTTGCTCTGAACCTTGCTATCCCTACTTAGCAATATAGCGTGAGTATTCTCTAAGGTCAAAATATTTTGATCTAACTAATTGCTATATAATATGGCACAAATATGTTGCAATTTATTTAATCAATCTCCTATGCATGGACATTTAGAGTATTTCTGGACTTTTGTCACAGCAAATAGAATGACAATGAACAGTCTCATACTTACATCTTTCCATATTAGAGCTTTATTCTGTTATGATGATTCATAGACTTTGGGAATCTGTAATCTTTTATGTTCCTTTTGCTAAATTGATGGGTTAACAATTTAATTATGAAGATATGACAAATGTCCTTGAAAAGACTGGTAATTAAGAGCATATGTAAATGAGAAAAATTAAGTGCTAAGGCAATACGATAAATTTTCAAGAGGAAGGCAGCTCTCGAACTATAAGTAAGTCAAAGAACATTCCAGAGGTGGAGACCAGCACAAACAACCTCCCAGAGGCAGGGATGCTGCTGTCAAGTTTGTTGAACAGCAAGATATGCTTACTTAAAGTGGAAAACATATGCAGGACCATGGGGAAGAGACAGTTTTGGACTGGTGGGCTGGGAGAGAATTGTAGTGAGTATTATGATAGAGGAGAGAAATTTAGACCTAAAATGGGAGGGAATTGTCAGCTGGTATAGATTTTTCCACAGAAAGAGACTTAATAGGAAGAAGTGCTTAAAAGAAGAGCATTTTGGCAGAAGTTTATAGTAAAATTGAGTAGAGACGAGCTAAAATGTTGTATTATAAAAATACAGGCATGAAGGGGGTTTCACATGTCCAGTCAACATTTCCTTGCATTTAACAAATATGATTTTGCTAAAAGAAAGGATACAATAGCATAGGGTTAAACTGTATTTTTGTTTGTTTAAAAGTCCTTAAACACTTACCAGAATAGCAGAAAACAAAAGAACAGATAATTTAGGAAAATAAAATCTGTAAGTAAAAGTAAAGGAATGAATAACATTAAATTAAAACATTCTGAATTAAGGAGAAAGCAACTTTATACAGCAAAAGGCAACAAATAATTTGGCAAGGCTGTTCTCTGTATAAACACAGCTGTTAGTAGATAGGGGAACTCAAAGTAAAGCTACTTCCTAAGATGAGTAATATATTGTACAGCTACTACATAAAGGAAATCTTAATGTGGGTTAAACTTTTGATATATTTTTGACCTATGAATTCAGTGCTACGTAATTTGTTTTTTTCCATTTCAAAAATGTTATATCTTTGAGGCCTTTGTTTTAGACTGTGAGGAAAACAGAAGTGCTAAGTTTAGAATGTGGAGTCAAGCAAGAAAAAATAGTACCTGATAATCATATAGGCTAATGGGAGAATATAGAAAAGCAGATGATACACAGAATTTTTAGAGATGTGTATTATATGTGAATAAACACAAACCCTTTTTATGCCAATAAAATAGACAAGTCACTTACAGGCCAATAAAAGTTGAGCAAATTTTAAAACCAAACCAAAAAAACATGGCTTTTTTTTTTTTTGAGATAGAGTTTTGCTCTTGTTGCTCAGGCTGCAGTGCAATGGTGCGATCTTGGATCACTGCAACCTCCGCCTCCCAGGTTCAAGTGATTCTCCTGCCTCGGCCTCCCAAGTAGCTGGGATTACAGGCATGCGCCACCACGCCCAGCTAATTTTGTATTTTTAGTAGAGATGGGGTTTCTCCATGTTGATCAGGCTGGTCTCGAACTCCTGACCTCAGGTAATCCTCCTGCCTTGGCCTCCTAAAGTGCTGGGATTACAGGCATGAGCCACCGTGCCCAGCCATATTATTTTTTAAAATATAAAACATTAAATTTAAATTTTATCATTTTCAGGTTTCATTTTTTTGATACTAAAATATACCTAATGACTTTCTGAATTTTTTTATCAGCTTTCTGCATCTCTTTCTGCAACAGTATAGAAGGAACCATTTTGGCTCTCAATTTTTTCATTCTTAGGTGACACTGAATTCTCAATTAAAATTTCTCAGAATGTACAGCAGTTTTAATAGGTAATTCCAAAGGGATTTCTTTCAGTATTTTATTGCATTTTTTTCTAGGAAAGGGTAATGTAATATTTGTGATAACTACTTCTGGTTTTCCTTTCTCAAGACTGGTTTTGTCTACCTGCCCTGACTTATGGTTCCTTTTACACAGGCTATTGAATATTAGCTATGTGTATGTAATGTCATGATTTATCATTTTTTTCCCTCTGACCCCACAACCTTTGAGTCATATCCTCCCTCAACATGTAGCCTTCACACTCATGCCCTAGTCCTTCTTTTTGCATGTATACTATAAAAGACTTACATGTCATACCGGTGCAGTTCTGTCATCCAATCAACTCATAAGCCTGTTTCTGATAGCAGCATCAAAGGACGTTCTGTGGAAAGTCATGGTTTCCTCATGGCACCAACATCAAAAGATTACAAATTTAACTTCCAGAGCAATTTTTCCCAAATATCTCAGTTTTAAACATTAGTGCCCATAAATAGAGTATTCATTGCTTTATATAAATTATATTGGTAAACTACTGAAAACTGCAAAGAGAAAAAGAACAGGTTAGAGAGGAATTTAATTCCTTTCACATCCCATTTTCTGTTCAGCATTCCAGAGTTAAAGCGCATACATTTTTTTGTATAGTTAATTTCAGATAGGAAGTTAGGCATTTTAAGAGAATACTATACTGTGGTGAGATGACTGGGATGGACAAAAATTTCCTTTCTAAAGTAACTTCCCACCTCCTAGTTTGGTGCTTCTCTAACTCTTCCCCCTTATATCTACAGACTGATATCTTTGTAAAGTATAATGAAAACTAGTAACAAAAGTGAAAACAAAAACATACAAATTACAACACCCCCAATTTAATGATAGATTTAATAAACATAAAATTACTTTGTTAAGTTCCTGTAAACTTTGTAAATGCTCACATCAAGTTCTGTACTTAATCTCAGATAGCAGCAAAGAGCTCGGGAACTAGCACTAGACAGTGGCAGGCCACACTTTGAGGAAGACTGTCATTGACCTTATTGCCAGTCAGTATTTTCAATTTCCCAGGATAGAGATCTTCCAGTTTGTGGAGCAGAACATGATCAAAGAATGAAATTAATGAAAAATCAAGAAACAGTGCCTTAGTCTGTTTTTTGTTGCTTATAATAGTATACCTGAACCTGGGTAATTTATAAAGAAAATACATTAATTTTTTTTTATAATTCTGGAGGCTGGGAAATCCAAGGGCATGGCTCAACATCTGGTGAGGGCTTTCTTCCTGGTGGAAACTCAGCAGGCTGGAAGTGGCACAGAACATCACGTGGTGAGAGGGCTAAGTGTGCTAACATGTTCACTCAGGTTTTTCTTCCTCTTGTAAAAGCCACCAGTTCCACTCCCACGAAAACTCATGATAGCCCTCATGGTTCAGTGACCTCTTAAAGGCCCCGCCTTTCAATACTGCCACATTGGGGATTAAGTTTCCAGCACGTAAAAATTGGAGGACACATCAAGCCACAGCAAATGGCATACATTAGGCTCTGAAATGTACACACCTCTCAAAGCACCAAGATTGGCTTAGTAACTGAGCCCTGTGATAACATAACTCATGTGGTGTGTGAAGGCTGAATAAAAGCCCCCTGCAAACTCAACAAAACTACAATATGTGCTTTGGAATGTGATTTCAAAAGTGCCTATTTCTGTAAGGAGATGAATAAAATTATAGCTCCCCAAAATACTTTCTTTATTTTTCAGAGGAAAGTTTCTGACAAGCCAATTTGAGGTAGAAGGTAAGGCCATAAGACACCAAAGAAGGACAGACTGTTCTGTGTGGTATCATGTAATCATCAGTTAAGTCTATAAACTTTGAGTATGAATCCAAGCTCTGCCACTTACTAGAACTGTGAGCCTTCAAATATAACTTCTCTAAGAACTGCTTCCTGTATATAGAAAAAGGGGAGATAATATTAGTGTCTACCTTATAGGGTTGCTGCTAGGAGGACTAAAATATGGTACTCAGTACGTATTAGTTATTATTGATAATAAATTATTTCATATGTCAACAGTATCACTACAAACTCAAGGTTGTGGGGCAGATATACTTTTAAACATACTTGCCTTGTATTACATATAACAGCATTTCCCAAAATCTTATGCAGAAAACCTACTGTGTTCCAAACAAAAAGGCCAATTAAATTTGGGATACTCTGACTGTTTTGAGATATATTATAAGACACATTATTGTATCAAGGTTTCTGGGAAATCATGTGCAAATAATCCCGTGCAATTTTACTTAATACATCTATTCCTAAAACTATTTGATCACAAATTTTTTAAAAGGAAAAACATAACGCTAAAAAGAATTAACATACAATACATGCTTATTGTGTGCCAGGTCCTAATAGAATAGTTTGCTTATTTAATATTCACTGTGGAATAGGTACCCTTGGTATCCCCATTTTACAAGAGAGATTAAGTAATGTGTTCAAGTTCACACAATTCAGAGGTGGAAGGTTAGGATTCAGAACCAAACATTTAATCTCTGGTGACCTCATAGTTAACCATTTTACTTGTGTTTGCAGATCATGCATTTATTCTCTTCCTGGGATCTAGCATTATACAGAAGATACTTTAGGAAATGCTGATTTTGAATAAGCTTTTGTTCAGGCTGGTGTACTCAGGTGATTTGTACACCACATTGTTCACACACCTATTTTTTTTACCCTTACGCCTTGCTATTCATTTGTCTCTTTTTCCTCCTCTCAAAATTCTACACTTTATCGTTGACCCTGGTTAAATCTTTTCCATGTAGTCTTCCTTGTAGTTCTAGCTATGGTGGTCTCACTTTCTCTGAATTCCTAGACACTTAGCGTCTGTTTCACCAAATTAACACTTCATTATTGGACAGATGTTCTATTGAACTCTGGATATGCCATTAATGTGAATCTTGTCTTCTTAACTACCATGTAGATCTTTGAAAATGGGAACCATTTTATGCTGAAAATTCTAAGAATATAATAAATGCATGTTTATTTGAATGTTTTTTACTTAATATCTGGAGCTGTTTCAAGTTTACTTGGTATGTGTCCCAAGTTGCTAGCAGGAAGGAAAAAACGTTTCTATCTGTGGTCCTAACAATGACCGTGCAAAACAGAAATGATCACCTTTGTTCTTTCATGTAAGTGAATGATTCATAAGTTCAATTGAAAATCACATTTTTTTTGTAGTTGTAAATTATAGCAAATGACTAAGCCTATGGTCTTGAAATTGATAATAAATAATATTAAATATATTCACAGGGAATAGAACTTACCTGTTAAAGTCATATTTCATTTATTTCCTAATTTGGTTACTAGAGTGACCTATTTCCCAGGTGGAGTAGGAAAGATCTGGTGACAAAACTATTTCAAAACTGAATCACTGGAAAATCCTTAAAAAGTCATTTTATTCTCTTCTCCTTCCACTGAGATGTATGCCACTTATAAACTGCAGAGAGATTAGGTTTTATGCTTGTGTAGGATTGGACATGGCCCAAAGCTGTGTAACTTTTTAAAAATAGAAAACATTCAAAACATTGAGGAGGAGGGAATTCTTCTGAACTCATTCTGTAAGGCCGGTATTACCCTGATACCAAAACCAGACAAAGACACGTCAAAAAAAGAAAACCATATGCCAATATCTCTGATGAATACTGATGCAAAATTCTCAACAAATATTAGCAAATCAAATTCAACAATACATTAAAAAGACCATTTATCATGACTAAGTGGGGTTTATCCCTGGGATGCAAAGACAGTTTAATATATGCAAATCAATTAATGTGATATATCATATCAACAGAATGAAGGATAAAAACTATATAACCATTTTAATTAATGCTGAAAAAGCATTTGATAAAGTTCAATATCCCTACTAAACCCTAAAAAAAGATACAGAAGTAACATACCTCAACATAATAAAAGCCATATATGACAGACCCACAGCTAGTATATTAAATGGGGAGAAACTGAAAGCCTTTCCTCTCAGAATTGGAACATAACAAGGATGCCCACTTTCACCACTGTTATTCTACATAGTACTGGAAGTCCTAGCTGGAGCAATCAGACAAGAGAAAGAAATAAAGAGCATCCAAATTGGAAAGGAAGAAGTCAAATTATCCTTGTTTGCAGATTATATGATCTTATGTTTGGATCTTATCAACATACAAAAATCAGTAACATTTCTATGTGCCAACAGTGAACAATCTGAAAAAGAAATAAAGTAATCCCATTTACAATAGTCACAAATAAAATAAAGTACCCAGGAATTAACCAAACAAATGAAAGATCTCTATGATGAAAACTATGACACATTGCTGAAAGAAATTGAAAAGGTTGTCAACAAATGGAAAGATTTTCCAGGTTCCTGGATTGGAAGAATCAGTATTGTTAAAATGTTTATACTACCTAAAACAATCTAAATATTCAATGCAATTCTTATCAATACCAATGACATTCCTCACAGAAATAGAAAAAAACAATGCTAAAATTTATATGAAACCATGAAAGACCTAGAATAGCCAAAGATATTCTAACCAAAAAGAACAAAACTGGAGGAATCACAATACCTGAGGTCAAATTATACTACAGAGATATAGTAACCAAAACACCGTAGTCCTGGCATAAAAACAGACACATAAACCAATGAGACAGGATAGAGAACCTAGAAACAAATTCATACACCTACAGTGAACTCATTTTTGACAAGGGTGCCAAGAACATACACTGGTCAAAGACAATCTCTTCAATAAATGGTGCTGGAAAAACTGGATATCCATGTGTAGAATAATGAAACTGGACCCCTATCTCTCACCATATACAAAAATCAAATCAAAATGGATTAAAAACTTAGATCTAAGTCCTCTCATGATTGTTGTAGCACTATTCACTATAGCTAAGGTTTGAAAGCAACCTAGGTGTCCATCAACAGATGAATGGATAAAGAATGTATGGTACAGATATGCAATGGAGTACTATACAGCCATAAAAAGAATGAGATCCTGTCATTTGCAACAACATGGATAGAACTGGAGATCATTATGTTTAGTGAAATAAGCCAGGCACAGAAAGAGAAACCTCACATATCCTCACCTATTTGTGGGATCTAAAAATTAAAATAATTGAACTCATGGACACAGAATGTAGAAAGAGGGTTACCAGAGGCTGGCAAGGGTAGTGTGGGAGTGAGGAGAGGGAGGCAGGATGGTTAATGGGTACAAAAAATAATAGAATAAAGAATACCTAGTATTTGATAGCACAACAGGGTGACTATAGTCAATAATAATTTAATTTTACATTTTACGGTAACTGAAAAAGTATAACTGAATAGTTTGTAGCACTAGGATAAATGCTTGCAGGGATTGATGCCCCATTCTCCATGATGTGATTATTATACAGTGCATGCCTGTATTAAAACACCTCATGCAACCCATGCATATCTACACCTACTACGTACCCATAGAAATTAAAAAGTAAAAAATTTTAGAAATAAAAAATAAAAAATAAAAACACTCAAGCCTTTCTGTATGTCTTTTTTTTTTTTTTTTAGCATATGACTCCTTATAGTAGAATTTTTCACTATGGCACAGAACAAGTTTTCTTTTCTTTATATATATATATATATATATATATATATTTTATTATACTTTAAGTTCTAGGATACATGTGCATGACGTGCAGGTTTGTTATATATATACATGTGCCATGTTGGTGTGCTGCACCCATTAACTTGTCATTTACGTTAGGTATATCTCCTAATGCTATCCCTCCCCCCTCCCCCTCCCCCACAACAGGCCCTGGTGTGTGATGTTCCCCTTCCTGTGTCCAAGTGTTCTCATTGTTCAATTCCCACCTATGAGTGAGAACATGCGGTGTTTGGGTTTTTGTCCTTGCGATAGTTTGCTGAGAATGATGGTTTCCGGCTTCATCCATGTCCCTACAAAGGACATGAACTCATCATTTTTTATGGCTGCATAGTATTCCATGGTGTATATGTGCCACATTTTCTTAATCCAGTCTATCATTGTTGGACATTTGGGTTGGTTCCAAGTCTTTGCTATTGTGAGTAGTGCCGCAATAAACATACATGTGCATGTGTCTTTATAGCAGCATGATTTATAATCCTTTGTGTATATACCCAGTAATGGGATGGCTGGGTCAAATGGTATTTCTAGTTCTAGGTCGCTGAGGAATCACCACACTGTCTTCCACAACGGTTGAACTAGTTTACAGTCCCATCAACAGTGTAAAAGTGTTCCTATTTCTCCACATCCTCTCCAGCACCTGTTGTTTCCTGACTTTTTAATGATCGCCATTCTAACTGGTGTGAGATGATATCTCATTGTTGTTTTGATTTGCATTTCTCTGATGACCAGTGATGAGCATTTTTTCATGTGTCTGTTGGCTGCATAGATGTCTTCTTTTGAGAAGTGTCTGTTCATATCCTTTGCCCATTTGTTGATGGAGTTGTTTGTTTTTTTCTTGTAAATTTGTTTGAGTTCATTGTAGATTCTGGATATTAGCCCTTTGTCAGATGAGTAGGTTGTGAAAATTTTCTCCCATTTTGTAGGTTACCTGTTCACTCTGATGGTAGTTTCTTTTGCTGTGCAGAAGCTCTTTAGTTTAATGAGATCCCATTTGTCAATTTTGGCTTTTGTTGCCATTGCTTTTGGTGTTTTAGACATGAAGCCCTTGCCCATGCCTATATCCTGAATGGTATTGCCTAGGTTTTCTTCTAGGGTTTTTATGGTTTCAGGTCTAACATTTAAGTCTTTAATCCATCTTGAATTGATTTTTGTATAAGGTGAAAGGAAGGGATCCAGTTTCAGCTTTCTACATATGGCTAGCTAGTTTTCCCAGCACCATTTATTAAATAGGGAATCCTTTCCCTGTTGCTTGTTTTTCTCAGGTTTGTCAAAGATCAGATAGTTGTAGATGTGTGGTATTATTTCTGAGGGCTCTATTCTGTTCCATTGGTTTATATCTCTGTTTTGGTACCAGTACCATGCTGTTTTGGTTACTGTAGCCTTGTAGTATAGTTTGAAGTCAGGTAGCATGATGCCTCCAGCTTTGTTCTTTTGGCTTAGGATTCACTTGGCAATGAGGGCTCTTTTTTGGTTCCATATGAACTTTAAAGTAGTTTTTTCCAATTCTGTGAAGAAAGTCATTGGTAGCTTGATGGGGATGGCATTGAATCTGTAAATTACCTTGGGCAGTATGGCTATCTTCACGATATTGATTCTTCCTATTCATGAGCATGGAATGTTCTTCCATTTGTTTGTGTCCTCTTTTATTTTGTTGAGCAGTGGTTTGTAGTTCTCCTTGAAGAGGTCCTTCACATCCCTTGTAAGTTGGATTCCTAGGTGTTTTATTCTCTTTGAAGCAATCGTGAATGGGAGTTCACTCATGATTTGGCTCTCTGTTTGTCTGTTATTGGTGTATAAGAATGCTTGTGATTTTTGTAGATTGATTTTGTATCCTGAGATTTTGCTGCAGTTGCTTATCAGCTTAAGGAGATTTTGTGCTGAGACGATGGGGTTTTTTAGATATACAATCATCTCATCTGCAAACAGGGACAATTTTACTTCCTCTTTTCCTAATTGAATACCCTTTATTTACTTCTCCTGCCTGATTGTCCTGGCCAGAACTTCCAACACTATGTTGAATAGGAGTGGTGAGAGAGGGCATCCCTGTCTTGTGCCAGTTTTCAAAGGGAATGCTTCCAGTATTTGCCCATTCAGTATGATATTGGCTGTGGGTTTGTCATAAAATAACTCTTATTATTTTGAGATACATCCCTTCAATACCTAATTTATTGAGAGTTTTTAGCATGAAGGGATGTTGAATTTTGTCAAAGGACTTTTCTGCATCTATTGAGATAATCATGTGGTTTTTGTCTTTAGTTCTGTTTATATGCTGGATTACATTTATTGATTTGTGTTTGTTGAACCAGCCTTGCATCCCAGGGATGAAGCCCACTTGATTATGGTGGTAACCTTTTTGATGTGCTGCTGGATTTGGTTTGCCAGTATGTTTTTGAGGATTTTTGCATTGACATTCATCAGAGATATTGGTCTAAAGTTCACTTTTTTTGCTGTGTCTCTGCCCGGCTTTGGTATTAGGATGATACTGGCCTCATAAAATGAGTTAGGGAGGATTCCCTCTTTTTCTCTTGATTGGAATAGTTTCAGAAGGAATGGTACCACCTCCTGCTTGTACCTCTGGTAGAATTTGGCTGTGAATCCATCTGGTCCTGGACTTTTTTTGGTTGGTAAGCTATTAATTATTGCCTCAATTTCAGAGCCTGTTATTGGTCTATTCAGAGATTCAACTTCTTCCTGGTTTAGTCTTGGGAGGGTGTATGTGCCAAGGAATTTATCCATTTCTTCTAGATTTTCTAGTTTATTTGCATAGAGATGCTTATAGTATTCTCTGATGGTAGTTTGTATTTCTGTGGGATCGGTGGTGATATCCCCTTTATCATTTTTTATTGCATCTATTTGATTCTTCTCTTTTTTCTTCTTTATTAGTGTTGATAGCAGTCTATCAATTTTGTTGATCTTTTCAGAAAACCAGCTCCTGGATTCATTGATTTTTTGAAGGGTTTTTTTGTGTCTCTATCTCCTTCAGTTCTGCTCTGATCTTAGTTATTTCTTGCCTTCTGCTAGCTTTTGAATGTGTTTGCTCTTGCTTCTCTAGTTCTTTTAATTGTGATGTTAGGGTGTCAATTTTAGATCTTTGCTGCTTTCTCTTGTGGGCATTTAGTGCTATAAATTTCCCTCTACACACTGCTTTGAATGTGTCCCAGAGATTCTGGTATGTTGTGTCTTTGTTCTCATTGGTTTCAAAGAACATCCTTATTTCTGCCTTCATTTTGTTATGTACCCAGTAGTCATTCAGGAGCAGGTTGTTCAGTTTCCATGTAGTTGAGGGTTTTGAGTGAGTTTCTTAATCCTGAGTTCTAGTTTGATTGCACTGTGGTCTGAGAGACAGTTTGTTATAATTTCTGTTCTTTTACATTTGCTGAGGAGTGCTTTACTTCCAACTATGTGGTCAATTTTGGAATAGGTGTGGTGTGGTGCTGAGAAGAATGTATATTCTGTTGATTTGGGGTGGAGAGTTCTGTAGATGTCTATTAGGTCTGCTTGGTGCAAAGGTGAATTAAATTCCTAGATATCTTTGTTAACTTTCTGTCTTATTGATCTGTCTAATGTTGACAGTGGGGTGTTAAAGTCTCCCATTATTATTGTGTGGGAGTCTAAGTCTCTTTATAGGTCTCTAAGGGCTTGCTTTGTGAATCTGGGTACTCCTGTATTGGGTGCATATTTATTTAGGATAGTTAGCTCTTCTTGTTGAATTGTTCCCTTTACCATTATGTAATGGCCTTCTTTGTCTCTTTTGATCTTTGTGTTTTTAAAGTCTGTTTTATTAGAACTAAGATTGCAACCCCTGCCTTTTTTTGTTTTCCATTTGCTTGGTAGATCTTCCTCCATCCCTTTATTTTGAGGCTATGTGTGTCTCTGCACGTGAGATGGGTTTCCTGAATACAGCACACTGATAGGTCTTGACTCTTTATCCAATTTGCCAGTCTGTGTCTTTTAATTGGAGCATTTAGCCTGTTTACATTTAAGGTTTATATTGTTATGTGTGAATTTGATCCTGTCATTATGATGTTAGCTGGTTATTTTGCTCGTTAGTTGATGCAGTTTCTTCCTAGCATAGGTGGTCTTTACAATTTGGCATGATTTTGCAGTGGCTGGTACCAGTTGTTCCTTTCCATGTTTAGTGCTTCCTTCAGGAGCTCTTTTAGGGCAGGCCTGGTGGTGACAAAATCTCTCAGCATTCGCTTGTCTGTGAAGGATTTTATTTCTCCTTCACTTATAAAGCTTAGTTTGGCTGGATATGAAATTCTGGGTTGAAAATTCTTTTCTTTAAGTATGTTGAATATTGGCCCCTACTCTCTTCTGGCTTGTAGAGTTTCTGCCGAGAGATCAGCTGTTAGTCTGGTGGGCGTCCCTTTGTGGGTAACCCGACCTTTCTCTCTGGCTGCCCTTAACATTTTTTCCTTCATTTCAATTTTGGTGAATCTGACAATTATGTATCTTGGAGTTGCTCTTCTCAAGGAGTATCTTTGTGGCATTCTCTGTATTTCCTGAATTTGAATGTTGGCCTGCCTTGATAAAAGCTTGGGGAAGTTCTCCTGGATAATATCCTGCAGAGTGTTTTCCAACTTGGTTCCATTCTCCCCGTCACTTTCAGGTACACCGATCAGACGTAGATTTGGTCTTTTCACAGAGTCCCATATTTCTTGGAGGCTTTGTTCGTTTCTTTTTATTCTTTTTTCTCTAAACTTCTCTTCTCGCTTCATTTCATTCATTTGATCTTCCATCACTGATACCCTTCTTCCAGTTGATCAAATCAGCTACTGAAGTTTGTGCATTCATCACATAGTTCTCGTGCCATGGTTTTCAGCTCCATCAGGTCCTTTAAGGACTTCTCTGCATTGGTTATTCTAGTTAGCCATTCGTCTAATCTTTTTTGAAGGTTTTTAACTTCTTTGCGATGGGTTCGAACTTCCTCCTTTAGCTCGGAGAAGTTTAATTGTCTGAAGCCTTTTTCTCTCAGCTCATCAAAGTCATTCTCCATCCAGCTTTTTTCCGTTGCTGGTGAGGAGCTGAGTTCCTTTGGAGGAGGAGAGGTGCTCTGATCTTTAGAAATTTCAGTTTTTCTGCTCTGTTTTTCCCCCATCTTTGTGTTTTTATCTACCTTTGGTCTTTGATGATGGTGATGTACAGATGGGGTTTTGGTGTGGATGTCCTTTCTGTTTGTTAGTTTTCCTTCTAGCAGTGAGGACCCTCAGCTGCAGGTCTGTTGTAGTTTGCCGGAGGTCCACTCCAGACCCTGTTTGCCAGGGTATCAGCAGTGGAGGCTGCAGAACAGCGAATATTGCTGAACAGCAAATGTTGCTGTCTGATCGTTCCTCTGGAGGTTTCGTCTCAGAGGGGTACCTGGCCATGTGAGGTGTCATTCTGCCCCTACGGGGGGTGCCTCCCAGTTAGGCTACTTGGGGGTCAGGGACCCACTTGAGGAGGCAGTCTGTCTATTTTCAGATCTCAAACTCCGTGCCCTGTATGTCTTAATTCAATTTCAAAATATTGGTTTACTGTTGTTTGGACATTTTCTGGGAAGTGTTAGTATATGACAGTGGGATTTTTAAAAAACATAATCTAAAACATGCTATGAAATAAAAATGACTGCAAAATCAAAATTTTAAAGCAATGAAAATGATTCTAAAATACAGAATATAGAAATGTTTAGTAAAAGGCATTCTACAAATTAGTGGAAGTAGGACAAACTGGGAAATCCAACCAGTGAATTGTTCTGGTCTTGAAAATGGGGTTTACCATGTACTATTGAATGAATGTGTCCCCCAGATTCATATATTGAAATCCTAACCCTTGAGGTGATGACATTAGGGTATGAGGGCTTGAGGGTGGATAGTTAGATCATGAGGATGGGGCCTGATGAATGAAATTTGCTCTTATAAGAAGAAACACAACAGCTTCCTCTCTACTATGTAAGGATACTGCAAGAAGGTGCCATCTGCAAACCAGGAAGGTGCCATTACCAGGCATCAGATTTGCTAGCATCTTGATCTTAGACTTCCCAACCTTCAGAACTATAAGAAATAAATGATTGTGGTTTAAGCTATCCAATTTATGGTGATTTGTTATAGCATCCTGAACTATGACATCATAAAAATTCACTCGTGGAGTCAATTTGCCATGATCTGATGCATATCGAAACTTCAATATGCTTCCAAGGCAAAAATCCCTTATTGGTTTTGAGAAACATATGCTTGTGCATGGAGCAGAATTCCATGCATTCCTCTTGTCTCATACTCCAGCCAAGTGTTCTCTGTACTTCCCAGTTATCGTATGACCTGCTCAGCTTCAACTTCCATTTGGTAGAACTGGCTGCAGCATTTAACTTAGTTGCAGTCCAAACAAACTTTTTCCCATTGCTCTGAGTTTGACGGTGATGTGTGCAGGATTTGCATGTATACCCCCAGGGCCAGATGCTATAGAGATCGAGATAGACTGAGGCTACTGCCTAATGGGCCACACAGTTAGTCAGCAGAGAGTTGTAAAATACATAAAGGTGGCAATATGGTGAGTGATGGGACAGCCCACTCAGGTACTATGAGATGTAGGGAAAAAGTGAGAAAATACTGCGAAAAGAGTTAGCACTTGAGGTGGAGAAGAAGAGGTAGAGATGGGCAGGACATCCTGGGGAGTGGAAACAGCCCTTGCTAAGGCACCAGAACATGAAGTGTGAGCTTGAGGAAACAGCAAGGTAGAAATGAGAGGGCAGATGCCTGGCGGTGTTCATCAGAATATAAAGTTGCAAATGTAGGTCAGGCCCTAATCTGTTTTACCATTTGTCTTCCTTAGTGTTTTCATTAGTATTTGCTTTGTGTCTTCCATCAATTAATACAGTGCCTAGAAGAGACAGATAGATTTCTACTTCCTTTATTTTTTCCTATCAGACGTCAGACAAATATTTGCTAGATGCTGACTCTCTGCACAGAATCATGTTAAACTGAAATGATTTGATAAGTTCCACACAGTGTGTAAGTAAACCTCTATGCAAATCTTTGTTCACAATAATAAATTTCAAGATATGAAGAACCTATTACTATTTAAACAATTTATTCTTTTTTTAAAAAAAGTGTTATTGTGTATGTTTAAGGTATAGAACATGATGTTCTGGGACACAGATAATAATAAGGCTAGGGAAGTGGAGCAAAGTGGAGCAAATTAACACATCCATGGCCTCACATAGCTTCCCCTTTTTCAAAAAAAATTTTATTATTATTATACTTTAAGTTTTAGGGTACATGTGTACAACGTGCAGGTTTGTTACATATGTATATATGTGTCATGTTGGTGTGCTGCACCCATTAACTTGTCATTTAGCATTAGGTATACCTCCTAATGCTATCCCTCCCCCCTCCCCCCACCCCAAAACAGTTCCCGGTGTGTGATGGTCCCCTTCCTGTGTCCAAGTGTTCTCATTGTTCATTTCTCACCTATGAGTGAGAACATGCAGTGTTTGGTTTTTTGTCCTTGCAATAGTTTGCTGAGAATGATGGTTTCCAGCTTCATCCATGTCTCTACAAAGGACATGAACTCATCATTTTTTATGGCTGCATAGTATTCCATGGTGTATATGTGCCACATTTTCTTAATCCAGTCTATCATTGTTGGATATTTAGGTTGGTTCCAAGTCTTTTCTATTGTGAATAGTGCCATAATAAACATACGTGTGCATGTGTCTTTATAGCAGCCTGATTTATAATCCTTTGTGTATATACCCAGTAATGGGATGGCTGGGTCAAATGGTATTTCTAGTTCTAGATCCCTGAGGAATCACCACACCAACTTCCACAATGGTTGAACTAGTTTACAGTCCCGCTAACAGTGTAAAAGTGTTCCTATTTCTCCACATCCTCTCCAGCACCTGTTGTTTCCTGACTTTTTAATGATCGCCATTCTAACTGGTGTGAGATGATATCTCATTGTTGTTTTGATTTGCATTTCTCTGATGACCAGTGATGATGAGCGTTTTTTCATGTGTCTGTTGGCTGCATAGATGTCTTCTTTTGAGAAATGTCTGTTCATATCCTTCGCCCACTTGTTGATGGGGTTGTTTTTTTCTTGTAAATTTGTTTGAGTTCACTGTAGATTCTGGATATTAACCCTTTGTCAGATGAGTAGGTTGCAAAAATTTTCTCCCATTCTGTAGGTTGCCTGTTCACTCTGATGGTAGTTTGTTTTCCGTGCAGAAGCTCTTTAGTTTAATGAGATCCCATTTGTCAATTTTGGCTTTTGTTGCCATTGCTTTTGGTATTTTAGACATGAAGCCCTTGCCCATGCCTATGTCCTGAATGGTATTGCCTAGGTTTTCTTCTAGGGTTTTTATGGTTTTAGGTCTAACATTTAAGTCTTTAATCCATCTTGAATTAATTTTTGTATAAGGTTTAAGGAAGGGATCCAGTTTCAGCTTTCTACATATGGCTAGCTAGTTTTCCCAGCACCATTTATTAAATAGGGAATCCTTTCCCCATTGCTTGTTTCTGTCAGGTTTGTCAAAGATCAGTTAGTTGTAGATATGCGGCATTATTTCTGAGAGCTCTGTTCTTTTCCATTGGTCTATATCTCTGTTTTGGTACCAGTACCATGCTGTTTTGGTTACTGTAGCCTTGTAGTACAGTTTGAAGTCAGGTAGTGTGATGCCTCCAGCTTTGTTCTTTTGGCTTCGGATTAACTTGGCAATGCGGGCTCTTTTTTGGTTCCATATGAACTTTAAAGTAGTTTTTTCCAATTCTGTGAAGAAAGTCATTGGTAGCTTGATGGGGATGGCATTGAATCTATAAATTACCTTGGGCAGTATGGCCATTTTCACGATATTGATTCTTCCTACCCATGAGCATGGAATGTTCTTCCATTTGTTTGTATCCTCTTTTATTTCATTGAGCAGTGGTTTGTAGTTCTCCTTGAAGAGGTCCTTCACATCCCTTGTAAGTTGGATTCCTAGGTATTTTATTCTCTTTGAAGCAATTGTGAATGGGAGTTCACTCATGATTTGGCTCTCTGTCTGTTATTGGTGTATAAGAATGCTTGTGATTTTTGTACATTGATTTTGTATTCTGAGACTTTGCTGAAGTTGCTTATCACCTTGAGGAGATTTTGTGCTGAGACGATGGGGTTTTCTAGATATACAGTCATGTCATCTGCAAACAGGGACAATTTGACTTCCTCTTTTCCTAATTGAATACCCTTTATTTCTTTCTCCTGCCTAATTGCCCTGGCCAGAACTTCCAACACTATGTTGAATAGGAGTGGTGAGAGAGGGCATTCCTGTCTTGTGCCCATTTTCAGAGGGAATACTTTCAGTTTTTGCCCATTCAGTATGATATTGGCTGTGGGTTTGTCATAGATAGCTCTTATTATTTTGAGATATGTCCCATCAATACCTAATTTATTGAGAGTTTTTAGCATGAAGGGTTGTTGAATTTTGTTGAAGGCATTTTCTGCATCTATTGAGATAATCATGTGGTTTTTGTCTTTGGTTCTGTTTATATGCTGGATTACCTTTATTGATTTGTGTATGTTGAACCAGCCGTGCATCCCAGGGATGAAACCCACTTGATCATGGTGGATAAGCTTCTTGATGTGCTGCTGGATTCGGTTTGCCATTATTTTATTGAGGATTTTTGCAACGATGTTCATCAAGGATATTGGTGTAAAATTCTCCTTTTTAGTTGTGTCTCTGCCCGGCTTTGGTATCAGGATGATGCTGGCCTCATAAAATGAGTTAGGGAGGATTCCCTCTTTTTCTATTGATTGGAACAGTTTCCGAAGGAATGGCACCAGCTCCTCCTCGTACCTTTGGTAGAATTCGGCTGTGAATCCATCTGGTCCTGGACTTTTTTTGGTTGGTAAGCTATTGATTATTGCCTCAATTTCAGAGCCTGTTATTGGTCTATTCAGAGATTCAGCTTCTTCCTGGTTTAGTCTTGGGAGCATGTATGTGTCGAGGAATTTATCCATTTCTTCTAGATTTTCTAGTTTTTTTGCATAGAGGTGTTTGTAGTATTCTCTGATGGTAGTTTGTATTTCTGTGGGATCGGTGGTGATATCCCCTTTATCATTTATTATTATTATTATTATTATTATTATTATTATTATTATACTTTAAGTTTCAGGGTACATGTGCACAATGTGCAGGTTAGTTACATATGTATACATGTGACATGCTGGTGCGCTGCATCCACTAACTCATCATCTAGCATTAGGTATATCTCCCAGTGCTATCCCTCCCCTCTCCCCCCAGCCCACAACAGTCCTCAGAGTTTGATGTTCCCTTCCTGTGTCCATGTGTTCTCATTGTTCAATTCCCACCTGTGAGTGAGAATATGTGGTGTTTGGCTTTTTGTTCTTGTGATAGTTTACTGAGAATGATGATTTCCACCTTCATCCACGTCCCTACAAAGGACATGAACTCATCATTTTTTATGGCTGCATAGTATTCCATGGTGTATATGTGCCACATTTTCTTAATCCATTCTATCATTGTTGGACATTTGGGTTGGTTCCAAGTCTTTGCTATTGTGAATAGTGCCGCAATAAACATACGTGTGCATGTGTCTTTATAGCAGCATGATTTATAATCCTTTGTGTATATACCCAGTAATGTGATGGCTTGGTCAAATGGTATTTCTAGTTCTAGATCCCTGAGGAGTCGCCACACTGACTTCCACAATGGTTGAACTAGTTTACAGTCCCACCAACAGTGTAAAAGTGTTCCTATTTCTCCACATTCTTTCCAGCACCTGTTGTTTCCTGACTTTTTAATGATTGCCATTCTAACTGGTGTGAGATGATATCTCATTGTTGTTTTGATTTGCATTTCTCTGATGGCCAGTGACAGTGAGCATTTTTTCATGTGTTTTTTGGCTGCATAAATGTCTTCTTTTGAGAAGTGTCTGTTCATGTCCTTCACCCACTTTTTGATGGAGTTGTTTGTTTTTTTGTTTGTAAATTTGTCTGAGTTCATTGTAGATTCTGGATATTAGCCTTTTGTCAGATGAGTAGGTTGTGAAAATTTTCTCCCATTTTTTGGGTTGCCTGTTCACTCTGATGGTAGTTTCTTTTGCTGTGCAGAAGCTCTTTAGTTTAATGAAATCCCATATGTCAATTTTGGCTTTTGTTGCCATTGCTTTTGGTGTTTTAGACATGAAGTTCTTGCCCGTGCCTATGTCCTGAATGGTATTGCCTAGGTTTTCTTCTAGGGTTTTTATGGTTTTAGGTCTAATGTTTAAGTCTTTAATCCATCTTGAATTAATTTTTGTATAAGGTGTAAGGAAGGGATCCAGTTTCAGCTTTCTACATATGGCTAGCCAGTTTTCCCAGCACCATTTATTAAATAGGGAATCCTTTCCCCATTGCTTGTTTTTCTCAGGTTTGTCAAAGATCAGATAGTTATAGATCAATGGAACAGAATAGTGCCCTCAGAAATAATGCAGTGTATCCACAACTATACCTTCAGCATTTTTTTGTTGCATCTATTTGATTCTTCTCTCTTTTCTTCTTTATTAGTCTTGCTAGCAGTCTATCAATTTTGTTGATCTTTTCAAAAAACCAGCTCCTGGATTCCTTAAATTTTTGAAAGGTTTTTTGTGTCTCTATTTCCTTCAGTTCTGCTCTGCTGTTAGTTATTTCTTGCCTTCTGCTAGCTTTTGAATGTGTTTGCTCTTGCTTTTCTAATTCTTTTAATTGTGATGTTAGGGTGTCAGTTTTAGATCTTTGCTGCTTTCTCTTGTGGGCATTTAGTGCTATAAATTTCCCTCTACACACTGCTTTGAATGTGTCCCAGAGATTCTGGTATGTTGTGTCTTTGTTCTCGTTGGTTTCAAAGAACATCTTTATTTCTGCCTTCATTTCATGATTTACCCAGTAGTCATTCAGGAGCAGGTTGTTCAGTTTCCATGTAGTTGAGCGGTTTTGAGTGAGTTTCTTAATCCTGAGTTCTAGTTTGATTGCACTGTGGCCAGAGAGACAATTTGTTATAATTTTTTGTTGTTTTACATTTGCTGAAGAGTGCTTTACTTCCAACTATGTCGTCAGTTTTGGAGTAGGTGTGATGTGGTGTTGAAAATAATGTATATTCTGTTGATTTGGGGTGGAGAGTTCTGTAGATGTCTATTAGGTCTGCTTGGTGCAGAGCTGAGTTCAATTCCTGGGTATCCTTGTTAACTTTCTGTCTCATTGATCTGTCTAATGTTGACAGTGGGGTGTTAAAGTCTCCCATTATTATTGTGTGGGAGTCTAAGTCTCTTTGTATGTCTCTAAGGACTTGCTTTATGAATCTGGATGCTCCTGTATTGGGTACATATATATTTAGGATAGTTAGCTCTTCTTGTTGAATTGTTCTCTTTACCATTATGTAATGGCCTTCTTTGTCTCTTTTGATCTTTGTTGGTTTAAAGTCTGTTTTATCAGAGACTAGGATTGCAACCCCTGTCTTTTTTCAGTTTCCATTTGCTTGGTAGATCTTCCTCCATCCCTTTATTTTGAGGCTATGTGTGTCTCTGCACGTGAGATGGGTTTCCTGAATACAGCACACTGATAGGTCTTGACTCTTTATCCAATTTGTCAGTCTGTGTCTTTTAATTGGAGCATTTAGTCCATTTAAATTTAAAGTTAATATTGTTATGTGTGAATTTGATCCTGTCATTATGATGTTAGCTGGTTATTTTCTGGTTAGTTGATGCAATTTCTTCCTAGCCTTGATGGTCTTTACAATTTGGCATGTTTTTGCAGTGGCTGGTACCAGTTGTTCCTTTCCATGTTTAGTGCTTCCTTCAGGAGCTCTTTTAGGGCAGGCCTGGTGGTGACAAAATCTCTCAGCATTTCCTTTTCTGTAAAATATTTTATTTCTCCTTCACTTGTGAAGCTTAGTTTGGCTGGATATGAAATTCTGGGTTGAAAATTCTTTTCTTTAAGAATGTTGAATATTGGCCCCCACTCTCTTCTGGCTTGTAGAGTTTCTGCCGAGAAATCAGCTGTTAGTCTGATGGGCTTCCCTTTGAGGGTAACCCGACCTTTCTCTCTGGCTGCCCTTAACATTTTTTCCTTCATTTCAAATTTGGTGAATCTGACAATTATGTGTCTTGGAGTTGCTCTTCTTGCAGAGTACCTTTGTGGTGTTCTCTCTATTTCCTGAATCTTAATGTTGGCCTGCCTTGCTAGTTTGGGGAAGTTCTCCTGGATAATAACCTGCAGAATGTTTTCCAGCTGGTTTCCATTCTCCCCTTCACTTTCAGGTACACCAATCAGATGTAGATTTGGTCTTTTCACATAGTCCCATATTTCTTGGAGGCTTTGTTCATTTCTTTTTATTGTTTTTTCTCTAAACTTCTATTCTCTCTTCATTTCATTCATTTCATCTTCCATCACTGATACCCTTTCTTCCAATTGATCGCATCGGCTCCTGAGGCTTCTGCCTTCGTCACATAGCTCTCGTGCCTTGGTTTTCAGCTCCATCAGGTCCTTTAAGGACTTCTCTGCATTGGTTATTCTAGTTATCCATCTGTCTAATTTTTTTCAAAGCTTTTAACTTCTTTGCCATTGGTTCGAATTTCCTCCTGTAGCTTGGAGTAGTTTGATTGTCTGAAGCCTTCTTCTCTCAACTCATCAAAGTCATTTTCTGTCCAGCTTTGTTCCATTGCTTGTGAGAAGCTGTGTTCCTTTGGAGGTGGAGAGTGCTCTGATTTTTAGAGTTTCAAGTTTTTCTGCTCTGTTATTTCCCCATCTTTGTGAATTTTATCTACCTTTGGTCTTTGATGATGGTGACATACAGAAGGGTTTTTGGTGTTGATGTCCTTTCTGTTTGTTAGTTTTCCTTCTAACAGACAGGACCCTCAGCTGCAGTTCTGTTGGAGTTTGCTAGTGGTCCACTCCAGACCCTGTTTGCCTGGGTATCAGCAGCGGTGGCTGTAGAACAGCGGATGTTGGTGAACCGCAAATGTTGCTGCCTGATTGTTCCTCTGGAAGTTTTGTCTCAGAGGAGTACCCGGCCATGTGAGGTGTCAGCTCTCCCCTATCGGGGGATGCCTCCCATTTAGGCTACTCGGCGGTCAGGGACCCTCTTGAGGGGGCAGTCTGCCCGCTCTCAGATCTCCAGCTGCATGCTGGGAGAACCACTACTCTCTTCAAAGCTATCAGAGAGCGACATTTAAGTCTGCAGTGATTACTGCTGTCTTTTTGTTTGTCTGTGCCCTGCCCCCAGAGGTGGAGCCTACAGAGGCAGGCAGGCCTTCTTGAGCTGTGGTGGGCTCCATACAGTTCGGGCCTCCCGGCCGCTTTGTTTACCTAATCAAACAACTAACTCGGCAATGGCAGGTGCCCTTCCCCCAGTCTTGCTGCCACCTTGCAGTTTGATCTCGGACTGCTGTGCTAGCAATGAGTGAGACTCCGTGGGCATAGGACCCTCCAAGCCAGATGTGGGATATAATCTCCTGGTGTGCCGTTTTTTAAGCCCGTTGGAAAAGCGCAGTATTAGGGTGGGAGTTACCTGATTTTCCAGGTACTGTCTGTCACCCCTTTCTTTGACTAGGAAAGGGAATTCCCTGACCCCTTTGTGCTTCCTGGGTGAGGCGTTGCCTCACCCTGCTTCAGCTCTCGCACGGTGCACTGCACCCACTGTCCTGCACCTACTGTCTGGCACTCCCCAGTGAGTTGAACCTGGTACCTTAGTTGGAAATGCAGAAATCACCCATCTTCTGCATTGCTCACGCTGGGAGCTGTAGACCGGAGCTGTTCCTATTCGGCCATCTTGGCTCCTCCCTCCCATAGCTTCCCATTTTTTGTGTGTGCTACAAGAGCTACAAAATCTACTGATTTAGTTTGAATCCCAAATACAGTAAAATTTTATTATAGTTTTCATGTTTTACATTGGATCGCTAGACTTCTTCATCCTATGTCATCTACTTTGTATTCTCTGACCTACATCTCCACACTTCCTCTGCCAACCCTGTTTGTTTTGTTCTCTATATCTGTAAACATTTTTAAATGAAAGTAATTAAAAATATTTTGCTGATAGCATAATAACATGTAAATATTTATTTTTGTAATTCTAAATTTTGAAGCCTCTTGATTTTTCAGGGCAGAGAATATTTATAATTTTAGAATATATTTTGTTACCCAATTCCATCATTACAGTACCTGTTATAAAATTTATCACAGTTTAGGCTGAAGAAATAAATGCTTTTCTTTGGCAATTTAATTATGATGGCATAAAGAGACACAGCTTAATATACATATTCATATATATATATTTTGCAGGAAAATATAGTAGGTAAATCACATTTTGATAAATCACATAATAGGAACAAGATATTTAACAGGTCCCTAGTTTGACTGCTTTTGTAATGTGAGTACTTCTGTTCACTTGGCTTTTTTGGGTAAATTTAGATTTTTTATGTATCAATTACAATTGATGGATGGTGCATATCATCTTTAAAAATAATTCAAAAGATTTCTCATGACCAAATGTATATTATTGTATAACTTTTAGAAAATAATAAAGGTATTTTTAAACTAAGGCTGTCAATGAAATGTAAATTAATTTCACATTATTTAAATGCATGTAGTGGAAATTATGCTCAGGTGCTGTTTTATTGATTTTTTAAAAAAGAATTGCAATTCACAAAAGACCTAAGTATTCCAACTCTAATAAAAGGATTTAAGTAAGTGGATTTATAGAAGTATAGTGAATGGTATTTTAGCTGGAGGATTGGACATGTTAAAAATTTCAAGAATTAAAGGACAAGAAAATCTGATTTATCCAGATATGAACTCTCAGCATGTCAGAGTTAGTGGTTCTTATTTAATTCAGAATCCCTGTTTTTAATATAAGTGAGGTTTCCAGCAGTTCTAATGGGGAGCATGTAATTGCCAATGTAAACTCATGCCCACTGTTGAGCCAGGAGCCAGGCAGGATGAAAGAATTGAGAAAAAGTGTGAACTCCTGCAACTTAGACTAATAGCCAGCTAAATCTGAGGCTTAATTAACCCATATATTTATACTATATTTTCACAAAATGGTAGCTGGAAATCTGAAGGTAAAAATGGAACTACTTGCAAATCCATCTGGAGACTGTTAAATATAACTTACTGATTTTTTAACATGAACATTTTTTCTTGTTCTCCTGACTCCTTGGAAATATAAACTTTTATGCATGGTTGCTGGTACTCATTGCCATCAACTTCAGTCTTTCTGCAACTGATGTCCTATTATAGATTTTTTTTAAAAGCTCACAAAAGATAAAAAAAAGATATCAGCTAACACAATATATTTGCTAGCAATGGAAAAAAAGTTATTTATGTGCTAAATGGGAAGTAGAAAATATTTTATTATTTTTTATTATTATTTAGAGACAGAACCTTGCTCTGTCACCCAGACTGAAGTGCAATGACATTATTATAGCTCAGTGCAGTCTTGAGCTCCTGGGCTCAAGTGATCCTCCCATCTCAGCCTCCCAAGTAGCTAAGACTACAGTTGTGTACCATCACACCTGGCTAATTTTTTTTTTTTTTTTGCCGGATCACATACTTTTTATTAAAATCAACTTTGTATTAATACATTAGAAGGTAATTTTCTGGTAATACATTATTTTATTTTATTATGCTTCAAATTCTGGGGTACATGGGCAGAATGTGCAGGTTTGTTACATAGGTATACACGTGCCATGGTGGTTTGCTGCACCCATCAACCCATTATCTACATTAGATATTTCTCCTAAAGCTATCCCTGCCCTAGCCTCCTACCCCCCGACAGGCCCTGGTGTTTGAGGTTCCCCTCCCTGTGTTCATGTGTTCTCATTGTTCAACTCCCACTTATGAATGAGAACATGTGGTGTTTGGTTTTCTGTTCTTATGTTACTTTGCTGAGAATGATGGTTTCCAGCTTCTTCCATGTCCATGCAAAGAACATGAACTCATCCTTTTTTATGGCTGCATATTATTCCATGGTGTATATGTGCCGCATTTTCTTTAGCCAGTTTATCATTGATGGGCATTTGGGTTGGTTTCAAGTCTTTGCTATTGTGAACGTGCCTCAATAAACATATGTGTGCCTGTGTCTTTATAGTAGAAAGATTTATAATCCTTTGGATATATACCCAGTAATGGAATTGCTGGGTCAAATAGTATTTCTGGTTCTAGATCCTTGAGGAATCGCCATGCTGTCTTCCACAATGGTTGAACTAATTTACACTTTCACCAACAGTGTAAAAGCATTCCTATTTCTCCACATCCTTTCCAGCATCTGTTGTTTCTTGACTTTTTAATGATCACCATTCTAACTAGCATGAGATGGTATCTCATTGTGGTTTTGATTTGTATTTCTCTAGTGACCAGTGATGATGAGTTTTTTTTCATATGTTTGTTGGCCACATAAATGTTTTCTTTTGAGACGTGTCTGTTCATATCCTTCACCTACTTTTTGATGGGGTTGTTTTTTTCTTGTAAATTTGTTTAACTTCTTTGTAGATTCTGGATATTAGCCCTTTGTCAGATGGATAGATTGCAAAAATTTTCTCCCATTCTGTAGGTTGCCAGTTCACTCTGCTGATAGTTTCTTTTGCTGTGCAGAAGCTCTTTAGTTCAATTAGATCCCATTTGTCAATTTTGGCTTTTATTGCCATTGCTTTTGGTGTTTTAGTCAGGAAGTCTTTGCCCATGCCTATGTCCTGAATGGTATTACCTAGGTTTTCTTCTAGGGTTTTTATACACCTGGCCAATTTTTTAATTTTTGTAGAGACTATGTTGCCCAGGCTGGCCTTGATCTCCTCCCCTCAAGCAATCCTCCCATCTTGGCCTCTGAAAGCACTGGGGGATTTTAAAAGTTTTTTTTTCTTTTTTTTCTGTTCTGAGATTGAAGGAAAAATGTTTCATGAGTACACTGATAATAGATCATATTCAAAATGCAATTTTATTTTTGTTTGTTTCCTTTTTCTTTTTATGTACATATTATTATCAAATTTATTTCCTGTGTCTTTCTAGGCTCTTTGGAGAGTATTTGCTTAAGAGATCTAATTGATTCCTGGCTGTCACTGAGTGTTTTGGGAGAGCTGGGAGTCTTCCTTGTGGAAAAGTTTTTAATTACACGTTTAATTTCTGTGATAGATACATGATTATTCAGATTTTCTACTTCTTGTATAAATTTTGGTAGCTATTTTCCTATTTCTCAATTTCATCTAAATGGTCAAATTTATTGGCATGAAGTCATTCATAGTATCCCTTATTATCTTCTTAGTGTTTGTAAGATGTGTAGTGATGGTTCCCCTTTTTATTCATGATATTGACAATTGTGTCTTCTCTTCTTTTTTTCTGAACAGCCTTGTTAGTGGTTTATTGATTTTAGGAGTCTATAGAAAACCTAATCTTTGTTTTTGTTGATGTTTTTTCTCTGTTGTATTGTGTTTACCATTTTATTAATTTCTCCTCTTTTTATTTTCTCCCTTTTACTTTCTTTTTTTTATTATTATTATACTTTAAGTTTTAGGGTACATGTGCACAACGTGCAGGTTTTTTACTTATGTATACATGTGCCATGTTGGTGTGCTGCACCAATTAACTCGTCATTTAGCATTAGGTATATCTCCTAATGCTATCCCTCCCCGCTCCCCCGACCCCACAACTGTCCCGGGTGTGTGATGTTCCCCTTCCTGTGTCCATGTGTTCTCATTGTTCAATTCCTACCTGTGAGTGAGAACATGAGGTGTTTGGTTTTTTGTCCTTGCGATAGTTTGCTGAGAATGATGGTTTCCAGTTTCATCCATGTCCCTACAAAGGACATGAACTCATCATTTTTTATGGCTGCATAGTATTCCATGGTGTATATGTGCCACATTTTCTTAATCCAGTCTATCGTTGTTGGACATTTGGGTTGGTTCCAAGTCTTTGCTATTGTGAATAGTGCCATAATAAACATACGTGTGCATGTGTCTTTATAGCAGCATGATTTATAATCCTTTGTGTATATACCCAGTAATGGGATGGCTGGGTCAGATGGTATTTCTAGTTCTAGATCACTGAGGAATCGCCACACTGTCTTCCACAATGGTTGAACTGGTTTACAGTTCTTTGGGTTTATTTTTTTTCTTTTAACTTTTTGAAATGAGTAGTAGATAACTTTTTTGTTTTTTTTTTTGCCTTTTCCCCTTTTCAAGTATATTAATCTCCTACTAAGCAAGGCTTTAGGTACAGATCACAAGTTTTGGTATGATGTATTTCCAGTACCATTTAGTTCTAAGTGTTTTGTAATTTCCACTGTGATTTCTTCATTGACCAATGTTTTATTTAGGGCTTAATGAATAAGGTTTTTTTAAAATTTCATATTTCTCCTTTTCAGTTATGTGTATTTAGTAATATGTCTTTTAGTTTTTAACCCTGATTTAAAACACATTTTCAATTAATTTCTAGAGTCTAATACAAGTGAGCGCTTTTACCAGATTTATAATGTTAAATCTTAGACATTCATGTACCACCCACTGCCTTTTAAGTTATTGCTGCTTTTTTGTTGTTATTTAAATTCTACATACAGTTTAAATCCCATACGACATTATTATATTATTGCTTTCTACTGACATACTAATTTATTTATTCCCTTTTTTGCTTTGTTTTGTTTTGTCATAATATTTGAAGGGCATATTTTCAAATGTGTAGAATTTAAAATTGATAACTATTTTCTTTCAGCCCTTGGAAGTTATGATTCCATTATTTTCTGGCTTTCATCATTCTGTTTAGGAGTCACTTTTAAGTCTTGCTGTTTTTTGGAGGCAATTGTTTTTTATTTGGTTTGCAAAAAATGTATGGCTACTTTTAAGATTTCTTTTTTGGCAGTTTTGCTATGAGGCGCCTGAATATTGTTTCCTTTGTGTTCTGTTTTGAGTTTGTGGAGCATTTCATGCATTCTGTTACTTAGTGACTTTCATCAGGTTTTGGAAAACTAGCTATCGTTTCTTCAAATATTACTTCTGCCCTATTTGCTTTTTCTTCTTCTCCTAAAATTCCATTTACACGTACGTTAGGCCTTTTCACCCTGTCCAAATATATCTGTATTTTCTATTCTCGTTTTCTCTCCATATGCCAATTTGCATAGTTTCTATGGAATTGTTCTATCTCCTGTTTTCTCACAGCTTATTCCAGTCTGTGTTTAAACCCATCAGTTAATTTTGTTATTAATTTGTCATTGAAGTGGAGGATTTCCACTGGATTTTTTTAATAGTTCCAATTTTATGGCAAAATTTTCTGTCTTGTCATTTATTTTCCAATGAATTAGAGTTATTTTCAAATCTATGTCTGATAATCTAATATATAATTCATTTTTGGCCCTATTTCTATTGTTCATTTTCTTACTTGGCCCCAGTTTTAGGTATTTCTGGTAATTATTTATTGAACAACTAATTTTGTGTGTTTGTGTATGAAAAAATTAAGAAGTTCTGGAGACCATTATCTCATTCCTGAGAGGATTAATTTCAGCTCTGCCAGATAGAATAATGAAAGGTCATCTTTGTACAAAGATGGAGCTAATTCAAATCTGGGTTTAAGCTCTTATATAGCCTCATGCATTTACAGTTAGGATGTAGTCTTAAAATGTAGTCCTTCAGAGATTTTAACAAAAATTCTGGAGATCACTGAGGAATTGACAGGATCTTACACATCACTTAGGAATTGACAAATGCTGAAAAAGAGGCACAAAATGTCAGGCATTGTTATTCCCAACTTGCTGGAACTTTTATTTCAAATTCTCCTGCATTGGCAGCCTCGAGCTCCAACTTTTGTGTCCTCAGCATTATATACTGTGGGAAGCTCTATTTCCCATTTCAGTTTTTTGGTCATTTTACTTAGCAGAAAATACGGGAAAAAGTTTAGAATTTTAGTCACTTCAGTGCGTTGCCCATATCTATAGGATCTTGGCCCCCTGTGTCCTGGTGGCCTTGGTGTCTCTGTGATGCCTCCATACATATATATTTTATACTTTGGCATCTTCTCAGTTGTTTTAATGTGAGTTGCTTAGTCTGCCACAAGCTATCGTATCCTAGACAGAGGTTCTCTCTGAAATTGATTCTAAGTTAAATCTTCTCTTGACAGTTCCTCTTGTACCCCACAGGCTGTGGAAGTGCTTCATGGTGCTTCTCCTACCCTTACTTCTTCTCTCCTAATTTGTTAATGACCATCAAAAGGATAGGGGGAAGGAGAGAGAGGACATATGTTAGTCCCTCCTTGACTGTCAGTATAATGAGATGATTGACGATTTTATTCTGAGTCTAGTAGGAGTTTAAAATGGACTCTTTCTCTTGGGGGACCTTTGGCAAGTTCTTCTGAGGGCCCATAAAAATGTTTATCTGCTCTTCTTGGGTCTTAGTCAGTGCATTTTGCTTCAGTGGGCCACTCTGTTCTCACGCTTTGGTTTTCTGGTGGTCTCTGAGATGGTCTCTTTCTATCTGGATTCCGTTGCCTTTGCAGGCATTTGTCTTTGGCAGAACTCAAAATGGCTCCATATTGGTTCTTTCTCTTACAAATCCCACATTTTGTTCATGAGATACTCAGAATCGTTGCCTCTGCTGTCTGTGAAAATTTAACTGGTTTTAAGTATATTCTACTCTTTTTGACTTACTTCCCTGGCTGATAGCAGTCATTTGCTTTCAGATTCTGTACGTGTTTTTATGTACCATACAGCAACCGACTGCAACTCCCCTAGATCCCACGAAACACATACCAAGCCCTCTGATTGGTCTCTTTGAAGTCTCTCTACCTGTGGGGAAAAGCACATCCCACATCTCTCACTGACTTATGGTACACTAGCAGTCCTTTTAAAAGAAATCTCTATCTCAAAAGATAAAAACAAAAATAAAAAACCTCTCTTAAACTCCATCTCTTTACCTTTTTACACTTACATTTGTTTTCTAGAGCTGCCATAATAAATTACCACAAAGTGGGTGACTTAAAACAATGGACATTTATTGTCTCACGGTTATGGTGGCTAAAAGCCCAAAGTCAAGGTGTTGGCAAGGCCCTGCTCCCTCAGAAACCTGTACAGGAGTTGCCGTTTCCCAGCCCCTAGTAGTTTGCTGGCAATCCTTGTCATTTCTTGGCCTGTAGAGGCATCCCTCCAGTCCTCTGCCTTCACATGGCATTCTCCCTGTATGCCTTTGTCTTCAGATGGACATCTTATAAAAACACCAATCAGATTGAATTAGTGCCTCATCCTGCTTCTGTATAACCTCACCTTAACTATATTGCAATGGCCCTATGCCCAAACAAGGTCATATTCTCAAGTACTGGGGGTTAGAACTTTTAGAAACACACACACACACACACACACACATATTTTTTTTTGGCAGGGGAGACACAATTCACCTACTTTTAATTTCTCCAAATTAGTTTATTTCATAACTCATTTTGGTATCTGTTATTATTGCCCATGCCTCAGTTGAAACTTCCAGTTGAGCATTTTGTTAGAGTTGAGTATAAATTGTGTTATGTCTGTCATTGTAGAAATACTACTGGTGAACAGTATTGGTTAATATGGGTTTAGGCAAGATGTGAACCATCAAAGAATTATAAAAAGTTTCAAGTGATACCTAGGTGAGTTTTTTTAAAGGTAATGTTATAGTTAAATATTTTTAGTAAGAGATAATTTCAGTTATCTGATGTTGTGTGAATTAGTAATTGTGAGGATAAGATGGCCTCAAGCTGAAACAACTCTAGAAATTTTAGTTGGTTAAAACTGGAAAACCAAACCAAACAAAAGCAAAACAAAATCCCAAGTCCCTAAATGTAATATTTTCATAGTTAGTGAAGGTTGCCTACACCTCAAAGAAATCTTGCTTTTGATGCATTAGTGCTCAATATAATTATATCACTTCTTCAATGGAGCATTCCTTGTATGCTTCAAATATGATAATTATCACACAGTAAAAGTTGAAACATAATTTTTACAGTCTTTATTATTTCAAGATAAAGTGATAAAAGACCAGAACATATATTGGGCAAAAACTCTGAAAAGCACTTAGGAAAAAATTCTGAATTTGCAAACTGGAATTTTGTGGCCAGTGAGAAAGGCAAGACCCTTCAGTTTTCATTTGGTAAAAGTTGGAAAGAAAATTAAGACATTATTAACCAATATGGTTCCTACAGTTTGAAGGGAGAATGACTTGCCATGCTGCCATTTGCAGAAGAGTTCAGACACAATGAAGGCATCAAATAAAGATAATTTAAACATTTAAATAGTGCTAAAAAACTTACAATGAAAAAAGTATATTCCTACTAAATAATTTTTTCATCCTATTCCACTTTCAAGAAATAGCTATTAATTCTTTCAGCTGCTTCTTCAAGAAATTACCTCCATAATTATAAATAAAATAACATGTAGTCATGCGTTGCTCAACAATGGGGATATATTCTGAGAAATGCATTGTTAGGTGATTTCTTCTTTATGGAAACATTATAGAGTGTACTTACACAAACCTAGATGCTATAGCCTACTACACACCTAGGCCATATGGTATAAGGCTATTGCTCCCAGGCTACAAACCTGTGCAGAGTGTTACTGTACTGAATACTGTAGGCAGTTATAACACAATGGTAAGTATTTGTGTGTTTAAACATATTTAAACATAAAAAAGGTCCAGTAAAAGTATGGTATTATTATCTTATGGGACTAGTGTTGTATATGTGGTCCATTGTTGACTGAAACATGGTTTTGCAGTGCATGACTGTGTATGCATAGTGTTTTTTACTGATTCAGCACTTTTAGACGTTATCTATTGACTTCCTATGTGGCATATAAGGATTTTTTACTCTGTTGCACCTCACTTTTTCCAGAATAGTTATATCACAAATTTTAATTAAGTATTTTCATTATTATTATAATGGTAAATATTGTTCACTAATCAGCCAAGTAATATACATTTCTGTTCTCTTTCTTTCACTGTTGTTTGTATTTCCTGGAGTTAATTGTCTCAGTTCTTTCATTTGCTTAGTTTTCCTTGAATCTATGACTAAGTCTCATCACATCATTCAATTGTTCTGCAGATTACTTATTTTTAAAATTTCCTATTTGGTAAAACTGCTCAAGTAATCTTTAACTCCTCTGTTTCTTTCTTTTTCCTTGGAGACATACCTTCTGCTGCCCTTTATATTCCTTCTCCAATCTAGATTTGCTGTGCAGGATAATAGCTGTCATCCTGGGACTTTCTGTAGAAGTTCCAGGAATTCTCTTTGCCTTGCTCCTGTGTTAGGTTCTCATTTGCAGTTCCATGTCCTTTTCTTGTTTTTTTGTTTTGTTTTGTTTTTCTCTCCCCTCCCCGCCCGCATTGTGGTGAAGAACATTCTCCAATAGATTCCTAAAAAATAGTGCAATAAATGCACGGGAAATAAATAATTAGAAACCATGAATGTCTGAAATTGTTTCCATTCTACCCACACACTATATTGATAGCTTGATGAGACATACACTTCTAAGTTGAAAATATTTTTCCGAAGAATTTCGTAAGTGTCACTCTATTATTTTCTAATTAACATTGCTGTTAAGAGCTCCAGTGACACTCTTATTCTCAATTCCTTGCTTGTGACCTACTTTTGTTTTCCAACAACTTTTAAAATCATCTCTTTTCCTGTAAAAATTTATGGTGAGAGATTTTAGAATGGATATTTAAAAATCTTCATTGTCCTGAATATTTTCAGTTGGGAACCTTGTGCTTTATAGTTTTGCAAAATTCTCTTTTATTATTTTTTCCATCAGTTCTGACATCCTAATAGATTCTGACATCCTAGATTCTTCAATGTTATTTCTTCTTTCTTTTTGTCTATCCTTTTGTTTTATTTTTTAAAAATTTTTATCTTTCATTTTATGTTTAAATTTTTATGTTTGCTATCATATTTGTAATTTCTAAAAGCTCTTTTTACATTTCCTAATCTCCCTTAAAAATAATATATTGTTCTTTATTTCATAAATAGAATACACTTTCTTATCCCTGAGGGTGGATGATATAGTTTTATTTTTAAAATCCATTTTACCATGACATATGTTGGATTTGGATATGATCTTTTCTGGCAGGATATGAAGTCTTTCTGTTCGGAAAGTACTCCAGTCTTTTTAATCTCCCATTGAAGCTATAAACTTTTCAATAGACACTTCATGCATAGTTGGCAGCTCTGATTTTAAAAAGTGGAATGGATAGCAAAAATAGGAATTTGGAGTAACAGAAGTCCTGGGTAATCCTAAAATAATGCACATAGAGAACATATTTAAGACAATGGGTATGAATCATATTTCTGAGAAGTGGGAAACATGCCTTTCTTTCACAGATCTACTAGTGAATTATCATCTAAGCTATCTTAATATAAACCATAATGATGTAAATCCAAATCACTACTAAATAAATGAAGTGTTTCTGTGAAGTTAAACCAATTAATACTGCCTGTTTCTAAATCAACTTCCTATGAGCCTTTCTGTTAAAAGCACTTCCATTCTGACCATGCGGCTTTAAAACCTGCCTTCTTTCTCACCAATTCTACTTCTGCAACAGTACTTATCCCTACTTTCTCTTTGCAAATCTTACAAGCAGGACTTTGGTTCAACTTTTATTTAATTAATTAACCTCTGAAATAATCTTCACACTTTTAGCCTTCTCCAACACATCTTGAAACACTTTTGCCAAATTTACCAAATTTAGCTTCGTCAAGTGTAATTCTGACCATACACTCTTTTGCAAAGAAAAAAAGTCCTTTTGTAGGCTACTCATTGTCTACACAATTAAGTGTGAATTCCTAAACTGGGCGTTGAAGGATATCTACATATCCTTTCTATTTGTCCTCTGCTATTTTCTTCATATATTGCGTACTCTGTTAGAGTAATAATGCTCTTCTCTTGCAAATTCATATGGCTACATGACTCGGCAAGGAGGGTTTTTAGTGATGTAGGTCTATACATTTTGTTTAAACAAGTTTATTGAGGTATAATTGACATATAGTAAACTGTATTCAAAGTGTATAATTTGAAAAGCTTTAACATATATGCATACTTGTGAAACCATCACTACAATCAAGATGATGAACATATCTATCACTCCCAAAAGTTTTCTTGTACACAGAAAGAGGGCCTGGGATCGGCCCAGAGAAACAGCAGATACTCGGGATGTGGATCCCCCCCACTGTGTGGCAGGTTTATCAGCCTCTGATTCTGCCTACACAATTTAGGCCATAAGATGGAGCCCTAGCCAGAAAATTTCAAATAGTTGCAGCCAAGTGTTTGGCTCTCTTCTGAAGTTGGAAAAAGGATGATTTTTTTTTCTTTCACTTACTTACTTTCCTACAAGAGTGTGAACTTGTTTTCTGCAGCCAAAACAAACAAGCTTGAAGATGATGATATGTATCATACCCAACCACAAAAGCAAGGGGATTATCTGAGGCATAGCAAATGGCTTTGGCGTGTTTCCTGGTTTCTGCCTGTGCAACACACCTGATTAACTACAAAAATAGTCCTATAAGCAATGGAATTCTCTTTCTCCTCCTTTCCTCCCTGCTTTTCTTCCCTTCAGTATGAATTTGGGTGTGGACAAAATAATTCCAAATGGAAAGTCCAATAATGGGTCTCTATGATAGAAGATTACAGGGGCCTGCACTAACATGCAAAACCCTGGGGTGTGAGCAACCACCCTGTCTATTGCAGACAAAACACAAATCATGAAGACAGTGAGCAATAACTTATTTTGGCGTGAATATTAGCCACATCCATGTGCAATCAATGTTAGTCATTCTCAATGACACCCAATTTCTTTCTAAAGACAATACACATAAACATATAGCCATATTTCACATTTTTTGTTGTTTTGAGACAGTTTCTGCTCTTTTGTTCAAGATGAAGTGCAGTAGTGTGCACATAGTTCATTATAGCCTCAAACTCCTGGGCTCAGGCAATCCTCCTATCTCAGCCTCTTGAGTAGCTGGGACTATAGGTGTACACGATCAGGTCCAGGTAATTTTTTTTTTTTTTTTGTAGAGACAGGGTCTTCCTATATTGTCCAGGCTGGTCTGAAACTCCTGGCCTCAAGTAATCTTCCCTCCTTGACCTCCCAGATTGCTGGAATTATAGGCATGAGCCACTGGGCCTGGCCCCTATTTCATGATTTTAATAAGAAAGATCATTATTTCTTGTCCCTGGCAATATGGTGCAATCAAGATTTTTACATTAAATATTTGAGAAAAATTACCGTTTAGATATTTCTGAAATGTGAATACCTTGAGCAGGGCTGAATGCTATTCCTGAAGATGTTACTGGGCCCTTTACTCTCAAACAGGCATTTGAAGTAGGGGTCAAGATCTAATAGTCTCAGACCATTTAAGGGTCACTTGCAAGGGGATCTACCAAAGGGATAACATAAAGCCACCACTTAAGGGCTTGCAAGAACTACTGGAAACCTTCTATCTGTAAATTCGCGAAGTGAATAATATATCATTGCAAATGACCACTGTGCTGGTACTTTCAAAATAAACTTTTTGTTGAAGTATAACAGATAAAGTGCACAGTTTAAAAATGTATGGCTGGATGAGTTTCCACAAAGTGCACATGCCTACATAATCACTCCTTGTATCAAGAAGCTGATCATTGGAATCCCGTCTTACCCCTTCCTGATAAGGTAACCACTATTCTGGTATGTAACACCATTGATTAGTTTCACATGTTTTGGAGATTTATACAAATGGAGACATAGAGTATGTACTTTTTTATATTTTAAGGATTTATCCATATTATCGTGGGTAAGAGTTGCTTATTTTTCTCATTGCTGAATAGTATTCCATTATATGAATATTTACAATGTATTTATTTGTTCTTCTGTTGATAGACATTTGATTTTTTCAGTATTTGCCTGTTTTTGATCGTGTTACTCTTTAAATTTTTATATGTGATTTTTGGTGCACATTAGAATGCATATTGAGGGTCATTATACTTAAGAATGGAATTACTGGTTCATAGAATTACCTTTTTGGTAAGCACATATTTACCAAAGGGTAAGTACATATTAACACTTTCCATTGTTTTTCATTCCTTACTGCATTTACATGTTCCATATAATTTTCCTTTCACTTGAGAATTTCATTTATGATTTTTTTTTTCTTTAGACCTTCTAGTAAATAGTTTCTTCAGTTTTTGTTTGTCTGGAAATATCTTTATTTCACATTCATTTAAACAGCTATCTTTGCAGGGTATAGAGATCTAGACAGTTTTTTTTTTTTTGCATTTTAAGGCTATGATTGCATTTTATTATGGTTTTCATCCTTTCTGCTCAGAAGTGGAATGTCAGTCTTAATGTTGCTCGTTAAATTTTAAGTGTCTTTTTAATATGGTTTACTAAATATATTTTTCTGTCTTTGGTTTTTAGCTGTTTTATACTGAAAAACCATTGCCTAGGTATAGTTTATTTTATATTTATCTTGCTTTGGGTTTCTTGCACTTCTTGAATCTATGGCTTATGTCTGTCATTAGCTTTGGAAAATTCTCAATTTTCATCACTTAATGAATTACTTGGGATTTTATTTATATATCTTTTTCTTCTGTGAATAAAAATAGTTTTATTCTATTCCAATTTGGAAATCTGGAAATAAAATCCACCTTTTATTTTTCTATTTGGTCAAATTGTCCTGGTTATAATCTCTACTATAACATTGAATAGGAGTGGTGAGAACAAATATCCCTGTTTTATCTTAGAGGGAAAGCGCTTAGTCTTTTACCATTAAGATGATGTTAGCTGTAAGTTTTTGCAGATGCCCTTTATCAGATTGAAGAAGTTTCCTTCTATTCTTACTTTGTTGAATTTTTTTTAAATCAGAAACTGTGTTGGATTTTGTTTAATTCCTTTTATGTACCTGATCACATAGTTTTTGTATCTTATTAATGTGGTGAATTATATTAATTTTGTATATTAAATCAACTTTGCACTCCTGGAATAAATCTCACTTGATCATGGTGTATAAATCATTTTATAGTTAGCTAGATTCAGTTTGCCAGAATTTTTCCATACATATTCATAAGGGTGAATGGTCTGCAGCTTTTTTTTTTTCTTGTTATATTTTTGTCTTTTTGGCATCAGGGTTATATACTGGTCTCATACAATGAGTTTGGAATTGTTCCTTCCCCTTCTTTTTCATGGAAGTGTTTGTGAAAAATTGTTATTAATTCTTTTTAAAATGCTTGATTGAATTTACCAAGGAAGCTATTTAGGGCCTAAGATTTTCTTCCTGAGAAGTTTTAAAATTAATAATTAAATTTCTCTACTTGTTATAGATCTACTCAGATTTTCTACTTCTTTTGTTAGTTTTGGAAATTTATGTCTTTCTAGGAATTCATCCATTTCATCTATCTAATTTGTCAGCATACAGTTCTTTGTAACATTCCCATATAATCCTTTTTTTTTCCCTGAAGGTCTATAGTAATATCCCTCTTTCATTTCTGATTTTTGTAATTTGAATCTTCTCTCTTTTTATCTTGGTTAATCCAGATAAGAATAATTACACTTTACTTGATTTTAGCCAAAAGGCCAAGAAGTATTGATAGATAATTACCCTTAAATATTATTTCTGCTCAATTTTATCTCTTGTTTCCTTCAAGGACTAAATGACACATGCATACACATATTCACTATAACTTATATGTGTCACATTCTATTCTGCATGTTCTACATATACTTTATGTTTTAGTTTAGAATTTTTTTTACTGATCTGTCTTCTAGCTCACTAATTCTTGCTCCATTGACAGCCATTCTGTAAATTAAACTTATTTACTACATTACTAATCTGGTTATTTTTATGTTTGATAATTTCTATTTTATTTTTTCTTATAGCTCAGTTTTCTGATTAAAGTTTCAATTTGTCATCCATTTTCTTAAAGATATTAATCACACTTATTTTAAAGTCCACGTATGAGAACTCTAAAATCTGGATCACCTCTCAGTCTGTTTTTAGTCTATTTATTTCTGGATCTTATTTCTTGGGAGACTTGGCGTATTATTCCATTCTCGCACTGCTATAAAGAAATACTGGAGATTGGGAAATTTATAAAGAAAAGAGGTTTAATTGGCTCACAATTCTGCAGATGCTAGCATCTGCTTGGCTTCTGGGGAGACCTCAGGAGCCTTAGAAACATGGCAAAAGGCAAAGGGGTAGTGAGCGCTTCACATGGCTGGGGCAGGAAAAAGAGAGAGAGAAGAAAGGTTCTACACACTCTTAAACAACCAGTTCATGAGAACTCACTCACTGTTGTGACACAGTAGGAAGGGGGAAAATCCACCCCCATGATCCAGTCACCATCCACCAGGCCCCATCTCCAACACTGGGGATTACAATTTGACATGAGATTTGGGTGGAGACACAAGATCCGAAACATATTCTACCCCTGGCTCTTCCCAAATCTCATGTCCTCATATTTCAAAACACAATCATGCCTTCTCAACAGTTCCCCAAAGTCTTAACTCGTTCCAGCATTAACTCAGAAGTTACAGTCCAAAGTCTCATCTGAGACAAGGCAAGTCCCTTCTGCCTACGAGCCTGTAAAATAAAAAACAAGTTAGTTACTTCCAAGACACAATGAGGATATAGATATTGGGTATATACTCCCATTCCAAAAAATAGAAATAGGCCAAGAGAAAGGGGCTACAGGCCATATTCAGGTCTGATACTCAGCAGGGCAGTCATTAAATCTTAAAGCTCCAAAATCATCTCCTTTGACATCATGTCTCACATCCAGGGCACACTGGTGCAGGTGGTGGGCTCCCAAGGCTTTGGGCAGCTCCACCTCTGAGGGTTTGCAGGGTACAGTCCCCAGTGGCTGCTTTCGTGGGCTGGTGCTGAGTGCATGTTGGAGATGGGGCCTGGTGGAAGGTGACTGGAACATGGGGGCAAATTTTCCCCCTTGCTACTGTGTCACAACAGTGAGTGAGTTCTCATGAACTGGTTGTTTAAAAGTGTGTAGAACCTTTTTTTCTCCTTTCTCTCTTTCCATTCTTTTCCAGATGCATGGTACAAGCTGTCAGATCTACCATTCTGGGGTTTGGAGGACTGTGGCCCTCTTCTCACAGCTCTACCAGGGAGTTCCCCAGTGGGGACTCTGTGTGGGGTCTCCGACCTCCCATTTCCCCCCTGCACTGTCCTAGTAGAGGTTGTCCTTGAGGGCTCTGCTTCTGCAGCAGACTTCTGCCTGGACACCCAGGCTTTTCTATACATCCTCTGAAATTTAGGCAGAGGCTCCTAATTCTTAGCTGTTACACTCTCCACACCCACTGGCTCATACTATGTGGAAACTGCCAAGGCTTGTGGCTTGCACCCTCTGATGCAGTGGCCTGAGCTGTATCTGGGGCCGCTTTAGCAACTGCAGGAACTGGAGCAGCCGGGATGCAGAGAGTAGAGTCCCAAGGCTTCACAGGGCAGCAGGGCCCTGGACCTACCCCACAAAACCACTCTTCCCTCCTAGGCCTCTGGGCCTGTGATGGGAGACCTACGGTGAATGTCTCTGAAATGCTTTTGAGGTCTCTTCCCTATTGCCTTTGCTATTAGCATTTGCCTTCCTTGTAGTTGTTCAAATTTCTGCAACCTGCTTGAATTGTTCCCCTGCAAATGGGCTTTTCTTTTTTACCACATGGCCAGGCTGCAATTTTTTAAAATTTTTATGCTTTGCTTCCCCTTTAAATAGAAGTTACAGTTTTATGTCATTTCTTTGCTCACACTTATGAACATAGGATGTTAGAAGCAGCCAGGCCATAGCTTGAATGCTTTGCTGCTTAGAAATGTCTTTTGTGAGATACCCTAAATCATCAATCTCAAGTTCAAAGTTCCACAGATTCCTAGAGCAGGGGCGCAATGCAGCCAACCTCTTTGCTAGGACATAACAGAAATGACCTTTGCTCTAGTTCCCAATAAGTTTCTCATTTCCATCTGAGACCTCCTCAGCCTGGACTTTATTGTCCATATTACTATCAGCAGTTCAGGCACAACCATTTGACCAATATCTAGGGAGTCTCAAATTTTTCCTTGTCTTCCTGTCTTCTTCCAGGCCCTCCAAACTCTTCCAACCCCTGCTTGTTACCCTGTTCCAAAGCCACTTCAACATTTTCAGTTATCTTTATTTCAATACCCTATTCCTGGTACCAATTTTATATTAGTGTTCTTGCACTGCTACAAAGAAAGATCTGAGACTGGGTAATTTATAAAGAAAAGAGATTTAATTGGCTCATGGTCCCACAGGCTATACAGGAAGCACGATGCTGGCATCTGCTTTGCTTCTGGGGAGGCCTCAAGAAACTTACAAACATGGCAGAAGGCAAAGGGGGAGTGAGCACTTCACATGGCCAGAGCAGGATGGAAAGAGAGGTGAGAGTAAGTGCTACACACTTTTAAACAACTAGATCTTATGAGAACTCATTCACTATTGTAACACCGTACCAAGGGAAAAGTCTGCTCCCATGATTCAGTCATCTTCCACCAGGCTCCATCTCCAACACTGGAGATTACAATTTGACAAGAGTTTTGGGCAGGGACACAAGTCTGAACCATGTCATTTGGAAATTTTTGACTGCATACCAGCCACTGTAAATATCACAGAAGTTTTGGGTGATACTGTCTTACAACTCATGAGAAGACTTATTCTATCCTCTGATAGGAAGTCAGAGTAAGGACAGACCACCTCAATCCATGAGTTTTCTCTCTTGATATTGGGTCATTAAGTATAACATAACACATTTAGGAAACAGAACAACTTTATTTTAAAGAGAGTAGGTTTTTTTTTTAAATTTTAAGATAAAATCTAGGAAATTAATCTTTGAAGGTTTTACTTCAATATTGGTGGCCCTACAAAAGTCAACATAATGTTTGATTAGAAAGCATTGATGGAAAATGTTACTGTGTTCATTTAAGCCATGGGGTGCTTAATACTGGAATAATGCAGTGTGTTTTGTTCACTGTCCCTCAGAGAGGTGGTAATTGGCAGGAACTTAGACCCTATTCCCATAGGCGCTGAATAATGCTTGGTCATTAAATTGAACACTAGAGCTGATTATTTTGAGGACAGTACTGTCTAAATTCTAGGATTGTTTTAAAGACTAATTATGGGACCAAACAAGCACTGAATACCCTATAAAATTTACATTTAATATATATTTATGGATATCTGTCAATCATTTATAAAAATGATTTTTTAACATACTCTTCCCTCCTTGCTCTCCTCTCCCCATCACTATACACATCCGTTGTTGCCTGTTTGCATGTTACCCTGGGCATCAGATCTCCCTTTAGCTAGTGTCTCTATACTACTCATTCTAATAACTGATTATTCAACATTTAGCTGGCCTATCTTCTGTAATGCTTACATTTTTTAGGTTACCATACCTTATAAATGCTTATGTAAACCTCTTGCCTCAGTGTTACTTGAGAAGAAACTATAGTAAAGTTTATTATCAAGTAAAGTCAAAGTCAATTCAGACAAATTCCAAATCACTGAAGATTTGGATAGGTGACTTCCCAGAAGATTTGGATAGGTGACATGAGCTTTAAAATTGTGAACTGATTAACCTAAGGCATTAAACATGGAGATAAAGAAATGGTGAATATGGCTTCAAGGTCTCTCATGTTATAAATGTAAAAATTGAAAATCTGAAGACAGAGGGAACTTTATTTTCCATAGCCTATTATTTTAGAATAAAGTAAACAAATTTCCCTCCAATTCTTTTGCAAATAAAATACAGAGAACCTCATTCAGTTCAATTAAGTACTATAATGTTTTTATTTTTTAACTTATAGGATTCAAGATTGTTTATTGGAGCGACTTCAAACAGAAAGGCCCCAAACCTCTCAAATGAGCCAAAATCTTGGCATTCCCCTATCCAATAGAGTTATTTTCAGGGTTAAGTGGTGTTAATGTTTTTAGATGGAAACAACCTCAATGGAATATGGAATCCTAAATTTTCCTTATAACAAAGCACTTTTTACTGAGCTGGTGAGAGTGCTGACATTTGAAATGCACAGGCATGGTTAGTTGGTGATATGTTTAGACTGGATTAATTTAAGGGGAGAGACATTTTAAAGGTTGTGCATGAGCCAATGAAGTTGAGGAAGTGACTTGGCAAGGTTTAAGCATGCAGCTTTCTGATATCCAGAAAAGCATTTGTTAGGGCTAAGTCCTAATGAAAGAAATATATCTTTAACAAATTGGCTACAAATGTAGTTGTTTTCCTCCCTTTAAGAAGCTGATGAGGCCTGTCCTTTGGATCATCACAAAATTAAGAGATCTACGCATTTTTAGTAAATAACCATTGTGTTCCTACTTCTTCCGGGAAGAAACAGCTTCTTAACTACAATTACCCCTTCCAAAGAAAGATTTGATTTGTGAGAATCAATTTGAAAATTGAGTAGGAATTGGTATTTTGTACTCTTTATACTATAGAAGGAAACTTAATAAGTTAAAAAATAATAGTGTAGTGTGATGCCTCCAGCTTTGTTCTTTTTGCTTAGGATTGCTTTGGCTATTTTTGGCTTTTTTTTTTTAGTTCCATATCAATTTTAGAATAGTTTCTTCTAGTTCTGTGAAAGATGCCATTGGTAATTTCATAGGAATAGCATAGAATCTGTAAATTGCTTTGGACAGTATGGCCGTTTTAACAATATTGATTCTTTCTCTCCATGAGCATGGAATATTTTTCAATTTGTTTGTGTCATCTCTGATTTATTTCAGTTGTTTTATGGTTTTCATTGTAGAGATCTTTCACCTCCCTTGTTAGCTTTAGTCCTAGGTATTTTATTCTTTTTGTGGCCATTGTAAGTTGGATTGTGTTCTTGCTTTGGCTCTCAGTTTGGTAACAGTTGGTGTATAGAATTACTACTGATTTTTATACATTAATTTTGTATCCTGAAACTTTGCTGAAGTTGTTTATCAGATCTAGGAGTCTCTCTGGACAGAGACTATGGGGTTTTTAGATATATAATCATATCATCTCTGAAGAGAAATAGTTTGACTTCTTCTCTTCTCATTTGGATGACTTCTATTTCTTCCTCTTGCCTGATTGCTCTGGCTAGGACTTCCAGGATAGGACAATAAACAGACATTTCTCAAAAGAAGACATACAATACACATGACCAACAAACATATGAAAAAAGGCATAAAATCACTAATCATTAGAGAAATGCGAATCAAAACCGCAATGAGATACCATCTCCCATCAACCAGAATGGCCATTTATAAAAAAGTCAAAAAATAACAGATGCTGGCAAAGTTGTGGAGAAAAGGGAATGCTTACACACTGCTGGTGGGATTGTGAATTAGTTCAGCCTCTGTGGAAAGCAGTTTGGAGATTTCTCAAATAACTTAAAACTGGACCACTATTTGACCCAGCAATCCTATTACTGTATATATACCCAAAGGAATTTAAATCATTCTGTGAAAAAGACAAACACACACATTTGTTGATTGCGCCACTATTCACAGTAGCAGAGACATGGAATCACCCCAGGTGCCTATCAATGGTGGACTGGATGAGGAAAATTCGGTACATATACATCATAGAATACAAAGTCGCCATAAAGAAGAATGAAATCATGTCCTTTTGCAGCAATATGGATGCAGCTGGAAGACATTATCCTAAGCAAGTTAACACAGGAACAGAAAACCAAATACCATGTGTTCTCACTTATAAGTGGGAGCTAAACATTGAGTACATATGCTGATTACCTGGATGACGAAATAATCTATATACCAAACCTCCATGACACACAATTTACCCGTGTAACAAACCTGCACATATACCACCTGAACCTAAAATAAAATTTGGAAATAAAAAGTAATAATAGTGCAAACAGCTAACTTACTTTATAGGACCAATTAGCAAACTGAATATGTTTTGTTAGATACTTTGATGAAGAAAAATAGTTTTCTTATTCAATTAAGGTTTATAGCTGAAGGGCTGAAAACCTAAGAAGAAACTCCTTTCGTTTATTTTATTGAAAACTCAGAGACCTTGCTTTTGAAAATTAGTCATTTTCATCTTTCCAATGCATAGGTTGGGAATCGGTGTGCTCAACAGGATACATGCCTACTTCAGGAGATCTGTTTTTCAGTTGCCTCTACAAGAAAGATATTTGGGCCCATCACCACTTCATCACCAGAGAAATAATATTTTCCAGGAGTCAAGGAGTAACTTGGAAAAGTTGGATGGGACCATTTGAGATAAAAAAAATTGGCATTTTCTACATATGTCTTGGGAATTCAGTGTGGACACAAATTATTTCTCTGGGGAAGTAAAAGCACAGGAAGCCAGACAAAATAACAAAATGCTATTAGGACCCTACTAGGTGCCAAATCATACTCTAAAGTTGGTCATCAAAATGTTACATTATTAGTATCCAAATCAATGGAACAGAATAGAAAATACAGAAGTAGACCTTAGTAGTCAGAAGAATTAGTGTATTATCCATAAAGGTGGTCCTACAAATTAGTAGTAGAGAGGATTATTGGGTCATAATTTAACAAAATTGTGCTGTGATGATTGGATGATATTTGGAACATATAAAGTTAAAACATTACCTCATTTTATATACCAAAGTAAACTCCAGATGGGTTAAAGAGTTACATATAAAACCATGTTTTGAAAGAAAAATATGAATAAAATTCATCTAATTTAGACTAAAAATCCCTCTAAGAATAAAAGCCATGAGGAAGTGCCAAATATTTAAACTACATTAACATTCTGGCATACAAAGTTTAACAGTATCACATTTATCTATGTAAGAAAGCAAAAAAGCATCAAAATGAAAAGATAAATGTGGCAGAGGGTTAATATTTTTCTCACAAGGAGAGCTGTAAAAATCATTAAGCAAAACAAGGCTCCAATAAAGTATGCTCAAACAACATAAAAAGAAGAAATATAAATGGACTATAATGGATACTAAAAAAGTTCAAATTCATCAGTAAGTGAAAATTCAAATGCAAATGGGATCATATTTCACAGATCATATGGAGAACGATACTAGGAATGCTGGCAAGGATGGGTGTAGGGAGCTTAGTCCCATCCCACATTGGTGGTAGGAATATCAATTGTTACTAATGTCTGGAAAATAATACAGCAATGTGTGCTTTCTAATGAGGAGTACTTTATTATTGTAATTATTATCAAAATCAATTATTTTGTAAAAAATTATTAGTTTTTATTTTAGATTCAGGGGGTACATGTGCAGGTTTGTTAAAATGATATATTGTGTGATACTGTGGTTTGGGCTTCTAATGATCCTGTCACCCAAGAAACAAACATGATACCTGATAGGTAGTTTTTCAGCCCTTCCCCTTCTACCTGCCCCCTCTTCTTGAAATCCCCAGTGTCTACTGTTCCCATCTTCATGTCCATGTGTACCCATGTTTAGCTCTCACTTATAAGTGAGAACACATGGTATTTGGTTTTCTGTTCCGTGTTAACTTGCTTAGGATAATGGCCTCCAGCTGCATCCATGTTGCTGCAAAGCACATGATTTCATTCTTTTTTTATAGCTTCATTGTATTCCATAATGTGTATGTACCACATTTTCTTTATTCAATCCACCATTGATGGGCTCCTGGGTTGATTCCATGTCTCTGCTATTGTGAATAGTGCTGCAATCAACAAATGCATGTGTGTGTGTCTTTTTGGTGGAATGATTGATTTAAATTTCTTTGGATATATACCCAGTAATGGGATTGTTGGGTCAAATAGTAGTCCAGTTTTAAGTTATTTGAGAAGTCTCCAAACTGCTTTCCACAGGGGCTGAACTCATTTGCATTTCCACCAACAGTGTATAAGTGTTCCCTTTTCTCTGCAACCTCACCAACGTCTGTTATTTTTTGACTTTTTATTTGTAGTCATTCTGATTGGTGTAAGATGGTATCTCATTGTGGTTTTGACTTGCATCTCTCTGATGATTTGTGATGTTGAGCATTTTTTTCATAAGGTTTGTTGGCCACCTCTATATTTCTTTTGAGAAGTGTCTGTTCATGTCCTTTGGCCACTTTTTAATAGGGTTATTTGTTTTTTTCTTGTTTATTTGTTTATGTTTCTTATAGATTTTGGGGCCTTACTGTGTTTCCCAAGCTGGAGTGCAGTGGCTATTTACAGGTTCAATTATTGTATACTGCAGCCTCAAACTCCTGGCCTCAGCGATTCTCCTGCCTCAGCCTCCTGAGTAGCTGGGATTAAAGGCATGTACCACCATGCCTGGCTAGGAATGATTCTTAAGAAATTATCACACTTAGAGTCAAATGCTACTGCACAAGTTTTTTTTTTTGCCATATTATTTATAGTGAAAAATAAGATGAAAATGAAAAACTTGCTATGTGTTCAACAAAAATAAAATTATCAAATAAAATAAATGAAACATTATATAATTATTGTAAGTTATGTTTTTAATAAATACTTAAGAACAGGGAAAAGTACCTATAGTTTTATATCAAGTGATACAAGGCAGGGTAGAAAGTTTATAATAAGTACTCTATTAATTTTGTAAAATTTTGTGCATGTATGTGCATATGTAAATGTATAGAAAAAACTGGTTGAAAATATATTAAACTGTTAACAGTACTTTCTTGTGGGTGGTAGGATTACACGTTTTAATTTTTGTTACTTATACTTTATTATTTTTACTATTTGTACATGAAGTTTGATTTGTTTTTCATGAGAAAAAAGTACATTTTTAAATTTAACATTCACTACTTAGTAAAAGAAATTAATTTACTTGAAATTTTTAAACTTACAATGTATCATGATGAGCTATGTAAAAGTGACTAATGTCTTGATGGATATCTGTGAATCAAACATTTAATACATTCCTTACATGTTTTAGCAAGGGAGGGACATCCTTGTTCTTCTCCCTCCAGGTCTGTCTCTTCACCTTAAAATGTGGCAAGAATAGTGAAACAATGAATTTCTTCAAGTAAATGGTGCAATGCGGAAAAAAAAAATTCCGACATTTCCCCATAGGATGTTGTCATCCAGTTTACTCTTGGCAAGACACTGATGGTTAGCAAATAGAGAAGTTGTCCCTAAGGTGACAGGCATTTATTTCCTCTGGTAAAGGCAACATTTATCTCCTCAAATGGAAAAACTGGCAAAGCAGTGCGATTAGGAAATTAAACCCATAAGCATTCTATTGCTCCCTTTCACCTCTGCTGTACTTTAACCCTCCCCTTTGCTGTCAAATCTCTTGAAAAACTGGTCTGCATCCGTGTCCTGGTTTCCTCAGCTCTTCCTCCACCTTTCCGCCTCCAGCAGTGTGACTCCTGTCCTTTCCATTCCTCTAGAAGTGTACTCTTCTTTGAGAGACTGCCCAGTACCCAGATCCAAATGATCTTGCCTCAATTTTCTATCTTCTCGACCTCTGTAAAACATGTAAAACTAATCACCAGTCCCTTTTATTTTGAAACAGTCTCTTCCCTTGCCCCTGGACACTGTATCACCCATGTTAATGGAGGGTACTCTTCAAAATTTCATTGGCTCTATGTATTTCTGTCTTTGTAGTCTTGGGGAAGAGGGAGGGCAAAATTATATTCTCTTATTTTAATTATTACTGCCTTGAGATTGCTATTAATAGTTTATTCATTTCTTCCATTATCATGATGATGATGATGATGATGATGAAGAATATCAACCTTCAAAGTATCTTAGATGAATTAGCTAATTTCAATTTCCCAATATTGCAATGAGGTAGATACTATTATTTTCCATATTTTTCTAATGAGGAAATTGACACACAGAGTTTAAAAAACTTGCCCAGATCATGGAGATAGTATGAGGCACAGGCAAGATTCAAATCTTGGAAACTATACTATTAACATTCTGTTATAATACTGTTTACGCCCTTAAATAAATTCACATTCAAGTATGGGGAGGCACACAACTAAGCAAAATCACAACACGTGGTGATTGTTATTATAAGATATGGGAAAACTATTAGAAGCATAAAGTAAAGGCATCTAAGACATTCTGGATATTCAGAGGAGGCCTCCTGAAGCTTAATTTGCAACATGAAGATGGTAAAAGTCAAACATGAACACACCAAGCAGAGAGAACTGCATGTACAAAGATAAGAACACAATGTAAGAAGCAAGCATTTGATTTTTGAGGAATTGCACTTCATCTGATTGTTCTTTATGAGGTAGATTCTCCAGAGTGGCAGAATATAAGATGAGAGATATAGGCGGTGGCCAGATCACACAAAACATAGAAACCAGGCTTAAGGGGCTGGGCACGGTGGCTCATGCCTATAATCCCAGCACTTTGGGAGGCCGAGGTGGGCAGATCACGAGGTCAGGGGCTCTAGACCATCCTGGCTAACACGGTGAAACCCCGCCTCTACTAAAAATACAAAAAGTTAGCCGGGCATGGTGGCAGGCACCTGTAGTCCCAGCTACTCGGGAGGCTGAGGCAGGAGAATGACGTGAACCTGGGAGGCGGAGCTTGCAGTGAGCCGAGATCACGCTACTGCACCCCAGCCAGGGCAGCAGAGCGAGACTCCGTCTGAAAAAAAAAAAAATCATGTTTAAAATGCGGACTGTTTTTCTGAAAGTGATTGGGTGGCCCTGATGGATTCTAAACTGGGTAGAGACATGACGAGACTTTCATTTTATGAAAGTGACCCCTGGAGCCAATACCAAGGATGGAGAAAACAAGCTGCCGGCAGGGTGAATGGGTGATCCAGGGAAGAGATGAGGGCCACAACTGAGACATGCGCATTTGCAAGGGAGATGAGGGTCAGACACAACCTTTAGAGGGTGGAATCCACAGAAGTAGTGTTTGATTATATGTGGGGAAAGATTAAAGGGAGGAGTAGAAGTTAAGGATGACTTTCATGCTGCAGACTGGGGTGGAAAATGATCTCGATTCCTAAAATGAGGAATCAAGTAGGGGAAGCAAGTCTGTGGATGAAGATGAGGAATTCAGTTCTTGAATGCTGAGTTACAGTAGGTGACTGAGTAGCAGAATAAAAAGGAAGCTGCAAATGTAAGTCTTAGAGTAGGATGGATGGATTTGGGAGTCCTGGATATGTGAACGAATGGTAAGTCAGACCATTTAGTGGGAATGAGAAGAGGAGTCAGGCAATAGATTCCCCAGAAAATATGGATATTTAAGGGACAAAAGTAAGCAGAGAAAGCATCAAGGGAGTCAGAGAGAACTGCCAGAAAAGTTTTTGTACCGTTTTGTTAAATTTTTCGAGATTCATAAAGGGCTGACCAGTGTCCTGTTTACTTACAATATAAGTCTAAATTCCAGGAAGCCCTGGTGAAAAAGCAGGTCAGGAAAAGAAGAGGCAGAGCTGAGGAGTTTGGCCTTCTTGCTTTCTTTTGTTTTCTAAGTGGCAAAGAATAGGCTGTTTTCAAAGGATAAACAGAAGGATCTACAATGAGGTGTGCAATAGTTCTGCTGGGCTGACCATCTGTGCGAGAAGAATTGAAAACATAAAAATAAATAAAGGTCTCTCCTGAAATGATATGACAGCTTAGGACAGGAATTTGGCTACTTTTTATTTTTTGATTTAATATTTCCAAAATAGCTTTTCTTTGATCACTTTTCAATTTAGATTTTGCTTTTAGAATCATAGAATCATATGACACAGAAATTCCACCCAATTCTACCCAAGAGAAATGAAAATAAATATACGTCTATACAAAAGCTCAGAAAATGAATGTTCACAGCAATGTTATTCCAAATAGCCGAAACTGGAAACAATCTAGCTGTCTATCAGCTAGTGAATGGATAAACAAAATGTGATATAGCCATACAATGGAACACTTTTCAGCAATAAATAAGAACAAACTGCTTGATATATGCTGTACATGAATGACTCTTAAAAATTATGTTAAGAGAAAGACTGAAATGAAAGCAATAGTTGCTTGGAATTAGGGATGGTAGCAGGAATTTACTGCATGTGGGCTGAGGGAACTTTTTGAGATGATGAAAATGCTCTAAAACCATAAATTTACTAAAAAAGTAATGTATACAGTTACAATGGGCACATTTTATGATATGTAAATTATACCACAATAAAGCTTTATGTACCATAAAAATCATAGATTCATATCTTATGGCTGAAAGAGATCATCTATCCAACTCTTTGTCTCAGATTCTTCCAGTTTTTTCCTGCCTATTTCAAGTTATTCCTCTTACTTTGTTGACAAGCTTCTACACATGATGAACTTTATTTAACCTGGCTAGGAGACAGATCATAGACCCTTATAGACATGTTGAAACCTTGTAGTTACCTTCCCAAATGACTAAACCTGTATACTCTAGTAACTGAAACCTCTGTAGTTATTTTTCCAAATGACTAAATGGATTTGGCTGAATTTCATATCCAATACTACCTACAAGATATTTAAAAATTACAAAAATCAGTTTTTGAAGGTTGGGACAAAACTTGTTAGTTGTGACAAAGTTTATGTTGCTTGTTGATTTTCTGAATTCCTTCCCTTGTGTTAATTACAATATTGTTGGCTAACTTGGAAATTTTAAGAATTCTTGAAGTTTGGATATGTTTCTCTCTGATTTTTCCTTCTAGAAGACTAATTCTCTTTCATTTTTGACATGTGAACTATTTCTGGTGAATCTTACAAATTGTCAAAAGGAAGATCCTTGAAAATCATATGTATTGTTCATTATTCTCATTTACCTATGAGTGTCACAGTTTACTAATGATAAAAACAGGATCACAGGCTAGTGTAGGTTTAAAATTCCTAAGTGGTTTTTATGATATTCTTCAAAGATTTTATTCTAGTTACCTATTACCTCTCTTGAACTCTTCTCTCACAGTCAGACTTGTTTATCTGATTCCAAGTACAAGTGTTCATTTGGATGATTTACAGACACCTCTCCCTCAAAGAGTGAAAAATTGTGTTCTCCCTGAAATTGTGTTTTGTTGGATTTCAAGTCATAGCTCCACTATGTGTTAGTTTTACGATCTTGTATAGTAATTTAGCCTCTTTAAGCCTTAGTTTAATTATCTATAAAATGAGGATCATAATAGTATCCATTTCATTGGTTTGTGGTAAATATTGAGATAATTTAAAAAGTACCATAGACTTGATAGCTTATAAACAGCTGAAATTTATTTCTCATAGTTTTGTAGGCAAGAAGTCCAAGATTAGGGTACCAGCATGGTCAGGTTCTGGTAAGGACCCTCTTCTGAGTTGCAGACTATTATCTTCTCATTGTCTTCTTACATGGTACCAAGAGAATAAGAGAGCTTGGGGTCTCTTTTATAAGGGTGCTAATTTCATTCATCAGAGCCCCACCCACCTAATTACTTCTCTAAGGCCCCATTTTCTAATACCATCATGTTAGGGGTTAGGATCACAACATAAATTTGGGGAGGCACAAAAACATTCATTCTATTGCAGGTATCTTCATCAAGTATCTCTGAGCTGTGATATTAGCTGTTGCTCCTGGCTGTGCACCTTCCATTCCTGATTTTCCTACAAGGTTCCATGAACTAGATTCTTTTAATAAATTCTTTAAAAGTTTTTTCAGTAAGTTTCTTCTGGGGTCTAATGTGTCCCCTCTGAAACTTATGTTGAAATTTGATTTCCAATATGGCCAAATTTGATTTCCAATGTTGGGGGGTGGGGCCTAGTGGGAGGTGTTTGAATCAAGGGAGCTTTGCTCTCATGGGAGGCTTCATGCCATTCTTGTAGTAGTGAGTTCTCACTCTTGAGCATCTGGGTTAGTTCTAACAGGAATGAATTAGTTCCCATGAGAGTGGGTGGTTATAAAGTGAGCATGCCCTTGAGTTTTGCCCCCTTGCATGTAGCTGCTTCCCCTTTGACCTTCCACCATGTGATGACGTAGAACAAAAGCCCTCACTAGAAGCCAGTGCCATGCCCTTGAACTCTCCAGCCTGCAGAACTGTGAGCTAAATAAACCACTTTTCTTGCTACATTACCCAGTCTTAGGTATTCTGTTTAGCAACACAAAATGGATGACAGTTTGTATTGTTTGCAATTAGTAGCCCTAACTGATAAAGATGTAGAAAACTTTCATCAAATGAAAGCTTACGTAGAATACGGAATGTGTAAAACAAATAAGCATTTTTAAAAATGAGGAAATCCAAGAACAGGCAAGCTGATTAACTTACTTATGGAATTGCAGCCAGTGGGAGTGACTTTTATGGTGATTTGGGAGGAAGGAGGTTTGATGGTCTGGAGTAATGGAAGCTGCCCAGGTTCATTGGGCCATATCACTTTGGCCATGAGTGACTGAGGCAGCTGTTTTCTCATGGAAGTTGAAGAAAGAGTAAAATTCTTTCTTATTACTTACTTCTTGAGTTTTCCCAGGGAGGGCCTGGTAGTCTGCTATGTGGACTTTTCACTAGGGTACTCTGTAGACTTCCCATATGGGACCATCCCTTTGTGAAAAGCACAGGGGGTGGAAGTGGTGAGGTGTGATTGGGAGCTGATGTTGCACAGTTTGTTGTAGTCAGCCTTCCCAACTAGGTCATACAAATAGAAAACATGCTCTCATGCTCTTAAAGATAGAGAATGGCTTCAGGCTGCAGAATTTAATGAGACAATTTAGGTGCCAGGCCAGTCACAGCTTTTGGAAGGAGAGTGTACATAGACTAGGTCTTCTACACTATAGATTACTTGATAATTACAGTGTGTAGCTGGTTGCATTCTATACCACAGAGCAAGGAAATCTCTTTTTGCCAAATGTCCAGAAGGGTTCACCCAAAGTCATGACAGGTGTTTTTATTTCACTTGCAGACTTCTTTGAAAAGCTCTTGGCATGAATAAGTATTTGGCATGGAAGTTAACCTGAAGGGAGTTCCAAGTTGCAGAAAGCCTTTTCTTTGGCTAATAAAATTCCTCCACCTCTTTCATTACCAATATCTTCCCTCTGCTTCCAGGAATTTTTTATTTTGAGAGGTCTCAAACTGGCTCACACCAACATCTGCATACTGAAAGCTTGATTCTGTACTTTTGAAGATTTTAGAGGTAGATAATATATCCTCTCTTGCTACTTCCATATTAAATCTGTGCCTTATCTCAGATTCTGGGGCCTCACTGTCCTTGGTTGGCCCACAGCCACATTTCTGTAGAATCGAGACACTGATAAAATGTGCTTATTATATGAGCTTTTGTGGGTTAATTTTTAAGTGTTTCATATAAATCTCTTCTTTATCTGTTTGGTCACTGTTCCTTTCCTGACCATTTACTTCCTTTGTTTCCAGCCTTTTTCCATTGTTTTTTTTGCCCTCTGCATCATTGCCGTTCTTCAGGGTAGTGGGAAGGAAATGTATTCATGTTGTTCTCTTTTTTGATTATGATTTTCACAGTTCTGCTAAATACAAGCACAAATACAAAATAAGATCCTTCATAGAAGTGTTCAAGGCCATGGGCAGCACAATTCTCTCACGTCTACTTGCATCTGATGGGAGTTCACTGCTTGGTCATGACATTTCTCAGGGTGGAGGGTACTTTTTGAGGGGTATTCCCTGCCTCAAGGAAGACTTTAACCTACTTCATCCCACATAGATTATTTGCCAACGGGAATTTTATAACCTCCTCTAGTGTCTAATGATGTCTCATGAATTTCTGCCTTCTGTTCAGACATGTATATAGATGGTATAAACCGAAAAGGTGTCAACTCCTGTTGTCTCTTCATTTCAAAGGATAGTTTGATGCTGAGATAGACTGGGAATTTCAGATTAAGCTCCAGGTCAGATTGCTGCGATTGGGTTGTTAAGAAATCCTCAGGCTTACTTTGAGCAAATTGTTCTGAACTTTAATATTGTCAAGATGGCCTTAGAACTGCCAGCTTACAGAGGCTTTTTATGCTGGATGTGCAAAGACCGGAATTTTACTTGTGGAACTTGGCTTCAGTGAATATCCCCAAGGCCAGGATAGAATTTGCATAATTTCTGGGGGTGGAAACAATACCTTCCTTTCCCCAAAATCACTTTGGTATTAGATTGTCATGAACATACATTTTTCCCCGATAATCAGGGAAAGGAGAGTAACTAACTAAATTAAATGGAGAGCTGTTCTCCATTTAATAGTTATTGATAAGCATAATTAATGGAATCAAACTGTGAATATAACTGATATGTAACTCTTACTGGGCATGAGCTGAAAAGCCATTGCATGTAGGGCCAAATCCAGGCAAATTCTGAGATAACAAAATATAAATTTTTATTATTTTAATTTTTTAAATCTCTTTATCTGGGACTCCTCCTATCTTCATTAATATTCTCTAATACTAATTCATATACCCCACATGCACCCAGCACTCTTATATGTCCTTCCTACCCTCCCTTTTAAAAACTTTCACTCAAGAAAAGATAAAAATGAATTCACACTATTCAGCACTACCAGCAATATTCAGCACTACCAGCACTATTCACACCAAGCATAGCTGAATACAATCAATTATAAAACTCTTTGTGGAATATTAATGAATTTATAGTATGAGAGATACAGTTCTGTATGGTGGATTTTGCTCCATGGAAACTATACCACAGAGAAAATTAGACCATGATATTTGACCTGAAGTTAACCTAATTATTTTGAATAGTTCTTATGGAATGACAAGACAAAACATTTGGTGTAGAGGCTGTCCTGGAAAAATTAAGACACAAGGTCATTGCACACTGGTGAGATCACCCATCATATCTTCATAAATTATGTTTTGCTGCAGTAATTTGAGGACTAAATCTGGCCTAACATGACCTTTTCATTTTTTTATTAGTCTTTAGTTAACAGTAGACTAATGTAGACTATTAATGTAAACTCTGGAAATTGGTCAACCATAAATTATGGTGATGGGAAAACTAGCACATATTAAAAATTCTTAGAAGTCACTTTCACTTCAGTAGTACACATAATATAGACCTTGTGTAACTGGATTTCAGGATATGATTATTGAATTTATTTGAAAATCATTTCCAACAAATATAAAAACCACCCGTTCTCTGTAATTTTTTAATGGGACTGCCTTCCAACATGGAGGAGTCAGGTTAGTATTCACTTCTAGCCTGGAGAAAATGGCATGTTTTCTCAAGTATTTATATAAATGACCATTTATCAGGCTATTCTAGAAAAATACATGATAAAATAAGCCTGTTTGAAATGCAGCCTTTTCAAAATTCTAAATTTGAGGCAAGAACTCTTGATCCTAGTTTAAATAATTTGTATATATTTTTCATACCTTTTGTTCCTCACTAACATTTCATCCCACTTTAAATTATGGAATACTTTTTTTTTTCTTCTCAGGGAGAAAAATCTATGTTCACATAAGGAATAGATATATAAAAGCTATCATTGAATAGACTACTTTAGTATGTTATCCGGGAAGGTAAGGAATAAAAATCTTCCATGCCTTTCACAATCGTTGGCCCAGGGTAGATACTCAGTAAATATTGGTTTAATAAACAGAAGGGGAAAAAACCGAATGACCAATTTGAATGATAGACACAAATATTTTCCTTTGAAAAGGGTCACACATTTGTGGTTTAAAATGACATCTGCCTAAAAGTCCTCCATGGACTATCTTCTAACATCTTCTAAAATATTTAAAAAAATAAAAATGTGAAAATGAAAACAGTCTAAATGTAATTCTTGTAGACAACCTACTGTAGAGTCTTGGAGAAACTCCAAAGACCAATATTACCAATGTCTGGATTGATAACAATACAACTATTATCCTAGCCTAGCTGTGTTTTGCCACATCAAATCTTACCTATATGAAATAATGGATGATATCTACCTCAATTGCTAATCTCTGATTGAGACCTAGGGGCAAATCAGCTAGAGGACTAGAAAAGTGAGTCTTCTACTCATACTCATAGACGAGGTCAAAATACTCCCATTTTTTTCTCTGTATTAAAATAAAGTGAGCTCATTAGGATGATATATATCCCTAGGAGATGTCAACACTTCAGAAGACTATCAGAAAACCTGTTGACCAATCAGAACTACATTTATTAGACCTAATGCAAGAAAGCAGAAGGCTACCTAGATCATCTTAGAAGTGTCATAGAAGAGGCAGATCACAGGAGGATTTTTATAAAGATTATCCAGACTTAAGTGGCTTAAGGTTGGTATTTCAAGGTGGAAACATGTAAGAATTTTGCAAAGTTCCTAACATAATAGTTTAGGATTGACAATTACAATGGTGTGAGGATCTTGAATGATTCCTAATAAGTAAAATATTTCCTGGGCGAGCTGCTTAGATTTTTTTTTTGATAAACTGGTTTTCAGGAATTTACTAAAGCAATAAATGAAGTTATGTATTTATTGACATCCTTATCTTCCTTTAATAATGTCCTAGCATAAATACTTAAGTCATGTTGACACAGGTGTCCTGACTCCTCCGTTTGGATAGTGAAGCTCTGTGGATGCAAGTGTTTTCAACTCTCACCAGTTAGGAAGTAGGGAGAGACTGAGGTGATCATTGCATCCTGGAACATTTAAAGCAGAGGTAAGTAGTCTGAAAATAGGAAGAGTCTTGGTTTCAGGAAATGCCGTGGATTGCAAATTGTGCACAATCTCTTAGGATTATCAGACACCTAGGAGGTGGAATTTGAAGCCAAGCTCACCTAAATTTAGCTGAAGCACATGAAGACCTGGAAGACACTGGGAATTAAATTAGAAACTGCACATGTTAACCTGCAGTAAGCCTTAAATGGAATTTTGACTGGCATCCAGCCAAAGAATGAGCAGAGCCAATGACCTGCTATTTCCCTAGTCTTTTGGAAATACCACGTCTTTATATTTGAAGATAAATACACAGAACAAAACTTACATAGGGCCAATAGAAATACAACTGGAGAGTGGGAAAAAAAAATCATGTGTAGGCTCATGGAAGGGCATAGAGCTCAAAATGATTTACCTTGGAAATCACAGAAAAGTTTATATGCTATTTGGTGTTCTTGGTAGGGTGCACAATGACCTGACCACCATGAAAAAGGAGCAGAAAATTATAGGCATTGAAGAACTCAAATAAAATGAAAAGGGCATAAAATAAGGAGATGAGAAGATAAGATACAGGGAGCAAGAAGAAAACAATTAAGATTAACAGTCTAATAGCACATTCTTTCTACAGGTTCCTTGTTAAAGAATAAACAGTTTTGAATTGTGTTGCAGGATTTGTGACTTTAGAAGCAATTTTTCTTTTAAACATGTCACAGCAGAGACAAAGAGCTGCTGTTCAAACACTGGAACTAACAGTTTTTTGGTAACAGTTTTTGGACACTGGTGCAAACAAGAATACCGGTTTGGGGAGGAAAATTAAAAATTCAAAAATTACATTTGTTTGATTTATGAATTACTACAATCACATTAAAAACATACTTTATAATTCTTAACTTTTGGAAAAGCATGTAGAAGTCTACAGTGCAGATGGCTAAAAACAGGACTTCATATTAAATGAATTTAATAGTAGTATAGTCCTTATTTCTATACATTGAATAGTGGAAAAACAACAAAAATAATTTCATTATATCAGAAAATACTTATAAAATAGACCTGAGTTTAGCTCATCAGGTCACAACTACTGTGTATCCTCTAACCTCTCTTACCAGCAAAGAGAAGATATGTAGAACAGAGTACTGGAATAAAAAAATAAAAGTTCCCTTATAAATAGATGAGAGGTTTCATAATTTTCTTTTAATCAAAACTGACTTCCTTTTTGAAAGGAGAATCACATTTGTGATTACAGATTTTTTTCTCTCTCAAGATGAGAATGCTATATCCTTTAATTTAGATACGTGTAAGACATTCTATAACTAGATTTCAGCAGAGTAATTAATTGAATTGGAAAGAACTAGTTAACATAAAGTTAGATATACATAACTTCATAAAGCTGGTTACAAAATTTAATAGAAATTTCCTGGATAAGAGTGAAATGAAGCTGCCCTGAAGAATATCCCTACTACAATTCGTAATGAACTGAAAGACAATAAGAGAGTACAAATCAGCACCCCCACGTCTTTCCCCTCCAACAAATAAAAAAGTCCACAGCAGCAATTAAAACCAGAATGGGACAAAACCCAGTGCTTCAAATAATTATAGCTAAGGAAAGAAACATGACTGTGGAATGGTGAGCCTCTTAAACCCAACCCACTCCTCAGGAGCCCTAGTGACAGGTAGGAAAATTCCTGAGAATTTTGTCTTACATTCCCCAATCTGGAGAGAAGCAACCTGAGTCTGTGACCTTATATTTGCCCTGACTGCAGTTAGGGGAAGTCACCATGTTTGAAATTAATGATTCAGGTACAATGAACAAGGGCTGCCCCTCCCTGAGAGAAGTAAAAATTTCAGAACTAACAATGAATTTGGGGCCTGATCCAAAATAGGAAAGCATATCTCAGAGAATAATACTTTGCCATGTTGAGTGAAACTTGACGCAAGAACTTCAAAGCCCAGGTCCTTTTAACAAAGATTGCTCAACATTGTAACTGAAGTCTCTTCCTCCCTCTACTGCCCTGCTCTCAAGCTACTGGGGAAGAGAATGAAAGATCCTGTGTGAAGCCAGAGGAAAACTCCTCAGCTGATACTGCCACATTTGGCAACATTGAAAAAAAATCAATGCTTTTCTTGTGTTCAAGATTTATCAATGCTAATAAAAGATCATCTTCTAGGAACTTAGAATTGTAAGAGAATAGAGCACATTGAACAGTTTTTGTTATTGCTCAGAAAACATCACAGACTATGTGTATTTCTGAAAATACAAAAAAGTAGAAGAAAAGAAATGAATCTTGGTAATGCCATTCTCCATTTAAATGATGATCATAAACCTATTGTCAAACACATTAACAACATTGTAAAACAAACAAATACGTTAAACAAAAAAAGTTTTGTGACACCATGTACTTTTCCAATGAATAAGGCTTAAAAATTTAAGTGTTAACAAGGCCCAGAGCAGTGTTTTGTAAACCAAGGGTCTTATACAATTAAATAATTATTTGATCCTAGTGGCTCAAAATTAGTATTTTTAAAAATTATAAAATAAAATGGAACAGAATAAAAATATAGTTTACCCTTAAACAACTTGTGGGTTAGGGGTGCTGATCTCCCTGAGAAATTGAAAATCCCTGTGTAACTTCTGACTCACCAAAAGCTTACCTACAAATAACCCACTATTGACCAGAAGCCTTACTGGTAACAGAGAAAGGTGATTAATGTATATTTTGTATGTTATATATATTATATACTGTATTCTTACAATAAAGCTAGAGAAAAAATGTTATTTAGAAAATCATAAGGAAGAGAACAACAACTCTTGTTGTTCAAGGCTGCACTGAATATCAGTGCATTTTGTAAAGGTAAGTTTTATTTTTTTGTAAAACTGTTACTTAATTTGTGTGTGGGCATGTGTTCACAGAGTTGTAATGTAAAATGCATTTCTTTCTGGGGATTATAAAAAAGAATTTTTAAGGCCATCAACCTACAAATTAAAAATTATATCTCAGATGCATAAAGGCCATCTTATATCTTACATTAGAGAAAATAAAACACAAGAGAGAAAATCTTTTACAATAAATAGCATACCAAAATCGAATCTTCACTAGTCAGCAAATTAAGTCTGTTTAGGTAATTAGACTATAGAAATTCAAGGTTTCTTTTTATCATCTTAAAGTGAGGCTCCCTCCAACCTTTCTTTTAATTAAAAAATGTATCATTAAGCCCTAGAGACCACTTATGTTCTTGTCCTAATTCCCACCTATTCCAAAATATTACTTTTTTTAAAACTCGAGATTTATGAATTTTATTCTACAATTTTCTTACTAAATAAAGACTTGCCTTTTCTAATTCTAAATTGATCATATAGACAATATTAAATGTGAAAAGGCTAGTCATTAAAATTTCACAGATACCGCACCTCTGTACACAAAAGCAAATTCATAGCTTTAAATCATATACTAAATATAGGATAGGAGAAACAAAAGGCAGATAGGAGACAGGACTAACATGCAGATCCCACTTAGATGGAAAGAACAGCATCTAAATACTCACACTGTGAACATTTACTTCAAGAACAACTGTAAGAACATACCAGGAAAATAGAAAGAATTCATAGATCCTTCTAAAGAAGCAGCTTACTGCTGCAAATGCTGTGAGACAGCCAAAAAACTGTGAGTTCCCAAAGCGTGAGAGGGGAAAAAGTCAGCTTCCAAACACACATTCCCACTGGAAAACTTGAAAATCCAGGTTACTGGAGAAGGATTTAACCTTACCTAGAGCTGAAATGGATTTAGGGGGCTGAACAACATATGAAAATAGAGGAAGCAATGGGAAGGGCCCTGTAAGCACTCCCAGTTCTCAGCTCAAGCCCAGGGAAGCCATTATTGGCCTTATCTCACAGAGGTCCTTGGGGATGGGAAGGCAGCCAGAGGAATTTGGGATGGTCCACAGGGTGAAGGAAGCTCCTAGCTGAACTTTGTAATCATTTCAACTGAGCATGAACTTTTCCTGAGCAGAATCCAGTGTTGGGAGGGTGAAAGGGTAGTACAGATGAGTGCAGAAGCCACAGCCAAAGGTGTGGGCAGGTGGGGTCGGCAAGGTCTGAGAGCCCTGCTTGCTTTCTCAGTGGGGAGGCTTGTAGCCTGGGGTAAGATCTCAGCCCTGCTTGAAGGCTGCCTGGATATAAACTCAGCATGATTAGGGAGGCATGGCAGGAGTGAGACTGGCCTTGCTGGCTGTGTGTGAGCTGGGTGAGGCCTTTCACTGCTGGCTTTCCTTCACTTCCCTATGACACAGTAGAGGCAGCCATAACCCCCCCGAGAACATAACTCCATTGGCCTGAGAACCACCCCCAATCCCCTATAGTGGTCACAGTAAGTCTCACCCAAGGAGAGTCTGAGCTCAGACCCACCTAACCCTGCCCCCACCTGATGGTTTTTCTCTACCCACTCTGGTAGCTGAAGACAAAAGGCATAACATCTTGGGAGCTCTATGGCCCTGCCCATCACCTGAGAAACTAGAGTACTCATCCTGGCCAATGTATTACAAGATTATATCCCCCTTCTACTACTGCAGCTGGAACTCTCTTGATAAACTGCCCCCTCCTGGCTGGAGGCCAACCAATTCAAGCCATTACAGCAACTTAGACAAGAACAACACTGCTCCAGTGAAGGAGAAAACAATAGCTAATTCCACTAACTGCAACACCCTGGCTAGCCAGAGGTCTTCAGTCTGTTTACATGACAACTTAACTGTTAGCATAACCAGCATTCCAGAAAACCAGTGTACTAAACAAAAGTACAACCAAAGACTTCCACAGAGTCCACTCTCCTGCCATCTCCAATGGAGCAGGTGCTGATATTCATGGCTGGGAGACCTGAAGATGAATCACATCACAGGACTTTTTGCAGACGTTCCCCAGCACCATCCTGGAGCTCAGTAGCCCCGCTAGGTGGCTAGACTGAGAAGAACAATAACAATCACTGCAGTCTGGCTCTCAGGAAGCCCTATCCTTACAGGAAGAGGGACAGCACCACATCAAGGGCTCACTCTGTGGGACAAAAGAATCTGAACGGCAGCCCTTGAGTTTCAGATCTTTCCAGTGAAGCAGTCTACTCAAAGGAGAAGGAAACAGAAAAGTAATTCTGGTAATATGACAAAACAAGGTTCTATAACACCCCTGAAAGATCACACTAGCTCTCCAGCAATGAATCCAAATGAAAAAGAAATCTCTGAATTGCCAGAAAAAGAATTCAGAAGGTTGATTATTAATCTACTTAAGAATGCACCAGAGAAAGGTGATAACCAACTTAAATAATTTAAAAAACAATAGAGGATATGGGTGAAAAAGTCTCCAGAGAAATATATATCATAAAGAAAAGACATCACAAGTTCTGGAAATGAAAGACACACTTAGAGAAATGCAAAATACACTGGAAAGTTTCAATAGAATTGAACAAGTAGAAGAAAGAAAATCAGAGCTTGAGGATAAGTCTTTTGACTTAACCTGATCTGACAAAGACAAAGAAAAAATATTTAAAAAATGAACAAAGCCTCCAGTAAATTTGGGATCATGTTAAATGACCAAACATAAGAATAATTGGTGTTCCTGAGGAAAAGGAGAAATCTAAAAGTTCGGAAAACTTACTTGAGGGAATAATCAAGGAAAATTTCCCCGGTCTTGCTAGAGATGTAGACATCCAAATACAAGAAGCTCAAAGAACACCAGGAAATTCATTGCATAAAGATCGCCACCTAGGCACATAGCCATCCCGTTATCTAAAGTCAAGATGAAGGAAAGAATCTTAAGAGCTGTGAGGCAAAAACATCAGGTAACCTATGAAGGAAAACTTATCAGATGAACAGTGGATTTCTCAGCAGACACCCTGCAAGCCAGAAGGGACTGGGGCCCTATCTTTAGCCTCCTTAAACAAAATAATTATCAGCCAAAAATTTTGTATGTAGCAAAACTAAGCTTCATAATGAAGGGGAGATAAAATCTTTTTCAGACAAGCAAATGCTGAGAGAATTTGCCACTACCAAGTCAGCACTACAAGAAATGCTAAAAGGAGTCCTGAGTCTTGAAATAAAACCTGAAATATACTAAAATAGAAGCTCCTTAAAGCATAAATCTCACAGGATCTATAAAACAATAACACAATGAAAAAAACCCAAGGTATTCAGGCAACAGCTAGCATGATGGATACAACAGTACCTCACATCTCAATACTTAACTTTGAATGTAAATGGCCTAAATGCTCACTTAAAAGATACAGAATGGCAGAGTGGATAAAAATCCATGAACCAAGTATCTACTGTCTTCAAGAGACTCACCTAACACATAAGGACTCACATAAACTTAAGATAAAGGAGTTGAAAAGGTATTCCTTGCAAATGGAAACCAAAAGTGAGCCAGAGTAGTTATTCTTATATCAAACAAAACAGACTTTAAAGAAACCGTTGAAAAAGACAAAGAGGGGCATTATTTAACAAAAGGATTAGACCAACAGGAAAATATCGCAATCCTAAATATACATGCGCCTAACACTGGAGCTCTCAAATTTATAAAACTATTACTACTAGATCTAAGAAATGAGATAAGATGGCAACGCAATAGTTGTGGGGGACTCCATACTCCACTGACAGCACTAGATAAGTCATCAAGGAAGTCAACCAAGAAACAATGGACTTAAACTATATTCTAGAACAAATGGACTTAACAGATATTTACAGAACATTCTACCCAACAACTGCAGAACATACATTCTTTTCATCAGCATATGGAACATTCTTCAAGATAGACCCTATCATAGGCCACAAAACAAGTCTAAATAAATTTAAGAAAATCAAAATTATATTAAGCACTCTCTCAGATCACAGTGGAATAAAATTAGAAATCAACTCCAAAAGGAACCCTAAAAACTATACAAACACATGGAAATTAATCTGCTACTGAATGATCTCTAGGTTAACAATGAAATCAAGAGGAAAATTAAACAATTAGTTGAACTGAAAGATAGTAGTGACATAACCTATCAAAACCTCTGGGATACAACAAAAGTGGTGCTAAGAGGAAAGTTTATAGCATTAAATGCCTACACTGAAACTCTGAAGGAGTACAAATGGATAATCTAAGGTCACACTTCAAGGAACTAGACAAACAAGGACAAACAAAGCCCAAACCCAGCAGAGGAAAAGAAATAACAAAGATCAGAGCAGGACTAAGTGAAATTGAAACAAGAAAAACAATACAAAAGATAAATGAAACAAAAAGCTGGTTCTTGGAAAAGATAAACAATATTGATAGACCATTAGCGAGATTAACAAAGAAAAGAAGAGAGAAGACTCAAATAAACTTAACTAGAAATGAAATGGGAGGTATAACAACTGATACCACAGAAATACAAAAGATTATTCAAGACTACTATGAACAGCTTTACGCACACAAACTAGAAAACCTAGAAGAGATGGATAAATTCCTGGAACTATACAACCCTCCTATATTAAACCAGAAAGAAATAGAAACTCTGAACAGACCAATAACAAGTAAAGTAGCAAGGTTGAAACAGTATTAAAAACATTGCCAACAAATAAAGTCCAGGACCAGATGGATTCACAGCCAAATTTTATCAGATATTCAAAGAGGAAATGGTACCAGTCCTACTGAAGCTATTCCAAAAGATAGAGAAAGAGGGAATCCTCCCTCAATCATTCTGTGAAGCCAGTATCACCCTAATACAAAAACCAGGAAGGGACATAACAAAATACAGAAAACTACAGACCAGTATCCCTGATGAACATAGATGCAAAAATCCTCAACTAGCTAACCAAATCCAATAGCATAGCAAAAAGGTAATCCATCACGATCAAGTGGGTTTCATAGCAGGGCTGCAGGGTTGGTTTAACATATGCAAGTTAATATCACAAGTCAATAAATGTGATACACCACATAAAGAGAAGTAAAAACAAAAATAATATGATTATCTCAATAGACACAGAAAAAGCCTTTAACCAAATCCAGCATCCTTTTATGATTAAAACCCTCAGCAAAATCAGCACAGAAGGGACATATCTTAAAATAATAAAAGCTATCTATGACAAACCCAGAACCAACTTTATACTGAATGGGGAAAAGTTGAAAGCATTTCCCTTGAGAACTGGAACAAGACAAGGATGCCCACTGTTGCCACTTCTATTCAAAATAGTACCAGAAGTCCTCTCTAGAGCAATCAGACAGGAGAAAGAAATAAAGGGCATCCAAATTGGTAAAGAAGTCAAACTGTTGCTCTTTGCTGATGATATGATCATCTACCTAGAAAACCCTAAAGACTCATCCAAAAAGCTCCAAGAACTGCTAAATGAATTCAGCAAACTTTCAGGATACACAATTATTGTACACAAATCAGTAGCTCTGCTATACACCAACAATCACCAAGCTGAGAATCAAATCAAGAACTCAACCCCTTTTACAATAGCTGTAAAAATAAATAAAATACTTAGGAATATACCTAACCAAGGATGTAAAAGACCTCTACAAGAAAAACTACAAAACACTGCTGAAAGAATTCATAAGCAACACATACAAATGAAAACACATCCCATGCTCATGGATGGATAGTATCAGTATTGTGAAAATGACCATACTGCCAAAAGCAGTCTACAAATTCAATGCAGTTCCCACCAAAATACCACCATCATTCTTCACAGAGCAAGAAAAAACAATCCTAAAATTCATATGGAACCAAAAAAGAGTCTGCATAGCCAAAGCAAGACTAAGCAAAAAGAACAAATCTGGAGGCATCACATTACCCAACTACAAACTATACTATAAGGCCATAGTCACCAAAACGGCATAGTACTGGAATAAAAATAGGCTTATAGAGCAATAGAACATAATCAGAAATAAAGCCAAATACTTAACAGCCAGCTGATTTTTGACAAAGCAAACAAAAACATAAAGTGGGGAAAGGACACCCTATTCAACAAATGATGCTGGGATAATTGGCTAGCCACATGTGGAAGCATAAAACTGGATCTTCATCTCTCATCTTATGCATAAATCACCTCAAGATAGATCAAAGACTTAAATCTATGACCTGAAACCATAAAGATTCTAGATGATAACATTGGAAAAACCTTTGTAGACATTGGCTTAGGCAAAGACTTCATGACCAAGAACCCAAAAGCAGTTGGAAAAAAGACAGAGATAAATAGATGGGACCCAATTAAACTGAAAAGCTTCGGCACAGCAAAAGAAATAATCAGCAGAGTAAACAGACAACTCACAGAGTGGGAGAAAATATTCACAAAGTATGCATTGGCAAAATACTAATATCCAGAACTTACAAGGAACTCAAACAAATCAGGGAAAAAAAACAATCCCATCAAAAAGTGTGCTAAAGACATGAATAGACAATTCTCAAAAGAAGATATACAAATGGCCAACAAGCATATGAAAAAATGCTCAACGTCACTAATTATCAGGGAAATGCAAAGCAAAACCACAATGAGATACCACATTACTCCTGCAAGAATAGCCATAATTAGAAAATCAAAAAATAATAGATGATGGCATTGATGTGAAAGGGGAACGCTTTTACACTGCTGGTGGGAATGCCAACTAGTACAACCACTATATATTTTACCTAACAACTAGAAATGTTACAACAAAACAAACATAAGAAAAAAAGAGGAGGAACTGATAAATAGGAAAGCACACACAAATGATTTTGAATACAGAATGGATAAATAAAATTGATGTATTTCTTTGGGAAAAATTATACCTATGGCAAGATTAAGTAAGTAAAAGAGAAACCCCATCCCCTGCAGAATTAACAAACAAATTTGAAAGAAAAATGGTATTTCTCATCAGAAAAAATAAATTATTGAAAATTACAAAAGAATAATATGTGCACCTCTATTTGGAAATATATGAGACTAGAGATATTTTTGAAACAAAATTAAATAATAGAAAGCAGAAAGTATTAATTGTTCAATAATACTGGAAGAAATAACAAAAATCAGTTATCTTTCCCAAAGATTGCAGAGTCAAATGGTCTTAAAGAGTAGTTATTTTAAGCCGTTAAGTTACTACTGTTTCCCTCAGTATATTCAATTTTTGAAAGTATAGAAAAAGTGAAAACATCTTCATTAGGTTTTATGAAGGTAGCAAAATCTTAATACTAAATGATAACACAAAAATTAAAAAATGAAAATAAAATAAATATAATGAAGCTACTTAGCTCATATTTGAGTTTAAATGATAAAATGTTTAGTAAAATATTAGCAAATCAAGTTACCAGCCTATTAGAAAGTAAATATTGAGATAAAGAAGGGTTTATTTCAGAAATAGAAGAGGATTTAAAAAATGAGAATTCATTAATATATTAATGTCAAAATTGTATATTTTAATATTTCATATAGTAATGGTATTAAATAAGGACATTTTTCTTATTTAAAAACATTAAAAACTCTTTGTAAAAGAGTTCAATATTTTTGAAAGTTATAGAGGTTATCTATTTTCAAATAATAGACAAACGGGTGCAGGAGCCAATGAAATGTGCTCCCAATGGCTAAAGCTAGAACAAGTTGAGCAGCAAAACTTTTTTTTTAGTATTGGATTATCAGTCAAAGTATAAAAAGCTATGCATGAGTTCATACAGATATAAATAAATGATTATTATTCAATGAGGGAGAAGAGATAAATTTACTTTGCAGAATTCCAAGTAAGTTATGTAGATACTCTAACCTAAGAAGAGAATAAAACTTGCCATCCTTTAAGACTACATATAATGACTTCCTTCTAAAGAGTGCGATATGGAAACAGGGAAAAAAGTGTAATATTACAATGGATAAATCTGACAAACACACTTCATGCAGGTGATGAAGGTAAACAGTGATAAGTTATGATGATATTATGTTTCCTGGATATGACATGAAAAGGAATTTTATATTTGTGGTCTTATTTCTTAAATCCCATAAATCTAGTCTAATCATGAGAAGAACATCAGAAAAATCCTAATAGAGGAGAAGCCTGGAGAATAACTTCCTCAAAATTGTCAAGGTCATCAAAAACAAAGAAAGTCTGAGAAAATGTCACAACCAAGAGCCTAAGGAGCCAGGACAACTAAATGTCGTGTGGTAACCTAGATGGGATCCTGGATCATTAAAAGGAATCAGGTGAAAACTAAAGACATCTGAATACACGATGTATGAATTTTAGTTACTAATAAATGTATCATTATTTTTTCATTAATTGCAACAAATGTACCATACTATAGTTATATTATAACTAATATTATTTTAAATTGTGTTTTTTGCCATTAAAAGTAGATGGCAATTAGTTTTGCACCAACCTATAGTATAAAATGTTAATAAGCAGAAACTGTGCAGAACACATGGGAGCTCTTTGGAGTATCTGTTCAATTTTTCTGTAAATCTAAACTGCTCTAAAAATTGTTAGTTAAAACACATACAAAATGCAATTGCCACATTCAGTCTGAACAGTGAAAAACTATTCTAGTGGATTTTTGATTACTATAGTTCTTTTTAGAAGTTCTAACTTAAACAGTAGTACATGAAACAGAAATATGGTTTAAAAATAAGTGAAAAATAATCTTTCTTTACAGGAGATAGTACAGTTTTCTAGAAAACTCAATAGAATAAAAAAACTCTTAGAAATAAAAAGAAAATTCAGAAAACTGGGTGCCTAGAATATGTATATATTTTTCATACACCAGAAATAACCAGTTATAAAATAAAATAGAAGATCTCATTTGTAGCCCTCCAAAATAGAAAATACCTAAGAATTAACAATATAATAGGAAGTTTGTACATGAAAAAGAAAACCTCGTAAAACTATTCTGAAAGATGTAAAATATTTGCATAATGGAAACAAGGCTCTTTGTGGCAGAATCTGGTAGTTGTTGTCTGATATCCATTGTTGCATTCTTCCTTTTAGGGATAGAACCCCATGTTTTTAGTGGGGGTCATATAACCTAGGAAGAGTTCACATTTCCCACCCCATCTTGCATTTGAGTGCAGTGGTCACATAATTAAGTCCTGGTCTATTGGATATGAGTGGAAGTGATGTGAATGCCTAGGCCACATCCTTGAGAGGAAACTGCTCTCACTTTTTACTCCTCCATGCTTGGGTCCGCAACACAGATGTGGTGGATGTGATGAGCTCCTGATTTACTGGACTTTCCTTAAGTGGAAAGTTATTTATTTATTTATTTATTTGAGATGGAGTCTGGCTCTGTTGCCCAGGTTGGAGTGCAGTGGCACAATCTCGGCTCACTGCAACCTCCACCTCCCAGGTTCAAGGGATTCTGCTGCCTCAGCCTCCTGAGTAGCTGTGACTACAGGCGCCCGCCACCATGCCAAGCTAATTTTTTTGTATCTTTAGTAGAGACGGGATTTCACCCTGTTAGCCAGGATGGTCTCGATCTCCTGACCTTGTGATCCGCCTGCCTCGGCCTCCCAAATTGCTGGGATTACCAGCATGAGCCACCACACCCGCCAAAAGTGTATTTTTGTCTTCATTTTTAGCTCTAATATTTTCTTTTTCCAGAACCAATTGTTCCCCGCGAGATGTTTAGAAACTTTAAAGTAACCTTGAAAGACTCCGACATAACACCTTGACTAAGCTTGAGTCACGGGACTATGGTGCCACCTTGCTGTGTTTTTCATGCCCCTGAGGTCTTTGGCAGCATCCTCTGTGATATGATTACCATTTGTAGTTTGCCTACACTTTTAATAAAACCTTTTTGCTGGAATAAGCATTGCTCCTTCCAAGTTGTTGCTTGCCCAAGAAGGCAATGCTCATAAGTGCCACCATATGAGCAAATCTCTTGCAAAAGTTGTGTCTTTGGTTTTGTGCACAGTTGCTGATGAAGAGATGTTCTTCCTAAGGAATCAGGTTATTCAGGCTTAGCGGCATATTTTTCTGAGTTGAAGCTTGTTTTAGAAATTGTTTTAAAGTTTCTTTTAGCATGTATAGAGAAATAAATAAATAAAATAGTGAGATATCCTCATTGTAAGAAGAAAGTCAAAGAGTATCTATCTTACTTGACTATTTTCCTTACTTTCCTCCAGTCTTGAAACAATGCCACTAGTGTGGAAAGGTTACAAACACAGTCCTTAAGGAAATTGACACATGCTGAACATCGATTGTGTGGGTGGGGTTGGGGAGGTGGAGCTTAAGCTGGTCTATTTTCTATTACAATTCCAACTTGCCTAGTTGTCTGTCAATCCATTCTCTCCTCATCTCCTTATCTCCTTTCTCCCCTTGCCTAGTGGAGCAGCTTCTGGAGATCTTCTTGTTGAGTGTATCAGCACACACATGCATACTCTCCAGTCTCTGAGAAGGGCAGAATCAGCCCAATTTCACCCATGTGACTGGACAAACAATTCCAGATTATGTTGATAACACCTTTGTTTATAAAATAAATGTTACTAATGTTCTCATGACAAATGGGTTAAACCGATGTTTAAGATCCCTACATTTGGCTTGTGTAGTTGATTTTCCTCTTGTTTTCAGAACGAAAATTGTTACATTATTTATTCTAACTGCAAAATAATACAGGCTTTTGTAAAATGTTCAGATATTAGAGAAACATATTAAAATAAAAGTTACCTACATTTCAGTATCTAGAGATAACCACTCCTACCATTTTGGTGTGTCCTTCCAGGTGGTTTTCCATGCCATCTTTCTCAAACTGCTGTCTGTAAAATGCTGGTTCAGATTATTTTTTAAAGTAGAAGACTTTAATGAAAAGTTTGAGAAATGCTGGGTTAAACAATGTTAAGCATGCTTGCTGTAGGCCACAGAATTTTTATTCCTGATTGTGCTATGAGAAACTCTAAAAAAGACTTAATGTGCAGTACTTCCCAAATCTATGAGACTGGAATACTTTTTTTTGGAGAACAAAACAAAGAAAATCTGGAAAATGCTATCCTTTGAACATTTACTCGTACATTAATACATGTCATACAAATGAGATAAAAAACTCAACCTAGTTTTTATCCTGTTTCCATATAAACTCAGCAATGTATGATGAACATTTGCCCATATCCATAATTAGAGATTTACATCATTCTTAATGACTGTGTAATATTGCATTATATATATGTATTATCCTCTAGTGAACCAAATTCTCTGTTAATGGACATTGGACACAAAGGAACATTGAGCAAAGAGGCAAAAAAAAAAAAAAAAAAAGAAACATGCACTGAATTCACAAAAATATTTGCAAAAACTAAAATGAAATCAGTAAGCAAACAGGTGAGTATATCTTTAAGAACATGTACAGAGAACACAGAGAATTCACAGAAAGAAAAACAGTAGACCATTATAAACATAAAATAATGTTCAGCATTACATCTATGCCATGCAAATAAGGATATCCAGTTTTAATATTTAATTGATTAAAGTAGCAAAAAATAAAGACTAACAAAATACAGCATTGTTGAGGATTTGGGAAAGTGTACGCTTTCACCCTGTTATTGAAAAATGTAAATTGGTACCACCTTTCTTGAGGGTAGGGTATCTACACCCATTATAATTTTCAATAAGCATATCCTCGGAAACAGTAGGCCCAGTTTAGATTACTTTTTTGGCTACAAGACTATGATCTCTTTTTTATAAACAATCCCTTATTGAGATCTTGCCCTGGGCTGCACGCTGTGCTAGATTCGTGGACAAGAAAATTTTCTCAAGAAGCCTATGATATGTACAGTTTGAGCAAATAAGGCTCACACAGAAACCACTGGACTGTCTCCAAAAACTTCTGAATCTCTAGTAATAATAATACATTTGAATAAAATCATGATTAGAACACTGAAATTAATCAAGCTTTTTCTAAACAGAATGTTTCTAGTTTCAATAGTGATTAGAAGAAAGTTTATATTCCTTTAATTTCCTGGCAGGGCTAGCATTTGTTACAACTGGAAATCCTGCTAGTGAGTATAAGCTAATAAACAGCAGGTTTCAAAAATCAGGATTTTATATTCTGAGACATGCTTTTCTGTCTTTTTCTTCTTGCACATAATTACACTTTTATTTCCATCATGTTTTCCTACTTCAGTCACTGAATGTAGCTTTCTTCATCAGAAAAATAAATTCTGATACAGAGGAAGAAGTCAGCTGGATGCATATATTTAATCCATTCAATTGGAAGCTCTGTGAGGGAACGGATTGTTTTACCCTCCACAGATCCCCAGTACCCAGTGCCTATTGCTAAGCCCATTGGGTTATTAGCCTATTGCTAAGTCCACCATTGGGTGGACTCAATATTTGTTGACTATAGTTTGAGTGGACCTCACATAAGGTGATGTTAATGAACTTAGAGCTTTGAAGGTGAGTTCTAGATGGAAAGCTTAGCCATGATATCTACTCCACATCCAAGTACTTTTTAAACATAATTGCCTAGATAGAAATGTAAAATCACTGGATGGAAATAGTAGAAACTTCATGGCCAAATGCAAATTTAGCTAAATGAAAATTATAAGAAGCAAGTATTTGGAAATTCCTCTTTGTCTAAATCAGACTGGATCATTAACATAGAGTATCAAGAAATAGGTGATTTGATAAATACGAGAATAAAATGGAAGGAGAAGGAAAGGGGATCAGAAAAAGTATGTGTTAAGGACATTAAGTACAGCTTATACCTTTATGGGTATACTACCTTTAATCCTCCCTATCCCTACAATGCTGCAATATTTTTGTTACTGTGCTATTTTACAAACGAGGACAGAGTGTGTCTAACAGTTTAAATAATTTACTAAAGACCACCTACCCTGCTAGTACCTGGAATATATTGGAAATAAGCTCTGCCATTCCTTCTTATAGGGAAAGACTTGCCAAACATGGTGAAGATAGCAAATCGAAGGAACAGCATAAGAATTATCCAGTTGATAAACTATGGAAGTAGTTCTCACACTTTAGTGTATCAGAATCACCAAAGAGCTTGTCAAAACCGGCTTTCTGAGCCCCACCTTCAGAGTTTCTGAATCAGTAGGTCTGGCATGGAGTCAGATAATCTGCATTTCCAACCAGTTCCCAGGTGCTGCTGTTGCAGCTGCCAGTCCAGGAAACACACCTTGAGAATCATTATTTGGTCAAGATTTTTTTAAGTATTAATCCATAATTAATTCAACAAATGAGTCATTCAACAAATAGAATAGTGACTGAGACAAAGCATGGAATTACAGTTGAAACCTGTTCCTAATATATAAAAAGTGACTTAATGACTTAATAGATATTTTAAAAGTTTAGATCATAAAGTCAATATATGGTTGAAGAAAAGAGGCTCTAAAATTACTAAGGCTTTTTCTGATTATATTAATACAGGCAGTCTATCTATTTTACTAATTTTTTTTGAGAAACCCGCTCCTGAATTCATTGATCTTTTGAATGGTTTTTGTGGCCCGATTTCCTTCAGTTTAGCTCTGCTTTTGGTTATTTCTTGTATTCTTCTAGCTTTGGGATTTGTTTGCTCTTGGTTCTCTAGCTCTTTTCTTTGAGATTTTAGGTTGTTAACTTGAGCTCTTTCTAAGTTTTTGATGTGGCCATTTAGTGCCATAAATTTCCCTCTTAACATTGTCTTAGTTGTGTCCCAGATATTCTGGTTCATTGTATTGGTTTCAAAGATCTTGATTTCTGCCTTAATTTCATTATTTACTCAAAAGTCATTCAGGAGCAGGTCGTTCAGTTTCCTTGTAATTATACGGTTTTGAGTGAATTACTTAGTCGTGAGTTCTAATTTGATTGCACTGTGGTCCAAGAGATTTATGATTTCAGTTCTTTTGCATTTGCTGAGGAGTGTTTTACTTATGATTATGTGATTGATTTTAGAGTAAGTGCCATGTGGTGATGAGACGAATGTGTATTCTGTTGTTTTTTCTGTAGGTATCTACAAGGTCCAGTTGATCCAGTGCTGAGTTCAGGTCCTGAATATCTTTGTTGATTTTCTGTCTCAATGATCTGTCTAATATTGTCAGGGGAAAGTTAAAGGTCTCCTGCTATTATTGTGTACGGGTTTAAGTCACTTTGAATGTCTCTAAGAACTTGCTTTATAAATCTGGGTGCTCCTGTGTTGGGCGCATATATATTTAGGATAGTTAGCTCTTCTTGTTGAATTGAACCCTTTATCATTATGTAATACCCTTCTTTGTCTTTTTTGATCAACACCCTTCTTTGTCTTTTTTGATCTTTGTTGGTTTAAATACTGTTTTATCTGAAAATAGAATTGCAACACCTCCTTTTTTTCTGTTTTCCATTTGCTTGGTAAATTTTCCTTCATCCCTTTACTTTGAGTGTCTTTGGAGGTGACGCATCTCTTGAAGGCAGCATACCAATGGGTCTTGGCTCTTTACCCAGCTTGCCACTCTGTGTCTTATAATTAGGGCATTACATTTAAAGTTAGTATTGTTATACATGGATTTCATCTTGTCATTGTGATGCTAGCTGGTTATTTTGCCAACTTATTTATGTGACTGCTTTATAGTGTCACTGGTCTGTATACTTGACTGTATGTTTGTAGTGGCTGGTAGTGATTTTTCCTTTCCATATTTAGTGCTTCCTTCAGGAGCTCTTGTAAGGCAGGTCTGGTGGTAGGCATAATATGACAATTATGGGAAGGAATCCCACTGTTCCCCTAGGTTGAAGAGAATATATAGATTAATAAACTTAATTCCAGGTGCCTCTTCAAAAAGTAGAAGAGACTCCAGAGTAGTGAAAGGTCTAGAACTCGTACATGAAATGCCAGGACACAGAGAAGATTAAGTGGCTCAGCTTATTTGGGTTGTGGAGTAGCAGCTCCTACACTGGTGAGGAATTGTACAAAATAAACTCTATCTACTTCCGACCTAAGATTTAGTTCAAATTTTAGGGGAAAGACACATAAACAACTATTATACTGCAACACAAAAGGAACCAATTGCTATAATAGGGCTTATTAAAAATGGGCCAGGAGAGAATAGGAAAGAGGGAGTAGATAGGACCATCATGATCCAGCAAGGGTCACAGGAATGCTGTGTCTAAGGTAAGTCCTGAGAAAGTAGTAGAATTTCAAAATGTGGAATTTAAATTTATTCAATTCAACCAACACTTGTGGGACATTTATTGCATATGGGGCTAGGCACCAGATACAAAGATAAATATGACATTGTCTCTGCCCTCCAGAGTGCTGACCACAGCAGATGTTGTGCTAGCTGCTGGGTATAGGGTGGTGGGAAGAAAACAGAAGTGGGTTCTAAGTCTCATGAAGTATATATGACAGAAATTTGTATAATGGGGTAGAAATTTTGAAAGAAGGTGGAAAGGAACTCTATGGAAAGAGCATGAAAAGAAACACAAATATGGCTGTCAAATGCAAGAGGTACTCTCCTTGACTGAGCAGTTCACTTGTGGGAGTGAAGATGTGAATAAATACAGTGAGAGATAGTTTGGGGGAGTATTAGTGTAGATAAATGAAGGGGACATGCCTGGAGAAGTTTCGACCTAATTAATTGGGTAACAGGATTTATGTAAAAGATATTAAAAAATGGGGTTGATATCATCCAGTCTGTTTGGGAGGATAACTGGTGACCACATAAAGGACAGATTTGAGAAGCAAGAGGTTAGATGTGAGTATATTAGGTGAGAGGTCACTGCTCAGGACCATGTGAAAGAGGAGTGCTTTTGCTCATTATGTTAGAAAGTTCAAATATGATATTAAAGAAAAAATGTACATAGTATATGCTTAAAAATATTCAAAATAGCCATTTGCTTTCTTCTCTCTTTCCTCCCTACCCTCCATGTCTATTCGCCTCTCCTCTTCTCTTACCTTTTCTTACTGTTTGGAAAGATGTTTCTAGGTCCAATAAAATATTTTTGTGTCAAAATTACTAGAGGAATTTTCCTGCGTTTGACTGAGGGATTCTAAGTGGGCAGATTGCTAAATTATATCACTTATTTATCAGTTGGTAAAAACCAAATCCATATTTTCATAGCATTCATTATGATTTGGCCTATAAGTATGAGTGCATGCATTGCATATTTTATTATGTTTTCCTTTTTGGCATGGTGCATGGAAAAACGATTTTGTTATTAAGTTCTACTTTTAATATAATATTATTCCAGTTCTATGCTGAAGGTACTGTGCTGCCAGAGCAGGGAGTTTTCTGCACTACTTACCAGTCATTGGCTTATCTTATACCAATGTCCTCTCCTTTGGAGCAGGTTAACCCAGGGAAACAAATAAAGCATAGGCTAAATAGTCATCAAGTCAATAGCATTTTCGATTTCAAACAAGACAGTAGAGCACCACTAACAAAGAAATGTAAAACGCTAAACCTAGTGAGGCTAAGAAGTTTAATATCAAGGGAAAATAGTAAAATTAAAACTTCAACAGTTTGTTCTCACTTACCTTCTCACTAAACTGTTCTCAAGTTTATTTGGTAATTCTCTAATTCTGACTATATTGCATCAGTACAAATAGCGAGAGGAAAATCTATCTAACTTGTGATAATGAACCTATGGCTTTCATTAAACTCTGTGACATAATTTATTTGCAGAGAGGGTACTTAATGTGGTCTTTGAGTTATTGTTTCAAAGGATTCCATGTATCAGAAGGGTATTTTCAATGGCTGTGGATTCGGGCAACATTTATTTGTATATAAGATTGATTAGATTACTTCTACTAATTTTAAAATAATTATGTCAGAGAATAGAATTTTTTGTTTGGTGTGATAAAGTTAATTATATTGACTTGAATAACAAAAATAAATATGATTGAGGAAAGGGAATGAGGTAATATTTCTGTTAGCCTGTTAGGATAGGAGCAAGTGATAATTATTGAGAGTCCACAGGTTTGGCATTAACCAACTGAAAAATAAGAATACATGTCAACTGTTAGGAAGCAATATTGGTGATAATGTGCTCGTGGCTATTTCTGTAACTCTAGCTCTTGATACCAGTGGTGCAGATGCTGTATAGAAAGATACAAATTTGCAACTTCAAACAAGTAAGCAAGAAATGGAACTCATCTAAATGGTCTAAATTAAGACCTATCTAGGAATCTGTACTCCACGAACATGTAACATATCCAATTTCAGTTACTTCTTGGAACTTCTTCCTTCCCAAGGCCATACCAGAAAGCATAAGGCATAAAGGGCTATGACAGAGGCTTTCATCTCAGGCCGTGAGTGGTTGCTGACACCTCATTAATGAAGCTGGCCTGGGCTGTTGTCGTTTATGGTGCTGCTGCTCCTGCACCAATACGAAGGTGGGAATCTTGGCCTAGGCTGAGAGTTCTGGTGTTTAGGGCTAATTTTATTTGCACTCTGAAATATTTTCCTGGCATTCTAACACTTTGTGGGGACTGGCTCCCCAGTATTCTTGGGATCCTGTAGACCCTATCTTCTTCATAGCCTCTGGGAATCTCTGCTTTTCTTACTCTCAAGAATATGTGCATTCTCCCACTCTCCACTTGGGATCCAGAGGACAATCTTTAATTAGCACAGACTCAGACTCTTGTGAAAGATTACAAGGGGAGTTTTATCCAAGCTGAAGGATATGTTAAAAAGGTCTTGCTTTTGGTTTGGAACAGGGGAAAAATACTATAAGGCAAACAACTATAAAATAGTATGCTGGTATATTACAATATTTCTTATGTTGCTTCCTTTCCCTGGTGATGCAGATGTAGGCTTACTGGTATAGACTGGTTGGGTCTCTTTATGACTGCCGAGGGCCTATGTGTTATACAGCTGGGGGCTCCATTCCCCCCAGAGTCAAGCTGTGCAGAGTCAGCATGGTTGCACACAGGCCTGGGTTCATTGGCAAGCGGTATATCTTGACAAACACGGTAGGTTGCAGAGTTAATCCTGCATCTTGCCTCCTCTATCCACCACTCCCTCATCCCCCCACCCCTCTCAACATGTAAGTCTTGCTTATTTCCCTATATTTGCTTTTCTTGACTTCTATGATCTGTTACTTACGTGACTCCGTTGTTCTGATTTTCTTATTTTGAGTTTCCCTTTGAAGGATAAGAGATGCTGGCAATTTCCTTTGTCTATATGGCAATGTCTTTGTCCCTTTGTGTCTGAGCATCACAAGATATATAAGATATCCATACATTAAGATGGAAAATATTTCTGGATTCACTCCTATTTGTAAACATTTGGGTCTGGGAAGAATGAGGAAAGGAAATGCTAATACTACATTTCAAGCTTATAAACGTTTACAAAAATACATGCATCAGATTGGTTTTTTAGATACTATTTTGCAACATGTAGATGCAACTCATACCAAAATAACTTCTTTGACAGGTGTTTCTCTGAGTAGGCATGGTGTCACTTCCATTAAGGCAGAGGGCTTGATCATACATTTTTTGATGCATCAATGTCTAAAGTACCCTTCCTTCCTCCTTCCTTCCTTCCATCCTTCCTTGCTTCCTTCCTTCCCTCCCTCCCTCCCTCCTTCCTCCCTTCTTCCTTCCTCCCTTCTTTTCTCTGTCTCTCCCTCCCTCCCCCTCCCTCCCTTTCTTCCTCCCTCCCTCTCTTTCTCCCTTCCTCCCTTCCTTCCTTTCCTCCCTTTTCCTCTCCTTCCTTCATCTCCTTCCTTCCTTCCTTCCTTCCTTCCTTCCTTCCTTTCTTTCTTTCCTTCTTTCTTTTTGAAACAGTTTTGCTCTGTCACCAGGCTGGAGTGCAGTGGTGTGATCTTGGCTCACTGCAACCTCTGCACACAGATTCAAGCGATTCTCCTGCCTCAGCCTCCCGAGTAGCCGGGATTACAGGTTCATGCCACCACGCCCGGCTAGTTTTTGTTTTATTAGTAGAGATGGGGTTTCACCATGTTGGCCAGGCTGGTGTCGAACTCCTGACCTCAAATGATCCACCTGCCTCAGCCTTCCAAAGTGCTGGGATTACAGGTGTTAGCCACGGCGCCCAGCCTAAAGCACCGTTTCTACAGTGAACAGCATACCAAACTTTTATTCCAGATTAAAATCCCAAACAAAGACAAAGAAGATCTGTAAAATTCCTGCAGGAATTTTACAATGTTTTGTTTATTGGCTATATTTTAAATAAATAAATGAAATATTACCTCAAATGAAAGCATTCACATTGAATTCTAAACAAATAAAATGGAATGAGCAAAATTGAGTCAGGGAGCAAGAAGTATTTATTTGAAGCCATTTGATGTGCCTGATACTGTTTTGAGTGCCCAGGAATCCATGAAAAACATATAAAAATAATCCTTGCCAATAAGGATGTTAAATCTAGATCGAAAAACTGTGTAGAAAATAGCTAAAGAACAATGTAGGAAATAACAGATTCCTTTTGGTAGGTAGAAACTTAAGTACAATATGATCAGACTATAAGTTTATTTTAGGTTCAGTTAGGAAAGTGAAGCTGCAGTGGAACCAAGAGACATAAAATCAAAGAATCACATTCCTGCTTTCAAGACATATTTGAAGTCTTGCTCGTGATTGGAAAAATATACACTGATTCTAAATATGTTTAATATATTTTATTAAACCTATCTGGGTACCATTGGTCATGTTGGGAAGGAGTAACTCCCAACTTAAGCCAAATGCTCAGTGGGGAAAACATCCTACCTTGGCAGGAGAACAAGAAGAAAGGTGAAACAATAAGGCATTTTCCAGGTTCAACCAAGTTCTGTGTAAACCAAAGAAGCTAGGCTGAGAACAAGACAGAATTGTAAATAGATCAAATGAAAAGGAATGTGTGCACTGGCTTGCCTCTGTGACTCATTTGAGAGTGAAATTGTTATCACATGAGCCATTTCCTGAAGTTTTAAAAAACATCGGGCCCTGTTCTGTTTCATTGATCTCTGATCTTTGACAAACCTGAGAAAAACAAGAAATGGGGAAAGGATTCCCTATTTAATAAATGGTGCTGGGAAAACTGGCTAGCCATATGTAGAAAGCTGAAACTGGATCTCTTCCTTACACCTTATACAAAAATTAATTCAAGATGGATTAAAGACTTAAACGTTAGACCTAAAACCATAAAAACCCTAGAAGAAAACCTAGGCATTACCATTCAGGACATAGGCATGGGCAAGGACTTCAGGTCTAAAACACCAAAAGCAATGGCAACAAAAGCCAAAATTGACAAATGGGATCTAATTAAACTAAAGAGCTTCTGCACAGCAAAAGAAACTACCATCAGAGTGAACAGGCAACCTACAAAATGGGAGAAAATTTTCGCAACCTACTCATCTGACAAAGGGCTAATATCCAGAATCTACAATGAACTCAAACAAATTTACAAGAAAAAAACAAACAACCCCATCAAAAAGTGGGTGAAGGACATGAACAGACACTTCTCAAAAGAAGACATTTATGCAGCCAAAAAACACATGAAAAAATGCTCATCACCACTGGCCATCAGAGAAATGCAAATCAAAACCACAGTGAGATACCATCTCACACCAGTTAGAATGGCAATCATTAAAAAGTCAGGAAACAACAGGTGCTGGAAAGGATGTGGAGAAATAGGAACACTTTTACACTGTTGGTGGGACTGTAAACTAGTTCAACCCTTGTGGAAGTCAGTGTGATGATTCCTCAGGGATTTAGAACTAGAAATACCATTTGACCGAACCACCCCATTACTGGGTATATACCCAAAGGACTATAAATCATGCTGCTATAAAGATACATGCACACGTATGTTTATTGTGGCACTATTCACAATAGCAAAGACTTGGAACCAACCCAAATGTCCAACAATGATAGACTGGATTAAGAAAATGTGGCACATATACACCATGGAATACTATGCAGCCATAAAAAAGGATGAGGTCATGTCCTTTGTAGGCACATGGATGAAATTGGAAATCTTCATTCTCAGTAAACTATGGCAAGAACAAAAAACCAAACACCACATATTCTCACTCATAGGTGGGAATTGAACAGTGAGAACACATGGACACAGGAAGCGTAACATCACACTCTGGGGCCTGTTGTGGGGTGGGGGGAGGGGGGTGGGATAGCTTTAGGAGATATACCTAATGTAAATGACGAGTTAATGGGTGCAGCACACCAGCATGGCACATGCATACATATGTAACTAACCTGCACATTGTGCACATGTACCCTAAAACTTAAAGTATAATAATAATAATAATAATAAACAAACATCGGGCCCATCTTTGAACTCTGGTCTATCTACCTCCAAAGCCTGTGTTCCTGTGTCCTTCGTCTTCCAATGAAGAGCCCAGGAGGTGTTATTGGGAGAAAAATATCATGAAATTGCTTGAGGCGCTTCTAGGAGACAGAAGACATTGTGGAACTAGAAGTAGAGCAGAGAGATTCAAACTCCAGTGAATCGAAAATGGTCTAGGAGACAACTGGGGCTGGTGGTGACTGTGGAAAGTATACTCATGTCTCAGAGGACCCCTGGCTAATCAGCCTCTGCCAACTGTTGTCATAAGGAGATGTGGGTATGCTTAGTCCTCCAGTGTTTCAAGAGGAACCGGAAATCTAATTGTTCATGTAAAAATATCTCTCATATTTTAAATGCTGGTACTTATTCATTTGTTTTTAAAAATAAAAATATTCTATAGGTCAAATAAAACATTTCTGACTGGTAATTGGTCTGTGAGTCAGGAGCTGGCAAAATCTGAGATGGTGTGCCGTGCTGCGCAAGCCTTATTACTTGAAGGTTTCTTGTTTTAGCTCTTCTTTTACTTGAGAAAACCTGTAGGGAGACAAGGGTTATCTTCCTTTGTGCTTTTGACTTTCAGGAGAATGGAGCTATTCTGGAGAGAGAATGGCAGTGGATTAAACGTTCCGAACCTGCCTGGGTCTCAGTCACAGAAACCTGAAACAGCCATTGGACCCCCATTGCTAATCCCTGTGCAGTCTATAGTCACACCTGGAGTGTCGGCTTTTATAGGTGGAGGTAAGCTTTATATACCTTCATTGTAACTAGTCCAGGTTGAGACAGAAAGTGAATACTCAAGAAACACCCTAATGTTCACAAAACCATTTAATGTAGATCTAGGCATATGAAATGGATACTATTTGATTGTTTTTGACCTTAAAAGAGTCAATTTCATATTATTGTTACTGGCTCAAAGCCATCTCCTTTCTCAGATACTAACCCATATAAGCAGATTTGTGAAGTCATCAGAGTTTGTTTTTGAAGAAATTTAGCATGATCGTTAAAAGTGTGGGGCTATGGAGCCAGATTACCTGGGTTTGAATACTGTCTTCCCTACCTTCCAGCTTGTTTGCCTCAGATTCCTTATCTGTACAGTAAAGCTAAAAGTAGAAACTACCCTCTTGCAATATGTTTGAGAGGGCCAGAGGCATTATTGCATGTGAGTCTTAGTGTCACAAGGTATGCTCTTGGCAAATGAAAGTTATTATTTTCATTTTCTCTTTCTTCACTTGTCCTGATTTGATTGATTATGAGTCCTTTCCTGTTATGCCTTACTCAGTCTAATTTTTCCCTTCAAAATTACCTCATTTATGTCCTTGTTCAAATTTCTGTCCCATCAATCCCAATCTTAGTTGGCACAAGAAACACATTTGGATAAATATGACCGATGCTAGTTTACTAGATAATTTTTCCCAGTAGCATTTTCATTTTAAATAAAACACTGGAAGAAGTTTGTTTGTTTGTTTCCCAAACTTGCCTGGTGGTAAGAAGTATCCAAGACTGTTAAATCTCCAGACTCCATCCTTGGAGATTTTGGTTTTGTTGGTTTGGAATGGGCTCTGGGAATCTATATTTTTCATAACTACCTCAGGTGAATTATTATTTCCAGGCAAGTTTGGGAACACTGTTTTAAACCAAATAACGCAATTTCTGATGATGACACACCATCCTCTATGATTGGCACATTTGCTTCTCCTTTCTTGGGAGGGTTTGCATATGCACTTCTAATGCTCCCTAAATCACAAACATGGGCAACTTTCTTCTCCACCCACGCAGATAATCTGAGATCTTAATTTTAAAATTAACTGTGAAGCGCACCATTTCCTCTCCCCACCCAAATTAGTTACTCTGCCTTAAAGTCTTCAAGGAAAAGATCTTGCTTGTATTGTTGCTTATACAAATACTCTTCAGATTAGTGCCATTCAAAGTGAGGAGGAACAGGAGTATTTGCATCATCTGAAAACATGATAGACATGCAGGATTTCAGGCCACGTCTCAGATCTAATTGACTCAGAATCTGCATTTTAACATGCACACTAACATTTGAGAAGCACAACTTTAAAGTATAAGACCTTGCTGATACACATTTAATTTATTCAATATAATTTAGTTGGCAGTGAACTTTATAAAACCTTCTCTTCTGTGTTCTTGATATTATTATTATTATTTGAGATGGAGTTTTGCCCTTGTTGCCCAGGCTGGAGTGCAATGGCACGATCTCGGCTCACCACAACCTCCGCCTCCCGGGTTCAAGTGATTCTCCTGCTTCAGCCTCCTAAGTAACTGGGATTACAGGCATGCACTACCATGCCTGGCTAATTTTTTGTTGTTGTTATTGTATTTTTAGTAGAGGCAGGGTTTCTCCATGTTGGTCAGGCTGGTCTTGAACTCCCGACCTCAGATGATCTGTCTGCCTTAGTCTCCCAAAGTGCTGGGATTATGGGCATGAACCACCACACCCAGCCTCTTAATATTATTTTTAAGGTAATTTAGTGTTTCATATTTTGACAATATTTTAGATGAAAGCAAAAGCATTATATTGCATATTTCTATCTGCAGAGAGCCTTTTCTGTATGTTAAATCTTCCTACATGTAGGTAACACTTTAAGCAGTGCATTTTAAAAAGACAGTAACCACGTAGCTAGCTAACCACTATGAACACTGGCTCAGTGAAAGGGCTGAGAATGCCTTCCATACATGGCAACTTACAGAAAAACCACATGAATACAATGTGGATTTTCTATTTACTTGACATATTGGTGCTTTCTTTGCAGACTACATCTCAGCCACCTCTCTTTAACATTTTGATAAAAAGTTACACAGAAGATCTAAAACGAGTTTAGATCAATGACATTTGTTTACTAGATAGTAGTACTCATTTTTCCATGTTCAGCAGGGAGAGCAATTCACATTTAAAAATTTATACTGACTTAGATACATGTAATAAAAATTAATATTTTCTTTTTATCTCCTTAATCTTTACCTCTCACTTTCCCCCTTCCAGCCCCCGAACCTCACATGTAGCATATGCCCCACTACAGTACTTGCTTATTTAATATTTGTTGAGTTATAAAAGAATTGAGTTTCACTCATGACTCTATGCTGCTTGTCCTGTATCAGTCTTTTCAGTTATGTCTAAATATACATGTAACGCTGGTGGTCCACATCATCTTTATGCAAGAGTGATCCAGCTCTCTGTGGACACTCATTAAACACTTATTGAGAATGAGGTTGTTTTTGCAGAGCATGTCTCTTTGAGAAGAAACACGAGCATGGCAACATGCTTGTATGGATTTTTAGTCTATTTTTAGTCTATTTTGAGGATCATCCACCTCTAAGTGACTCAGATTAAAAATATGTTATTTCATGCAATAAAAAGAAGCTACTGACTCAGTGTTTAGAGAGTGTATGCATTCTACCAGAAAGGTAATCAGCTTCTCCGAGTCATCCATACTCTCGGATGGAACATATACTAGGAAAGGGGGATGTCTGGATTAGTTTTATTTATAGAAAATCACACGGTTAAAATAAAGGCAACCACAAATCATTGGTATTCCTGTCTTTACTTTTGACAACCATAACCTCTCTACCCATATTTATAAGTCAAATCTATATGGAGAATTGGCTTATTTAAAATAGAATTTTAACAAATACAAACAACAACCCAGAAATGGAATTGCTTTTATTAGTCTTGAAATTGACTTGGGGATGTCTTTGCCATCAGAATATTGTTAGTATGACACTATTATAAGGTTCAAAATATGGTGCAGCATAAAGCAAAGCATGTAGTCAGCTCAAATTGTGATGGTGCAGAGCACGACACTAAGTATGTAAATATAAGTATTGTTTTACTTTATAATAGCCATAAAATTTTTCATAGCTTTTTTACTGCCACATGTGTGTTTGGATTAAAAAAAATTCCCTTATATTTTAAATTCAAACAGGTTCCAAATCACAAACATCTGGAGAAGAGTTTTCTTGAAAGTATTAATTTCACAGTACTTTATTTTCAGAATATCTTACGTTTAAAAAACAAAATCAACTATATATTTCAACAGAAAGAAAGCAAAATGAAGTTCATTATGTGGTGAAATGCCAAGACCAGATGTTTTTAAAATGATCTTGGACACTCAGTTTCTAAGAGCATAGAAAAGTATTAGCAAAACCATGTTTAAACTGAACATTCTGATAAACAAAATTGTTTTTATATTTTTCAGTTAGAAATGTAATACATGCCCTATTATACCATTGTAAATTATAAACTTAAATGTTTTTTTGAAAGGAAGGAATGCTATCCATGATGATGCAAAGCTGCAAACCCCTCATGAATCCATTGTTGGATCTATTGTGTCTTCTAAAGGAAGTCTACAGCTGTGCTGTTCAATATGGTATCCACTGGATATAAGGGGCAGTGGCCACATAAAATTTGGCTACTAAGACTAAAGAAATAAATTTTTAAATTTTATTTAATATTAATCAAATTAAAATTTTAATAGCCACATGTGACTAGCGGCTATAATATTGGTAAGTGCAATCCTACACAATAGAAAAGAAAGAATTCTAGTTCCTAGGAAATCATTTTTGGCTTTTTAGTGCCTGAAATTTTGGCAGTAGATTGCTGTATCCCAGTTGGGCTCTTAGATTTTTCCAGACTAAACAGGTTAATGTAGATGAAAGTTTAAGCACAGTCTGTGACAGTGAAGTGGTATGTATGCTCACTCAATTACTTTACTACCAGGGTTGTTAATGTTACTACACAGACATCTTTCCTTCCAAATTCCCCGGCTTTCTAAGAAGTTCACCCACAATTCTGCATGTTGGAGAGCAGCTTTGGTGTGAGTTTCTCATTGCTCTTGGCTCCACTTCACATTCGACTTCTTTCAGGTAATGCCTCCCCTGAGTTACCCATTTGAGTAGAGAGGGAGGGCCAGGATTGCAACCATATCCCATATCTTTCATTCAGTCTCTAGAGATTCAAGGGCTATGTAAACAGGATTTCCATTCATGCTGAAAATGACTAGGAGATAAAGCCACAGGCACACATCACAAAGAAATAAAGCTGAATAAAGACAGACAAGTAATAGAAGCCTAAAGAGTCAACCAAGCTATTGAATAAAATATATTCACTAATCCTGGAGAAAATACATGTTTAACATTCTAAGTTAGAAGACATGAAGGTAAGAAATTTAACCAAGGAATGTGTGAATCAATCAGATTTTACTGGCACAAGGAATGTTTTGAAGAGTCATTTCAACATCTTATGTAATAATGAAATGTATCCAGAGAGAATAAAGGAGTTAGATCACATGCGTATGGAAAGAGCTCTGGTCTATACTGTGGGTCAAAAACGACTAGACCAGTGGTTTTAATTGATACAACATTTCATACTTCTTTAATACTCTGTAGAGAATGCCACTTACTGTTGTTTCTGAAGTGACCTGAAGGACAGTTGAGAGCCAACCTAATGTAGGAATGTCTCTTGTCTCTTTTCCCAGCACACTCTCCAGAAGGGAAAATCCCCAAACAAGTCTTCAAATATGAGCTTTTCAGCTATCCGTGATAACCTATAATTTCAAGCTTTTTAAGGTCATTCTGGGAGAGATGTTTAAGATGAGAGAGTTCTTTTTCCTTTTGAAAAAAGAAACCTCTGGTTTTCCAAACATTTCATAAACCTCTGGAATTCTTTGGAGTGAGCCAGAAGTGGAAAAAGTAACTGAAACTGCTTGGGAAAAATTAGTAGTAGCTGTTGAAAAGAGCATTTATCAGTAATCCAGACATCGAAGACATTTAGACTTTGTTGAACAGGCAGTTTGTGGTGAGAAATGACTGGTTTAGGGGCATTGCTGGTCAGGCAACCTGGGCTAGAACTGGCTGGGTTGTGTTGGTTTTCTAGGGCTGTTGTAATCAAGTACTGTAAACGAGGTGCCTTAAAACAGTGTAAATTTATTCTTTCACAGTTCTGGAGGCTATAAGTCCAAATCAAGTTTTCTGCAGGGCCATGCTTTCTCTGAAGGCTGTAGAGGAGAATCTGTTCCATGTCTTTCTCTTAGCTTCTGGTATTGCTGGCAATCCTTGGTGTTCCCTGGCTTGTAAATATGTACATCAATCTCGACCTCTGTTACCTGACGTTCTGTCCTGCAGTGGTTTCCTCTCCTCTTCAACATGTGTCAATCTTATGCAAATGTACTCACACACACAGTGACATCTAGTGGGTCTGGACATAGACAGTTGAATCCTCTTGAATGCTGGAATCCCTTTATGGTTTGACTATCTCTTTATTTGAGGATCATACGTCTATGTGTTTCCAAGGAATTTTGCTGACACTATGCAGCTATCAGCATGAAATGAGGCTCAAGTTTGTTAGTAGCTCTGTGAACGTAATAGATGGAAACTATATTTGACCTGTTTTTTTTTTCTTGGAAAGCCAATACAATTTCACACAAGCCAGGATGGAACATGAGACACAAGGCATTTCCTCCACATTAATATCTTTAAGCCATAAGAGAGGCAAAGTATCATCTGAAAGAGACTTCACATATTTGTGTATAAAGTTTTCTTCATTAAATGTGACTCTTAAATGGAAAAACAAAGATATGTTTTACACAGAGTCCCCTTCAACTTTTCTTTGGTCACCCTCTTCCTCCCCCACTGACAGCTTTGTTTTAATTCGTTGAGAGGTCTTTCTCTTATCCACAGTGGACGGATCATGTTTTCAAGAGCTTCTGCATATACAGTCACAATAATAGGGAAGTTTATTGAGATGTTCAAGTATGGTTTGGTTTAAATATTTATAATGAGATATATATATATCATATATATATAAATATATATGATATATATATAGACAGCTGATATGAATGAAGAACTACATGTCAAATTGTAAACATCAGGTGAATAACATCAAGAAAGTAGAAATGTTTGTTTCTTGTGAATGTAGTCAGTGGTTCAAATGTGAATGTTAATATATTGTCAGATTACTGTGTAATGCTTTCAAAGGGGCCAGGAAATAAAGTAACTGCTTGTTCTAAGATAAATGTCTCACAAAAGATATGCTACCCTTTGTATTTTCTTTCTGAGAACCTAGCAAAACAAAAATAGTATTTGCCAACCATTTTTAATATTTGTAACTATGTAAATTTCAGCATGAGAGCTTTCTCAGAACATGAATCATAAAATATAGATTATTTAAAAAAGTATCCAGCCGATTTTCTTGCCTTTTCTTCCTCAGTTTCCCAAGGACAAGTATTGTTGGGCTTATATTCAGGTCTAAACACAGTCTGGGTCCTAAGTCAAGAGTTTCCTTGCATGGCAGCTTGTCTTTTTGGGGGGAATTGAGTTACATTGTGTTGGGCATAACCTTGCTGAACCAAAGCCTCCCCTGGTTGTTGGCCCAGTCAGACATTCATGTAGCTTCCTTGTTTCATAGGCTAGTTTTTCTATAGAACAGATTGCAGTTTGCCTTCTTGACTGAAGCCCTGGTGCCTTGATTAATTCTTACAATCATCTTTCCAGGGAGTTTAATCCTGTTCTCTGAACTTCCAAGTTCTGGCTGAGTGCACCTACCTCCCAGGGTCATGGTGCTACTGAGTTTCCTGTTGCTGCTGGCCAATGCAAGCAACTGATTCTGTGCACCAATAGCTACTTCTGATTTCTTATTACTTGTTCTTGGTTTTGTGTTTTTGTGAACCACACTTAAACTTTTTTTTTCTTTTTAGACAGGATCTTTCTCTGCTGCCCAGGCTGGAGTGCAGTGGTGCAATTATGGCTCACTGCAGTCTCGATTTCCCAGGCTCAAGTGGTCTTCCTACCTCAGCCTCTTGAGTAGTTGGGACTACAAGCATGTGCCACCATGCCCTGCTATTTTTTTTTTTATTTTTAGTGCAAACAGGGTCTCACTATGTTGCCCAGGCTGGTCTCGAATTCCTGGGCTCAAGTGATCTTCTCACCTAGGCCTCCTAATGTGCTGGGATTATGAACAGGAGCCACTGCATCCAGCCTTTGACATATTTTGACAACACCATGAACTGACCAGGTTCCCTTCCCCACTTCATAGTTGTTTCCCCAGTTTCATTAAGTCAGTTCCTCAGATTTCAGATGCTACCCACCTGCTCTCCAGAGTTTCCATAGGTGGTGCTCTCTTTGACTATGCTCATGATGGGGAGAGGCCTGTGTTCTGCTATCCTAGACTTTGCATAGGAAACTAGGATGGCAATCTGATTGGAAGGGAAGGTCTGTGAGATTTGCAGGGAAGCTGCATTAAGAACAGACACACCATTTTCTTTAGATTAAACATGTATTAGAGTTGACTTTGGGAGAGGTTGGGCAGTGGAGTTTAAGCTGTCTGAGGGTACCCCTTAGTGCTACTGCAGAGCCTAAACATTTCTTTCTCATTTTCTAGGAAACTTTCTCTTTTTTTTTGTCTCAAGAACTTGATAGAAAGTAGAAAAAAAATAACTAAGTTATTACATTAAAAAACCCAATATAATCATATTAACAGCTGACCAAAGGGCCCAAGTATCTTGATCCAAAGAAGTGACTAATTACAGCCACCTTAGGCATATGGTACGCCAAGAATGGGGGCAGTAGTCTTGGTAATTTGTAATTCTTGGTTCAAGATGTGATCTTCCCTAACTTTATGTATGAGGGAACCCAAACAATGAAAAGAGAGTGCTTACTTATGTGTCACTTTCCCCCCTAAAGTCACAGTGTGATCCTTTGGCATCTGGAAGAAGTAAACTTCCTTATAATAATGAAAATTTGCTTTGGGTTTCAATTTCTCCGTTAAAACAAGCTCCTTATCATTTAGGTATTTTTATAAAATGCCTATTCAAGCTATTTATTCTTCTTCTTTCTTGGCTGCTTTTCTATTTGGTCTTTGTTTATTTATTTTATGTCAGTCTCTCTTTTCTGTGACTCTACAATAACTCACACTCCGGTGTTGCTACCTCAGGTTGCTTGCTGAGAAAATAGACTTTAAGACAGAGGTTCCTCCAATGCTGTGTCCTAAAAAAGGGCTTGAAGGTAGGAGCCTAAATCAGCCAACCATTTAAGGCAAGGACAAGTAAAATACATAGCCCAGAACCAGGAGACAGGTTGTTTATTTATTTTTTAAATCCCCAATCCAAAATTAAGACAGGCAAAATTTTCAGCAGAAGTGAGAACATCAAGGAAATACTGAGAGCTATTATTGAACTGGAATTCTCAAAGTTTTTATTTTGTTTTGCTTTGTTTTTAGAGCCGTCATTGACTACAGCTAAGACCCTTAGGCTGAGGCACTTTTCTCAGTGGGTGTGAGGCCATAGAAAATTTAAAACTGATTTGGCAGCCAAACTTGGAGAAAATAGGAACACAGATGGCAAATAATAAGTTTTGTAAGTTATCACATGATGTTGCCTTGAATAATCACTTTTACCTTGATCTTGAGTTGATAGGTCAAAGGATTGCAGTTTTGCTTTTACTTTACTTCAAAGTGGACAGCACATTTTCCTAGACTATATCCTTAAAGCAAAAATAAAGTCTTCAACCTAGAAAACAGAAATCTATTTTTCATATAATGGAAATTATGTCTGAGAAAGTCTTTACTGCTCTGTTTTCCAGTTTTTAAGTCAAAAAATGGTCTATTTGCTTCCTATGCCAAGTACACATTATAAAAATTAAAACCTTCTTTGATTTCACAGTATATCAATATGCTAAACGTCTAGAAGGAGATAGATCAGGCTGTTCCTTGAGTCTGGGTACCAGGATGAAATAGTGTGGCATAGATATTTGATGGATGGGTAGTATGCATGAAAATTAGCTTTGCTGTTGCAAGGGTTGTTTATTGTCACAGCATAATTTGTTCTGCACTGACTGCTACAAAATTATAGTTTGGTAAACAACAACAACAAAACAGAGAGGCTGTGATAAGGGATCAGTAGGAGTGTGTATACATGTGTGCATGGATGATCAAGTGCATGTATCCGTGCTTATGTATAAACCCTGGATATTAAACTTTTCCCTTTTTTATGCCATACATTGCAGTTTCTCATTGTAATTAATTTGTTCTATTTGGAGTAGAAAATGGTCAAGGAAGCATGGTCAAATTTGGAGCTGGTTTCATCCATTCCTTGTGGAGTAAGAAGGATAAGGAGGATAATATTTTATTGTTTTTCTTTAATAATTAGGACAAAATCCAATCTGATGACCTCTGCAGATCTGTCTAGCTTTATGACTTTATGGTGTTAAATGTTAATGTTAAATGATAGGCAAAACTGAATCTTCATGAATAAAAGACGTATTATACCTTTGTACAGAGAGCTAAAATATAAGACAGGGCGAAGGTAGGAATTCTGTGAAACACTTACCCTTATGTATAAAATGGCTGCTGAGTGTGTAGATATAACTCACAGCTAGTGATGACCAGGGAGATTGAATTATTATTCAGCATGGTCCCATAGCCTTCCAGTAGCTGGGTCCCTACCCCTTGAACTAAATATCATGCACTGCAGTGATTTTAACTGCATTTTCATTAAAATATCTATGATGGTAGAATGAAAGATTTTGCATTGTTAAAGGGATTTTAAGAATCAATGATGAGAAAAAGATAATTGGGGATGAGAAAAAGATAATTGGGGATGAGAAAAGTCAAAGCAAATGTGATTTTCCTCTGAGATGACATAAAAATGTCCAATTGTCTGTTCTGTATGATTGAGTGCTCTGAATCTGCTATGGACAAACCTCACAAGATGCTGAGCATGATTAGCTTAGAAGAGCATGGGATTTGGAATTCAAGGATGCTTCAACTTGGGTTCCTCCAGAAACAGAATCTGAGATGGAGATGAGTGTCTAGGAGGCTTATTAGGTGCGTCCTTGAGAGTAACACCCATCGAAGGGAAGAGAAGCAAGTAGTGAGGAGGAAGAAATTGAACTCTGAGGCAGCTTTAGTGGAGGCCGCGGCTGACACCAAGGGGGAATTTAAGGCTTCCTAGCTTGCAGAACAAATAAAAGAAAAAATAGAACTTAGTTCTTTATGCCAAATCATACCTCTTTCAAGGTAACCCACATCCAAGGACTAATGTGGGATTATAAAGGCTTGGCCCTCTCCCCTATCTCAAAACAGTTCCGAGAAAACATATCATAAGAACTACCCTTGGAGTTTCCTGCAAAATCTCACACTATTACTACTATCACCATGGAAGATAGTGAAAGTGTCATTGAATGAAAAGCTTCTACTTATCTTGGACTGTATAAAGTGTAAGAACTGAGTGACTTGATTTATATGGCAAATTTGCTCTCATACAACTTCCTTCTCTTTTGTCCAAACTCTCTCTTTACTGGCACAACTTCCCTCACTCTTTCTACTAGTTCACCCATTGCACCTTTTTTGCTAATCGATTGTCTTACTATTCAGAATACATAATTTGTACAGAATTTTTTTTCCTTTTTTGATTATAATGCATATAATAGCTTTCGGGAAAATTACTGAAATGATAATTGTGATAGTCTTTACTTAAGAGAAATCTGCCTGTGATATTATAAATATATACTGAATACTTCTGTTAACAGTCATAGAATTTATGCTGCTATTTGTGTATGCAGGGTAATAATTTCCTAAGCAGCCTGTTTTATAATTACAACATGTTTCTTGAATCTCTCTTAAGATTGACAGGACACATTTCTTGCCTACTTGACTTTTTTTGGGAGTTCTAAGTTAGGAATGATAATATTGCTAGTATTAACAGAGTCAGAATAATATACATGATGTCTTTAACATTTGGAGTTTGAAGATTTTAGAATTTCTTTTTGTGTGTACACATCACAAATACAGTTGAGCATATAGCCATCTTTAGATGTATATATTTATAAATGTTACGTGTTCATATTTGGAAAAAAGTAAAAGCCTAAGGACAAAGTATACTTTTTAGGTCAAGGGTAGCAAAATACTTCATATTGTGACATTGCATTTCGATTATGGTTTTCTCAAATGGAAAGAAATCTGCAAGAATGAATCAAATCTAGTCTTACTTGACTACTCAAGCTAGTTCTTTATTTAAGTTCTGAAGTCCAAGAGAATAATCTTCTCTAATTTGGCAACATTCAACTGACTATTGAGTCAGGCTATAGAATTGGCTTCTTTCTTCTTTTTCTTCATCTGGCATCACTCATTTTATCTCATTGTTTCTTCTGTCTTCCTATAAATTCCGATTCTTTTATGGCTAACCAAAGTCCTAGGGTTACATTTTAAATAATGAAGACAAAAAAAATCTACCTTTCTTAAAGGGTTAAAGTTCTCCAACTCTTTCTCTTTGTAATTCTATCTAAAATATGTGACATTTATTGAAAGAGCTGATTACATAAATGTGTTTTCCAGCAGTAAATGTGGACCCAACTTCTACATGTGCACACAGCTCCAGAGGGCAACAAATAGCCCTGAGAGTGAACTTAGTACAGCATCCAGTTGCGCAGCATTGTTACTTAGAAACTATGGAGAAAACTGAGGAAATGCAGTTATTCTGAGAAGTGCCCTGACATAGTGGGGGCATAACTCCCATAATCTTTAATGAAGACCCTTGACTTTGCTACTTGTGGGAAGGGAATTATAAATTTGTATTTCAGTTTATTTTTTTTAGGGGGGTTGTGATTCTGGGGAGGATTTAGCTAAAAATGCCCCCTGCCCAACCTAGAATTCTTTTTATGCACAAGAAAAACTGGGCTTATCAAAGTCTTAGTGACATTTAGAAGAATTCAGTAGACTGATGCTGAAAATGCATGTTGTCAGAATAAGAAAACAAAGTAGAGACTTCATCAACCAAACCAATATTTGAAGCTTTGCTGGAAGTCAGATGGACAAAACCTAAGAGTAACCAATGAGTTATAGCTCAAAACTTGAGTGAAAAATCCTGTCATACAGGGCATGCAACATTATAAAACCTGTTGTAATGCTTCAGAGATTGTGACCTGTGCCAATTCTGCCAGGCAGGGTTCTCAGCACAGGCTGCTTTCCATCTTGCTGAAATCAGTCCACTCTCAGCACCAGGCTCCAATGGGGGAACTGCATTGCATCAGACTTGGACTTTTGATCCAACAGTGCCCAGTTGCAGCTTGGACAGCGTTGTTTGAGGTGGTGTGGCATAAAGTGCTGTCTAATTGGGGGAAGTAATTAATTAATGTCAGAATGTAAGGAAACAACATTGATAATGAGATGAGGGCTGAGTAGACATGCATTAGTGGGTCTCTGGGGTGTCATATTTCCAATTTGACCACAGGTATCCTCAGCTAAAGTGAACTGAGGAAGCCTCTGCTTGTCACAGGCAGCTTGACATTAACACTTGACTCTAAGTGTCAGCCACTCTTGTGGCTTGGTGCTGATAGTCAAGAGATCTGATCACCAATGGTTTCATTACCTTTGATAGGAAAAGCCACATTACCTGCCTTATACAAAAGGATTAACCAACCAAAGCCAATAGGTAGTATAGAATGACTTCAGAAAAATGAGGTTGTGGGATTGTGAAAACCTTAGGGATAAAAGTTATCTCTCCAAATGCTTCTCCCTAGTTTTCGTAGACATTAACCTCCATTCAAATGGAAACTCCCTCATTTAAGCAAATGCCCACTGGTTAATGTAAAAATGAATTAGTAAGATTCCTTTCAAACCATCTTTTGGAATTTAGGCGTATTGTTACTTCTAAGTCTTGAATAATTACATGAACAAGCTTAGTTTAAGGTTGAACAGAGGACTGACAGCAGAAAATTTTGAGACATTGAACAAGGGAGCTTCTGAAATTTGTTAAGTACATTCATTTTAAGAATATGAGGGTGTGCCTGCATGCATTTTTGGCAGCTGTGGTTCTGTGGCTAGGTGAAAGTATTCAGACTAATCATGAATGGGAAAGAGTTGATAATTCAGTGCAGAGCACAGGGTGTTCAGTTTAGCACACAGGGAATAAGATTATGTGGTATAATGTGAACTGTGTCCATGTGCTCTTGTGGACCTAGTATATTAGCAAACTGGAAAAGTTATCCGTCTGTTTATGTAAGCATGCCACTGATATTCCTCATTGCAAGATACATTCCAACCATTTATATTTCAAGCTTCTTGGAAAACAAAATCTCAGACTGCCTGGAAGGTTTTGCTACTTCATGACATTGTTGCCAGTATTTCATTAGAAACATGTTTAGTTAAGTACCTTCAGAGGAATTTTATATACAAAAAGAACCCCAAATTAAATTTTTTTCCTCATTTTTTCCACAAATTAAATTTTAATGTTTTGTTATATTTTGACAAATAGTAGTTAACTTGAAAGATAAAATTCTTTGAGAGAAGCATTATTTGTTGACTCAGTATTTACCTATATAACAAACCCAAAATATTTGTGTTTCAAAAAAAAAAAAAAAAGGATGAACTGAATGTTTCTTTTATATTGTGCCACACAGACCCAATTTAAAGGCTCAAGAGAAAAACTCCCCAAGAGGGTGTGAAATCTGATTCCTCATAAGCCCTCACAGGTCCAATCAAGTACTGTTGGAGGAGATTTGGCTTCAGTGAGATCATTGTATATACATACATTGTTTAACAATATCAATAATTTGTATTCCTAAGTTATTTTTGTGGCTGTTTGTTAGTTTCTGGGAGCCCTGACATTAAGTGTTACAGAATCAAAAAAGGGGAAAGATTTATTTAGAATCAATCAATTCGTGGAAAGAAATCCATTAAACCACTTGGCTGATAATAGTGAACAGTTTCATTAATAGGTTGAGGAGGGTAGGTGAATGAGTAGATCCTGAATGTGACTCCACTAATGTAGCAACATTAACATCCTGAATGCAGCTATTCATGAAATAAAAAGTCAAATTCGAATGTATTTAAAATACATTTAACTATAAGCACATTCAAGGCTTCCTAATTCTGACAAATTGCAGGGAGGATTAGTATAGCACTAAGCCTACTTTTTCAGGTTGGCCCAGTAAGGAAAAGAGTCAGAAAAAAATTGTTGAAGGTCTTCAGGGGCAGCTGATGGCATCTATTAAAACTTAATTGAGTTCAGCATCTTCGACTTCTATAGAGTATTATAAGCTCTTCCATAAAACAGCATGTGATTTATGAAAATTAAATATGCTACATGCAATTTTATTAACAAGATAAACTTGTCCAGAAGCCCTTCTTTCCTGGACAGTATGAATGTAAATATTGCTTTGTACCATTAAAAACAATTAGGTAGTTCAAAGTTGTGGAGTCTAAATTAATATTTAAAACTATAAAGAATAAGAATATCATAAGACAAAGTTCAGATTCATCTTAATGATTTTAGATACTTTCACATAAAACTCGTGTCACTAGCATGTGCATAAACTGGCACTATAATTTGTAGAAAACTATAATTAATCTATGTTTTGGGATTCTTTTTCAAAATTGGATCTAGTTCTATTTTTCTTCTGAAATCTATCATGCCATGTTTTATTGTGTGGAAAGCTAAGCATAAATAGTAGGGGCTGCATTTTTCTACTGTGGTGGTTTGTGGTAATTTGAAACAGGCAAGGCTCTTCCACATTCTGCATCTGTACCGGTGCTCTGTACCAGGAACTCACATTGATCACATAGCATGGCTGTCCTTTGTCCTTGAATCTCTACCCTCCTTCTACCTGGTGGTCCTTGGATTTCCTTTCAGCACCTCCCTTCCTACTTCTCCTCTTCCTCCACACTGTTTTCTCCTCCCATTCTTCCCCCTCCCTGTCTCCTATTGCTTTTCATTTTCTTTCTCTCCTTTCTGTCCTTTTCTTCCTCCTCCTCATCCTTCAATACTTTTGAAAAATTTTATGAAAATACCAATTTGCATTGTTGAAAATTAGAAAAGTACAATGAATAAATGTCATATTGCCACCAACCACAGAATACCATGTAGAAACTCTAATGCATGTCTTCCCCAATTTTTCATATATATAAAAATACATTTTATAAACCTATAGTTTTTATATATATACACAGTTTGTATGTATATCTATATTTCACATGTTATGTGTTTACATACATATAAATATATGAATATATGTGTGTATTTGTGTAATTGGTTATACTATAACCTGCTTTTTCCAGTTAGCCATCTTTTAGTCTACTGTTTCAGTGCATTTTCATCTAATATGATACCCAAACCTTATTTAAATTTCTTCAGTTGATTCCAGAATGACTTTTGCTGCTGATTTATCTAAACAGTATCTAATTCCCACCCACAGTGTGCATCTGGTGGGTATGTCCCTTTGAGTCTATTTTCATGGAGCAAATCTCTTTTATCATGACACTGACTTATTAAGGAAATAGGGTCAATTGTCCTGAAGAGTGAGTTTCCTTCTCTTGAATATATTGTCTAACAATCATGGAAAAAATAAATTTATTTATTATTCTGGGGTGGGAGCCAGTTTGTTCTCTACATTGACAACACTGTAATTTTCTGTCAGTACGTAATTTGTTCTTCCTATATAGAGGTTTTTAAGTTATTTTTCTTATCCATCAGGATATGCCTAGATGTACACCTTTTTCATCAAAACATATTGGATCTTACTGTCCTCTTTCAGTGTGCAGATTCAGATCTTTCCCCAGCCCAGACATATTATATTTTCATGTATCTATTTCATTGCTTTCTTCCCAAATACCCAATATTTGCTTGTCAGGCTTTCCATAACTTTTTCATCTTTTACCACATGCCTTCTACTACTTCCTGTGTTTTAAGCTATAATTTAATTTCTGTGCTTTAAGATTTATTAAAATTAGGCTACTGATTCTGGTCATTCACTGGTTAAACTCATTCTTATTTATTATCAGCTGATTTGTTTTCATTGGAAAATAATGATTGTAATCTCCAGAGGATATTTTGTTTTGTTTTATATTACATTTGGATCTCCTTCAGCATTCATTATTAATTTTTTTCAGATGATCATCTGTCTGATACAGCAGTGCATGTATCCACATTGTTTGCCTGGTCCTTTTATTATAGGTTGTGGGCTTTGGGCAGGATGTCAACCCTCCTTAGGTTGCAGGAAGAAGCTTCCCTATTCTCTGTCATCCCACAGTCCCTTAGCCAAGTGAAGGTAAAGAAGACCTCTCATTTTCAGTTGGAAACTAGAAGACAGACCATTGAGAGAAAAGACCCACAGCCCAAGAATCCTTTACACAACCAGAATTCATTCACATGTCAGGAAAAACGTGAAGTCGTGGATAGGCAAGCACTAACTGAATGCCACCCAAGTTCCCCATATAAGGAAAATGCATGAGAAAAGACTATAACGAAACAACAAACGACCTCAGGCAGACACCTCAACCTGGACCGAGATAAAAGAGACAATCATGGTGGGGCAAGGCAGGGTGGCCCAGGAATTATGTACACAGGCCCTGAGCAGCACACCTGGATTCAGTTTCTGATTATGTCACTCACTGGCTGTGTGAAATTAGGCAAGTATTTAACATCTCTTTGTTTGACTTCTTCATCTGTAAAAGAATAAGAAAAATGGTGGAGCTTATCCCATAGTATGGTCTCAAATAATTAGCTAAAAAATGGAAAGATTTAGAAGAGAACCTAGCACACAATATATGCTCAACTGTCATTATTGTTCTATATATTAGTTTAAGAAAACACTATTTAAGAATATCTAATGTGAGTGCTGGATTCTTGAAATACAAGAGACTTTCCATAAGGGAAGTTTTGATACGGTAAGCACTAAACTATCTCAGCAAACCATAGGTATGTGGAGACAAGAAAGTGGAGATAGAAGTATCCCAAAAGGTGGGAAGGTTATATAAGAACTAAGGAATGGAGGGAATATAAAGTGTTTTTAAAAATTCTCTTTATATTGGAGGGGTGAGGAAGCAGGTAGGGTTAGAACACTGTGGTAGAAGAAACAGGAATGTAGTTAGTGTCTTGTTTTTAAAACAATCACAGCGACATATGTGTCTGATTAAGAGGCCAGGGAAGGCAACTGTAACCATTAAGGGAATGGAAAAATACACCAGAACCTTGAAATTAACATGAGGGAAAGATAAATGACCAGCAATGTAATCATACTAGCAAAGCCAAGGTGAAGAAAAATAGGGAAACAACAATTAAATTAGCAGTAAACAATTTGGAGTAAGGCGAAACAAATAAAGCCAACATTTGACCTTGCACTAAATATGAATGAACTGAATTCACCCATTAAAAGTCAGAAAATACTACTTTGGGTTAAAAAAACAAGTTCAGATATGTGAGTTTACTAAGAAGTTCATATTGAGTCGAATCTCTCTGTGTCTCTCCTCTCTCTTTTCCCCTTCCCTCCCTCCCCTTCTCCCTTCCTTCTTTCCTTTTTTTCTTTCTTTCCTTCCATTTTTGCTCAATAAAGGGATTGAGCAATGTAAAGAAATGCAAACCAAAAGAAAACTGGAATGATGACATTAAAATCAAACAAAATAAAATTTAAGGTTAAAAGACCTTAGCAGAATAAACAGGCATATTGTATAATAATATAAATCTATGTTTATGAAGATGTATCAGCCATTAAATTACACGCATCAAACAACACAGTTATAACATACAGAAAATGCTATAAAAAATGCAAGGAGGCCAGGTGCAGTGGCTCACACCTGTAATCCCAGCACTTTGGGAGGCCGAGGCGGGTAGATTGCCTGAGGTCAGGAGTTCGAGACCAGCCTGGCCAACATGGTGAAACAGTGAAAGTCTGTCTTACTAAAAATACAAAAATTAGCTGGGCGTGGTGGCACGTGCCTGTAATCTCAGCTATTCTGGAGGCTGAGGTGGGAGAATCCCTTGAACCCTGGAGGCAGAGGTTGCAGTGAGCTGAGATGGTACCACTGTACTCTAGACTGGGCAACAAGAGTGAAATTCTGTCTTAAAAAAATAAAATCAAGGAAAAACCTCATACAAGTACAATGAAAGTGAAAGACTTTTAAAATGTATTTTTCCCTCAGAAGTAGATCAATTTACTAAGCAGAAAAATAGTATTTCTTTAGCAAACTCAATGCTTTTGATGTATACATCTTACATTCTTTAAGTAGAGAATATAATTTTCTTCAAGTACCCAAGTATAAAACAATTTATCATGTACTTGTCCACAGAGAAATCCTTAATCAATTCAAAAAGGGGACCCTTTATAGGACCCATACACTATTAAAATTAGAAGTAAATAATAAAATGGAGACCCCTTATTAAAATTTTAAAATACTTAAAAATTAAGAAATAATACTAGATAATATTTGGACCAAAAAGTAAACAGAAAAGTAAATAATTTTCTGGAAATCAATGGGAAGGGGAATAATTCCTTCAAGTCTAATGAAATCTAGCAGCCAACAGGTCTCAGAAAAAAAGTGTAATATTATATATTACTGTTATTAAAGGGTAAAGATGAAATAAAATAACTAGCTACTTAACGAATTTGAAAATATACAATAAAATAAACCAAAAGAAATTGACAAGAAGGAATTAACTGATAAAAACCTGAATTTAATGAAATATAAAATAAAACTTATTAAAAGGGTAAATAAGTCCAAAATCAGCTTATCTGAGAGGAAGTTACATATTTCTATTAAACTTCATCTATAAGATCAGGCTCCAGAAAAAAAAACAAACACAAAAACAAAAACCAAACCAAAACAAACAAAACCCAGATAGTTCACTCAAATTCGAGCAATTTCAGAATGGTTTGAAAAAGATATTATTTATCAAAACAAGGGCATAGGGTAAGAAAACCAAAAAGAGTAACACAGTATGCCAGCTGGTAGCAGTGGAGTTGTTGCCACCCTTGTTGTTGAAAGGAGAAGGAGAGGAAGCGGTAACCAGAATTTGGAAAGAGGAAGTGGTGCAGAGGATATCCTCAGTGACTTTCTGTGGAGAGTTACAGCCAGCCTGAAATGACCCACTGGGGAGGGAGGCAGAGATGTGTGTGTGCGTGCATGCGTGTGTGTGTGTGTGTGTGTGTGTGTGTGTGTGTGTATAAAATGTCCTCCAGCCCCACTCTATTCCTTGTCTCCTGGTATTCTCTATCTGTGAGCCCGGCTGGAAGCCAGAGGGCCCTGGAGTTCACTTATATGGTCCATACTGGTCAGCCTCCTGGGTCACACTGGAGGGGCAAGCCGAGCTATCCAGAACATCAACAAATTAAGAGTGAGTTCTCAATCTAAATTAATACCTCTAACATATTTCATGCTGGGAAATTATAGGTTGTCACCTAAAAATACGAGACCTATTTTGTTATAGATAGTGGACAAACTACCGGTTTAAATCATATTCATAGGCTTTCTTTGCAGGAAAAAGAAAAAATTAAAAAATTATTGAGTTATATTATTAAGTCGAGCAAGTTGTTAAAGTACATTTACAATGTGTTCTTATAAAGAGTGTAATCTACTTCCCTAAAGTTTTGAGACAACATGGAGAAGATTTCAATTAAATAATCTCAAGAGCGTACTTAAAAAATTTTAAAGAATCTTAATAACCCACGTTGGATCAATATTTAAGTGACACATACGCTACACAGGGGAACCGAGGTTGGAATTTTATTTTGATGAAAGAAAAATTATCCCCATCTGGTGAAGGAAAGACAGCAGCTTGTACATTGACTTCTCCTATTTCACTAGTCAACTAGGCACTAGTATTGGCTTTGGCTACCATTTACAGTCACACTGATGTGGCATTAAAGACATCCAAGTGTGAAACACCAATCAGTGCTCCAACCAATATTAATCAACACTGTGGCTTGACATTTAGGCTTCCATAGATATTTCAGAATGGCTTCTTCACCCTTGTCAAAGAAATCCAGCGCTTCTTGACCACTGCAAGGTAGTGGGTATCTGGGCAGCATGGAACAAAAGAAAATGAAGAAATATGACATGGGTTTATTTTCCTTCCTCTTATTTGTGTGTGCATTCCATCCTCCTTTTTGATTCCACCATACCAAACTGGATGAGTAATTAACCCTCAAAAATCTGTGACTTGTCTTATTCACTGATTGGGGTACTACAGTACTACTGAAACCTCTCAATATCAATAATAACATGAAACACCAGGATATGCCAGGGTCTATCCCTTTCCTTTGATTTCCTGGTCTTTTTATAACTCTTGGAAGTCTTCAAGACTTACGCTAGCAGCTTTGATAGTAAATTTACCTATGATGTCAAGTAACAGGATCATAAAAATTAAGAGGTGAGAAAAATCTTAGGGATCATCTAGTCCAAACTCTAATTTTAAGGATGAGAAAAATGAGATCAACAGACTACTTAGCTGGACAGAGAGCATACTCATTAGTGGCCAGGACTAGGAGCTTATATCGCTTTGTATCTAATTAATTGCTTTTTGTATTATTTCTTAATAACTCAAATAAAAAATATAATTTAAAGAAAAATTTTATACCTACCTGAAAAAATATATCTAAGAAAGTATTTAAATAAAAATAAAAAGAAATAAGTAGAGCAGAATTGTGCTGCTGAAGATTATATAGATTCTTACCCTAATGCCTAAAGTAAATTATATTTGCATGTTAGAAAAAGTGACATCAAGTTTTATTGTAACATCAAATTAGGGTACTTATTTGATCACATGATCTTCTAGTGTCTGAAATATGGTAAACAATACACTGCATTTCTTTATTTTCTTAGGGGTATTGAAAGTAAAGAGAAAGTCTTATGGCACATTTTTTTGGAAGGAGAAAATAGTTAAAAATTGTTTTTAATAGAAGAATGGTTAGACTTATAGAACCCTATAATTTGAAGGGCGTATACTGATTTCCAGTCTACCTTTCTACCTAAAATATGAATTCCTTTTGTAGTATCCCTGAGAAGCAGACCATGGTGTCTGCTTACATTTTTCTAGTAATAAGAAACATGCGATCTATGCAGCCATAGTTTTTGCCAAGATGACATAAAATTCTTCCATATGGAGCCTAACTCAGTCCCTGCAACGCTATACCTTCAACTTGGTAGTATTAGTTCTTCTTTCCTCGAAAGTAAATAAAATAATTTTTGTAACTTTTTTAGTACCCATTGCACATCCATTTAAAGATTGCTATTCTATTTATCCTAAGTGTTCTATTGCACCAGCATTTCAAGTTTTTTTTAGTTGTTCCACACAAAACATGGCTTTGAATTTCCCAGCCGTTTTAGTGATTCCTCTGAATATAGTAATTTGTCAATGTACTCCTAGAAATGGATTCTTACATAACCATTGTGGATTTCTTATATATTCCAGGTATTGTTTACCAGCTCAAGTGGTTGGTCTATTATGTTCTTGGATTGGGGCATAAAGCTTTCAGTACAGTTCTGGTTCATGTTCACTAGGGAGGCAGGGATTGATAAAATATCCCAGATCTTTTCAACATGAGCCTTGTTTAAATCTCCCTGATCCTATCCTGGTGAAATTCAGTTGATGAAACTTAAATATAGAGCTCTACATGTTTTCTTGCTAAATTTTTTCATGAGTTCTTTACAGTGTTCTAGCATGGTGAATGACATGAGCAAGTGACAAAACTTGGTGAGACAACCCCATCAAAAAGTGGGCGAAGGACATGAACAGACACTTCTCAAAAGAAGACATTTATGCAGCCAAAAAACACATGAAAAAATGCTCATCATCACTGGCCATCAGAGAAATGCAAATCAAAACCACTATGAGATACCATCTCACTCCAGTTAGAATGGCAATCATTAAAAAGTCAGGAAACAACAGGTGCTGGAGAGGATGTGGAGAAATAGGAACACTTTTACACTGTTGGTGGGACTGTAAACTAGTTCAACCATTGTGGAAGTCAGTGTGGCGATTCCTCAGGGATCTAGAACTAGAAATACCATTTGACCCAGCCATCCCATTACTGGGTATATACCCAAATGACTATAAATCATGCTGCTATAAAGACACATGCACACGTATGTTTATTGTGGCATTATTCACAATAGCAAAGACTTGGAACCAACCCAAATGTCCAACAATGATAGACTGGATTAAGAAAATGTGGCACATATACACCATGGAATACTATGCAGCCATAAAAAATGATGAGTTCATGTCCTTTGTAGGGACATGGATGAAATTGGAAATCATCATTCTCAGTAAACTATCGCAAGAACAAAAAACCAAACAACACATATTCTCACTCATAGGTGGGAATTGAACAATGAGATCACATGGACACAGGAAGGGGAATATCACACTCTGGGGACTGTTGTGGGGTGGGGGGAGGGGGGAGGGATAGCACTGGGAGATATACCTAATGCTAGATGACGAGTTAGTGGGTGCAGCGCACCAGCATGGCATATGTATACATATGTAACTAACCTGCACAATGTGCACATGTACCCTAAAACTTAAAGTATAAAAAAAAAAAAAAACTTGGTGAGAAATCTGGAGCTTTACCTGGGCAAGGATAAACCCTAGTGTCGTATTTAGAAAAAGCTCTAAACCCTGGGGAATGGAGTTGGGTGTGGGGACATTCTGGCTTTTAAGGGAACACACTGATGGGGATAAAGAAATATTGGCCAGGCCGGGCGCGGTGGCTCACGCCTGTAATCTCAGCACTTTGGGAGGCCGAGGCAGGCGGATCACGAGGTCAGGAGATCAAGACCATCTTGGCTAACATGATGAAACCCCGTCTCTGCTAAGAATATAAAAAATTAGCCGGGTGTGGTGGTGGGCGCCTGTAGTCCCAGCTGCTTGGGAGGCTGAGGCAGGATAATGGTGTGAACCCAGGAGGCAGAACTCACAGTGAGCTGAGATCGTGCCACTGCACTCCAGCCTGAGCAACAGAGCAAGTCTTAAAAATATATATATATTTATATATTTATATAAAATATGTAAATATAAAATATTATATATTTATATATACAAAATATATATTTTAATATATATATTATCCGGGCACATTGGCTCATCCCTGTAATCCCAGCACTTTGGGAAGCCAAGGCAGGTGGATCACCTGAGGTCAGGAGTTCGAGACCAGCCTGGCTCACATGGCGAAACCCTGTCTCTAATAAAAATACAAAAATTAGCTAGGTGTGGTGGCGGGCACCTGTAATCCCAACTACCTGGGAGACTGAGGCAGGAGAATCGCTTGAACCCGGGAGGCAGAGGTTGCAATGAACCGAGATCGCCCTACTGCACTCCAGCCGGGGCAACAAGAGTAAAACTCCATCTCAAAAAAAAAAAAAAAAATATCAAAAGAGGAATGAGGCAGAAGGGGAAAAGTAAAAAGCTTCCTAAAGGCAAAGTTGAATAATCTGTAGTTTTGTCTGGGGCTGGCTAAAAATCGGGCTTAACAAAAAAACATATTGATATTTTATTATATAGAATTCATCTTTTATGCCAAAAATGTCATGGGGGTGAATTAGCAGTACATTAGTTAAAGATTCTCTATTATTTTGATGCAAACTTTTTTAGAGTAGGACTTTTCAACCCAGTACTATTGACATTCAGGGCCAAATAATTGTTGTGAGAGGCTATGCTTTGAATTGTATGATGTTTAACAGCATCCCTGGCTGCTACCTGGTAGATGCCAGTAGCACTCTTAGTCTAGCTGTGACAACCAAATATATCTCTGGCACTCTCAAATGTCCCCCGGGGAACAAAATTACCCCTGATTGAGAACAGCTGGTCTAACTCAGTGAATAATTAATAAATCACATCAATCATGGTAAAACACATAATGTTAAATTAGTTGTTAAATAGCCAACAGCAAACAGTAATTTTAGTGAGCATGTCCATTAATAATATGTTTCCTTGCTCATTTTTGTGCATGGTCCTTGTAAGGAATCATTTATTTTATTTATTTATTTATTTTTTGAGACAGAGTCTCGCTCTGTCACTCCCAGGCTGGAGTGCAGTGGCATGATCTTGGCTCCCTGCAACCTCCACCTTCTGGGTTCAAGCAATTCTCCTGCCTCAGCCTCCGAGTAGCTGGGATTACAGACGCCCACCACCATGCCTGGCTAATTTTTTGTATTTTTAGTAGAAATGGAGTTACACTGTGTTGGTCGGGCTGGTCTTGAACTCCTGACCTCAGGTAATCCGCCTCGGCCTCCCAAAGTGCTAGGATTACAGGCATGAGCCACCATGCCTGGCCTAATTATTTTTTTTCCCAGTGCCTCCATGCTATTTATTTGCAAAATCTGTAAAATATTAATTCATTAGGTTAATACTTTTTGAATGTCTACAATGCTCTTGGTGTAATTCTACACATTGGGGTTACAGCAATAAATAAGAAAGTGGAAAACCCCTGCTTTCATAAAGCATGAGTGTCTCTCTGTGTGTGTGTGTGCACGCTCATGAGTAGGTGTGCTGGAAGTGTGATAAAGAAACAATAAAATTAAAAAAAAAATCACATAGTGCTACAAAGTGATTGAAGTGCCATAAAGAAAACAAAAGCAGAGTAAGACAGAACGAAGAGGGTATGTATCCTTTCATTAATTGGTGGAAAAGACAGCTTGTTTGAGGAGAGGACATTTGAGCAGAAGATGGGATGATATGAAAAAAATGAACCATGAAAGTTCTTAGAAAAGAACATTTTAGCTAGAGGAAATAACATTCTTATAGGATGAATTGCATTCCTCCAAATTCATACATTTAAATCCTAATCCTGGTACCTCAGAAAGTGATTGTACTTGGAGATAGGGCCTTTGGAGATAGGCTAATTAAGGTAAAATGAGGCCGTATGACTGATTCCTCATTCAATATCATTAATGTCCTTGTAAGAGGAGAAAATGTGGACACAGATAATATGTGAGCACAGAACAAAGACCATGTGAGGACCCAGAGAGAAGGTGGCTGTCTGCGAGCTGGAGAGAGAGAGAAGAAATCAAACCTGCTGACTGATACCCTCACCTTGGACTACCAGCCTCTAGAATTGTGAATAAACATATTTCTGTTGTTTAAGCCATCTAGTCTGTGGTTTTTGATATGCAAAACCTAGCAAATGTAACAAGCATGTCAATTAGAAGGGCTTTGATGTGTTTGATGAACAGCAGTCAGGCCAGAATGAAAGAATGAAAGGAGGAGAGAGTGGTAGAAGGTAGGACTGAAAAAAAAAAAAAGACAGGGATCAGATCATGTGGCGATAAGGGGGTTAGTCTTTGTTCTGAGTGTAATGTGGACAGGTTTTTGAGCAGGTAACTGACACGAGTGACTTACATTTAAAGATGAGCAATTTACTGCAGCATGAACCATTGACTTTAGAGAGCTAGAACAGAAGCTGTCGATGGATTAATAGGCACGTGTAGCAGCCCACATGAGAAGAAAGTGTGGCTTAGACAAGGCTGCCGTTGGAGTAGGTGAGAAATTGTTTGATTCAGGATATGTTCTGAGGGCAGAGCCAACAGATTTTGCTGATAGTCTGGAAGTACTGTGTAAAGGAAAAAGAAGGCAAATACAAATCTTAGGTTTTGCACCTAAGCAAAAGAGCTAATGATGGTTTTATTTTCTGAGAGGGGGAAACTTGAAGGAAGAAGCCTCAAATGTATGCTTTGTTATATTATGTGCATAATGAAATATTTTTCCTTAATTAAAAATTATAACTGTAGTAGTTGTGGTGGAAATGCAAAGAATATAGGAGTATATCAAATAAAAAATTTTCTGTTTGTAATCTCACTCCTGAGAGTTGAACACGGCACTGTTAACAGTTAACATTGCATCTTTCTAGGCCTTTTGTTCTAGGTATTTTTAATCTCTCTCTCTCTCTCTCTCTCTCTCTCACACACACACACACACAAACACACACACACTTCTTAGGAAACTGATTTATATTATCATGAAAAAAGTGCCAGAATTCTAAAAATATCATTGAAATCAATGGAACATGTATTTATCTCCTCCTTAAAAAAATTTAAGTGAGCTTGCTAGAATTGTATGTAGAAGGTCAGAGAGTGGGTGGTAAAACCACCACTTTGAGGAAAAATGAGTGACATTCTCAAATGGCAATCACTACTGTTATTCTGGGCTCCAGATTCCGGATCTTTGTTGTCAACTGGATTTAGTTTTTATTAAGGTGAATTTTGTTCAGTTGATTCAAATGTTATTTGTCTATAATTCTACAAGTGTATCATTTTTGGGGTCTGGTGAAAAGTTATATATATATTAGCCAATTGAGTAATTTTTTGTTTGATAATATTATTTTAAGGACTATAGATATTTTTATGCAGTGATTTTTTTCTTCTAAAATTTTTACATGATTAAACCAAATGTGAACACTGACATTCAAGAAACCAAATTTACTTGCTGAATTCACCAAGTCTCTAGATGGGAAAAACAGAAATGAACAGATTCCATATAAAACATGCAGAGGAAAGGGCAAAATAAATTCAAAATCTTCATCTAAAATAGTTTAACAGATCAAAGTTTTTAACCCACAAAGCACTGTAAAATAAGATAAAGTGAAAATGATGTGTGTGGCTGCTAAGTTAGTATATCACATAGAAATAAACATTGTAATATGTTGTATATGATTCTTGAACAAAGATTCTCAATCATAAACCAACAAATTCTCCATAGCCCACACTGTCCTGTTCTTTCTGGTCCTTCTTTCTCTCAATCCCCATACAACAAGAAATATATTCTAGAACAGATGAGCAATACAGTGCTCTGAAAAAGAGTGAGTAAATTCAGAAGACCACATATGGCTTTGGAAAAAGGAAGCATGGCTCACATGCTGTATGGGGTCTTTGGAGAGAGAAACAGTGTATCTATGCCAGTCACTGTGACTAGCCTTTGACATTAACATCTCATTTAATCCTTATATCTCATCTAATCCTTACAATCTGATGACTATTGTTATTCCATTTTGTAGACAAGCAAGCAGACCCAGAGACATTAAGTGACTTGCCCAAGTTCTTCCATTTAGTAAGTTTCAGGAGCAGAGAGGCACACAGACTTGTCGGACCTCAAAGATTAGGTTCTGTCCCCCATGACACAGTGCCCTCTGCTCTGCATCTGAGCACTGAACAGGTGTTTACCAGAGTAATAATCAATGAGGGATGTCATACATTTGTCTCTTACTATTAGCTCCTTTATATTAGAAATCTTTTACAATTATATTTTCTATTTTCAAACTAAATATAAAGCTCATTGTGTCTCAATCAACTTTACATCCTGAGCCTTCAGCATTGCACGTCACACAGAGTGAATGTGAAACAGACATTATTGATGGGATGGTGAAGGTGAATCTTTCGGCATTCCAAAAAGAGAGAGTGTGTTTATGACAGAAGCCTATTTTTTATTTAAAACTATCTTAAACATACCTTATACCATCTTAATATACACAAGGAAAATAAAATAGAGAAATACGAAAAACTTTTATTTAGAAACGTAGATAGGGAATCTATATAGCTTCCAAGACCTACAGACGAAATACATAATCAGTTATGATTTTTTTCCTGTTGGGTTAATCTTTTTTAGTGTTGAATGCACATAGGAATTTTGTTATTTCAAATTATTTATTAATATTAATATAACTCATGGCTGGTGCAGTGGCTCACACCTGTAATCCCAGAACTTGGGGAGGTCTAGACAGGCGGATCACTTGGGGTCAGGAGTTTGAGACCAGTCTGGCCAACATGGTGAAACCCTGTCTCTACTAAAAATATGAAAATTAGCCAGGTGTGGTGGCAGGCACCTGTAATGCCAACTACTCTGGAGGCTGAGGCACGAGAATTGCTTGAACCCTGGAGGCAGAGGTTGCAGTGAGCCGAGATCGTGCCACTGTACCCCAGCCTGGGTGACAGAGTGAGACTCAGTCTCAAAAATAATAATAATAATATTAGTATAACTCATTACTCTTCTCTGAGCTGCTAATGTATTGTAAATGTTTACCAAATGGGATAGGTTATTATTGTGCATGTATTTCTCCATCTAAATGTTAATAGTGACATATAACTCAGGATTTGAATGTTCCTTATTTCTTTACATTTAGCTAATAGAGCTCATTTAAAGATGGCCAAATTTATAGTTTTGTGATGTTATGTTAAGCAATAGAATATTATTTATAGTACATATTACTCATGAATCATGAGCTTTTATGATACATGTAAATAATTCATATGCCCACTACATTTCTCACAAATAATTTTGCCCTAGCTACAGGAAAATTTCTTCTACAAATAGGCTAGATACCAAATAGGAGTGAAAATTGCTCCTTGAACTTTAAAACTGGAAAAGGTGGGAATAACATTTTTAAGAAATTTAGCTAACAAAATATTGTCTTTATATTTCCAAGATGCAATTTCTTTATGAAGAACTTCAGTTGGCTGAAGCAGATCACAAGTTTCTCTCATTGTAAAGAAAGGATAGCACTTTGCAATTAAGACTGAGACAAGTGTCTTTTCTCCAGAAGAAGCAGGGCAAGGTAGAAACAAAGTTCTACTAAGAGGGGAAGGGGAAGTAGGAAGCCACTTGCATTTTCCACGGTATTGTGGGAAGAAGAAGATGGAGGTCAAGTATATGACAGGGCTTCTTACTTTGGATCCAAACATCAGAGAACAAGTTGTGTTCTTTACCTTAAAGTCTAAAGCTGAGGAACATTAGCTCACTCTCTCTTTTGGAAACCTAGAAAGACACTGCCTTAGCTTATGGTCTCAAAATAACACAGTGGGATTATAGTAATGATGTACATTAGTTTAGCAGTAGCCAAAGAAGATGTCTGGATAAATAAGCTTGACTGGGAATTCTCAAGGCTGACCTCAGACTCTGATGTCATAGAAATTCTGACATACTCTGAGGGAGAGGGTGAATATAGTTAAGAGTTTGACTGGTTAACTTGGCAGAGACCTATTCTAATTACAACAAACTGATGTTTCACAAAGACTGGAGAAAAGGAAACTTGTTGAGGCAGGGACCGAATAGAAGTTATAGACAGACCTCATAGGAGGCCCACAGTGCAGGTATAAGCTAATGTAGGGTTGGCTCAGCAAGATATGCAAACAAGAGAACACAAGCTGCCTTGAGACCAACAGGGTGCCAATGATGAGGCTGACAAGGGACAGCACCATGAAGAACAGAGATCCCAAAAGACACAGGACAAGACCAGAACATTTATGTTGTTCCTCCCCCACAATGAAGCCTTATAAACCTTCTATCTTTCTTCACTTGTATCTTTAACCGAGATCCACCTTGAAGGTGAGCATGGAGATGGGAGAAAATTTGAATGACTGAACATTTACTCAAAGGAGACAGAGTAATGGAAAAGGGTCTCTTGTACTTGAAAAAGTTGAGACACCACTGATCTGCAAGGCTAAGATTTCTCTTTCACCTTAGCATGAAGACATGAAGATGAGTAGACAATTTTTTTTCTGCCCATTTGTAAACCAATGCAGTACTATAATTATTGTTGACAACTTTTTAGGCATATTTAAAAAAATCAATTATTTTCATAGATTGAGACACTAGTGAGGCATGTAGCCTCTTTCCTCTAATGTGGTGGAGAGATCCTTAGTAGCAAGAATTTTGGCATGTACTACCTTGCCACACACTTTTTTTCAGGAGACTTTAAGGGGTCTTTAACTCAGTGAATTATTCCTGGGTAGTAATAGATCATGAACAGTAGCACTTTCATCTAGCTCCACCTTTAAGTTTTCCCTTTCAGGCTTTAAGAACCATTATTGCTGATCCTCTAAATATGCACTAAGATGTCATTCTATTTGGCCAATTTCCTCAACTTTGGTTGATTAATTGATTCATTAACTTAATAAATAAGTACAGAGTACTATGTGCCAGGTATGGTAAACCAAGCTGAAAACTTACCCATTGTCTCTGTCCTTATGGAACTCATATTTTGATTATTTGGATTATTGTCACCACAAAGGCACACTACAGCTCTTGCATACATAGTTTGTTCCTTATTCTCTACAGTTGTTCCTATCATCGAACAACTCATCCTTTATGTATGTGCAACATTTGACTTTTTTTATCTCCACTATCAGTTTTACCTTTTTCTGCTTTTATTTCCCTTGTATTTTTATGCCTTTTAATATCACTTTAAACGTTCACTATGTCTGCACTTACAGTGTCTTAAAAAGTTTCTAATGTTTGAAAAACAGTTAACTCATACCTGTAGAAAGCACATCAACGAATGAAGTGCACGATAACCAAATGTGTAACAATCTGCTACAGTCACTAACATCATCTATTGGTGATCAGCTTTCACTCTGAGACACGGTTTTGTTCATATCTATGGAAATTACTGAGTTAAAGTTTGTAAACTAAAAACAGAACATGTGTTTCATTATTTAGTTGAAGTAAAAAGAAATGATCAAGCAGTAACCAAAGACACAAAAATTAATAATTAAAAATTTTTGCCTTTAGAAACGTATTGCCTGGATGCGGAGACCATTATCTAAAAATAACTTTTAAAATATGTTATATATAAGGTATTAGTGGTGTAATAAATGAAGGTGTGTTCAATTATCTACAAAGAAGAGGTTACATTTGATGTGTGCCTTGAATACTTGGTAAGAGCTGGCTGAGCAGATGGGAAAGAATGATGTGGGCACAGGAAACAGCACATGCAAAGGCAGAGAGGTGGGAAGGTTGCCATGAGGCACAACATGGGAAAGAGAGAGGGAGCTGGAAAATAAATCAGGGTCTGAAGGTGTGGGGTGTTGTGTGTCATGCTAAGGAGGCTGTAGTTAATTCTATAACAATGAGAGCCCCTAGATGCTTTAAAGTTGACCTGTTCACGTTTAGGTTTTGGAACTGTCTGGCCAGTAGGCAAAGGAATATTTGTGCTGAGAGAAGGGTGAGGAAGTAGTGCTATCATTGGAATATATTCCTTATTTTATTTTATTTTATTTTATTTTTTTGAGACCATTGCTTGTAACAGGATTATATTACAGTTTGTGATTTAAAATATCAATATGGAATATCCTACAGAGTGAAAATATGTCTCCCGAGTTACGTACAGGGTATCTATGCAATTATTGACTTGATTGCTTTCTAATAGTGCATTTTATTGCTGAAAACAACCCAATTCTCTGAAATTGGGCACTTTTTCTTTATCTGATCAATAGCACAAGCTTACGACTTGTAATTTCCAATACTTCCAGCTTATTTTGTGTAGACATACTTATTTCAAGTTCTTATTGTAGAAAGTGTTTGGTTCATTCATTCTTGTAATCCTGATATGCTTTTACACTTTAGTTATTTTATAAGCTAACATTGCTGAAGAGAGTAATTGGATTGAGCTTCAAATGAAAATAAATCTAAAATTATTTTTCCTTACAAAAATTCTAAAAAATTATTAACAAATTTGTAAACTCTAAAGATGTGCAAAAACCTATGCTAAGGTCAATATAATGCCTTTTTTCATCTTGGCTTTATTTTTAAGAAAATAAAATTTAGAGTTGCTATAAAATCCTATTGTAAATTCAATTTAAAAATTCAACACTGAGTATAAAATCTCTAACACTATGAATGCAGATATTGGTGGAGCATCTTGTCATAGTATACATAGTGCTCTTATGAAATTAAAAAATGTATAGAGATCTCTATTTGGAATTGGTTGTCAAAATGTATAATTATTTAAACACAAATTTAGAATAATTAAACTATAATTCGTTTGTGAAAACGGTGACATTGAATAAAAAAATGGCAATGCATATTTTTTCCCTGTACCTACCGGTAATTAGATGCTAAAATACGCTTGAGCTTAAAGCAATCTAGTTTACAATGGAATTGCAGTGTTTGTAAATATGTCCTTCAAATGTTGGCTCATTTTTTTTTCAAATTTGTTGGAAATCTTTAATCAAAATATTTAATAAATGTGGTCCTAAAACTTAAGTTTTCAAAGCTTTTTAACAAATCTCAATTATTGAGAACAGTGCTTGAGACAGGAAAACAATGATGTTTGTATCCCTAAAGTAAAGAAGAAAATGATCCAATTAAATGACATGAGCTCTGGTGGATTCAAGATTTAATTCGTAAATTCTATAATGGTATTTTAGAATATCCTGACTTGTGAGAAAAAAACTTTTAATAAAACTCCTATTTTAATTGAACAGTTTAAAAATTCTGTATTGGAATTGAAATGAAATTGAGAGGGCCTACAATTTTGCAGTGTTTAAATTTGGAAAAGTATTCAAAGGATCATAGAGACAACTTATTTTAATAAGTTTTGCACAAAATGAAGTTCTCTGGAGAACTCTGGATGAAATTACTTGTGCTGTAAAATTAATCTATTTCAACACAAAAAATAAAAATAGAAATGAGAATAACCTTCATTTAGCAGGTATTTTTCTGAGTATGTCAAACCTTTGGAAAATATATTTCTCAGTAAAGTGTATTTTCTATAGAAAATTAAATTAAAAGTGTTATAATTTCAAATTTACTTCTCATAAAATACAATTTTGCAAAATATTGCAGGATATTTTCTAAAAAACTTAAAAAAATGAAAAACTTTCTCAAAAATATTATTTTAGGAATGGAAATATATATCAAGAATAGTTAATATATGTTATTTTTAATATTCAACTAATCAATATATTTTAATTTGTTTGTGTTTAATTTTTGTTTTTTAAAAATTATAATTTATATTAATTTTATTAAAATAATTTTTGAATAAAACTATTTTACAGATTTACCAATCTAATAAAACAAATTGTCTGTTAATAAATAAATGTTTCATAACGTATATATCTTCATTATTTTAGTAATTTTGCTCATACTCAGAAGTATCCTGGCTAACAATAAATTATACAGTCACTTTGTTTAACAGCTGCATGACCTTGAGAAAATCATCACTTCCATTAACCTTTAGTTTTCTCATCTAAGAAATAGAGATGATATTATCTATCTCAAACTTAATTATGAGGTATAAAGTAAATAATGTATATAAAGTGCTGATCACAGTACTTGCATATAATTATCATTTGATAACTAGCAATATTATTAATATAATGGTTCTTTTAAAAGAGGCTAGTGTTTTTTTTTCTTCCCCCTAAGATGGTAGAGTACAGGCTTTTAGCGTGCCTCACTCACTTGGAAATAGCAAGATAGTGTATAAAGATAAACTCTATGAACTTTAATTCAAGAAGGAAAATGGGAATCCACTGGAATCATGAAGGACATCCCAGATCCCAGGGAGAAGAACGAGAGCAAACAGCCCCTCTGACGGCATCTGGCTGATAAAAGTGAGTGAAGCCCCAGTACATGAGAGAGGCAGAGTCTCCCTCTGTGACTCACCTTTCCCTTAGGGATCTGAGCAGCCCAGGCTGAGGGACAGCACTTTATTTCTCCCAAGTCCTGGAGCTAACTTGGGGAGAGGCTTGGAGATGCTGTGAGAGAAAGATACTGGGAGAAGCTGCAGGCAGTTTCCCAGACCCAGGACTGAGAACAGGATGCCGTTTTTAATCTAGGTGCTTACAAGGTCAGGCATTCTTTGGAGACCCGGCAGCATGGCCATGCAGGCATTTAGTCTGCCTAAATGCAGAAGTTCTAGTCTATAGTGATTATCTATTATAACTTCGATGGTAATAAAATAAAGTAAAAAAAAAATTAAAAAGAAAAATAATAGATGCTACAATCAGACAATCGACAAGTATTTAAGGAACATTTTCCGCTTGCATAACATTATGCTAGCTATTATGACAAATGCAGGGATAAAACAGACTCTTACAGCCTGCTAGAGGAGATACCATTTACATTCATGAAAAATGACTATGTTTAACCTATTATAGTTTTAATTACATATCTATGTGGTTACAGAAGTAGAAAGGAGTTCGGGATAGGAGTGAATACTGTGACCTGGGGTTATCATTTAATCTTTACAATATGCTTAGCACTATGTAAGGAACTGAAAATACAAGAAGACAGAGTTCTTATTCTCAAGAAACTCAGAATCTCCTGAACCAAGGTAAGCTTCAGGTATCAGGTGACATAAACTATTCTGGGCGGTAGAATAGAACTTCACATACAGGAATAAGCATTGTAGGTGGAGTGAGCTTTGTTTATGAGGGTGGTTGGCTTGGCTGGAGTGGAGGGAGCATTGGAGAGTAAGCCTGAGTAAGCAAAGTAAGAAATTCCACAATAAAAACACTTGGGATTGCTTTCTGAGCATGGCATTTGTATGTAGTCTGGCATAAAAGTATATTTCTGAAGACCTGCTAGGTTGCTAAGTTTTCTGTTAGTAGCTTTATAAGTCTTACATTCCTCCTGTATTACACGGAGAACAAATAATATGGGCTTTACTCTTGTTAACACTTGTTCCTGTATCAACCAGTTCTCAATCATGTGGAAAGATGGCATTAGCAGCCACACTATGGTGTGGAGTTATTATGTGGGTAGATTTTTTCACACATATGACACAAAAAACATTCTGCACAATAGCATATTAGACCTCATTTCTTTATTTTATAGAAGGAAACCAAGGTCCATAGCAGTTGCCTAAGATCCCACTCAATGTGTGGAGGGCCGGGACCCAAACTATATTCTCCTGATGCCTGGCAGGGGCTTTTTTCCACTACATCAGTGTCTCCACGATGGGATCCCAGGAATACTCATTCCAGAGGTGTTAATTGGGGCTCACAGAACAAAAGTTTCTAGGGAGAAAAATAACCTTGGAAATATTGCATGTTAAATTCTTCTCTTGAAGATCCAAAGTTCACAGTAGTGCATTAAAGACAAGAGTTCCAACAGTAAAGAAGAAACTTATTTAACAATGTTAAATAGTTAAAATGACTTATTTGTAGAAAAGACTTTTCTTTGTATACCTTTCTAATGGGAAATTATTTTCCCTTAAGTTTGAAATGACTTCGCTGTCTTCATCCTCATTTCTCAAATTTAGGGTAGCCCAATAGGCTTTGCTGTGGGTAGCTGAGATGAGGAGGGCCAGGATTCCTACTGAAAAGACAGCAGAAGGGTTTCACAGCAGGGCTTCAGCCTCAGAGGTGATTGAAGGAATAACTGGAACCCTGTTTTATTGAGTGTCACCAGACTGATGAGGCTTGTACTGGGCTGAAATATGAGCTAAGTGTATCTTGTTTCTCACTTATTGAAAGCAGTGTGGCCAGCAGTTGAGAACTAGATCTATGTATCAGCTAGCGTTGTTCTTGCCCCGTAGTAACTCTGTGATATTGGGGAAGTTATTTCAGCTTTTGAGCCTCCCTTTTCTCATCTGTAGGATAGAGCTAATGATTCCTAAGTCTTAGAATTTTTGTAAGGCTGAGATGCTGTAATATAGAACATCTAATGTGTTACATATAATGTATGATATATATTTTTTGTAAGGTTTCTAGCAGAATTCTTGGCACATAGTTTGTGCTTGTGTTCAGCTCTATGGGTATTATGTGATAGCTCCTACTTACAGAGTGAATGTGACAGGCCTATATGAGTGCCTTTACACATGTAAATATATATGTAACACACATGTACATAGTATGATTTATATTTGTATATTAGAAATAATAGCTGCCATTTAGTGAAATTTCCTGTATGCCAACCACTCTACTAATGCTTTTTATGAGTTACCTCATTTAATCTTGTCAATGATCAGGTTCATTCTTTTAATATTTTCATTTTATGGAGCAGACAATTGAGGCACAGAAGGGTTACATAACTTTCCCAAGGTTATATTATTAATACATTGGCAGAGCCAGGCTTCAAATCCAGTAAAATGCGGTGCTTTTCTGCCTCTTTAATCAAGATAAACTATAGATTCATTTTTATTTTTATTTATTTATTTTTATTTCATTTTATTATTATTACACTTTAAGTTTTAGGGTACATGTGGACAATGTGCAGGTTTGTTACATATGTATACATGTGCCATGTTGGTGTGCTGCACCCACTAACTCGTCATTTAGCATTAGGTATATCTCCTAATGCTATCCCTCCTCCCTCCCTCTGCCCCACAACAGTCCTCAGAGTGTGATGTTCCCCTTCCTGTGTCCATGTGTTCTCATTGTTCAATTCCCACCTATGAGTGAGAACATGCGGTGTTTGGTTTTTTGTCCTTGCCATAGTTTGCTGAGAATGATGGTTTCCAGTTTCATCCATGTCCCTATGAAGGACATGAACTCTTCATTTTTTATGGCTGCATAGTATTCCATGGTGTATATGTGCCACATTTTCTTAATCCAGTCTATCACTGTTGGACATTTGGGTTGGTTCCAAGTCTTTGCTATTGTGAATAGTGCCACAATAAACATACATGTGCATGTGTCTTTATAGCAGCATGATTTATAATCCTTTGGGTATATACCCAGTAATGGGATGGCTGGATCAAATGGTATTTCTAGTTCTAGATCCCTAAGGAATCGCCACACTGACTTCCACAATGGTTGAAGTAGTTTACAGTCCCACCAACAGTGTAAAAGTGTTCCTATTTCTCCACATCCTCTCCAGCACCTGTTGTTTCCTGACTTTTTAATGATCGCCATTCTAACTGGTGTGAGATGATATCTCATTGTGGTTTTGATTTGCATTTCTCTGATGGCCAGTGATGATGAGCATTTTTCCATGTGTTTTTTGGCTGCATAAATGTCTTCTTTTGAGAAGTGTCTATTCATATCCTTCGCCCACTTTTTGATGGGGTTGTTTGTTTTTTTCTTGTAAATTTGTTTGAGTTCATTATAGATTCTTGATATTAGCCCTTTGTCAGATGAGTAGGTTGCGAAAATTTTCTCCCATTTTGTAGGTTGCCTGTTCACTCTGATGGTAGTTTCTTTAGCTGTGCAGAAGCTCTTTAGTTGAATTAGATCACATTTGTCAATTTTGGCTTTTGTTGCCATTGCTTTTGGTGTTTTAGACATGAAATCCTTGCCCATGCCTATGTCCTGAATGGTATTGCCTAGGTTTTCTTCTAGGGTTTTTATGGTTTTAGGTCTAACGTTTAAGTCTTTAATCCATCTTGAATTCATTTTTGTATAAGGTGTAAGGAAGGGATCCAGTTTCAGCTTTCTACATATGGCTAGCCAGTTTTCCCAGCACTATTTATTAAATAGGGAATCCTTTCCCCATTGCTTGTTTTTCTCAGGTTTGTCAAAGATCAGATAGTTGTAGATATGCGGCATTATTTCTGAGGGCTCTGTTCTGTTCCATTGATCTATATCTCTGTTTTGGTACCAGTACCATGCTGTTTTGGTTACTGTAGCCTTGTAGTATAGTTTGAAGTCAGGTAGCGTGATGCCTCTGGCTTTGTTCTTTTGGTTTAGGATTGACTTGGTGATGCGGGCTCTTTTTTTGGTTCCATATGAACTTTAAAGTAGCTTTTTCCAATTCTGTGAAGAAAGTCATTGGTAGCTTGATGGGGATGGCATGGAATCTATAAATTACCTTGGGCACTATGGCCATTTTCATGATATTGATTCTTCCTACCCATGAGCATGGATTGTTCTTCCATTTGTTTGTATCCTCTTTTATTTCATTGAGCAGTGGTTTGTAGTTCTCCTTGAAGAGGTCCTTCACATCCCTTGTAAGGTGGATTCCTAGGTATTCTATTCTCTTTGAAGCAATTGTGAATGGGAGTTCACTCATGATTTGGCTCTCTGTTTGTCTGTTATTGGTGTATAAGAATGCTTGTGATTTTTGCACATTGATTTTGTATCCTGAGACTTTGCTGAAGTTGCTTATCAGCTTAAGGAGATTTTGGGATGAGATAATGGGGTTTTCTAGAGATACAATCATGTCATCTGCAAACAGGGACAATTTGACTTCCCCTTTTCCTAATTGAATGCCCTTTATTTCCTTCTCCTGCCTAATTGCCCTGGCCAGAACTTCCAACACTATGTTGAATAGGAGTGGTGAGAGAGGGCATCCCTGTCTTGTGCCAGTTTTCAAAGGGAATGCTTCCAGTTTTTGCCCATTCAGTATGATATTGGCTGTGGGTTTGTCATAGATAGCTCTTATTATTTTGAAATACGTCCCATAAATACCTAATTTATTGAGAGTTTTTAGCATGAAGAGTTGTTGAATTTTGTCAAAGGCCTTTTCTGCATCTATTGAGATAATCATGTGGTTTTTGTCTTTGGTTCCGTTTATATGCTGGATTACATTTATTGATTTGTGTATGTTGAACCAGCCTCACATCCCAGGGATGAAGCCCACTTGATCATGGTGGATAAGCTTTTTAATGTGCTGCTGGATTTGGTTTGCCAGTATTTTATTGAGGATTTTTGCATCAATGTTCATCAAGGATACTGGTCTAAAATTCTCTTTTTTTTGTGGTGTCACTGCCAGGCTTTGGTATCAGGATGATGCTGGCCTCATGAAATGAGTTAGGGAGGATTCCCTCTTTTTCTATTGATTGGAATAGTTTCAGAAGGAATGGTACCAGCTCCTCCTTGTACCTCTGGTAGAATTCGGCTGTGAATCCATCTGGTCCTGGACTTTTTTCGGTTGGTAATCTATTGATTATTGCCACAATTTCAGTGCCTGTTGTTGGTCTATTCAGAGATTCAACTTCTTCCTGGTTTAGTCTTGGGAGGGTGTATGTGTCAAGGAATTTATCCATTTCTTCTAGACTTTCTAGTTTATTTGCATAGAGGTGTTTGTAGTGTTCTCTGATGGTAGTTTGTATTTCTGTGGGATTGGTGGTGATATCCCCTTTATCAATTTTTATTGCATCTATTTGATTCTTCTCTCTTTTCTTCTTTATTAGTCTTGCTAGCGGTCTATCAATTTTGTTGATCTTTTCAAAAAACCAGCTCTGGATTCATTAATTTTTTGAAGGGTTTTTTGTGTCTCTATTTCCTTCAGTTCTGCTCTGATTTTAGTTATTTCTTGCCTTCTGCTAGCTTTTGAATGTGTTTGCTTTTCCTTTTCTAGTTCTTTTAATGGTGACGTTAGGGTGTCAATTTTGGATCTTTCCTGCTGTCCCTTATGGGCATTTAGTGCTATAAATTTCCCTGTACATACTGCTTTGAATGTGTCCCAGAGATTCTGGTATGTTGTGTCTTTGTTCTCATTGGTTTCAAAGAACATCTTTATTTCTGCCTCCATTTCGTTATGTACCCAGTAGTCATTCGGGAGCAGGTTGTTCAGTTTCCATGTAGTTGAGTGGTTTTGAGTGAGTTTCTTAATCCTGAGTTCTAGTTTGATTGCACTGTGGTCTGAGACACAGTTTGTTATAATTTCTGTTCTTTATATTTGCTGAGGAGTGCTTTACTTCAAGGAGTGACAACTATGTGGTCAATTTTGGAATAGGTGTGGTGCGGTGCTGAAAAAATATATATATTCTGTTGATTTGGGGTGGAGAGTTCTGTAGATGTCTATTAGGTCTGCTTGGTGCAGAGCTGAGTTCAATTCCTGGGTATCCTTGTTAACTTTCTGTCTCGTTGATCTGTCTAATGTTGACAGTGGGGTGTTAAAGTCTCCCATTATTATTGTGTGGGAGTCTAAGTCTCTTTCTAGGTCTCTAAGGACTTGCTTTATGAGTCAGGGTGCTCCTGTATTGGGTGCATATATATTTAGGATAGTTAGCTCTTCTTGTTGAATTGATCCCTTTACCATTATGTAATGGCCTTCTTTGTCTCTTTTGATCTTTGTTGGTTTAAAGTCTGTTTTATTAGAGACTAGGATTGCAAGCCCTGCCTTTTTTTGTTTTCCATTTGCTTGGTAGATCTTCCACCATCCCTTTATTTTGAGCCATGTGTGTCCCTGCACGTGAGATGGGTTTCCTGAATACAGCACACTGATGGGTCTTGACTCTTTATCCAATTTGCCAGTCTGTGTCTTTTAATTGGAGCATTTAGTCCATTTACGTTTAAAGTTAATATTGTTATGTGTGTATTTGGTCCTGTCATTATGATGTTAGCTGGTTATTTTGCTTGTTAGTTGATGCAATTTCTTCCTAGCCTTGATGGTCTTTACATTTTTACATGTTTTTGCAGTGGCTGGTACCAGTTGTTCCTTTCCATGTTTAGTGCTTCCTTCAGGAGCTCTTTTAGGGCAGGCCTGAGGGTGACAAAATCTCTCAGCATTTTCTTGTCTGTAAAGTATTTTATTTCTCCTTCACTTATGAAGCTTAGTTTGGCTGGATATGAAATTCTGGGTTGAAATTTCTTTCCTTTAAGAATGTTGAATATTGGCCCCCACTTTCTTCTGGCTTGTAGAGCTTCTGCTGAGAGATCAGCTGTTAGTCTGATGGGCTTCCCTTTGTGGGTAACACGACCTTTCTCTCTGGCTGCCCTTAACATTTTTTCCTTCATTTAAACTTTGGTGAATCTGACAATTATGTGTCTCGGAGTTGCTCTTCTCAAGGAGTATCTTTGTGGCGTTCTCTGTATTTCCTGACTCTGAACGTTGGCCTGCCTTGCTAGATTGGGGAAGTCCTCGTGGATAATATCCTGCAGAGTGTTTTCCAACTTGGTTCCATTCTCCCCGTCATTTTCAGGTACACCAGTCAGATGTAGATTTGGTCTTTTCACATAGTCCCATATTTCTTGGAGGCTTTGTTCATTTCTTTCTATTCTTTTCTCTCTAAACTTCCCTTCTCACTTCATTTCTTTCATTTCGTCTTCCATCACTGATACCCTTTCTTCCAGTTGATTGCATCGGCTCCTGAGGCTTCTGCATTCCTCACGTTGTTCTTGAGCCTTGGCTTTCAGCTCCATCAGGTCCTTTAAGGACTTCTCTGCATTGGTTGTTCTAGTTATCCATTCATCTAATTTTTTTTTCAAAGTTTTTAACTTCTTTGCCGTTGGTTTGAATTTCCTCCTTTAGCTCGGATTAGTTTGATCGTCTGAAGCCTTCTTCTCTCAGCTCGTCAAAGTCATTTTCTGTCCAGCTTTGTTCCGTTGCTGTTGAGAAGCTGCGTTCCTTTGGAGGAGGAGAGTGCTCTGATTTTTAGAGTTTCAAGTTTTTCTGCTCTGTTATTTCCCCATCTTTGTGAATTTTATCTACCTTTGGTCTTTGATGATGGTGACATACAGAAGGGTTTTTGGTGTGGATGTCCTTTCTGTTTGTTAGTTTTCCTTCTAACAGTCAGGACCCTCAGCTGCAGGTCTGTCGGAGTTTGCTAGAGGTCCACTCCAGACCCTGTTTGCCTGGGTATCAGCAGTGGTGGCTGTAGAACAGCGGATCTTGGTGAACTGAAAATGCTGCTGCCTGATTGTTTCTCTGGAAGTTTTGTCTCAGAGAATTACCCGGCGGTGTGAGGTGTCAGTCTGCTCCTACTGGGGGGTGCCTCCCAGTTAGGCTGCTCGGGGGTCAGGGACCCACTTGAGGAGGCAGTCTTCCCATTCTCAGATCTCAAGCTGCGTGCTGGGAGAACCACTACTCTCTTCCAGGCTGTCAGACAGGGACATTTAAGTCTGCAGAAGTTACTGCTGTCTTTTTGTTTGTCTGTGCCCTGCCCCCAGAGGTGGAGCCTACAGAGGCAGGCAGGCCTCCTTGAGCTGTGGTGGGCTCCACCCAGTTCGAGCTTCCCGGCTGCTCTGTTTACCTAATCAAGCCTGGGCAATGGCAGTTGCCCCTCCCCCAGCCTGCTGCCGCCTTGCAGTTTGATCTCAGACTGCTGTGCTAGCAATCAGTGAGACTCTGTGGGTATAGGACCCTCTGAGCCATGTGCGGGATATAATCTCCTGGTGTGCCGTTTTTTAAGCCCGTTGGAAAAGCGCAGTATTAAGGTGGGGGTGACCTGATTTTCCAGGTGCTGTCACCCCTTTCTTTGACTAGGAAAGGGAACTCCCTGACTCCTTGCGCTTCCTGAGTGAGGCAATGCCTCACCCTGCTTCGACTTGCACATGGTGCGCTGCACCCACTGTCCTGCACCCACTGTCTGGCACATCCTAGTGAGATGAACCCGGTACCTCAGTTGGAAATGCAGAAATCACCCATCTTCTGCGTCGCTCAGGCTGGGAGCTGTAGACCAGAGCTGTTCCTATTCGGCCATCTTGGCTCCAACCCCAGATTCATTTTTAAATTTCTATTTTTGTGTTAGACATATAAACATAGTATAATACAACAGATATTCAGAAATTATTTTGAAATCTATAAAACAATACTAAAATTAGTATAAAATTTTAAAAATCTATTATACAATCATCCAAATATAATGTTTTCACATGATATATTTCCTTTTAGCCTTTGTGCAAAATAATATTTTTCCATATTTGTAACCAATATTGTGTTCTTGTTTATCAGTAATAATAAATCATAACAGTTTGAATTTTCATTTTAGTTTTCATAATTATTTTTAATCACTAAATAATATTTCCTCAAGATGACATAACATAATTTGCCTGATCATTCCTCTATTGCCAGACATTTTGATCTATTCCAGCCTTCTAATTGTTCTGCATACATGATTTAGGGTCACTTTTCATGAAAATTCATAAAACCCTAAAAACAAACAAACAAACCTGAATCATCTATATACATTGTTGATTTTAAACTTAGTATTTCTTTAACAAACTGAATTCTGGGATTTTAGTTACAGAATATCACTATCCTTTGGAAAAGCAACTTAGTATATTCTAGGATTTTAAAAGGCTGGCCAGAGTTGCACAGATGCAATTCTTTGGAAGAGGACTTGGTACAGCCTGCTCACACAAGCATCCCCTTGGACTTTTATCATCACACATATTTTACACTCAGAAATGGAAGAGGGAGTGAACAAACAATGCCAAGTTCCTACAGAAGAGAAACCCATTTCATATTATCAATCACCTCTTGGAAGAAGTTACACGGTGTCAATCACGCTGCTAAAATGAACTTCCATTGCTGGTTCCATGTTTTCTGTTGTTTTTGTCTTCTCTTTATCCTGTAAGCTATACTCAGAGTGTTGCTGTTAATAAAAGAATATGCCTCTTCTATTTCTCTAGAAAGATACCTAGTATACCTCTGTAATTTCTGGATCCAGAAAACATTATTTTTCCTCATTGAGTCCACCTACCTAAAACTACATTTTCATTCTCCATATTACCTTCATTATTACAAGTTTTGACAGAATATGAGATATTCATACACATTTTATTCATCAGACTTTTTTTTCTGAAGTTATGGGATACATTTAGAAATGGCTTGGTTCATTTTTCCATCTAACTTTTAGCTACTGAATAATGCCATGCTATCCATTTTGGATCATACTTATATTAGAAATAAACGTTTATTGAGGTTTCAAAATTTCTTATTGTTTTCCAGAGTAAGGCATACATTAAATTTGGTATTACAATTTATCCTAACAGTACAGAGACTGCTTAGGAAACAGTTCATTTTTTTCAGAGTATAATGAAACGTTAAACTTTGTGTATCTTTCTTGGAGGGCCAAGTACAGCTTGCCTACATCTGCAACCCTAGGGGAAATGATCACTGCATAAACTTCATATTTTTTAATGGAAAAGAACAAGCAATAGCTCCCCAAAGACTCCTTTAAGAAAGGCAAAATTATGGAACTTGAATATTTTCTGAAATGTTTGGCTTCATGATATATTTACATTAGGAACTCAGTGTTTTCCTTGAGCCCTCAAACTTTTATTTTAAGACTTGTATCATTCTAAAGCTATAAGTTAACTGCTGAAGGATGGAATTTTACAGGATGTACTGTGGACAGGGTGCAGGCAGAGGAAAGCATATGTTCTCACACTTTAAGTTGCTAGGGGAAAAAGGTATTTTAGCCCAAATTGGCATCAGATGGCAGGAAAGTCTTGGTTGGTTAAAAAAAAGTCTGCTATGTTGAACCACAATGAATGAGCTCCTCAGAATCATGTACATTTAAAAAAATGATTCATATTTTTATGCAAACTTGGAGAAAATTTGGGAAGGAAGGGATCTTGAGTTCGTAGGTCGAGGTTAGATTTCCGTCAGCATTTTCATCTTCCATTGCGGTGCCAGTGTTGCAATATCCATTCTAGCTGAGGAAAATACAACTAGAGCTCATTCTCAAAATCTCCAACCACCAGACATTTCCACTCAAACAACCTGCCACCATCTGAAACTTATTTAATGTTGGACTGATCTTTTCACTGCTCCCTGAACCTATTCCTTTTCTTTCCTTCCTTGTATTAATATAATTGTTTTCTCATCCCTTAGACATGAAGGCTTGAAACTAATTTTAACTTTCTCTCCCTTACATTCAATGAGTCACCAAGTTCTTTATACCATCTTTCCTGTGTATCTGTCCCCTCCTGGCCATCTCCACAGCCTCTTCTTATACCATACCTTGGAAGCAGCACACACTTGATCCAGAACAGATTTTTTTTTTTTTTTTTTTTTTTTTTTTTTTTTTTTTTTTGGAGTTAGATACCCTGGACTCAAACCCCAAAACTGTCATTTACTAGCCTGGTAAAATAAAATAAGGTTGTTAGGGTCATCTTATAAAATTGTTATAACTAAAAATAATGTACATAAAGCATAATACTTGACACAAAGCAAGCTCTGTAAACGAAAGTTGATTTCCGTCTTGCTGCTCTTCTTTCCAAGCTCAACACTGCCAATTCAGTCTAACTAAACCATTTTCAGCATACTATCCTCACCCTCTGGACTTGCCATTACTCACTGCACCCCAAAGACTGGTTTTAAGCTATGTGGTTATCATCTCTTCCTCTACATACTTGAACGCTTTACTCCATCTAACCAGATTTTTTTTTTTTTTTAACAAGCCCCAGAAACTGCTTTGTAATTTCCCACCTTTCATTGCTGTCCTGCTTTGGCTGATACTACCCTATTCACTAGGAGTATCTTCTCTCTGTAAATCCTTTCTACATATCCAAATCTTGTAAACTCTTTGGGATAATGTCAAACCTATCATTACTGCAAAGTGATGCCTAACTGTGGCAGATGAGAGTAATTCTGTCATCTTCTGAACTTTTGTAGTTGTTAGTGTCAGTGACTAACTTTTTGGGAATAACCTTGTGCCTTATGATACGGCTTTAGTATTATTCTGAACTTTTCTTGATGTGTATTACTGTTACTTAACCTTCCATGTATTTATTTCTTAGCTCTTCAATTGTTTTCTCAGTTCCTTGAAGGCGGAAAGCATGTGATTTACTCTGTAGTCTCTGTCATAATATCTAGGACTTAGTAAATCTTACTAAATCATAAGTGATTGAAGAGGATACAATTACTCTTGCCTGACATTCAGATATCTTGGATTAATATATGGGGCAAACTTTTATAGAGGAATAAAGTTGTGGAGCACTTGCTTTGTGCTAAGTACTAAGCTGGGTAATGGGGATAGAGAGGTTGATAACATGGTTCCTCAAGGAGCTCACTCTGGAAGAAATGGACATGTAAATACATTCATGCAAGAGGGGGTATGTGTAAACTAGTACTAGACATACTTGCAGCACAAGGGAGGTTGTCTTGCATTCTGCATAAGGAGGCAGAGATGGTGAGAGAAGCAGAGGAGAAACCTGAGAGCTGGTTCTTGTAGAATGAGAAGTACTTTGCTCAATAAATGGATGTGTGTGTTAGTATGTGGGTGGGAAAAAGAAGGAGTATCCTTTGAGGTACATGGCAATTCATAGAAAAGAGACCATCTGTAGGAAATATAACAATCCTTTCAGAAGAATATGGAAATAGAGACTTCTGGTTCCAAAATGGTATCATAGAAGCAAGTTGGCTACAGTCCCCCCACCACAGAAAACCAAAAATAAATATACAGCACCAAGATTGATCAACAGTAATATCCCAGAACTGATATGCAAGGAGACAGTTCCCAAGGCACAGAGAAGTGGAAAAACTCCAAGCAGGTGGTAAGAGAATAGGACTTCCATTCTGTGATGCTCCTCCTCCGAATCTGATTGGCACCAAAAATGCAGAAAATTTCTTCCCAACTCATTGTCTCTACACTAGAAAAAGTGAAGTCGAGGTGAACAAGCAGTTTTCCTAACATCCTGGATTTCCTGGCAGGCAGCCTGTTCCTGTCTCAACCCACAGGAACCATCAAGGGAGCCTGAAGGAAGAGACATTCCTTCAGGCAGAGACAAATGAAGGTGGGACAACAATCCCCAGCCTAGGAAACTCTGCTCTGTAACTCAGCCAAGGGAGATGCCAAATCAGAGTGACTGTTCAGCAGCACCGTTCAGGAAGTTTGTTGCCACAGATGTCTTGGGCAAGATCCCCTAGCCAGCTTTCCCACACTGCCAGAATAACTCCTTTGGTATCTCCCTCATGTGGGATGGGCAATGCTCTTATCATTTACTAGAGCTGAGGCAAACCTGGACTTAAGGTGCCATCTAGTGGTAAAAAAAAGGCAGCAACTTACCAGAAAAAATGATATTTGATAGGTAAATTACAAAAAAACTCTAAGCAAACATATTCAGTAATAAGCAAAATGAGCCAGACATAGAAGACTTGCATAAATAATTCTTTAATGCAAAGACATAGAAATACATCCACAAGAAATAGCAAACAGGGAACCATGACTCCTCAAATGGAGAAAAAGAAATGACTCACACTAATGAGATGGTGATATGTGAGTTTTCTGATCAGGAATTGAAAATGACACTTATAATTTTTTTTTTGAGATGGAGTCTCACTCTCTCGCCCAGAATGGGAGTGCAGTGGCGCAATCTCCGCTCACTGCAAGCTCCGCCTCCTGGGTTCATGCCATTCTCCTGCCTCGGCCTCCCAAGTAGCTGGGACTGCAGGCACCCGCCACCACGCCTGGCTATTTTTTTGTATTATTTTTAGTAGAGACGGGTTTCACCATGTTAGCCAGGATGATCTTGATCTCCTGACCTTGTGATCTGCCCGCCTCTGCCTCCCAAAGTGCTGGGGTTACAGGCTTGAGCCACTGTGCCCGGCCGAAAGTGACACTTTTAAGGAAACTCAGTGATCTCCAAGATGCCATAGAAAAAAATCAATTCAGAAACTTAGAGAATTTTAATAAAGACATTAAAATAATTTAGAAAACAAATCTTGGAACTTAGAAATGCATTTACTGAGCTGAAAAATTTATTATAGGATTTCTACAACAAAATTGATCAAGAAGAATTAGTGAGCTTGAAGACAGGCTATTCTAAAATACAGAGGAATAAAATAAAAAAGAATGAATATTATATATGATATACAGAAAATTACCTAAAAGGATCAAATTTAAGAAATGTTGATGTTCAAAAAGGAGTTCAGTAGCAGCAAAGCTTATTCATATAAATAATAATAGAAAACATTCCAAAATTGAGAAAGATCTAAATATCCAGGTACAGATAGAAGCACAGAGAGCACCAAAGAAATTTGACCCAAATAAGATTACCTTAAGGCATATAATAATCAAACTCTCAAAGGTCAAGGTCAAAGAAAGGATTCTAAAAGCAGAAAGAAAAAGGAAGCAAATACCATGTAAAGGAGCTCCAATTCATCTGGCAACAGACGTCTCAAAAAAAAAAATACCAACTATACGGGCCAGGAGGGCATGGAACAACATTTTCAGTGCTGAAAGTAAGAAACTGCCATCCAAGAATACTGTGTCCAGCAAAGCTATTCTTCAAATGTACGAAAGAGACATAAAGTTCTTCCCAGACAAACAAAAACTGAGATAATTCACTACCACCAGACCCATCTGACAAGAAATGCTAAAGAGGATTATTCAATCCAAAGGGGAAAAAACATTAAATGTGCAAAACAAGCAAACCTTTAAAGGTATAAAACCCATTGATAAAACTAAATACGGGGACAAGCCCAGAATAATGTAATACTGTAATTGTGGTATGCAGTTAACTCACAACTTTAATATGAAGCCCAGAAGACAAATCTATCAAAAACAGTAACAGCTACAGCAACCTGTTAAGAGATAGGCAATATAAAAATATGTAAATTGAGACAACAGAAAGTTAGAATATGGGGAGGATGGAGTTAAAGTACAGAGTTTTTTCTTTTTTACTTTTTGTTTCTCATCTTTTCTTTGTGATCTAAGATAAGTTGTCATCTCTTTAAAATAACTTGTTATATTGATAAAATGTTCTTTGTAAGCCTCATGGTAACCACAATGCAAAATCCTATAAAGGATCCACTAAAAATAACTAGCAACAAATCAAGCCACAAGAGCAGAGAACCACAAGAGAAAATAGAAACCAAGGAATATAAAAATACAGGAGCTGCAAAACAACCAGAAACAAGTAACAAAATGGCAGTAGTAAGTCCTTAGTATCAGTAATAACACCGAATGTGAATGGACTCAATTCTCCAATTAAAAGGCATAGGAGGATAGAGGCTGAATGAATAAAGAAATATGACCCAACGATGTGATACCTACCAGAAACCCACTTCTCCTATAGAAACACAAATAGACTGAAAGTGAAGGGAGAAAAATGATATACATGCAACTGGAAACCAAAAAACAGCAGGAGTAATCATACTGGGATAACATAGACTGTAACTCAAAAAGTACAAAAAGAGAAAAGGTTACTATATGATGATAAAGGGGTCAATTTGGGAAGCAGATGTAACAATTATAAAATATCTATGCACCCACCACTGGAGCTCCCAAGTATTTAAAGCAAACATTAATAGATGTAAAGGGAGAGATAGATGGCAATACAATAATATTAGGGACCTCAACACCTCACTCTCAATAATGGACAGATAATCTAGACAGAAAATTGAAGAAGAAACTTTGGAGTTAAACTACACACTAGAGCAAACAGGCCTCACTTATATTTGCAGAACATTTCACCCAACACATTGTTTTCATCAGCACATGAAACATTCTATAGAATAGACTATATCTTAGTCCACTAAAGAAGTCCCAACAAATTCAAAAACAGACAAATACTATCAAATATCTTTTTTGACCACACTGGAATAAAACTAAAAATGAATAACAAGAGGAACCTCAGAAACTACATAAAAACATGGAAATTAAACACATGTTCCTGAATAACCAATGGGTCAATGAAGAAAGTAAGGAGAAAATTAAAAAATTTCTTGAAACAAAAGAAAACTGAATTACAACATACCAAATCTATAGGATATAGCAAAAGCAGTACTGAGGTAAGTTTATAGCAATAAGTAACTGCATCAAAACAGTAGAAAGGCTTCATATAAAAACTCAAGGGTACATCTCAAAGAAGTAGAAAAGCAAGAACAAACCAAACGTAAAATTAGTAGAAGGAAAGGTATAATAAAAATCAAACATAAATCAATAAAATTGAGACTAGAAAAAATATATGACTAACAGAAGCAAAAATTGGTTTCTGAAAAGATAAACAAAAGTGACAAAACTTTAGCTAGACTAGGAAAAAAAGAGATCCAAATAAATAAAATCAGAAATGAAAAGGGAAACATAGCAACTGAGACCACAGAAATAAACAGAATCATTAGAGACTATGATGAGCAACTCTATGCCAACAAATTAGAAACCATAGAAGAAATGGATAAATTCCCAGATCCATACAACCTACCAAGATTGAACCATGAAGAAAAGGAAAACCTCAACAAATTAATGTGTAATAAGATTGAAGCTGTAATAAAGTCTTGCATCAAAGGAAAGTCCAGAAACTGATGGCCTCACTGCTGAATTTTACCAAAAGTTTAAAGAACTAACACCAATTCTACTCAAGCTTTTCAAAAAATTGAAGTGGAGGGAATTCTTCCAAACTCCTTCTGTGACGTCAGGATTGCCCTGGTACCAAAACCAGACAAATACGCAACTAAAAGAGAAAACTACAGACCAATATCCCTGATGAACACAGATGCAACAATCCTCAACAAAATACTGGCAAACCAAATTCGACAGCACATTTAAAAGATCATTTACCATGATTACATGGGATTCATCTCAGGGATACAAGGATGTTACAACACAAACAAATAAAAAACCCCCCATGAAACATTACATTAACAGCAGCAAGAACAAAAAACATATGATCAATTCAATAGGTGCAGATATGAAAAAGCATTTAATAAAATTTACCTTCCTTTTATGATGAAAACCCTCATAAACTAGGTATAGAAAGAATATACCTAAAAGTAATAAAGGCCATATATGACCAACCCACAGCTAAAATTGTATTTAATGGGGAAAAATCAAAAGTCTTTCCTTTAAGATCTGAAACACAACAAGGATGCTCACTTTCATCGCTGTTATTCAGTGTAATACTGGAAGCCCTGGCCAGAGCAATTAGACAAGAGAAAGAAATAAAGAGTATCCAAATTGGAAAGGAAGAAGTCAAATTAGGCTTGTTCACAGACAACATGATCTTATACATAGAAAAACCTAAACTATCCATCAAAAAGCTGTTAGAACTAATAAGCAAATTCACGTGGTAGCGGGCGCCTGTAGTCCCAGCTACTCGGGAGGCTGAGGCAGGAGAATGGCGTGAACCCGGGAGGCGGAGCTTGCAGTGAGCCGAGATCGCGCCACTGCACTCCAGCCTGGGCGACAGAGCGAGACTCCGTCTCAAAAAAAAAAAAAAAAAAAAAAAAAAAAAAAAAGCAAATTCAGTAAAGTTACCAGATACAAAATTGACCAAAAAAATCAGTAATATTTATATATGTCAATAGTGAAGAATCTGAAAAGAAAATCAAGAAATCAATCCTACTTATAGTAGCTGCAAAGGATATAAAACATTTAGGAATCAACCAAAAAAGTGAAAGATTTATACAAGGAAATCTATAAACCACTGATGAAAGAAATTGAGTAGGACACAAGAAAGGAAAATATAGTTTGTGCTCATGGATTGGAAAAATTAATATTATTGAAATGAGAATACTTCCCAAGGCTATTTACAGATTCAATGCAATCTCTCTCAAAATACCAATGACATTCTTCACAGAATTGGCATTGTCCTGGCATAACAACAGACACATAGACCAATTGAATAGAAGCGAGAACGCAGATATAAATCCACATACCTCCAGTGAACTCATTTTTGACAAAGGCTCCAAGAACATACAATGGGCAAGGATTGTTTCTTCAATAAACAGTGCTAGGAAAAAGTAGATAACCATATGCAGAAGAATGAAACTAGACTCCTATCTCACCATAAGTAAAAAACAAATCACAATGGATTAAAGACTTAAATCTTAGACCTGAAACTATGAAACTACTAGAGAAAAACATTGGGGTAATGCTACAGGACATTGGTTTGAGCAAAGATTTTTGTGTGTGTAAAACCTCAAATGTTCTGGCAACAAAACTGAAAATAGATAATAACTGAAAATAGATAATTAGGATTACATCAAGCTAGAAAGCTTCTGCATAGCAAAGGAAACTGTCAGCAAAGTGAAAAGATAATTTCCAGAATTGGAGAAAATATTTGCTAACTATCCAGCTGACAAGGAATTTATAAATAGAATCTATAAGGAGCTCAAACAACTCAACAGCAAAAACAGGAAAACCAAAACATCACACCACAAAAATCAAACCAATTAAAAACAAGGCAAAAGACCTAAATAGACATTTCTCAGACAAAGACATATAAATGGCTATCAGGTATATGAAAAAATGCTCAACTTCACTAATCATCAGAAAAATGCAAATCAAATCTGCAGTGAGATATCATTTGCAGTTAAATGGCTTTTATCAAATAGGGAATAATGGATGCTGGTAAGGATGTGAAGAAAGGGGAACCCATGTCCACTGTGGGTGGGAATGTAAATTAGTTCAGCCACTATTGAAAACAGTGCAGAGGTTTCTCAAGAAACTAAAGATATACCATATGACCCAGCATTTTCACTGCTGAGTGTATATCCAAAAGAAAGGAATCAATATGTTGAAGAGATATCTGCACTCCAATGTTTGTTGCAGTGCTATTCACGGTAGCCAAGATAAGGAATGAACCTAAATTTCTATAAATGGATAAATAGAGAATATATATATATATATACACACACACATATATACATACATAATAAAATATATTTAGCCGTAAGAAAGAATGAAATTCTGTCATTCACAGCAACATGGTTGGAATTGGAGGTATTATGTTAAGTGAAATAAGCCAAGAACAGAAAGACAAATACCACATTTTCACACATTTGTGGGAGTTGAAAAAGTGGATCTCATGAAGATAAAGAGTAGATTGCTCATTATCGGAGCTTGGGAAGGGTAAAGGGAAGAGGGGGACAAAGACGGGCTGATTAATTGGTACAAATATGTGGTTAGAAGAAATAACTAGAGTTTGATAGATCAGTAGGATGACTATAGTTTACAAAACTCTATTGTATACTTCAAAACATACAGGGGAATAATTTTTGTCTAGCATACAGAAAAGACAGATATTTAAGATGATGGATATCTCAATTATCCTGATTTGATCTTTACATATTATATTAATGTATTATATTATCACATGTACATCTATTATGCATCAATAACAATTTTTAAAAAAAGAACATGGAAAAATAAAGATGACTTTTTAATAATGAATAATCTGAAATTTAATTTCTAAAAACATGTTCACACCAAATTCCTCAGTTTTCCTCCCACACACTCTCGCTCTCCTTCCTTCCTTCCTTCTTTTATTCCTTTTTTTCCCATTTAGACCAGAAATCTAGAGCATTCTTAAACATGCTAGGATGTATTGACCTCTGCTGTGTGCCAAGCTCTGTGCTAATCTCCATCATATATGATCTAATTTAACCCTCATACAATCCTATCATGCTAACATTATTTCTGATGAAGAACTTGAGGCTTAGGGAAAATAACTTGCTCAAGGTCAGGTAGCTGACAAGTCACATAGCCAAGGCTCTAATCCCTGCCCTTAGTCACAAAAACAAAACTGCTTCAATCTCCCTATTCCACTCCATAATATTCAGCACATCTTAAGTCCTGCCATTTTTAACTCCTAAATATTTTTCGTTGTTTTCATCCCTATTACCACAGCCCCAATTCGGACCCACATCAGCTCTTGCCTAGACAATGATCACTTCCTCCTGATGGGTCTGACTACATCTAGCCTTTCTCTAGTTAAGCCTGTCTTAGATGGTGGTCAAAGTGATATGCTTGAAAGGCTGCAAGTCTTCTTGTTGACTATCAGACACTTTAGTCAGGTGATGCTGACTGATAGTTTGGAACACACATTGAGAATCACTGCCCTGTAGTGTTTTGTCTGAGTTTCAGAAGAGGAAATGAAAGGTAAGAATATGGCAGAGAGAAGACTGAAGAGAGCAGAGAGTAACCCCTGGAAATCCAAATGAATTATTTGGTCTTTACTTGAATGTTTGGCGTCACAGATATAGAACTTGAGAATGAACAAGCTCATTGCTAGGTAAAGTCAAAGAAAATTGATTCACAGATCATTATGTGTATGCATTAAAAGAAAGTCTGAGCAGTGAGAATTTGCATCATCCTTGAAAATCAATGTGGAAGTATATGTTCTAATTTTCACTTTGGTATTTAATTTTCTGAAGCTATTTTCTGTGTCTAGTTTTCCAGATATACATTTTATTAACATAGTTCAGTAATGAAGTATTGGCATAGTTAAATAATACAGATTGATTTGAGTCTTCTCTTAATATAAAAGTGGGAGAACATGATGAATAAGTTATATTTTATATCTTTCCACGTTCTTTTATTTATATTTAGATTGAAGTTGGGAAAAGCAATCACTTTCAGAAAGCAAACCCTCTTGTTCCTGGTGCTCAGCTGGAAGATTGCCCCGGCCTCTGGGTGGGTATCGTATGTGTATATACAGGGCTGTGTACTCGTACTCAGAGACTGGCACTCTTAAGCAACTCTAATTAGAAAGTTAAATAAATACAGAAAGCTTTAAGAATTATCTCAATGCTATTCTCAATCTATGTAGCTATCTCTGGATCAGGCCGTTGTGTGATATGAAAATCTTTCCTATGTTAGGAAGCAGAATGAGATTATGATGTATTATTTTTATTGTGTTAAGTTTTCTTTCAGCGTAAAATTCGAGAGATTAAAACCAAAATAGAACTATGTAAACTACACTGTGTATTCAGTTGTGTGCCTCTGTATGAACAATTATATAAACTTGTTCAAATTTTTCCTAGACTGTTTTTATATTCATGTAAATTGCAATGTAAACTCTTAATCTCATTTTTGATAGATGATTATCACAAATTGTCTACAAGTGGATTCCTTTTCTATGATTTTATTTTTTTATAACCCTGAATCTGACCATGCTTTTTAAATTATGTGTTTGTCATGCTTGGCGGTCCCTTCCATGTTTGGCCATTCCTAAGCTTCTGTAATTCTTTTGAGGGCTCCAAAAGGTCACTGTGTGCCCTGACCTCCTGCTAGAAGAGCTGCTTTTTTCTCTCTCCAGATGTTTTGCAGTTTTAACTTTTATTGCTGTAATCTGTATACAAGTCATATATGAAAAGTGTCAAATATCATTGTCCAGCAGTGAAATTAGGACTTTTTCAAATTGGAGGGAAATGTTAACAGAGTGCAACTGTGTCCTGCCAGTGTTTCTCCTGGCAAGCTGACTCTAAGAACACTGTTTTCGCTTTAGCCATCTGTGCTTCCATAAACAATCTGCAGTGGTTTCTTCTTCTAATTCAAATTCTAGCAGCTGGTTTTCCTCCTTAGCTCCTTTTGATGCTGTGACACCAGTAGCAGCACACCCATGAATCTTTGTGCTTCTTTCTACTTTTAGGGATTATATCACCAAAAATGTTAAATAAGCAATTCACATGAGTTTCCCACATGGGGATTCTGCAGTGCATGTGCTAAAGAAGGCCAACTGAGTCCTGGGTGAGAAAATGGAATAGAGCGTTTTATGCCCCCTGCCCAACTTTAAATGTCCGTGCTTCTTCTTTTCTATTTAAAAACAGGTAAATCTTCCTATCTAGTTAACATTTTTGTTGTTGTTGTTGAAAAATCTACCTCATTACTCTATCCCCGCTACCCACCAATGCTGCTTATTTCTAGTATCATGCACTTCAGCTTTTTGGATTTAGTTCAAAAAAGTTTTTTTTTTAATAAATAAATATCTTATTTTGTTAGGTATTTGTAGATGTAAACCTGCCTAGTAAAAGTCTTTAGATATATAATTAGTGTTATTATATATGTAATATATAATATTCATAGAATAGAACATACACTCTTCATTCCTGTTTAAATTCATCTAATGCACAAATATTTTGCTGTTCAATGGAATTAGCAGTCATTAAAATTGGAATTTTTCAGAATACAGTATATTACCTTCTTTTTAAAATTTAAAAAAGTTAAAAAAATCTACAGTAGCTATCTTTTTAGTAAAATTTCCTTGCAAAAGAGTCATGTTGCAAGGCCTATAAAATATTTTTCTTTAAAGGAAAGACAAATGTCAGAAAATAAGATGTTATATAAACAAAAAGTAAATTTCAAAATATTTTTCAGAGAGATTTGTGAGTAATTGAATTGGCAACCTGATAGTTGAAAGCAGAAGACCTAGAGAGAACACAATGACTTTACCAAAAAAAAAAAAAAAAAAAAAAAAAAAGGACAGAAAACACCCAAAACCAAAAAACTAAACTAAAAAACATTAGTGGCCCAAATAACAGAAAAAGCCCATACAGATGAAGATAAATTAAACCATCCAAACATTAAATACTTTTTCACTGTTATACAAAAGATTTGGATTTAATGAAAAATTCAAGTGATTGATCAATATTCCTCTCTTCACTGACAAGTTTTGTTGATTTGTAGGATAAAGACATTAAAAATGAACTTGGCTATTGGTCTTAATCAGATACTGTTAGTTTCATGTGGTTTTATATCACTAAACTCAGTAAGAAATATTTTCTTGAATTCAATCAGAATAATGAGCTTTTCCTTGAGAAAACATTCTTAAATTCCTATGAAATATCAATTAATGAGTCCCGATAAATAATGCTGAGCATCTAATATTACATGGATACTCAGGAATTGATTTCCATTAGCTAAAAGTTCCACAGGATCAGTGGTTATCTTCTTCATTGTGGTCCCAGTGTCTATATGGTAGGCACTCAATTAATGGCTGGAAAAAAAGTGGAAGAGTGTTAAATTAATGTTTGAAATTCATTACTCTTAAGTGACATTGTAGGAGATGCAAAGGCTAAAAATCAGAAATTCTGGTTTTGCTACTTGGCCATTTACATAGCCTTGAGAGAGGCACTTGATAGCTGCTGGTTTCCACACCCCTAAAATGAATAGACAGTTTCTAAATTCCCTTGCAGCATTATTCCAGTGTGATCTCTAGGAGGAGCAGCATCATCTCATTTATGCAATAAATATTTATTGAGCACTTTGCTAAAACCATGCTGAAGTAAATAACACAGAAGTTAGGACATAATGGGAAAAATAACTTGAGTAAACGGATAAACTTTGATAAATGCTGTGAAGGGAATGCACTGGGCTTTTTCAGGGGATGTAACATGAAGGAAATCTAGTCTAGATTAAGAGTCTGTTGGGATCTCTCTGGGCATATGATATTTCTGTAATTCAAAGTATAAGTTAGGCAGAGGATGAGATAAAGTATTATTAGAAGTATATTAGAAGTATTATTAGAAGATAGTAAAGAAAGTGAAAGCCCAGAGGAACCAAAAGAAAACATTATGTGGGGAGTGGAGCCAAGACGGCCGAATAGGAATAGCTCCAGTATACAGCTCCCAGCGTGGGTGATGCAGAAGACGGGTGATTTCTGCATTTCCAACTGAGGTACCGGGTTCATCTCACTGGGGAGTGTCGGACAGTGGGTGCAGGACAGTGGGTGCAGCGCACACTGAGCGTGAGCCAAAGCAGAGTGAGGCATCGCCTCACCCAGGAAGCACAAGGAGTCAGGGAATTCCCTTTCCTGGTCAAAGAAAGGGGTGACAGACGGTACCTGGAAAACCAGGTCACTCCCACCCTAATACTGCACTTTTCCAACTGTCTTAGCAAATGGCACACCAGGAGATTATATCCCACTCAAGGCTCAGAGGGTCCTATGCCCACGGAGCCACACTCATTGCTGGCACAGCAGTCTGAGATCAAACTGCAAGGCGGCAGCAGGCTGGGGGAGGGGCACCCACCATTGCCCAGGCTTGAGTAGGTAAACAAAGTGGTCCGGAAGCTCGAACTGGGTGGAGTCCACCACAGCTCAAGGAGGCCTGCCTGCCTCTGTAGACTCCACCTCTGGGGGCAGGGCATAGCCAAACAAAAGGCAGCAGAAACCTCTGCAGACTTAAATGTCCCTGTCTGAAAGCTTTGAAGAGAGTAGTGGTTCTCCCAGCATGCAGCATGGAGATCTGAGAACAGACAGACTGCCTCCTGAAGTGGGTCCCTGACCCCCGAGTAGCGTAACTGGGAGGCACTCCCCAGTAGGGGCAGACTGACATCTCACATGGCCGGGTACTTCTCTGAGACAAAACTTCCAGAGGAACAATCAGGCAGCAACATTTGCTGTTCACCAATGTCTGCTTTTCGGCAGCCTCTGCTGCTGATACCCAGGCAAACAGGGTCTGGAGTGGACCTCTGGCAAACTCCAACAGACCTGCAGCTGAGGGTCCTGATGGTTAGAAGGAAAACTAACAAACAGAAAGGACATCCACACCAAAACCCCATCTGTACGTCACTATCATCAAAAACCAAAGGTAGATAAAACCACAAAGATGGGGAAATAACAGAGCAGAAAAACAGGAAACTCTAAAAATCAGAGCACTCTCCTCCTCCAAAGGAACGCAGCTCCTCACCAGCAATGGAACAAAACTGGACGGAGAATGACTTTGATGAGTTGAGAGAAGAAGGCTTCAGACAATCAAATTTCTCCGAGCTAAAGGAGGAAGTTTGAACCCATGGCAAAGAAGTTAAAAACCTTGAAAAAAATTAGATGAATGGCTAACTAGAATAACCAATGCAGAGAAGTCCTTAAAGGACCTGATGGAGCTGAAAACCAAGGCATGAGAACTATGTGACGAATGCACAAGCCTCAGTAGCTGATTCGATCAACTGGAGGAAATGGTATCAGTGATGTAAGATTAAATGAAGGAAATGAAGTGAGAAGAGAAGTTTAGAGAAAAAAGAATAAAAAGAAATGAACAAAGCCTCCAAGAAATATGGGACTATGTGAAAAGACCAAATCTACGTCTGATTGGTGTACCTGAAACTGAAGAGGAGAATGGAACCAAGTTGGAAAACACTCTGCAGGATATTATCCAGGAGAACTTCCCCAATCTAGCAAGGCAGGCTGACCTTCAAATTCAGGAAATACAGAGAACGCCACAAAGCTACTCCTTGAGAAGAGCAATTCCAAGACACATAATTGTCAGATTCACCAAAGTTGAAATGAAGGAAAAAATGTTAAGGGCAGCCAGAGAGAAAGGTCGGGTTACCCACAAAAGGAAGCTCATCAGACTAACAGCTGATCTCTCAGCAGAAACTCTACAAGCCAGAAGAGAGTGGGGGCCAATATTCAACATTCTTAAAGAAAAGAATTTTCAACCCACAATTTCATATCCAGCCAAACTAAGCTTCATAAGTGAAGGAGAAATAAAATGCTTTACAGACAAGCAAATGCTGAGAGATTTTGCCACCCTCAGGCCTGCCCTAAAAGAGCTCCTGAAGGAAACATGGAAAGGAACAACTGGTACCAGCCACTTCAAAAACATGCCAAAATATAAAGACCATTGAGGCTAGGAAGAAACTGCATCAACTAACAAGCAAAATAACCAGCTAACATCATAATGACAGGATCAGATTCACACATAACAATATTAACCTTAAATGTAAATGGGCTAAATGCTCCAATTAAAAGATAAAGACTGGCAAATTGGATAAAGAGTCAAGACTCATCAGTGTGCTGTATTCAGGAAACCCATCTCACGTGCAGAGACACACATAGGCTCAAAATAAAGGGATGGCGGAAGATCTATCAAGCAAATGGAAAACAAAAACAGGCAGGGCTTGCAATCCTACTGTCTGATAAAACAGACTTTAAAACATCAAAGATCAAAAGAGGCAAGGCCATTACATAATGGTGAAGGGATCAATTCAACAAGAAGAACTAACTATCCTAAATATATATGCATCCAATACAGGAGCACCCCGACTCATAAAGCAAGTCCTTAGAGACCTAGAAAGAGACTTAGACTCCCACACAATAATAATGGGAGACTTTAACACCCCACTGTCAACATTAGACAGATGAACGAGACAGAAAGTTAACAAGGATATCCAGGAATTGAACTCAGCTCTGCACCAAGTGGACCTAATAGACATCTACAGAACTCTCCACCCCAAATCAACAGAGTATACATTCTTTTCAGCACCACACCACACCTATTCCAAAATTGACTACATATTTGGAAGTAAAACACTCCTCAGCAAATGTAAAAGAACAGAAATTATAGCAAACTGTCTCTCAGACCACAGTGCAATCAAACTAGAACTCAGGATTAAGAAACTCACACAAAACCGCTCAACCACATGGAAACTGAACAACCTGCTCCTGAATGACTACTTGGTACATGACAAAATGGAGGCAGAAATAAAGATGTTCTTTGAAACCAATAAGAACAAAGACACGACATACCAGAATATCTGGGACACATTCAAAGCAGTGTGTAGAGGGAAATTTATAGCACTAAATGCCAACAAGAGAAAGCAGGAAAGATCTAAAATGGATACCCTAGCATCACAATTAAAAGAATTAGAGAAGCAAGAGCAAACACATTCAAAAGCTAGCAGAAGGCAAGAAATAACTAAGATCAGAGCAGAACTGAGGGAAATAGAGACACAAAAAAACCCTTCAAAGAATCAATGAATCCAGGAACTGGTTTTTTGAAAAGATCAACAAAATTGATAGACTGCTAGCAAGATTAATAAAGAAGAAAAGGGAGAAGAATCAAATAGATGCAATAAAAAACGATAAAGGGGATCTCACCACCAATCCCACAGAAATACAAACTACCATCAGAGAATACTATAAGCACCTCAATGCAAATAAACTAGAAAATCTGGAAGAAGTGGATAAATTCCTCGACACATACACCCTCCCAAGACTAAACCAGGAAGAAGTTGAATCTCTGAATAGACCAATAACGGGCTCTGAAATTGAGGCAATAATTAATAGCTTACCAACCAAAAGAAGTCCAGGACCAGATGGATTCACAGCCGAATTCTACCAGAGGTACAAGGAGGAGCTGGTACCATTCCTTCTGAAACTATTCCAATCAATAGAAAAAGAGGGAATCCTCCCTAACTCATTTTATGAGGCCAGCATCATTCCTGATACCAAAGCCTGGCAGGTACACAACCAAAAAAGAGAACTTTAGACCAATATCTATGATGAACATCAATGCAAAAATCCTCAATAAAATACTGGCAAACTGAATCCAGCAGCACATCAAAAAGCTTATCCACCATGATCAACTGGGCCTCATCCCTGGGATACGAGGCTGGTTCAACATACGCAAATCAATAAACATAATCCAGCATATAAACAGAACCAAAGACAAAAACCATGTGATTATCTCAATAGATGCAGAAAAGGCCTTTGACAAAATTCAACAACCTTCATGCTAAAAACTCTCAATAAATTAGGTATTGATGGGATGTATCTTAAAATGATAAGAGCTATCTATGACAAACCCACTGCCAATATCATACTGAATGGGCAAAAACTGGAAGCATTCCCTTTGAAAACTGGCACAAGACAGGGATGCCCTCTCTCACCACTCCTATTCAACACAGTGTTGGAAGTTCTGGCCAGGGCAATCAGGCAGGAGAAGGAAATAAAGGGTATTCAATTAGGAAAAGGGAAGTCAAATTGTCCCTGTTTGCAGATGACGATTGTATATCTAGAAAACCCCATCGTCTCAGCCCAAAATCTCCTTAAGCTGATAGGCAATGTCAGCAAAGTCTCAGGATACAAAATCAATGTGCAAAAATCACAAGCATTCTTATACACCAATAACAGACAAACAGAGAGCCAAATCATGAGTGAACTCCCATTCACAATTGCTTCAAAGAGAATAAAATACCTAGGAATCCACCTTACAAGGGACATGAAGGACCTCTTCAAGGAGAACTACAAACCACTGTTCAATGGGTAAGAAGAATCAATATTGTGAAAATGGCCATATTGCCCAAGGTAATTTATAGATTCATTGCCATCCCCATCAAGCTACCAATGACTTTCTTCACAGAATTGGAAAAAAATACTTTAAAGTTCATATGGAACCAAAAAAGAGCCTGCACTGCCAAGTCAATCCTAAGCCAAAAAAACAAAGCTGGAGGCATCATGCTACCTGACTTCAAACTATACTACAAGGCTACAGTAACCAAAACAGCATGGCACTAGTACCAAAACAGAGATATAGACCAATGGAACAGAACACAGACCTCAGAAATAATGACGCATATCTATAACTATCTGATCTTTGACAAACCTGACAAAAACAAGAAATGGGGAAAGGAGTCCCTGTTTAATAAATGGTGCTGGGAAAACTGGCTAGCCGTATGTAGAAAGCTGAAACTGGATCCCTTCCTTACACCTTATACAATAATTAATTCAAGATGGATTAAAGACTTACATGTTAGACCTAAAACCATAAAAACCCTAGAAGAAAACCTAGGCAATACCATTCAGGACATAGGCATGGGCAAAGACTTCATGTCTAAAACACCAAAAGCAATGGCAACAAAAGCCAAAATTGACAAATGGGATCTAATTAAACTAAAGAGCTTCTGCACAGCTAAAGAAACTACCATCAGAGTGAACAGGCAACCTACAGAATGGGAGAAAATTTTTGCAATCTACTCATCTGACAAAGGGCTAATATCCAGAATCTACAATGAACTCAAACAAATTTACAAGAAAAAAACAAACAACCCCATCAAAAAGTGGGCAAAGGATATGAACAGACACGTCTCAAAAGAAGACATTTATGCAGCCAAAAGACACATGAAAAAATGCTCATCATCACTGGCCATCAGAGAAATGTAAATCAAAACCACAATGAGATACCATCTCACACCAGTTAGAATGGCGATCATAAAAGTCAGGAAACAACAGATGCTGGAGAAGATGTGGAGAAATAGGAACACTTTTACACTGTTGGTGGGATTGTAAACTAGTTCAACCATTGTGGAAGTCAGTGTGGCGATTCTTCAGGGATCTAGAGCTAGAAATACCATTTGACCCAGCCATCCCATTACTGGGTATATACACAAAGGATTATAAAACGTGCTGCTATAAAGACACATGCACACGTATGTTTATTGTGGCACTATTCACAATAGCAAAGACTTGGAACCAACCCAAATGTCCAACAATGATAGACTGGATTAAGAAAATGTGGCACATATACACCATGGAATACTATGCAGCCATAAAGAAGGATGAGTTCATGTCCTTTGTAGGGACATGGATGAAGCTGGAAACCATCATTCTCAGCAAACTATCACACGGACAAAAAACCAAACATGGTATGT